>NC_142011.1:194624417-195298167 GCF_049901735.1 Notechis scutatus
CACAAGTTTTATTAGGGGAAAAACCATGGTTCTTCACCCAACTTTTATGCAACTGTGCCAGGCCACCCACAACACATCAGCTCAGGCTTGCGAAACAGAGGGATGCTATTCCTTACTTCGCCTTTTCTGTTGAAAAGGCAAGTTTTCTGCAGACTTAAGACATGGATCTGACACTCCTTCCTTGCTTGAACAATTTTGGTGAGTTCTTGTTGACTTTGTCTCTTGGAAGAAAATGGGACCAAGTTAATTTACATGTGGTTCTGCAACGGTAGATTGGTAACGATGTATGGAATTTCACAACCACAAATCAAGGCAAACTTGATCTATCTATCTATCTATCTATCTATCTATCTATCTATCTATCTATCTATCTATCTATCTATCTCTCTATCTATCTATCTATCTATCTATCTATCTATCTATCTATCTATCTATCATCTATCTATCTATCTATCTATCTATCTATCTATCTATCTATCTATCTATCTATCTATCTCTATCTATCTCTATCTCTATCTATCTATCTATCATCTACCTACCTACCTACTACCTACCTAACTACCTAGCCATCTAGCTATCTAGATAGCTATACCTACACACACACACACACACACACACACACACACCTCCTTTTTTACGATATATCCAGGATTCTGGCACATGGGTATAACTCAATCAACTCTGATGTCCTATCAATATATGTAGAATTGAATCTCACAGTAGATTTCATCAATTTTTGTTTAGATCTTGCCCACTTGCCTTACTCCTGGGTGTTTGCGCTTACTCATAGAAGAGAATCTTTGTAGGTCAGGGCTGAAGTGAGGGATCCTTGTTGCTCTCTGAGTTTGGTTGTTTTCTTGCAGATGTTTCATTACCCAGCTAGGTAACATCATCAGTGCTGCTGCCTGTTTGTGCTTACTTGATTCTTGAAGGGTCAGGGGCGGGAAGTTATGAAAATGGGTCCTGTCCTTCTTATGCTTCAGGTCTTGAAATGTTCATATAGAGGTTTATTCATTCTGGTGAGTCAAACACAGGGGTCTTCCAACTTGACAGCTTTAAGACTTGTGGACTTCAACTCCCAGAATTCCTCCTCCAGTCATGTTAGCTGAGGAATTCTGGGAGTTGAAGTTCAAAAGTCTTAAACTTGCCAAGTTTGAAGACCCTTAGTCAAACAAATGCATCTTGCATTGTACAGGTAGTCTTCTCCTTACAACCGTTCATTCAGTGACCTTTCAAATTTGTAACGGCACTGAAAAAAGTGACCTATGACCATTTTTCACAATTATGACTGTTGCAGCATTCTCCTGATCAAAATTCAAATGCTTGGCAGCTGGCTGATATTTATAACGGGTTGCAGTGTCCCAGAGTATTGTAATCCCCCTTTGCATCTGTTCTTCATATGTTTTAGTCTCCAGTCCCCTAATCATCCTACAGGTGAAACTTGAAAAATTAGAATATCATGCAAAAGTTCATTTATTTCAGTAATGCAGCTTAAAAGGTGAAACTAATATTTGAGATAAACTCATTACATGCAAAGCAAGATAGTTCAAGCCGTGATTTGTCATAATTGTGATGATTATGGCTTACAGCTCATGGAAACCCCAAATCCACAATCTCAGAAAATTAGAATATTACATGCAATCAATAAAACAAGGATTGTACATAGAACAATATCGGACGTCTGAAAAGTATAAGCATGCATATGTACTCAGTACTTGGTTTGGGCCCCTTTTGCAGCAATTACTGCCTCAATGCGGCGTGGCATGGAAGCTATCAGCCTGTAGCACTGCTGAGGTATTATGGAAGACCAGGATGCTTCAATAGCGGCCTTCAGCTCTTCTGCATTGTTTGGTCTCATGTCTCTCATCTTTCTCTTGGCAATGCCCCATAGATTCTCTATGGGTTCAGGTCAGGCGAGTTTGCTGGCCAATCAAGCACAGTAACCCCACAGTCATTGAACCAGGTTTTGGTGCTTTTGGCAGTGTGGGCAGTCCTGCTGGAAAATGAAGTCAGCATCCCCATAAAGCTCGTCTGCGGAAGGAAGCATGAAGTGCTCCAAAATCTCCTGGTAGACGTCTGCGTTGACCCTGGACTTAATTAGGCACAGTGGACCAACACCAGCAGATGACATGGCTCCCCAAATCAACAGAGACTGTGGAAACTTCACACTGGACTTCAAGCATCTTGCAGTGTGTGCCTCTCCATTCTTCCTCCAGACTCTGGGTCCTTGGTTTCCAAATGAGATGCAAAAGTTGCTCTCATCAGAAAAGAGGACTTTGGACCACTGAGCAACAGACCAGGTCTGTTTTTCTTTAACCCAGGTAAAATGCTTCTGACGTTGTTTATTGTTCAGGAGCGGCTTGACAAGAGGAATACGACATTTGAAGCCATCCGTATGTGGTGGCTCTTGATGCACTGACTCCAGCCTTAGTCCACTCCTTGTGAAAGTCCCCAACCCTTTTGAATGTCCTTTTCCTGACAATCCTCTCCAGGCTGTGGTCATTCCTGCTGCTTGTGCACCTTTTTCTTCCACACTTTTCCCTTCCACATAACTTTCTATTAATGTGCTTTGATACAGTACTTTGGGAACATCCAACTTCTTTTGCAATTACCTTTTGAGGCTTTTCCTCCTTATGGAGGGTGTCAATGATGGTTTTCTGCACAACTGTCAGGTCAGTAGTCTTTCCCATGATTGTGCTTCCTACTGAACCAGACTGAGAGACCATTTAAAGGCTCAGGAACCCTTTGCAGGTGTTATGGCTTAATTAGCTGATTAGAATGGGACACTTTGAGCCTAGAATATTGAACCTTTTTTACAATATTCTAATTTTCTGAGATTGTGGATTTGGGGTTTTCATGAGCTGTAAGCCATAATAATCTCAACTGTGCCAAATCATGGCTTGAACTATCTTGCTTTGCATGTAATGAGTCTATCTCATATATTAGGTTCACCTTTTAAGTTGCATTACCGAAATAAATGAACTTTTGCATGATATTCTAATTTTTAGAGTTTCACCTGTAGTTGCTCTTCTTTGCACTCTTTCTAGAGTCTCAACATATTTTTTTAAATAACTTTTTAAAAATAAATATTATTAAATTTTACACTTTTAAAAACAAATCATATTTACAATTTTTGTAGTAATCTGTGGCATCGACTTTTCCATATTCATTTACACACACACACACACACACACACACACACACACACAAACATGTTATATACATTTACATTTTACATTGTCTTTCATTCCTGTTATCTAAGCAAACGTACCATTTTTCCTAGACCATATAGTATTCTTTTTCTTCCTTCTCCTGCAATTCCATTGTAAGTTTATAGAGTCTCGGCATCTTTTGTATATAGTGTGCTTGAATCCAGAAATCTGGATGCGGTATTCTAGTAGTGTGGTCTTACTTAGGCTTAGCAGTAGTAGGCAAGAGAGTGTGAAGTGGAGCAAAACTCACTTAACAGAAATGTTGGGCTCAGTTGTAGTTTTATATTGAAGACCACGCGTGTCACAAAAAGATTTTGTGGCTTGTTCTTACACACCAGATTGGAGGGGCACTTTGTTCTTATTACATTATCTCATTGGCCTTGGTCATTTTTTGTATAATGGGGGGCAGGTCCAGGTTTGCACCTTCCTATCTTCCTTGTCATTGTTTAGATCAAGGGGCCCCAAACTTGGCAAGACTTGTGGACTTCAATTCCCAGAATATCTTTGATTTGTCTCTTAGGTAGAAAGCCATTTTGATCTGAATGGATAAATTGGTTTAGAAATGTTTTTAATCTTTCTGCCATGATTGAAGCGAATATTTTATAGTCAGCATTCAATAGTATAGAGCAGGGGTCCCCAAACTTGGCAACTTTAAGACTTGTGGACTTCAACTCCCAGGATTATTGGGAGTTCAAGTCCAGAGGTCTTAAAGTTGCCAAGTTTGGAGACCTCTGGTTTAGGTGCTCAAACATAGCCACTGCCTGAAAGCAAAAACCATCTTTTCCAGGCAATCATGTGGTAACCATCACATCCCAGAATTGCAGCAGGTGATCCAGGCAGGCCCCCCCTGTGGTCCTCTTTGAAATCAGATCCAAAATGCTGCACAATCCAAAGACGTTGTTCCATCCACTTTCCACTCAGTCTTTTAAGCTCTTTGATCGGGAGACCTCGCACCTGGGACCTTCACTGAGTTCAGCCTTCCATTTTGAACAAGGACGGGATCATGTAATGCAACTAGGGCCAATGTTTATGTCTCTCTGAGAAAACATGGCATTTAGAACTCAGAAAGCATCCCCCTAATGTGAAAATAGGCTGATAATAAATTTCACATGCTTGGCCTCCAAACTATGGAACCTTGGCTTTTCACTCCTAATTAAGCTCTAATCTCCGGAGTTCAGTAACAGAAGTGGGACACTCTTAACTTGGCAGGAAACCTATATCTGCAAGGCTCCAATTGTTAACATGTGCTCCATTTTGCAGATTTATTCGAATTAAAGAGAAAAGAGAAGGAAACCAGAGGCACTGGAAGCCCCTGTGCTCCAAGCTGGGACTCTGAGTGGCTCAGGACCAGACCCACAGGTTCCGCCCTGTTCAGTTTAACACTTGATGTGATGTGTTCATGTGAAAGTCACACAGAACCCAGCCATGGAAGGTATCGGATTTCAAATGCTGGAAAAGCAAATCTGTGTTCTTCTGGAAAATGACTGATCCATGACTCGCCAACAACCAATCTTAAAATCACCCTCCATCCTTACACAAATCAGCAGAGTGTATATGTTGTGGCCTGTCGGCCACTGGCCCCTCGAGCAGCCGAATCAGATGAGGAGGATGCGTGGGAGTCAGGACAAGTCACTTGTCTGAAATGGTTTAGGATCTCCTGCTGGAGAAGGGGGCTGGACTAGAAGACCCTCAGGGTCCCTTTCAGCTCTATCCTGATTCTTGTTCTGATATTGCAACATTCGTAAGTGTGAAAACAGATCATAAGTTACATTTTTCAGTGCCGTTGTAACTTTGAACAGTCATTAAATGAATGGTTGTAAATAGAGGATTACTTGTACAGGTATACGCTCGAAAAAATGACTGACCAGTAGAGTCACCAAGATTGCTGCTGTTGCTTGGTTGCCTGGAATTTTGAGCCAATGATGCTATGCATAAGCAGCATTTTTGTGAAAAGTGCAATATGAAAAAGGAGCACCTAAAAATTGGCAAAATAGTGTACTGCCTCTTTAAGAAAAGAACCCAAAGATATTGTATGAATGACTGAGATGCTAGGGTACTAGGTTGGACTAGATCAGCCAACAAAGCCAATTCTTATGTTGCACTATTTTTCAGGTTTGAATGTGTATGTTAAAGAGCCAACAGGCTGAGAAGCAACATTTTGCATTGTTTGCTAGATCCTTAAAAAAGTCAGAATCTGGACCCATTTGGCATCTAGACATATTTAGCACCATTTGAACATCACTGGCATTCACAAAATTACCATCAGTCAATTGCAAAAGGCAGCTTTACTTGGAACAGCTTACATCCTGCAAAAGGCACCTTTGAAATCAACAAACAACAATATTTGCCTATCCCAGGTTCTTGGGAAGCACTCAGTAACTGGATAAAAATGCCAGATCCATTCTAAACTTCTGTCTGACTTGGCGATGAACATAATACTAATAATACTAATAATACTAATACCAACACCAATAATACTAATACTAACAACAACAACAACAACAATAATAATAATAATAATAATAATAACAATAAACATGTGGCTGATTGTGTGACAGCCATAATAATAATAGATTGATGTACCACTTGCCACAACATAAAATAAAAATTATAACCTTGATCTCTTTGATGTATGATTTACCCATTTTGTTATTGAACTGCCTGCACCTGGTGACCTGAACTCACTGTTTCTCCTTTCATGGAGGGAGGGAGGAAGGGAGGACGGAAGGAAGGAAGGAGAGATTGAAAATGTTGAAACACTGAAGGTACCTTTTGGTTCTAGCAAGCACCTTTTCCTTCTTATCCCAAGACCCTGGGGGAAGGAAATAAGGAAGGAAGGAAGGAGAGAGGGAGGGAGGGAGAGAGGGAAGAAAGGAATGAAGGAGAGAGGGAGGGAGGGAAAGAGGGAAGAAAGGAATGAAGGAGAGGTTGAAAATGTTGAAACACCTAAGGTACCTTTTGGCTCTAGCAAGCATCCTTTCCTTCTTGTCGCATACTTATACCTCCCTCCAATGCCCATCTTGTTTTGTTTGTTTTTGCACCTTAAAGCAGCTTGAATCTGGAACCTGTCATTGCCAAGTCATTTTCAAATGCCATCTGTCTCCATGTTGTCATCTAAATACAGTCTTGTGAATACTGTGAACTTACATTGCATAAATGCTGCGGAGATAAAGGCTAGAATTACAGAGAGGGAGACAGATGAGGTGAAAAGTGAGAGGGCCCTTCTGGTTTCTGTCCAGGCAGAAAAGTTTTCAGGTCCCCTTTTGCTAATATTGAATTCTCCTTCATCTCTGGTGATCTTTTTCAATTCTTTCAAAATAATTCACATTTACTCCAGTGAAGTCTTATCCTTCCTTCTTTATTCTCCTGCTTAATGTTTTTCTCTCTCTTATTCCACACCGATTATGGCTAAATGCACCCTGTTCACCCTTTGGATCACGCATCAGATAGCTAAGTATTGATGAAATAATGTATGTTTATGAAAAAAAATATTTCCAGTTTGGTAGTGTGCTTAGGAAGGTGAAGAAAGGCACAGCTTGGGGTGAGGTGGGAACAATATACTGGCTCTACTGCCCACAGGACAAATCAAAGTTTTGCGCTGCCATGCCTGATTTCTGATTGAAATGCATAAGCTAATCGACCACCCCAAAACAATTGGGGTGTCTGAATCACACAATGGCTGTGATTTTTCCTCATCTGGTTCTTTTGAGTTCAGAAGAATGGGGAGGAGCAATGGAGAGCCTAACTTGTGCTCTCTTGCAGTGGAACAGCCCAGATGGTGTTGGCTGACTCAAGGAAAAAATACATGTGGGTTGTGGTTTCTCTTAAGTGTCTGCTAATATCTACCACACTGCACAGGCCAACATCCTTACTGAACTAAGCTGACTGTTCATAATGTAACACAGATGATTTCATCATTGGCTGGGCCTTTCTTCTTCTTCTTCTTTTTGAGATGTGCGAAATCCAATCCCTCTCTCTTCTACATATCCCCCTCCCGCCCCAATTCATTCACTCTGTTTATGTTTTCAGCATCTCAAGTGGTCTTTTGAGAGAATCCTGGGCATTGGGAATCTGGGTAGAAAAACTCTTGGTATTGGGAAAACACAATTTCTTATCCTCCTAGCTGACTAGTCACTGGCTGAGTAGGGAATCCACATCAAGGCACAAACTCGCCAAACACTTTTTGACTAATATGTCAGCTTCAATTCTGTTATTCTGTTCTTCCCCTTTTAAGACACACGTAGAAAGGAATCAGGGCTTTGATCACACAGCCATGGCCACCATCTTGATTTCTCTTGATCCTCCCTGAAGACAAAGATTGCTCCTGATCCATAGACAAGTCTAGGCCTGAGGTCTCCAAATCTGGACTGCTTCAAGCCCACACTGTGGACTTCAACTCCCGTGAATTCCTCCTCCAGTCATGTTGGCTTTCAGGAATTGTGGGGTTGAGAGAGATCCACAGGTCTTAACCTCACAAGTTTGGAAGACCTCTGATTCAGACCCCGGTTACAACAGAATGAGCAAAGTGTGGGGAGAATATCATCTGACTCAAGCGATTTGTTTCAGTACAAGAGCTAATTTGTGTTCATGGCAAAATTCACCTTTAGATACTTCTGAGGGCTGCTCATTTATAAAAAACTTTCCCTTTTGTGGAGCAGAGAGAAAGTTTTGATGGTGTTGATGTTGTTACTACTAACCTGTTGGGAGGCAGATGTCTTTACTGATTTCCCAGGGGTTGACTCCTTTCCAAGAGTTTTCGGTTCATGGAAATACCCTCAGCTGGAGTAGAGCAACCTGCAATGAGGTCAAAGCAACCTGGCACAAGTTCTCCATTTGGGTCCTTAAGAACATGGCCCAGTATTTTCTCTGACACACGATGAATGGTTCCTTGGCAAACAGGTCTATGCAGAAAAGGTTCCCCTATGCAGTAGACAAAGATGCTTTTCCTCTAGGTCATATGCATGATTCATACCTTCCTAGCAGCCTCTGCTTTTTTAAATGCAGAGGAATTACAGAAGACTTTGGATAGAAGACTAGCATCCGCATACATCATTTAAAAGATGTTGGATCAATTATATTGTCAGTGATGCGCAGTTGCCAGAGCTCATGCTGACACCAAAACTCCTCTTTCCACCCCCCTGAACAAATGTCAATAGCTAAGAGAAAATAAAACAAAAGCCAAAGTTTCCTTCAATGATAATTTGATTTCCGCATAGGCTAAAGCCCGTACAGTTTTATTGACAGAAATGGTTTGCATCTGACATTTTCCAGGATGGTTTTTTTGGGGAGAGGGGGGTCATCTTCTGTTGTGTCCCTGACTAGCTAAGTCTTCAACCTGGTCCGCATTTTGAGCGGGACCACCGACTGTTCCCATTGGTTGGTGCCGTTTGACAGCAGACTATATAAGGAGCTGTCAAGCGGCATCAGCTGGGCTTTTGGGGCTCCGGCTCCAGCCAGCGGCTGCCAGCCCAGCTGGGCAGCCACGTTAATCTGTTACTGCTTCAAATAAAGAAACGTTATTCTTCAGCTCCTGTGTCTGCCTGGTGTGTCCGTCCGACCAATACAACATCTTCCAAGTCTATTCAACAGGATTGAGATTGTCACTGTGTGTTGGACTGTCTCAGAGGCCCTTCAGCGTAGTCTGCACCTTCGATCTTGTCAGATGGGGTAGACCTCTGCTTCTATGGATCTGGTGCTAAGTGCTTGGCATCTTGTGCTGCTATGAGTAGTGCTGTCTTTTAGGCCAGTCCCTGGTAGGATTTCCCAATGTCTGCCACCTCAGCAGTGGTGGGATTCACACTTTTTTTACTACTGGTTCTGTGGGCGTGGCTTGGTGGGCATGGCATGGTTTGGTGGGTGTGGCTTGGTGGGTGTGGCAGGGGAAGGAAAGTGCAAAACCCTCATTCCCTCCCCACCTCACTAACCTGCTTTCCAGCTCCATTCTCCTGAGCAGGGCAACAAAAGAAGACCCAGCCGATCAGCTGGGACTTGGGAGGCAGAGAATAGATGGGCGGGGCCAGTCAGAGATGGTATTTGCCGGTTCTCTGAACTACTCAGAATTTCGCCACCGGTTCTCCAGAACTGGTCAGAATCTGCTGAATGCCACCTCTGCATCTCAGCTGTCTGCCAATGCAGAAGTCTGGTTTTGCCATGGCGTTTCCTCTGCGTGATCTTCCTCCCATGTCTGTTGCTGTCTCAGACATTCTCTCACCAGCTCACCTGTAGGTGCCATCTTACCCATGTACTCCTGGATGCTTTGGGCTTCATCCAGGACAGTGGCTTTGGCACTCACCAGACCCACCAGCTCTCTTTCCTTTAAAAAAAACCCCATATTTATTTATTTTACTTTTGCATATTTTTTTTACTTGAGCAACAAAGGTTGGTTAGGGGACTGGAGGCTAAAACATATGAAGTACGGTTGCAGGAACTGGGTATGTCTAATTTGGTGGAAAGAAGGACTAAGGGTGACATGATAGCAGTGTTGCAATATCTCAGGGGCTGCCACAAAGAAGAGGGAGTCAAGCTATTCTCCAAAGCACCTGAGGGCAGGACAAGAAGCAATGGGTGGAAACTAATCAGGGAGAGATTAGTTCTATAATTTCTATATGAGCATAAAAACATCTCTTGTCCTCTATTTCTTTCTGACTTGATTATCGTCATTCTTTTTCTGTGTTTCTAGAAGGTTTCACCAATACTTCTCAAAAACATAAACAGACACAAACAAACATATAAAAATCTTTTAGTAAAGTAACTTGGCCCCCGGTACCTCTCTTTATATGGGCTTTAATTATATTCATGCTCATCTTACAGATCATTACCTATTTTGTTTACCATTCTGTATCTTCTATATATACTTCTCCACACATTTCACTCTTCATAATTCTATCTTATTCAATCCATCTTAATTTAAATCATTATATTTGTATCTTTTGCCCATCCTTTATTATCCCTCTATCTCATTCCTTATAATGAAAAAAAAAAAAAAAAATTTCTCCTGAAATCTCTAATCAGAGTATGATGCCTTTCTATCCTCTCCCTAAATATTAGATTAACATTTAAAATGACACCTAATACCCAATCTGATTCTGCTTGGTACATTCTATCTATTAATTTTTACTTTTAATAACAATAAAAACAGAGTAATAAATTGAAAATGTTTAAATACATAGTATCCTCCTAAATACGTAGTTAAATAATAAATCTAAATAATAAATCTTATAGCATTCTCATTGCCTTTCCCTTCAATATTTTATTACATTTTAAAAATCAATCATTATTAAACATTTCAACATTTTAATTTCTTATTAACTCTTAATCCATTCTAATTTTCTATTTCTAATACAAATATTACAATACCATCTTATGTACCTTGCAAAATCTTTTTTAAGAAAATTTATACTTTACCCTTTATCCCTAAAAAGATTCCTCTTTTCCCATCCAATTTTAAAACTTTGTGGCTTTTCTCCGCCTTTCCCCTTTCTTTCTCCCCCCACCCCAGATCTTCCTACCACCCCTTCTTCTAACCTCTGTCTTGCTGGCATCCCTTCTCTGTTGTATTCCCTTTTTCTCTTGTTTGCTATCATTGTATTTATTTTGCATCATATTTTTCTCTTTCTTAAATGTTTTTTTAGATCTTAAGTCCTTCATTTTCCTCGCTTTCTTCCTTCCTTCTTTCTTAGATAAATTTTGGGATTCATTAAAGATGGTGTCTTCGTCTTCTTCTTGTTGTTGTTCCATCTGTCGCATTGTCTGTTCATAGTTAACCAGCGCCATTTCTAAAAATAGAAAAGCTTTTTCCATACCATCTTTACAGGCTGCTTTTGTTTGCTCATATTCATCCCTCAGTTCCTCAAAGGAGAAAGCCATTATAAATCTTTTCTTTTCTTTTTTTCCCTCTTTCTTCTTACTCCAACCAAAATATTCCAAAAGAAAAGTAAGACAATCCCAAAGTCCACAATCCTCAATCAATCCAAGCCAAGCCAAAATTTCTCTTTCTCTTTCAGGGGTAGTATCAGACAAAGGAAAAAGAAAATCCAAATCTGTGTTTTGAAGCCTTATTAAAATTTTATTTCTGTCTCCAAATCCTTAAGGCATCTCCTCCAACAAAATCCAACCAGATAAATATATTTTTGTCCTCTCCCTTCCGACTTATCCCATAAAGCTAGTTTTACCTGAAAAAAAAACAGGTTTCTCAATATCCGTTTGTTAATTCTGTCGGGAGGAGAGTAAACTTTCCTTTCAGCACCTCAGAATTGCCGCGCTTACTTTCTCTTGTGGAAAGAATCATCCAAAAGCCATCACTTCCAGGAATTAAATTAAATATATCTCAGAGTCCTGGATCGACCAAGAAGACTTTCACTTTTAAAAACTTTCTCCTCTTCCTCCTGCGCATACTTGCCCAGCTGCCGGCTTCTTTGTGGCGGCCATTATGGACCGCCGCTATGCCGTCTTGGTAAAAGGGGTTCTGCCGGCCAGGGGGGGTCTGCAACACCCCAAACCCTTTTCCGATCCCCTACCTTCAGCTGCCCCTGCAGGGGCAGCCTTGCTCCGCACCCTTTCGAATCGGAGCCCCGGTGGCTAGCGCGGCAGGGATTGCGCAGCTTAATCCCTACCGCCACAAAGCCGACAAACCGAAATCCCCTCAACATATCTTCTAATGAAAATATATTATAATAGGTATAATAATTTTTACAATCATATTAATTATCATCACATTGTTTACATCTTTATTTTAACATATCTACTTACTAATCTCCATTTATTTCTCACTTCTGCTTTTATTCTCTAACCATCCATAAAATAGCTCCCACATCATATAATATTCAGTTTGTTCTTTCTCCTTTATAGTAATTGTTAATCTACGGTATTCATTTCTGCACATTCTAATATTTTCCTAATCATATACTCATCTGTAGGGATCTCATCATTTTTCCAATTTTGTGCAAATACAATTCTGGCTGCAGTTAACACATGAATAATTAACTATGTATTCCCTATAAGTTTCAAGTAAGATCCCCAACAAAAATATTTCTGGTTTTAAATTTATATGCTGCATTATCATCTTTTTCAACCACATTTGCATTTTTGTGCAATTTTTTTTTGCCCCTGCACATGTCCACCACATATGATAATATGACCCAGGTATCTGGTAACATTTCCAACATTTAGCTGATTTGTCTTTAAATATCTTTGCCAGCCTCGCTGGTGCCAGATGCCATCTATAAAACATCTTATGTAAGTTTTCTTTGTATGCAGTTGACATTGTTAATTTATAGTTCCTATCCTACAGCTTCTGCCATTTGTCTAATTCTATTGCGTAACCAAATTTTTTTGCCCATGCTATCATTGTCTCCTTCACTTATTCATCCTCCAATTTAATAGCCAATAAGTAGTTATACAACTTTTTTATCGGGCTTTCTTCTGTCCCTGTTAATACCTTATCTAATTCTGTTTATAAAAATCATATAGCTTAGCATCTTTCTCATATCTAGAATGCATCTGCATCTGTGAATACCATGGCATGTCGATCCCTTGATCACTCAATTCTTGTTTAGTTTTGAGTTCCCCCTTTTCATTCAATATATCTTTATATCTAACAATATTTTCCATATTAATCACACTTGGGTGAATCAGTGCTTTTGTTGTTGAAAGCCAAACTGGTATCTTCAAATAATGTTGTTCTCTAATTTTCTTCCATACTAACAATAACACATTGCTTACATAATGTCTTTGAAATTAACCACGTATTCTGCTTTTCCCACACCATAAGAAGGCATGCCAACCCAGTTGTAGATCATGTCCCTCCAGAGTCAATAGTCTTGTATGTCTCAATGCAATCCATTTTTTCATCCATGTTAATTCTGCTCCCTGATAATACAGTTCCCAGTTAGATAATCCAAAGCCTCCTCTATTTTTTTAATCTTGCAACATTCTTAAGCTTATTCTTGCTTTTTCCCCCTGCCAAATGTATTTTAATATTAAGTTCCTCAAAGTATTTCCCCAATTTTATCAGAATTGTTTGAAATAGGTACAGTACTCTCAGCAATATATTCATTGTAGCTATCCTTCCTATCAGTGATAGTTGCAAGTTTTTCCATTTTTCCAAGTCTGTTTTAATTGTTGCATCAGTTTTTGCATCAGGCCAGCTCGCTGTACTGGTAGAGTATCTGATGACTCGAGGCACATTGTTCTTCCCGTTGAGTTGGCTCTTCAGGATATTTCTTTTCCTTTGGTGGTACTTGGATGTTGCTCTCTCCTTGCCTTCTCACTGTGGTTCCCTTGTGACTGGGGATACCAGCATTATCTCATCTGTTTGTCTGCTATGTAGCCTGCTGTTAGTTCCACTCCATCAGTCTTAATTATCTTACCTTTCCTGACTACCTTTTGGCCACATTTCTCTAGTCCAAATGACAACCCTACATCCCGATTGTAGATCCGTGTCAGGTAGTTCAGCAAGTCAATGTCTTATTCACGCTTAGTATACCGATCAATGCCATCCACATACAGGAGGTTGCCAATTGTAGTTCTGCTCTTGAACTTGTATCTGTATCCAGTTCATGTGATTATCTGGCTGAGGAGGTTCAAGCCTGTGTAGAACAACAGTGGGGATAGTACATCACCTTGGTATATGCCACACTTTCAGGAAATTTTCAGGAAAGTTAAATAAGTAGGGGCCCTTTGGATTTCAAGAGGAAGGATATTCCATAATTCAGGGGCTGCCATAGTAAAAGGCCCACAAGATGGCAACATTTAAGCGAAGGAACCTAGAGCATGCCTACTTCATGTGATCTGGTGGGATGGGCAGGTACTAACCAAATCTTGCAAGCCTGATTATGCTATCTCTTACCCTTTGCCCTCTTTATACTCCAGCAAAATAGGAGGTCTTTGCCTAAGTCTCTTCCAAACGTTACCTAGCAGATCAGTAGTTAAAAAAAACACTTCAGTCCCTTTTCCTAGGCAACAGTTCCTCCATATCTCCATGAAGGAAGTCTTCTTGGTCTCCACATGATGACTCTTTCAAAGGTGTACAGCTGTTGTTCTTCATCATAACTTATTAATGTAGAAGGGGTTCTGGACGATGCTTTGATGCAGACCCATGAAACTCTGTACAGTCCTTGCCATTTGGGCATTGTTCTGTCCTTTATAATTACTGCTGAATGTATAAAGACAGACAGATAACTCTACAAAGGCATCCATACAAAGTTTCTTTATTGGTTCATCAGGTATCCTCATATATAACTCACGGTTATGTCGAGATTCATCTCAATGTCCAAATCTTTGCATAGCTGTATTCATAATGTAAACGGATAGTGATCTTTTCATCCCCATAATTAAGGAGCAAGGGGTGAGGCACCAGCACGCTGCTGGGGTCTATGCAAGAGTGAAGGAACCCCTCAACCCACCAAAGGTCAATTCAGTGATCACTCAGGATTACAGATGTGACCACATGACATGGACTACATTTCCCAGGATGCCTTAACAACATTTACCATGATGCATTCCCTTAAGGGGACAGCTCCCAATTCCTAACTAACTATCCCAATTCCCAGTTAACTATAAACTGTCTGAACAGCACAGGCTGGTAACAAAACGTTGGCTGGCTTCAAAATGAACCTGAAACCCATTGAACTTATCTGGAGAATAATTCTGTTGCTTCTTTGCGGTTACTTCATAATCTTGATTCATCACTTTTACCTATGAATTTATGTCTCTATGTGCTGTTTGCCCTTCAAGTAGAACAGCAGAGATATACTTGAGTGCATGCAGATATGTGTCTCTGATTCAGTAGTTTTGAAAGTATTGGTTTACAGGGTAGAAAGGAAAGGCATTTAATTTGTTTGCTGCAAAGATTATAAGTTAAGTCAAGTCAAGTCAGGGCAGGCCAAGGCAGGGCAAGAGAAGAGAAGACAAGACAACCTTCATACACACACACACACACACACACACACACATATACATATACATGTGTGTGTGTATACACACTCACACACCCACACATACATATGCACGCACTCACACATAGTCACAGACATATATTAATATTAATCACAGTCCATTTTGAACACATAGCAGAAAAAAGTTTCAAGCAATGCTTAGGAGAAAAAAGTTAACAAGGTTGATACTATATGGTACAAAGCAGAGGTGGTATTCAGCAGGTTCTGACCAGTTCTGGAGAACTAGCAGTGGAAATTTTGAGCAGTTCAGAGAACCAGCAAATACCACCTCTGACTAGAGATTTTACAGTATCCTTCCCCTGCCATGCCCACTAAGCCAGTCCACAGAACTGGTAGTAAAAAAAATTTAAACCCCAACACTGGACTACAAAGCTATTACAGAATCTAATGGTTCTGCTATGGATATTGCAAAGCCTCTTCTTAGAAGGAAACAAAGAAAACCGGTCATGGAGAGGATGTGTAGCATCCAGACAATACCATGGGACCATGGTCAAGCAGCACTTATATGCCATGTTCTGGATAGAAGTGAACTTCCAATAATCTTTTCTGCTGTCCTTACCACTTTCTGCACAGCCTTCCACAGTATCAATCCATTTTTAATTTAATTTATTAGATTTATATTCCCCCTTTAAACAGGAGCACAAAGCAGAAAACACATTGCTCCCACCTCCTATTTTTTCAAAGACGCAATGAGTCAGAGAATGGCTAATTCAGCCAGAGAATGAATGAATGAATGAATGAATTCTGTATTGGCCAAGTGTGATTAGACTGGTGCATATGCTCTCAGTGTATATAAAAAGAAACGATACAATCATCAAGAATCGGAAAGTTCAACACTTAATGATAGTCATAGGGTACAAATAAGCAATCAAATCATACTAGAAAACAGTCAATATAAATCAAAAGGATCCAAGCAATATAAATGGACTTAACTCAGCTGTTAAAAGAAGGAAAATGTTTCATAAATTAGAGAAATTAAAATTTGATATAATATGCCTACAAGAAGTACACATTAAAAACAATATGAACAATTGTTGATACAGCCAAAATTAGAAAAATATTCACTTCCTTGACACAATGTAAGAAAAGAGGAGTGGTTTTATATATTAAAGAGACCATCTCAGCAAAATTGATTTATACTGATGATGATGGTGGAAATAATGGACAATAATATGAAAACACTCCTGATTGCAATTTATGCCCGAACGACAAATAAGAAGAATTCTATAAAAATTACATATGAAAATAGTTGAACTGGACTATGTTAAAATGGGAGATTTTAATGGAATTGTAGACAATAAACTGGACTACACAGCACAGAAAGCAAAATAGAAAGACTCTCCCTAAATCTTTTTTTAAAATAGTAGATGAAATAAACTTAAAAGATACATGGAGAGAAAGAAATGCTAAAACTAAACAATACACCTTCTACTCAAATAGACACTTATCATGGTCCAGAATAGATATGATATGGATGTCAACAGAATTGTTAACTAATATTCAAGAAATAAATATTGAAACAAGTACTTGGGCAGATCACAATCCAATGACAATTAAATGGAAAGGACAAAGAAGAAGATCTAGATGGACGTTAAATAATACTATTTTAAAGGGAAAAGACTTCACACAGTGGATTGAGAAAGAATTGGCCTTTTTCTTTGGAGAAAACAAAAAGAAGATACATCAATCCAGAATGTATGGGATACAATGAAGGCATATGCTAGAGGTTTGATAATAGACTATACAAGGAAAAGAAATACCATGAAAAGATTAGCCTCTAAGGCATTAGAAGATGAGTATAAAGGACTCGAAAAGAGCTACAGAAAATGCCACAGAGAAAGGACATTAAGTTAAAAATGGATATAACCAAAAATAAAATGGGTCTAATAGAAAAAGAAGAATTAGCACAAAAATTAGAGGTGCCAAACAGAACTATTTTGAAGATGCAAATAAACCAGGTAGATGGTTAGTATATAAATTGAGAAAGGAGAAAGAATCAAGGAAAATATCACAATTAATAGATGACCAAGGCCAAGTTTGCTATGGTAGTAAAGAGAAGAAGGAAATTATTCGAGATTATTATGGGAAACTATGCACACAAGAGAATATTGATGAGGAAACAATTAAACAGTATTTACAGAATGCTAATTTACCCCAGATACCTAAAGAGATTGAAACAACGTTAGAAAGCAATATAACGATGATGGAGTTAACTGGAGCACTTAAGAAACAAAATAATGGAAAGGCACCAGGCCCAGATGGACTTCCGGCAGAATTTTACAAAACATTACAAGAATCATTGAATTTTCCACTGCTATAAGTTATGAATGAAGTTATGTTAAAGAAGAGGATACCTAAATCATGGTCAGAAGCTTATATCACATTTGTTCCAAAAGAGGATACCGATCCATTACAAATCAAGAACTACAGACCTATCTCCCTACTAAACGCAGATTATAAAATCTTTTCTTCAATATTGGCAGAAAGACTTAAAAAATATTTAAATAATTTTATCCATCCTGACCAAAATGGATTTCTGCCAAAGAGACAAATCAAAGACAATATGAGAGTAATCTTGGACACCTTGGAATACTACGAGGCACATCCTGAAAAACAAATGGCTCTGATATTTCTAGATGCACAGAGGCATTTGATAATGTGAATTGGCGATTCATGTTGTTACTGCTGGAACAGATGGGCTTTGCTAGAAAATTTATTCAAGCAATAGAAGCTATATATCACAAGCAGACGGCAAAGGTAATGATAGAGGGAGAACTGACAGAATCTATCGATATAAGAAAAGGAACAAGACAAGGGTGCCCACTATCACCTTTGTTGTTTGTGTTAACTTTGGAAGTGCTAAACAGAAATATTAGAGATGAAGAGAATATAAAAGAGATTAAAATTAAAAAGGAAGAATTTAAGTTGCAAGCATTTGCAGATGATCTGGTTTTTATCTTAGAAGACCCACTAGAAACAGCAACAAAATTGATAGAAAAGATAGAGACATATGGAAAGGTGGCTGGTTTGAAAATAAATAAAGATAAGACAAAGATCTTGACAAAGAATATGCTATCAAGACAAAAGGAAGAATTGGCAGACCTATTGAAAATTCAGGTCACGAATAAAATCAAGTACTTGGGGATATACTTGACAGCAAGATGCAGTACACTAAAAGAGAATAATTATATCAAACTTAAACAGCAGATAGCGCTAGATTTGGCGAAATGGGAAAATTTACAACTGTCATTAATAGGGAGAATATCAACAATCAAGATGAATATATTACCCAGAATTTTATATTTGTTTCAAATAATTCCAATTAGGCTTGGAAAAGACTACTTTGAAGATTTAAATAAAATTGTGTTGAAATATATATGGCAAGATAAGAAAGCGAGAATAAAGTTAAAACTTTTGCAAGATGCTAGAATAAGAGGAGGATTTGGTTTGCCTAATCGGGAGTTGTATTACCAAGCTACAAATTTGATGTGGGTTAAGGAATGGATAACATCAAGAAATACTAGATTGTTGACATTAGAAGGACATGATCTGTTGTTGGGGTGGCATGCTTTTTTATGATATACAGGAACAAAAAACACAGGGGTACTTTAGAAGACATTATATATGGGAGTCTCTGTGGTTAAATTGGGAGAAGATTAAAAGACAATGTTATTTGAAAATTCCAGTCTGGCTATCGACTATTGAAGCATTTTCTTATCCTATAATATACAAAAAGGAACAAACAGTTAGATATGGTGAAATATTGAATGAAAAGGGTGAACTTAAATCTATACAAAAACTAGAGGAACAAGGTATAAAGATTAATTGGTTTTCATATGTGCAAATACATTCAAGGTATGATAAAGATTCTAAAACAGAAGGTTTCTATGATAAATTGACTGACAGATAAGATTTTGACAGGTACTGATGAAAAGGTGATTAAAAAATTGTATGGATATTTATTAGAAATTAAACTAGAAGAAGAACAAGTTAAAGAAACTATGATTGCTTGGGGGAAGAATCTTGGATATGGGATTGATCTAGAGAAATGGCAAAAATTGTGGTCTCAAAATTATAAAATGACAATGTCAACAGCATATAAAGAAAATTTGTATAAAATGTTTTACAGGTGGCACTTTCCCCCGACAAGAATAGCAAGAATGTTCAAGAATAAATCCGAAAAATGTCGGAAATGTCACCAGATACCTGGCTCATATTACCATATGTGGTGGACTTGTGCGGATGCTAAAAAATACTGGACTAAAATCCACACGTTGTTGGAAAAAATGACAAAAAAGCATATAGATTTGAAACCAGAAATATTTTTATTGGGAATTTTACCTGAAATATATACCGTATTTGCCGGCGTATAAGATGACTTTTTTGCCCTGAAAAAGATGCCTCCAATTGGGGGGGTTGTCTTATATGCCGGGTCGTCTTATACGCCGGCAAATAGTAATTGGGAAGCACGGTGGCTGCCCGCGGCTGAGGCACTTTTGCGCACCGTGGAAATGAATCCCGTGAAGCCAAAGGAGCAGCCAGCCTTCTCCCAGCTCCCAAGGAACGAGGCTCGCACCGCCCGAGCTCCGCTGAGGTATCCGGCTGGGGCTGTCAGGAGTTGTTACCGCTGGCGCAGCTCCGCGCGGCTCCAGTCCCGCATTGCCTCAGGAAGGGAAAGGCAAAACCAGGAGCTGCTGCTGCCATTGCAAAACGCCGCGCGGCTCTTCCTTTTGCCTTTCCCTTCCCGAGGCAACGCGGGACTGGAGCCGGCGAGCCACGCCAGCGGTAACAACTCCTGACAGCCCCAGCCGGATACCTCAGCGGAGCCCGGCGGTGCGAGCCTCGTTTCCTTGGGAGCTGGGAGAAGGCTGGCTGCTCTTTCAGCTTCACGGGATTCGCTTCCACAGTAGACAAAAGTGCCTCAAAAAAAAAAAAAGTGCAAAAGTGGAAGGCGTGCGGAAGAGGGGCGAGTATATAACAAACTATATTTTGAGTGGAAATGTTGGGGGGTCGTCTTATACGCCGGGTCGTCTTATACGCCGGCATATACGGTAGTAAAGACTTGAAATACCTGATTGTAAATGTATTAACAGCGGCTAGGATTGTATTTGCTAAAAACTGGAAAAATGAAAAAATACCATCACAGGAGGAAATTATTAAGAAAATATTGGAATGTGCTGAAATGAGTAGATTGACATTTGAAAGTAGAGAACAAGATGATAAACAATTTTATAAAATTTGGGATCTATTCTATCAATGGTTAGACAATAAAATATAATAATGAAATATGTAGACTTTTAGAAAATAATAAATATATAAAGATGTATTCTTTTCTTATTATATCTACAAAATGATTCTAGGATAGATCTGGGATGATAATCTGAATTGTAATAAAACAAATTAAGTAAAATATGATCATTTTGGAAAACATGAATGAATAAAATTATAGTCAAATGATTGATTAATAATGATATTAATGGATTTAATATATTGATTGAAAATAAGAGATTATATACAATGTAATTATAATTGAAGACTATGAAATGGAAGCACAAAACAATTTGTAAACCAACCGGCACACTGTATGTACATATATGGAAGATGATTTGATGTTTTTATGTTTTGTTTGTTTATGTTTGTTTTAGAAACTAATAAAAATTTATAAAAAAAGAAAAGAAAAGATACAATCGTCAAGAATCAGAAAGTTCAACACTTAATGATAGTCATAGGGTACAAATAAACAATCAAATCATACTAGAAAACAGTCAATATAAATCAAAAGGATCCAAGCAACAAAATTATAGTCATACAATCACAAGTGGGAGGGGATGGGTGATAGGAACGATGAGAGGATTGGTAATAATAGTAATGCAGTCTTAGTAAATTGTTGGAAAGTTTTGTGGGAATTATTTGTTTAGCAGAGTGATGGTGTTTGGGAAAAAACCTGTCCTTGTGTCTTGTTGTTCTGGTGTGCAGTGCTCTATAGTGTCATTTTGAGGGTAGGAGTTGAAATAGTTTATGTCCAGGGTGTGAGGCAGGGGTGGGATTCTACCAGTTCACACCTATTTGCTAGAACCGGCTGTTAACATTCTAAGCAGTTCGGAGAACCAGTTGTTAGAAGAAATTACTGGCCTAATCCCGTAAGGAAGGCAGGAAGAAAACATTCTGGTGTTGCTTACAGAAACTGCCTCTCCAGGACTAGACTTCCTGTCTCTGGAACTTCTCTGGAGGTTTTTTTCCTCCTTTGCTGGTACTTTGTTGTGTCGAGTGACCATTCAAAGTTACAATGGCACTGAAATAAGTGACTTATGACCATTTTTCACACTTACGACTGTTGCAGTATCCCCACAGTCATGAGAGGCCAGGCGAGGAGATGCATGTCTCGATGTGAGTGATATTGAGTTGGCCACACCCAGCCAATAACATGACCACCAAGCCATGCCCACCCAGTCACATGACCATGAAGCCGCGCCCACCACCTAAGCCACGCCCACAGAACTGGTTGTTAAAATTTTTGAACCCCTGGTGTGAGCGGTCTGTAAATATTTTCACAGCGCTCTTTTTGACTTGTGCAGTATGCAAGTCCTCAGTGGAAGGCAGGTTAGTAGTAATTGTTTTTTTCTGTAGCCCTAATTATCCTCTGAAGTCTGTGTCTGTCTTGTTGGATTGCAGAACCAAACCAGACAATTATGGAGGTATTTCTGTGCTCCACAATCCTAGCCCTAAATCTTCATCACTGAACCTCATATCTCTCTGGTTTTTCATAGTACATATAAACTAATCAAACAGGCCAGGTTCACCTACAACACCATGCCATTTTAAAAAGGTTTAACTGCAACCTAGCTTAGCCTGTTGTGCAAATGAAGTGATTCAGTGTGACAGCTGTCAAGTTTAGAAAAACCTTTTAGGTCACTGAATCCAATTTTCAAAGTGTTCCATAATAAATGATTTAAAATGGGGTTAAATGAAGTGGTAAACTAACTTTCTAAACAGAGCAAACCTATATGTGTTTATTCAGAGGCCATTTCACTACTTATGTGAGGTTTACTTCCACATCAAGAGTTAGGGAGGATTGTCATCTAAAATAAACCAAAGTTTACCCTGTGATTTGGGAAAACAATTTCAGGAGACAGAAGACAGGAACTGACAAACTTTCAAACCTTTGTTTTTGCTTTATTATTATGATATCTGGTATAGAAGAGTAAATAAAAGGTTGCACTTGAAAATTTCAGCTGGAAAGGGGAGAGAGATTCAGATTTCAACTCATATTATGCATTTAGATGACTCTGATTCATTTTGTTTCTTTCAGCCTTAAATATATCATGGGGTTGCCAGGAAGATAAACTAAAAATTGTACCATAGGACACAGTGGGAGCTCCCTGAAGATAAAAGGGACACCATTAATTTGAGTTGATCAGATCTGGGCTGTAAAAACATAGCTAGCCTTTAGAGGGCAGCAGAGGGCTAATGTTTCCTATGCAGATAGCCCTCAATTTAGGCCCACTTAACAACCAGATATCAGGTTTGTTAGGATATGTGCTGAGTAATCCTTGTATAAAAAGGATATGCACATGGAAAATGGTTTATGAGAACAGTTATGAAGAAATATACAACCACACAGAGTTGGACAAGTTGGATTAATGTTTACTTGAACAAATAGCACAGTCCAATAAACAGTTCATGTCATACACATTTTTAACAGTCCAGAAATATCCAGTTATAAAGTCTTCTTATAGCTAGTTATAAATTCTTCTTACCAGTTCCATGTCTTTTACAGCAGACAAATATCAAACCATAATATAACAAATAACCTTTGATATCAACAGAATATCAAAATATACAGGGTTAATCAGTATCGGTCCGAAGTCAGTATCAGTATTAAGAGAGATCATCAGTGCAAAAAAAAAAACTTAAACCATGATCTATATCTCCCTCTTATGGCAACTTGTAGCATAATTAACCAATCAGAACACAGCATAATACATTACGGTATTTTTCCTTAAAGCTACAAACATATATATTTGTAGTTTATATATTGTCAATCCAACTACATTATTTACATATACATAACAAGGTTAACAGAGTTAGAAGGAACCTTCTAGGTCCGTGATGGTGAACCTATGGCATGTGTGCTGGAAGTGGCACGCAGAACCATTTCTTCTGGCATGCGAGCCGTTGCCCCAGATCAGGTGCACTGCACATGTGCGCGTGCCTCCCGCCAGCCAGCTGATTGTTGCGTATCTGCCATGCATGGCTGGGGTTGTGTGGGAGATGCGTGCCAGTAATTAGGCCAGTAATTTCGTCTAACAACCGGTTCTCTGAGCTGCTTAGAATGTTAACAACTGGTTCTAGCGCATAGGTGTGAACTGGTAGAATCCTTCCCTTGATCTTATCCCATTTCTGACAGATGGCAGTCCAGTCTCTTCTTGAAAGCCTCCAGCTTTCCACCATTCAAAGTGGATCTCCCATACAGTGGATCTCCCAAAAGCTACTTATAACTTGGTTCCAAAGTTGTGATGTCCACTTTGCCAGGCTCAATTACAGTTATAAGACAGACTATCCATATCTCTTTTCTGCCAGCTAGTGGTTATCAGGAGTCATGCACTCAGCTAAAATAACTGATTATTTGATTATGTGCTATCCAGTTCTATTTGACTCCTACAGACCATAGAGATAGATTTCATCCATGATGATCTGTCCCTAAGTTGGTATTGTAGGTTTCCCAATGGTGCATTCATCACCACTGTAACAATCCATCCACCTTGTCATCGTCTTCTTCTCTGTTCTTCTCTTTCCCCCCGTTAGACCCTTCTCCAAAGAGCTGGGTTTCCAAATAATGTAGCAATAGCAATAGCAACAATAGCCCCCAACAATCTGGGACCTCATTTTGCCAATGTTTCAAGGATAAAAGGCTGAGTCAACCTTGAGCCAGTGAGAATCGAACTGCTGGCAGCTGGCAATCAGCAGAAGTAGTTTGCAGTACTGCATTCTAACCACTGCACCCCTAAGACTCTATCAGCTGTATCTAAAGAAGGATAATTTAAGCCTGGTCACTTATGCCTTAAGTGAACATTCTGGGCTGCTTTGTTCAATGATCCATCAGTTTGTTTCCTTGGAAGTTCATGTAATTCTCAGCAATCTTTTCCAACACCACAGTTATAATAATAACATATGTTTTAATAGCTTCTGAGAAATATCAGACCATTCAAGGAATGATAGATTAGGTAGACAACTGAAGTGAAGTGGGGATTCATTCTCCACTGAAGGAAATTTCTGATGTAAAGACTTTGCTGATCAAATCTGTTGGCTGGTATTTACAGTCCCATGTCATCTGCAGAACAGCTGCTTTCTAATAAACAATTAAAAAGGCCAGATGTGTTATCTTGGCTAGACTGACAGCAAAGGCCTTGTTGGGTTAGCGGGATAGATTAATGAGCTTTTCTCCTTTTTAAAAGAATGTGCTTCTTCATGTCTCTAATCAACTTCAAAACTTGAAAAAATTGAAAATCCAAGTCTTGGAAGCAGAGGTGGTATTCAGCAGGTTCTGACCAGTTCTGGAGAACCGGTAGTGGAAATTTTGAACAGTTCAGAGAACCGGCAAATGCCACCTCTGACTGGCTCCGCCTCCATCTATTCTCTGCCTCCTGAGTCCCAGCTGATCGGCTGGGTCTTCTTTTGTTGCCCTGCAGAGGAAAACAGAGCTGGAAAGCAGGTTAGTGGGGTGGGGAGGGAATGGGATTTTGCAGTAATCTTCCCCTGCCACGCTCACCAAACCATGCCCACAAAACCGGTAGTAAAAATTTTTTAATTCCACCACTGCTTGGAAGCTCATTTGATTGACCTAGAGGTAAAGATTGACCTGTTAGTTGTTGCTGACTATAAGGGGCAGTGCTCATCTCTATTTCAAGGCCATTGAGCCAGTGCTGTCTGAAGACATTTCCATGGTCATGTGGCCATCATGACATCATCATGAGTGCTGTTACCTTCCCACCAAAGTGGAACCTATTTATCTACTCACATTTGCGTGTTTTCTGTTGTGACCCAGCCCCATTCAACATCCTACTCATGAGGAGAAACCCCTTTTAATTTAGAAAGGCAGGAATACATGGCATTCACTGACAAAGCTCCAGGACACACACATCCTTAGGTGATTCACAAGCCATAGCAGTCTCTGAGTTCCCAGCAGGGAGCCTCAATTAGCACTTCAATCCCAACACAAAGAGTCCTTACTAACCTGGTTAGTGGCAAGGAAATCCTGGCAAGGAATCTGCCAG
Source organism: Notechis scutatus (assembly GCF_049901735.1). NCBI lineage: Eukaryota > Metazoa > Chordata > Lepidosauria > Squamata > Elapidae > Notechis > Notechis scutatus. The sequence continues at coordinate 194,649,858 of NC_142011.1, forward strand.
AAGGAACTCTTCTGGAGTATGAATGGATGTCTCCTCCGACAACCATGTCTCCCACACCCTTCCTCCTTATATCCCAGCCAGGGAGGGGCTTGCTAATGTCTCCTTCTTTTTCTGGATAGCTGGCCCTCAGTCCTGCGTTGCTCTCCTCTCCGCACTTCTCTGTGCATACGCGCATCTGGGACAGGCTCCAGCTGTTCCTCCCCCTCGCTCAGCTCATGCTCCCAAAACAGCTGTCTCTCCACTGAGCATGAGCAGATGGGCCCTGCTCTGCATCTGGCTCTGAGACCTCCTGCTCCTCAGAGCCTTCCACGGGCCCTGGTGGTAACCCAGGCACGCCCTCCATTTTCTCTGATCCTCTGACTCATCTGACGAGCCACAACACTTTCGAACAGCTAGGTGGGCAGGAGCCGCGGCAAGGAACAGGAACTTATACTGTCGTGTGGAGGTCTGGTCCCGAACCTGAGATTTTAACAGTCTTAACTGCGGAGCCACTGCGCTGCCTTTGAGGGTGAGAGTGAAAAAGAGTCTGGGCTTTCTGCCCTGGTAAGGGAGCCAAGGTTAAACCAATTAAACCAAGGTTTCATTAATTCCTAATTTAAATGCAAGAGGAAGCTATTCTTCAAACAAAAACTCTTAATATCAGTTCCAAAGCTGGATGCTTGGGAGGAAATAGAGGGGGTAAGGTCGATGCGCACAATTCATTCTTGGACTTGTCATTTTTCAGGCTATGATTGTTCGTTCAAAAGAGCTGCAATAATTAGAAAAAGTCAAAAGAGAGAAACAATGTGATGAAGAATTTGAATGTTGCTCAGATTGTATGTTTTTGAATACTGTAAGTCTGATGGGATTATTAAGGGCTACTTATTAAAATGTTAAGGATTTAGATTTAAACCTTTCCTCTGTGCCATAAGATTTCAGATGACCTGTCACGTAAGCTGTTATTTGCCTTTGGTGTACAATGTTCTAAATCATGAATAAAGTTTATTTTCAAGAGCAGATAGCAGAATGGAAGATAGTTAAAATGTTAACCTAGCCTTCTTACTCAGCTCTTGTTTGAGTTGCATTTTATTCCCCATCCCATGGTTACACTTTAAAAAAAAAAAAAGCAAATGAGATCCTAGAAGCTGTGGTTCGTAGTTTGATAGTGCAGTGGTTAGACTAGAGTGTAGTATTGCAGGCTAACTCCGCTCACTGCCTGCAGTTCAATCCTAACAGACTCAAGGTTGACCATCCTTCCATCCTTCCAAGGTCACTAAAATGAGAGCCCAGATTTTACTGGGGACAATATACTGACTTTGTAAACTGGTGGAAATTTTGAGTAGTTTGGAGAACCGGCAAATACTACCTCTGACTGGCCCCACCCCCATCTAAAACTAAACAGAATAGAACAGAGCTGGAAAGCAGGTTAGTGGGGTGGTGAGGGAATGGAGATTTTACAGTAACCTTCCCCTGCCATGCCCACCAAGACATGCCCACCAAGCCATGCCACGCCCACCAAGCTATGCCCACAGAACCAGAATAAAATTTTTTGAATCCTACCACTGGTCCAGAGAAGATAGTAGTAAGGAAATCAGAGCAACACAAATTGCAAATATTGTTAGTGTGATGTTACTGAGACTTGCACCAGATGCTGTTTGTTTGTTTATTTATCAAACTTCTGCCTCTTTCTCAGTCAGCAGCCTGCATTGTGCACAACAAACACAAATTAAAACCAATCGCAATCACAACAAGAGCACTAAAAACCCCAGGTAAAAACCAATCAACAAACAAACAACAAATGACCACAAAAGTAAGCATAACAAATAAAAAACAAAGGATGAGGGAGACAGAAAGAACAATACGGCACCTGATAGAAACTTGAGGAAAGACCTCTAAAATAAGTACTGCTTTAGAAGGCCTCGGTAAAACCACACTTGGAATACTGCATCCAGTTTTGGTCACCACAATATAAAAAAGATGTTGATACTCTGGAAAGACTAAAGTGAAGAGCAACGAAGATGAGAAGGGGACCGAAGGCTAAAACATATGAAGAATAGTTTCAGGTGTTAAGTTCGGACGGTCGGGCTCATAGAGACGAGAGACTCAGAGTAAGTGAACAACAGCTCTTTATTTACAGGCTAGATCTGAGTAAAAAAGCAGCACTTGCGGCGGCTCTTTTATAGAGCTTGCTGCGGCTAGGCGGCCAATGACACCGCTTTGAGTTTCCCGCAATTGGTTTCAACCAATCGCGGTAGACTCCTAGTGAGCCAATCACAACCGCCCAGACTGTCCAATCACGTAGTGATTTTAGCGGACCAATAGGAATGCAGGGTTTCAAGCCTGCTAATATGGAACAGCAGGAATTGCAATAGTCTAATGAAAAGAGGGACTGGGGTGACATGATAGCAGTGTTCCAATATTTAAGGAGCTGCCACAAAGAAGAGGGGTTCAACCTATTTTCCAAAGCACCAGAAGGCAAGACGAGAAGCAATATTTCTTTATTTATTTTGTCAAGCATGCATTTGATGACATAAATAAATATAAACATGATTATTAATATATGAAATAGATACGAATAAAAGGAAACATTAAAACAGGGATGGTAGGCACGTTGGTGCGCTCACGCACACCTTTTACAGACCTCTTAGGAATGGGGTGAGGTCAACAGTAGGCAGTCTGAGGCTAATATTTGGAAACTAATATTAATATAATATATGGAAACTAAGCAACAAAAGAAGCAACCTAGAACTAAGGAGAAAATCCCTAATGGTGAGAACAATCAACCAGTGGAACGACTTGTCTTCAGAAGTTGTGGGTGCTCCATCACTATGGACTTTTAAAAACAAACTGGATAGCCATTTGTCTGAGATGGTATAGGATCACAGGCTTGACCAGGGGATTAGAAGACTTCTAAGGTCTCTTCCAACTCTGTTATTTTGTTAATTGTCTTTCACATTGTTCTTAAAAACCAATGATGGTGGGGCCAGCCTGCTTTCTGTCAGAAAGCTGTTCCAATGCATTGGTGCTGTCTTGAAAAAGCAGTGCTTCCTCGCTTCAGTACACTGGAACATTTTGGAAATGTGGGACTCTATGTAGTTCATCCTAGAAGTTCCAAGAGGGTGGGCAGGTACTGGTTGGAGAAGGCAGCCTCTGAAATGGTATGTGAAAATGATCTTGAGAGACAGGAGGAAGAGCCGTAAATAAGGCAATGGTTAGATAAGAGGCACCTGAGCCCACAAGAGCAATGTGACATGGCAAAAGTCTAAGAAGGTACTTTCCTTAATTTCTTAGCCTGTGAAGGTGAAGGAAAGGAGATTTCAGATTTGTAAGATCCCGTTGTTGGAAGAAATGTCCATCTGGTTCAGTTCCAAGTAGGGAGAAAGACTCTGGAAACATGGAGGCTTATTGGAAAGATGGTTTAATGAAACAGAACCATCAAGCACATGGTCCTGATGCAGCTGACCACATGGAGTTGAGAATGTGCAAGAACATGTATTCTATTGGTTGTAGTCAGACTCCCATGGGGCCATGTGGGGTCATGTTTGTCTGAATCAAGTTTGATTGAAGCCTGGAAGGTAGTGCAATGTCCCCAGGTGATTTTGTAATGGAGTGAGCCCTACTGCTAGATAATCCTATTATGTCTTGGAGAGTCATGTCCTAATCCCATCACCCTGGAGATGGAGGACTTTTGTCTTGCAGATAGGCTGGCCCAGTCTTTCTTAATGGGCACCAAATATTTGCTAGAGACAGGGAGCTGAAGCTCTGAATTTTTGTCTCCCTTAAGATTTCTGTTTCTCTTTTAGGGGAAATACAATATTCCGCCTTTTTAATATTTCCTAAAATATTTCATTCTTCTAGGAGGAGTGGGTGCTAACTTTCTACACTCTTATAATAAAGCTAGAGCTAGATTTCTTGGATGTGCTACTTATGTGGGCTATTTTGAAGGGCCTCCTAGATATGCGCAGATGTCTCTAAACCAAGTGCAAGCTGAACAGGCCCGTTTCAATTCCATTGTACATGTTGTGCATTGACAATAAATGTTCAGTTTGATTTGATGTATTCAACCTTTAGTGGGAGATACAATGCTTAAAATGCCTCATGGGGTTCTTATGGTGTTTATTTATTTATTTTTATTTATTTACGTTGTCAAGCGATTATAAGATAACAGGTATAAGTATAAGCATGGTTATGAATACATGAAATGGATACGAATAAAAATAAAAGAAACAAGAGGACAGGGATGGTAGGCACATTGGTGCGCTTATGCACGACCCCTACAGACCTCTTAGGAAAGGGGTGACAGTCAATAGTAGACAGTCTAAAGTTAAAGTTTCTGGGGTTTGGGGAAGAAACCGCAGAGTCAGGTAGAGTATTCCAGACATTGACACTCTGTTGCTGAAGTCGTATTTCCTGCAATCAAGTTTTGTGTGGTTTACCTTGAGTTTGTATCTATTGTGTGCTCTTGTATTGTTATGGTTGAAACTGAAGTATTCATTGATAGGTAGGACATTGCCATGTATAATTTTATGTAGTATACTTAGATCGGACCAAAGGCGGTGTAGTTCTAGGTTGTCTAGGTCTAGAATTTCAAGTCTGGTGGCATAAGGTATTTTTCAACTAGTAGTGTTCTGCATCTCCACATGAGCATCTCCAAAGTATTCTCCCCATTGGTAGAAATCATGACTTCGGCAGATTGAACATTATCTAAGACTGCTTTACCATGCTTTGTCACTTAGATACTGTTGGAAAAAAATATCCATCTGGTTCAGTTCTAAGTGGGGAGAAAGACACTGGAAATAACATGGAGGCTGATTGGAAATATGATTTAATGGTAAAGCAGAACCACCAAGCACAAGCAGCTGATCCCATGGAGTTGAGAGAGAGAGGTATTTATACCCTCTCTTGGGCTTTGCACTTGAACTTCCTGTTTCTGTGCAAGAATATGTATTCTATTGGTTGTTGTACGGGTCACAGCTAACTTTGTAGGTTGTCTGAGTCCCAGGGTTGGTTGAAGCTTGCTGGGTGATGCAATATTCCCAGTGATTGTGCCATGTGGTGAGCTTTGCTGCTAGATGGGTTAATCCTATTATGTTTTGGAGGGTCATGTCTTAATCCCATCACCCTGGAGATGGAGGTCTTTTGTCTTTTAGATAGGCTGGCCCAGTCTTTCTTAATGGGCACCAAATATCTGCTAGGGAAGGGATGAGTCTCTGTGTTTAAAACATGTTTCTTCTTTTATCATCCAGGGAAATATAATATTCTGCCTTTTTAATATTTCTCAAAATATTTCATTCTTCTAGGACAGGGGGAAGTCCTAACTTTCTACAATATTATGATATAAAGAGCCCTGGTGGTGCAATGGTTAAAGTGCAGTGTTGCAGCCAAACTCTGCCCACAGCCTGGAGTTCAATGCTGAGCAGACTCAAGGTTGATTCAGCATTCTATCCTTCCGAGGTCCATAAAATGAAGACCCAAATTGTTGGGGGCAATATACTGTACAAATAATGCTTCTGCATTGTAAACCACCCAGAGAATGCTGTAAAATGCTATGGGGTGATATATAAATCTAAATGCTGAAGTCTTTCTGAAGTCTTTTCCTCCTATAATCTAGAACCTGCAAGGAGCTGGTAAGATTCACATTCATGCAGTTCTACTAGAAATGGAAAAATGGCCACAGCACTCAGCAAGTCTTTGTTTAAAGCAGGGCTAAGTAATCTTTCTTAGGCTGTGACCACAATGTTCTCTTCTGCAGGGCCTTGTGGTGTGTTTGTACAGGTAGTCCTTGAGTTACGACCACAATTGAGCCCAAATTTATATTGCTAAGTGAAACATTTGTTAAGTGAATTTGTCCCATTTTACAACTTTTCTTGCCACAGTTGAGAAGCGAATCATTGCATTTGTTAAATTAGTAACATGGTTGAATTTTGGATTCCCCATTGACTTTGCTTGTCAGAAGATTGCAAAAGTTGATCACTTGACCTTAGAACCCAGGAACTGTCATAAATATGAACCAGTTGCCAAGCATCTGAATTTTGATCACGTGACCTGCAATAGTTGTAGATGCTGCAATAGTTGTAAGTGTGAAAAATGGTCATGTCACTTTTTTCAGTGCTGTTGTAACTTTGAACCATCACTACCTGTATAGTGATATGTTATCACTATATATCTGCCATAAATGGGTTCCTTTTCACATACTGAGTTTCTTTTGGAGCATCATGGGTTTTGTAGAATCTCATATTCTTTTGTGTCATAAATCAAATGTTTGCAAATGAACAGGAAGACCACAGAAATGAATATTCAACGCTTTTATGAGCTCAAAAAAGATTGATAATAACAATGCTGGAAGGACACTCTCTGTGAAATTGCACAGTGGTCCAACAAACCCATCTCTATTTCTATATTTGTACAAGCATTTAATGATTGGAACATCTGTTTGGGTAGATATTTATAGGTTTGGAGTGCAGATAGCAGTTGATATGCTCTTTTGCTTAATTTTTGTCCAAAACTTTCTTTCATTGTGTAACACTGTGAAAATGCAGTATGTAGTTTTGTTTAGTGCATGCTTGTTTTCCTTCTTAAGCAAAAAGAGTGCAGTTTTCTTTGTGCACTTCCACACCACAACTTTTGTCCCCTCAAACTACTTTGAAACCAGCTATAATTGTCTTCCCTGCTGGAACCTAGGGATTATATTAAGTTTACTACAAATCGGTTCAACTTCCCTTGTTGGAAAAAAAAAATCCAGTTCAGGTTCCAAGCTGGGAATAGAATGGAGGTTGATTGGAAAGAAAGATTCTGTTTATTGGTGAATAGAACCAACACACATACCAACATGGGGTTCTGGGACAGCTGACAAAAATGGAGGTGAGAGTGAGTGGATTTTTATAGCTTTTTGGGGTTTTGCCTTCTGTTCCTGTGCAAGAACATGTTCTTTAATATTCTATTGGCTGTTGTCAGATTCCTATGGGGTCATGGCTGACTCTATAGGCAGTGTGATGAACCGGTGCGTGGCACAAAGGCAACACAATCAAACAAGCAAGAAGAGTCCCTTTATTATCTCCAACTTTGCCCCCAATGTCCAGGTACCTTCAGCTAGAGAAAAACTCTCCCAGGAATGGCCTACATAGCCAAAAAGGCATTAAGAGTTGTTAACCTAATCCTACGTAGCTTTTTCTCTGGTAATATCACACTACTAACCAGAGCATACAAAACATTTGCTAGACCAATACTCGAATACAGTTCATCAGTCTGGAACCCTCATTACGTATCTGATATTAGCACAATTGAGAAAGTCCAGAAATATTTCACAAGGAGAGTTCTCCACTCTTCTACTCGTTGTAGAATACCTTATGCCACCAGACCTGAAATTCTAGAACTAGAAAACCTTGAATTACGCCGTCTTCGGTCTGACTTAAGCATGGTATATAAAATCATACATTGCAATGTCCTACCTGTCAATGAATACTTCAGCTTCAACCATAACAACACAAGAGCACACAACAGATACAAACTCAAAGTAAACCGCACCAAACTTGATTGCAGGAAATACGACTTCAGCAACAGAGTGGTCAACGTCTGGAATACTCTACCCGACTCTGTAGTCTCTTCCCAAACCCCAAAAACTTTAACCTTAGACTGTCTACTATTGACCTCACCCCTTCCTAAGAGGTCTGTAGGGGCGTGCATAAGCGCACCATCGTGCCTACCGTCCCTGTCCTATTGTTTCTCTTATTCTTTTATTTTTCTTATATGTACCCATTTCATGTATTCACAACTATGTATACGCTTATACTTATTATCTTGTAAACAATTGGCAAATCAAATAAATAAATAAATAAATAAACCAACACACATACCAACATGGGGTTCTGGGACAGCTGACAAAAATGGAGGTGAGAGCGAGTGGATTTTTATAGCTTTTGGGGGTTTTGCCTTCTGTTCCTGTGCAAGAACATGTTCTTTAATATTCTATTGGCTGTTGTCAGATTCCTATGGGGTCATGGCTGGCTCTATAGGCAGTGTGATGAACCGGGGCGTGGCACAAAGGCAACACAATCAAACAAGCAAGAAGAGTCCCTTTATTATCTCCAACTTTGCCCCCAATGTCCAGGTACCTTCAGCTAGAGAAAAACTCTCCCAGGAACGGCCTTTAACTGGAGAAAATTCAGTCCAAAACAAGGTATATACAGACTGTAACTAAAAATCCAAATAAACCAAGCTGCAGTAATTAACTTGACAGGGCAGGAGAAGGAATTGCAGACTTGAAAGTACAGCAAAACTCACACAGTTGGGAAGACACCAGGAACACAGATAAGCCTCCACAATACCAGATAAATTCATGATTTGCTGCCAACAAATTTTAAGGTCTCTGCTGCTGATACTATGTTGTCTAGTATTGTAAAAGGTGGTAGTATGGGAGGGTTTCTCCTAAAGTCTACCACCATTTCTATGGTTTTGAGTGTGTTTAGTTCTAGATTGTTCTGGTTACACCACAAGGCAAGTTGTACAACCTCTCGTTTGTATGAGGATTTGTCGTTGTCTTACCTTTCTCCAGATTTGTTAATTCCACCTTAACTTTTTTGTTTCGATTATTATTGAAGGGGGACTAGCATCCTCCTTGAAGGACCTGACGCTTAAGAATTGGGGAGAGTATCGCAAAAGTCCCCTTTAATGAGAAAGATGAGGGAGAGGGAGGAAGACAAAAACACAATAGCATTGGAAAAAAAAAAAATCAGTTCGGAGCTTGGAGGCCAAGAGCTATTTTCAAACTGGCACATATTTTTATATGGAGGTACCCTATACTACCACAATTTCTCCATAAAATAAAGTGAAGATGTTATAACAATTATGCTGCCCAGAGATAATCTGGTGAGATGTGTGGCTACAGAAATTGAATGGATGAATGAAATTTTACAACTAGGTGATGATTTCCCCAGTTTCTCAACACCATAGTTGCAGAGGTGGCATTCAGCAGGTTCTGACCAGTTCTGGAGAACCGTAGCCAAAATTTTGAGTAGTTTGGGAACCAGCAAATGCCACCTCTGACTGGCCCCGCTCCCATCTATTCTCTGCCTCCTGAGTTCCAGCTGATTGGGTGGGTCTTCTTTTGTTGCCCTGCACAGGAGAACAGAACTGGAAAGCAGGTTAGTGGGGTGAGGAGGGAATGGGGATTTTGCAGTAACCTTCACCTGCAATACCCACCAAGCCACACCCACAGAACCGGTAGTAAAAATTTTGAATCCCACCACTTCACAGTTGTATGCTGGAAAAGTAACCAGGTTACAAGGACAGGGAGTGCTAAATCCTGAGCAATGCTGACAACTCCAGGGTTTCATTTTAAAAGGCAGGAAAAGTAGATTATTGGAGGAAGAAGCGGAGGGGGAGGTTGATGAGGTATTTTGTGCTGTGGGTGCATCCATTGTATTGGGGGACACCCCTCCCCCCAGGTATCCTCAGGGGTGGACCCTTTGTGTAATACAACTGTATCTAAATGCAGAGTATTGCAAGAAATATTAATTTAATTTGTATAGAAATCTTCATTCACTCCATTGCATTTCTATAATACTGTCATTAGAGTAATGCCTTTGGTGTAAAAGAGCAAGCTACAGAGCTTTGAGGAAACACTTTGGTAAACTTAGCCATACAGCTCATCAGTCTGGAACCCACATTACGTATCTGATATTAACACAGTTGAGAATATTTCACAAGAAGAGTTCTCCATTCCTCTACCCGTTGCAGAATACCTTATGCCACCAGACTTGAAATTCTAGATCTAGAAAATCTAGAACTACACCGCCTTCGGTCCGATCTAAATATAGTATATAAAATCATACAGTGCAATATCCTACCTGTCAATGAATACTTCAGCTTCAACCATAACAATACAAGAGCACACAATAGATACAAACTCAAGGTAAACCACACCAAACTTGATTGCAGGAAATATGACTTCAGCAACAGAGTGGTCAATATTCAGAATACTCTGCCTAACTCTGTGATTTCTTCCCCAAACCCCAGAAACTTTAACCTTAGACTGTCTATGATTGACCTCACTCCTAAGAGGTCTGTAGGGGGCGTGCATAAGCGCACCAACGTGCCTACCATCCCTGTCCTATTGTTTCTTTTTATTTTTCTTATATGTATCCATTTCATGCATTCATAACTATGTTTATACTTATACCTATTATCTTGTAAGCGATTGACAAATCAATCAATCAAACAAACAAACAAACAAATAAATAAATAAAACAGCAGACGCCGTAAAATTGATTGTACGAAGAAGTCCCTTCTCTGCAGCCTTCTGTAGAATTCCACTAGAGGGTAGAATTGTGTTCTAAATTAATTTGCACTTATTAGAAATGCCTCCGGTTCCAAAATCTCCCAGTGTGCTAATGCATAAGATTTCTCCTGTTGCTATAGAAACATATCAGAGCAGAAGATAAATAATTTGAGCCTAACAAGAGACACATTTAATTTTCTTCCCAGTTCTTAATGGTGTGAAGTTTTTATCATTTATAAAACACACAGACACATTTTTTTTTTTTAGTTTTTGCATTCTTTGTTTGCCTGGATGTAACTGGATATTTCCTTTTGTTGCCTAATCTGAGATCTGCTCCATCATGTTTAGCAAATACAAAGTCCTTCATTACTGCCAAAAGGAATCACCACACATCAGTCTGTCAGACGTTAAGGAATGAGGCGTTAAAAAGCCACCACGGTTGTCTCATGAATACTTCCTCCTATTTTATTATTTTCTTTTCTCCGTGCCCCCCTCCAAGTCAAACAATCGTATATTTTTTACATTTGGACAACTTCTATTTCTGCTTATCTTCGCCACAGAGAATGTCAGAAAGTTTAGGGATTTTCTGTAGTTCAGCTGCTTCTTTAGCTGAGGTGGGAAAAAAATTGAGAATTGTTGATTGCCCGTGTGAGGTGACAATTCTTGAATAGTAATAGATGAGAAGTCTTCTCAGTGTGGATTTACTCACAGACTAATCGAATTTGCATTTTCCAAAGTTGTAAAGGTAAAAGCTGCTAGCATGCGCACACAAAGGAAGAAGTGTGATTTTTCACACAGACTACTAGTGCAATTTTGGGGGGAATCTATGTTTAGGGAAATAAATTACTTTAAATGAAACAGAACTTTCCCACTTCTGAGAAACAATCATGAGGGAAATTACCCCTCTTCTTCCTCTTCCTTTCCCCGCTCTTCAGACAGCATGTCCTGCAAAAGCTCACAGCTAAATCTAAACACTTCTTCACTGGATAAGATGTGTGGGTTTTTTCCTCAGGATAAATGACTGGCTAAGTTTCCTGAAGCTTCTGTGAAATGGAGAAAGCTCTGCGTAGAACTCCCTGACAAAGGAATATTCAGACACATCCAAAAGAGAGGACATTTTAGGCAATGTCTGGCTTAAAGCTCCTCTCTGCTCATCTAAGCTCTGCTCATCACTCACAATATAGCCAGTGAAGTTTAACTGACACAACTCGATTCACATAATTTTTTTTTTTTAAAAAAAAACACAAGCCGAAGGCAGCAAAAATAAAATTGAAAGGGTGCCTTAAATATTCCTTGATGGGGGAAAAAAAAATAAAGGAAGCCTCAGTTCCTCTCATTTCAAAAAGTAATTGCCAGTCAAAAACAGGTCACTAGGCCATCTGGTCTGATTTTTTTTTCTTGCAAGCAAGCAATAGGATATACTGTCACAATATCTGAGTTTATTTATTTATTTATTTTATTTATTTTTGTCAATTGTTTAAGTAAAGGTACAAGTAAAAACATAGTTATGAATACATGGATACATATAAGAAAAAAAATAAAAAATAAAAGAAACAATAGGACAGGGACAGTAGGCATGTTGGTGCGCTTATGCACGCCCCCTACAGACCTCTTAGGAAAGGGGTGAGGTCAATAGTAGACAGTGTGTATGTATATATTGTTTTCTTAAGTATTCGTGGGTACTTACATGTATGGTATTCAGTTTTGTTCGGGTATTTTCCCACATCATTATAGTTGTGCTTTTAAAGTTGTAGCAACGTTTCGGCAGAATCTCATCTGCCATCATCAGGCTTCTATATTGTACACAGACGAACACAACCAGAAGCCTGATGATGGCAGAAGAGATTCTGCCGAAATGTTGCTACAACTTTAAAAGCACAACTACAATGACGTGGGAAAATACCCGAACAAAGCTGAATACCATATATAATGTGTGTGTGTGTGTGTGTGTGTGTGTGTTGTGACTCAGAGGTTTGAACCTGCTCTGTCAGAAGACATAGGCTCGAGTGATGAGGAAGATCTGGCATTAAGATTTGAGCTTGCCTTGTTGAGTGACATAAATGGGAGTCAGGAGGAAGAGGAGGACTTGGCATTGGGGTTTGAACCTGCTTTGCTGGAAGTTTCGGAATCCTCATCCTCTCCAGGACCTTCCTCATTAGTTATACCTCAGGTGTCGGCAGATAAGCAGGAGAATGTGCCGGAGTCCTTGGATGAAGATCAAACCGAAGAATGTTGGTTTGATGCAAGGAACAGATGTAAGCAGAAACGTCAAGCACAAACTGGAAGGAGACGTCGAATCAGGGACTGAGGAAAGAGACTGACACGCCCCTCAAGGAATATAAGGAGGCATGTTAGCTTTGAATCCCCGTTTGGGTCAAACTTGTTAATTTGTGTCTGCAGTTTGGACAAAGTATTCTGTTTGCCGTTCGTCTCTGATTTATAGTTCTGCTTGTTATCAGAATTTGCAGACAGCTTCTGGGAAATCTGCCAACGACGAATTCAGCCAAAGGAAAGTTAACTCTGTTGTTCCTTTGATATTGTCTGTTCGTGCCACTTCGTGGTGCTTTGGTAGTGCCAGTGCAGTGTGTTTTCCTTTGGACATTTGGACTCCATCACCTCCCACCATGTACAAGGCTAACCAGGAGATGATATATATATATATATATATATATATATATATATATATATATATATATATATATATATATATATATATATATATATATATGTATGTATGTATGTATGTATGTATGTATGATATATACATATATATATATATATATATATATATATATATATATATATATATATATATATATATATATATATATATATATATATATATATATATATATATATATATATATATAATGGTATATCAGCCATAAACTGATTGCTGACTTATCCCATTGGTGAGGGCAGTCACACAATCCATAAAACTACACAAATGTTTGTCTGAAATGGTGTAGGGTCTCCTGCTTGAGCATGGGGTTGGATTGGAAGACCTCCAAGGTCCCTTCCAACTCTTAACAACTAAACTAAATTGCTAAACAATTAACTTAACAACTAAACTAATTTTTTTTTTACTACTGGTTGGTTCTGTAGGCGTAGCTTGGTGGGCATGGCAGGGGAAGGATGCTGTAAAATCTTCAGTTAGAGGTAGTATTTGCTGGTTCTCCAAGCTACTCAAAATTTCCGCTATCAGTTCTCCAGAACTGGTCAGAACCTGCTGAATACCACCTCTGAATTAATTCCCACAACATTGTCAAATGACTTAGAAAGACTGTATTACTATTCTTCTTCTCATCCTTCCTGTTACCTATCTCTTCCCACTTATGACTATAACTGTGTTGCTTGTATCTTTACAATTTATATTGTTTTATTTGTTGTCCTAGTATGTTTTGATCACGTATTAGTAACTTATGTATGATTTGATTGCTTATAGTAACCTATGACTATCACTTAGTATTGTATCTTATTATTCTTGATGAATGTAATTTTTTTTTTATGTACACTGAGAGCACCAAAGACAAATTCCATGTGTGTCCAATCCCACTTGGCCAATAAAGAATTCTATTCTATTCTATTCTATTCTATTCTATTCTATTCTATTCTATTCTATTCTATTCTATTCTATTCTCCATTCCACTCTACTCACTCTACTCTACTCTACTCTACTCTACTCTACTCTACTCTACTCTACTCTACTCTACTCTTCTGTTATCCTTCTGGGGCAAGGCTTGCTATTCCTGTTTTTCTGAAATTGTTCTCACCCTTCAAGATAGTGCAAACAAGAAACACAACTGAGTACTAACCCTTTTATTATAAACCAATCTTAAAATAATCTTGCAACACTGAAAGTACATTTTACTCCTCCTTTTATTTCACTCTCTGAAAAACTAAGGTGGGGGGAGTTTCTGAAATGCTTCCCATATCTCCTTTTTACTGGTGGGATTCAAAAAGTTCCCACTACCGGTTCTATGAGCGTTGCTTGGTGAACATGGCTGCAGGGGTGAGAGCGTGTGACTTGCGCGATTGCACGTGCACACCAAATGCGTGCTTTGCACGTGTGTGAAAACAGTAAAAACTAAACTACTGTGCCTCTCAACTGTTTTGCACAGCAATCCGCTCTGCTGAGTCAAACAGCTGAGAGGTTAAAAAGGACCTAGGAGCAGGGGCAGGTGGGTGGGCCCAACTGCAGAGCGTCAGAGAGACTTGGAGCAAACTGGTTCTCTGCCAGCTGATCTTCGGCGCTACCGGTATGCCAGAACCGGTAGAATACCACCACTGCTCCTTTCCTTCTATGGACTGAGATATCTATCAAGTGCAGGAAATCAGCATTGAGGCAGTTCAAAGCGAGTTTGGCAGTAGGTAAGAGTCAACAGAATTCAAGGTGGGCTGGACTTAGATCTCTTGTGGATATGAAGGGACTTGAGACTTATGATATGCTTGACTCCTTCCTCAGGCTCAGCCTGGTCATTTCCTATAGTATCTTTATGCACTGGTTGCTCAGTTTACAGCCAGTGGTGGGATTCAGCCAATTCTCACCACTTCAGGAGAACCGGTTGTTAAATTTCTGAGCAGTTTTGTGAACTGGTTGTTGAAAGAAATCATTAGGACAGAGAACCGGTTGTTAAACTATTTGAATCCCACCACTGTTTACAGCTTTTCCTCCTGTCTCCAAGGTCATTCTCACATATTATTACAAGATTTCCCTGTTTTAGATTATAGCTGGAGGATTAGGACCAGAGCAGGAATTTTTAGGGAAATCTACAGTTAGATTCTCCACTCAGAAATCAAGTATTGTCTGGGGAATTCTATAGTCCTAGAAATACTATATCAGGATAATACACTTGTGCCATGAGCTTCCCTGATTATAATGTGCTTACTCCAAAAAATGGGACAGAAAAATTTCCATGCAAATTTTTGACTTTGAATGGATGGTATGATGTTTAATTTGCAGATAATTAACCCTAGAAATGCAAAGCTGTATATTATTATTTTTATTGCGTATTGCCCAGTATTATTTCTAGTATTCCTGGTAATATTTTTTATCCCCACATATGGAAGATCTTTACTTTGTTTGAATATAACCTTCAAAGCTCATATAAAAGGCTTATTTAAATACAGTATTTTATATAGCAAGTTTACGGAAATAGAAAAAAAATGAGATACAAAAATCCCAAGAAAGAAATACAGGAAAATAGCAGTAGCACTTAGACTTATATACTGCTTCACAGTACTTTTACAGCCCTCTCTAAGCAGTTTACAGAGTTAGCATCTTACCCCCAACAATCTCTAAGCGGTTTACAGAGTCAGCCTATTGCCCCCAACAATCTGGATCCTCATTTTACCAACCTTGGAAGGATGGAAGGCTGAGTCAACCTTGAGCCTGGTGAGATTTGAACTGCCAAATTGCAGGCAGCCGGCAGTCAGCAGAAGTAGCATGCAGTACTGCACTCTAACCACTATGCCACCATGGCTGAAAAGCTGGAAAACAAACAAAAATTGGAAAAAACGGAACCATTTTTATCTGATGTTAATCAAATGTCAGAGGATTGCTAAATATGGAGCAGAAATTAATTATTTGATAACATTGCAAAACCTTTTTCCACTGAAAAATACATTGATTGATACATTAAGTTTCTCCAAAGCACTTGAAAGCAGGACAAGAAGCAATGGATGGAAACTAATAAAAGAGAGAAGCAACCTAGAACTAAGGAGACATTTCCTGACAATTAGAACTATTAGAATTATTAATTACTGCAACAACTTGCCTCCAGAAATTGTGGATGCTCCAACACTGGAAATTTTTAAGAAGAGATTGGACACCATCTGTCTGAAATACTACAGGGTTTCCTGTTTGAGCAGTGGGTTGGACTAGAAGACCCCAAGGTTCTTACTCTATTATTCTGTTACTTTTTAAAAAGACACATAGTCTTCAACTATTAAGTGAATTGGGACCAGTTTTATGATCTTTTTGCTACTGTAGTTGTTAAGTGAATCATGTAGTTGTTTAGTGAATCCAATTTCTCCCATTGACTTCGCTTGTTGGGAGGTGGCTGGGAAAGTCCCAAATGTCAACTCATAAAATATTTCTCTGGTCTTTTAGAGTTGACAACAGAAAGGGAGTGGGGAGTAGTGTAGCAGCTTGCACAACCGAAACTGCATTCCATAAATGTTTTCATAGATAGTTTCCAGGTGACCGAAGTTTCTGCTTTGCAAAATTCTAACTGGAGAACATGATTGATGACTCTTGGCTATGGATGTGTCCCATTGGAGAATATGAATTCCGATACACTCGGGGGGGGGGAACCAAGGTCAAGGGTGACAATGAATGATGTGTCTCAGAGTCAGCTACACCCAGGTAGCACCAGCATGTCTACTCCTAATAAATCTTCTTTAAGCTTCGAAAAGCTGGGTAGAGACTCATTATTTAAATGGGGGTCACTACCGGAGCCCTGACACCAAATGGTGATCACATGACTCTGGGACCCTGCAACTATCGTAAATATATGGTGATTAACAAGTGCCTGAATTTTGATCACATGACCACGAGGGATGTTGCAATGATTGTAAGTGTAAGGCCCAGAGTTTTTCAGGGCTGTTGTAACTTCAAACATTTGCTGAAGAAATAGTTGTAAGTCAAGGACTTTGAGTGTTTTGCTATTGTTATAAATTAGGGAGAAAATAATTCCATTTGAACTTGAGGAACACAAAACCAAATTATTTAAATTGTGAATTTCACCTTTTGTCCAGAGATTCCATTTCAACATTTTGCCCTCAGTGGTGGGATTCAATTTTTTTTAACTTACCGGTTCTGTGGGTGTGGCTTGGTGGGCATGGCAGGGGAAGGATACTGTAAAATCTCCAGTCAGAGGTGGTATTTGCTGGTTTTCCGAACTACTCAAAATTTCCGCTACCGGTTCTCCAGAACTGGTCAGAACCTGCTGAATACCACCTCTGTTTGCCTTCTATTTTTAGAGTGGAGTTTTTTCTGTAAAGTGAAAACATCCATAAGCAGCCTCACCATTCAGACGCAGTCTAGGATCTAAAAATTTACTGTTTGTAAATCTGGGAACAAAATTATCCTCTTTAGTGTTTATTGACCCTGGCTATTGCCTGGATCTTAATGAAAATAAATAAAAAATTTCCAAGAGAACCCAAAAGATATATGTTCTTTGAGAGGTTCATTCCATATAGATGTAATTGATACGATATACGCCCAATGATAGTCTAAAAACTGGTAAATTAAAAGCACATTCTAAGTAATCTAGTCAATTTAGCTAATGAATTCCTAGGTGGTTTATTTTCCCATGTACATTTCCTCAATAGCTTATCTTATCCAAAGAAAATATTTATTTGGGATTAACATTGGAATATTTTGAATACATAAATTAATCATGGAGTGATATTCATTTTAATAACAAATTTATCCAACCAACTTAAGGAAATTTTTGATCCATCTATTACTGTCTAAAGCAAATTCTCTAAAATGTTTAACATGCCACATTTAAAGCATATGTAAAACAGATCAAATAGCATAGCCTGAAGATTTCTGCAAACTATAGAAATTACAGGTTAATTTATATCATATTTATTTGCATAGGATTTTCCCCCCAATTGTTAATCTGTTTTTAGTATTGTTAAGTTGTTGCCAAGAGACTTTGGTTCATAGAGTGACTCATAATTAAAATAAAAACACAGAGCACGCTTTATATTTTGATTCAGTAAAAGAAGTTCATTTACTTGTGATTTTATGTAACTTTTTATATTAAAAAACAATTTAAGAAGGGCAGGTGCTTAACAACCAAGCCAATGAAAGCTTCATTGAAAAACAGGGTTATGGAATGAAAATTGTTTCAAGATTCTTTGCAGAGAATGACTTCCTACAATTGGGAGAAAGGAAATTTTGCTTTTGAGGTAAAGGCCTTGCTAATTTTCAATAATCTGATTCCTCTTAATAGCACAGTGATATGAAGGTCAAAATAACTCCTGTCTGTTTTACTGTCCATTTTAATATGGCAGTATTCCAACCCATTATTATGGCTTTTTTTTAAAGAAAAGAAAAGATGATCTCTATCTGCATCTGGTTTCATTCACCATTTCCCTAACATATGGAACTTATATATGCAACACCCTAATATATACCATTTAATGTAAATTTTTGGAGAAATCTTTCTTTAAAGCAAAATTCTCTTTGTTGCATAAAACTTCCCGTGCTAGCCATTAAGGATATAAAATTTCATAGTGAAAACAATAGGATGACCATGTAAACCGCTTAGAGAGGGCTGTAAAGCACTGTGAAGCGGTATATAAGTGCTATTGCTATTACATTTCTTATTTTGAAAAGCATTTGACTGTTACTATTATGCCCTGAATGAGCGCAGCAATCAGTTTTCCTTAAAGAACTAGAAAACATAGCTTGATAGTAAAAATAGGCTTCCAATTTTTACATTTTAGCCCACAACATAATGATTATTTATTGTCTCAGTGCATCTTGGAAGTAAATTCAAAGAATAAAAGACCAACCTTTGATTGCATCATTGCTTGCTTCTTATCTAAACAAAAGGCCAGTGATATCACTGAGAAAACAATTTAGCTTAGAGTTTATCAATTGTAATTAACACTTAATCATTTTTATTTGAATACTTACTTTAAAAAGTGCCACTTGCATTTTCAAATGTCACAACACCCTTGGAATTCAGAGAAATAGATTCAAATAGAAACAGGAATAGACAGGAAGAAATTAAACTCTACCAAAATATTTCACATGATTATTTATTTTTTTCAAATATTCATTATTCAGAGTGGCTACAATCAAATACCTTGTTAAGCCATGGCTTATATAACCATATTTTATTTAATGTGCCACAATTTATCATGGTTGATATACCAAATATAAAACATAATCAGGGTGACAATAGTTTTAAACCAGGCTAAAATGTGACTGGATGATATTACAAGAACACATCCATTATCTTAGCAAGTTAGAATCAGATATTCATGCTTAGGCAAACTATGGTTTACGTCTTTAGATATTACATAGGCACAGCAATTGTACTTTACTAGCTCTTGTATACTACATGTGTGGACATAATAATTCATTAAAAAGCAAGCATTTTAATTTAATGCTATCTGTGAACCAATTTAGTGACCAAAATCACTGGTATTATGATTAGACTGATGCTAGTTTGTGTGATAAAATGTCTTCAGGAAAACAACCAAACTCAGAGAGCACCAAGGATGCCACAATTCAATCCTGAGCTACAAATATTTTCCTTTATTGGCTAATATGGGGGTGTCAAACTGGCAGCCCACGGGCTGGATGCGTCACCTGCAGGCCACACCCACCCCAGCTCCACAAAGGAGAAAAATGTCACAAAACGTGATGTGACAGCAACGTGATGCAGCGAGTTTGACACCCAAGGGCTAATAGATTCAAATGCATACATAAATAATCATGCATCATATTAAACCATCTCAGTACTTTTGAAAATACTGTGGATGCTAGTCAAGATGCCAAACAAATGGGTCATCAACAAAAAATAAACTCAGAGTTGTCACTTCAGTGTCCAACCCATCACAACCCCATGGACAACATTCCTCCAGGCCTTTCTGTCCTCTACCATCCTCCAGAGTCCATTTAAGCTCACGCCGACTGCTTCAGTGACTCCATCCAGCCACCTCTTTCTCTGCTGTCCCCTTCTTCTTCTTTTGCCCTCAATCTTTCCCAACATTAGGCTCCTCCAATGAGTCCTTCTGTCTCATTAGGTGGCCAAAGTATTTGAGTTTCATCTTCAGGATCTGGCCTTCTAAAGAGCAGTCAGGGTTGATCCCATCTAGGACTGATTGGTTTGATCCCCTTGGAGTCCAAGGGACTCACAGGAGTCTTCTCCAACACCATAGTTCAAAGGCCTCAATTATTTGGCGCTCAGCTTTTCTTTTTCTTTTTCTTTTAATAAAGTTTTATTTGGGTTTTCACACATACAAAATACAAGTAAAACATCTTTTTTGAAAATAGCATGGTCCCGGATTGAACTTCTTTATACAGACACAAAACTCAATTTCATGCTCCTTTTTGTATTCTATTCCATATCTTATACTATTTTACATTTTCTATATAGTTTTTCCCCTCTTTTAATTTTCTCAATTTTATTTTGATTATCTCATCTCAATTCAAATCATTATATTTATACTTTTGTCTGTTCTGTTTCAATTTCATATTATCTTTTCTCATTAAACAAATTTTCTCCTGTAGTTACTAATTGGAGTATGACGCCTTTATATCTTTTAATTACATCCATTCAACTCTTATTTAAACTTCAATATATACCTTAAGTTTATGACCTTCAATATAATACATAATACATAACTTCCAATCGAATTCTGCTTGGCACATTCTTATAATACACACTATATTATTTTTTAAAAAAAGAAAGATTGTAAATATATGTAATTATTAACCCTCATTCCATTCCAGTTCAGTTCTGTCATTAATAATCATTAAAACCATAACATCTTTAACACTTCTTTTCAATTAAATATCATACTTCCTTAAAAACACATATAATCTCCATAATTAATTTTTCCCTTATTTCTCTTCACATATGTTTTATAAATCATTAAATATACCTTTTATTACATGTATTTATTGACAAGCATTCCACTGAATTACGATAGCTATTTTATCAAACATTTTAATCATACATTGTTTCATATTTTCTAAAAAAAATTCTGCTTCTAATATAACCATACTATCTTATGTACCTTTGCAGAATCCCTTTTTCCATTAAGTTTTCACCCATTATCTCTAAATAGGCCCTGTTTCTCTATATTTTGCTTCTGTCCTTTATAACTTCTTTTCCTTTCTTTCTTCCCTCTCATCTTCTCCCTCCCCTTTTTACCCCCTTGTCTCTCTACTTCTAATTCTCTCTTCTGCATTTCCCTCTTCTGTTGCTTTCTGATTTTATACTTATTTTTCACTCTATTTTTTTTTGAGTTGTTTTTCCCAATCTTAAACTTTCCATTCTCTTTCTCCCCTTTTCTTTTTTCCCCCATCTAAGATTACTTGTTTATTAAAGATGGCTTCTTCTTTGTCGCAATCTTCTTGTTCTGCAGGCATTTCTTGTTGTTTCTCATAATTCCAAATCTCCATTTCTAAAAACTGAAATACGAAGCCAAAAGAACCTCTCCCTTCTTGTGCATCTTCTTTGTACTTTTTAAGTTCAATTTTCAGTTCTTCTAAAAGTGGAGCCATTTTAAAAAGTTTTAAACAACCACCCGATTGATTTTAGTCATTCAGAACAATAACCAAGAATCCAGAAATCATCAAGTAATCCAGATAGTCCCGAGTTATATCTTCTTATTTCTTTTTCGACTTTCTCTTCCTGAGGTTTTTGTTGCGATATTTCAGTTAGAATGTATCTTTTGGAAGTCTTGTTGAGATTTTGCTGTAAGTTCTTTTTTAATTCCAGGCAGTCTCCTCCCTTCCAGATCCTACCCTTTTATTCTTTTTCTCTCCTTTCCTGTTTTCAAAAGCTTTTAATTATCCAGAAATCTTTATTATCTCTTTGACTTTTTATTTTCAGCATTAAATGCCTATTGATGTCAAATGGATTTTTTCCCAATTTCTTGCTTAAGTCTCTTAGCTGTCAGTATAGGAAAAGGAGAAAACCAAATCTTTTCCCCTTTCTCTCTCCTTCGCAGCTTCAAAATCTTCTTAGGGAACAATGTTATTGTTTTTTAACAGTTTCAATTCCAGGGTATCTTATTTGTTGCTTTTGCTGTTTGACTCGGTCAACCAAAACTTTCTCTTCTTATCTTCCTCCTGCACATTCTTTTCCGGTTGAGTTCTTCTTTGTGGTGGCCATTTCTGACCACCGCTGCAACCGCCTTTGGGAAAGGGAGTAATGGCCAGCTGGGGAGGAGACATGCGGCTCTCCTCAACCCTGCCGGCAGTCTCCCCTCTCTTCACAACCTCTACAGGGTGGCTTAGCCCCGAAACCAGCCGGCTCGGGGTGCTCTAGCGCTCCAGCCTTGCAGAGACGAGGTTTCGGTCTGTCGCTGAAGAAGTTCAGCTTTTCTTAATAGTCCAACTTTCACAGCCATACATTGCAACTGGGAAAACAATAACCTTCACTATGTGGAATTTTGTTGGCAGGGTGATGTCTCTGCCTTTTAGTATGCTGTCTAGATTTGCCATAGCTTTCCTCCCCAGGAGCAAGCATCTTTTGATTTCTTGGCTGCAGTCCCCATCTGCGGTGATCTTGGAGCTCAGGAAAATAAAATCTGTCACTAGTTCCATTTCTTCCCCATCTATTTGCCAGGAATTGAGAGGGCCGGATGCCATGATCTTAGTTTTCTTAGTGTTGAGTTTCAAGCCAATTTTTGCACTCTTCTTCTTCACCTGCATCAGAGAAGGTTGTAATTCTTGAAGAGGTACAAGGAAAGAAAATGACCACAGCAGGAAGGTAGATAGACTATTACAGTGGTAATGGGAATGGTAACAGAAGAGCTGAAGGAGCAGGTTAAGGAGGAGCAGGACATCGTGGAGAAATTCTATTTCTGTGGTTGCTTAGAGCAGGGGTCCCCAACCCTTCGCCTGTGGACTGGCACTGGGCCATAGCATGCCAGAAACTGGGCCACACAAACAAGCAAAGCCCTATCCACTGCAGGCAACACACGAAATTATGCCCCCTCCAGTCCACGGAAAAACCTCTCTCCACGGAACCAGTCCCTGATACCCAAAAGGTTGGGGGCCACTGGCTTAGAATTGACAAAAATTTGACAGCACAGAATGAATAAATGTGATTTATTTCATAATCTTCAGCTGGCTGTGTTAAATTTAAATTTATTGACAAAATTTCACGTCATCAGCTAGCCATACCCTTCTGGGATTTGAACCCCAGGCTACTTGCATATTAGGCAGATGTATTAACTTTTCGGCCATGGGCTCTCCTCACTTTGTTGGCTGTGCCAGGGGCAAGATGCAGTGTTTTTCTGGTGAGACCAGTGTATCAGGGAAACCTGGTCTAGCCAAATATGGGACAGAGCATACTGCTTCCGCTTTCGCCTTTCAAACCCCAATCCAGGAGCCTTTGTCACTTCCATGACAAAATATTTTGTGTTAAATTTAAATTTATCAACAAAGAAATAAAGGGAGACTAGTATAGCTATTCCAAGCTTTTTAGCTCTCATCAGCTAGCCATACCCTTCTGGGATTCGAACCCTTCTGGGATCCGAACCCAATATGTTCCGTTCCATATTTGGATAGACTGGTCTCACTGGAAAAATCCTTCAGCTGGCTAGATTCCTCACTATCCTGAAATATCAAATCATTAGCTTTATGGCTTGGCATGCAGTGTAAAGCTAGCCAGTATTCCAAAGGACTTTGTACCACACAGTGCTGCAATAAAGTGTGTTCAGATACCCAAAATTAAGGCTCCTGCATTGGAGAGGCATTCAGACCAGTCCAAGCCGGCAGATTTCTATATCAAGAGTCCTAAGTCCTAAAGATGCCAACATATTGAGAAAACTGGCTGTGTCTGAATTAACTTATTTTTTTTAAAAAAAATATCTAATGGGACTTTATCAGGTTTTTTGCAGAACCCTATAATTCTACAGAATGCGCTTTATAGAAAAGCTGGTCCTAAACAATGTTGCTTTCTCTTTGTGTTTGAATTTGAGTATATCTCAAAGCAAGCCTTTTTGAAACTTTTCCTGTGAATCCAACCCTCCACTAAATCCTGATATGATTCCTCCGATTAAGCTGCCGATTAAACCAATTAAAACTTGCAGCCTTGGCCATTTGGCAACATGAGAATGAGATTTAATTGGTTGTAATTAGCCACTGCAGAGAAGAAAAGTTGGCTTGGGATTTTTATTTTTTTTGGAAGGCTTGTTACATGGAGGGGGAAACATGGAGTGCTATCCAATGGTGCAACCATTTTAATTTTGCCACTGTAAATCAGAACAACAATAAACATGGAATAAAGGTAGAGAAGAATGAAATGGTTCTGTTGAAACCTTAAATATCATCTATCACTGCCCCTTTCTTCTTGGTGCACCTTGTCAAGGAGTCAATTATCTCCTACGAGTGGTCCTTCCTCCTTAATTGAAATATTCTGATATCCACGCACAAATATACACACTGGCAATGGGCTCTTGAATTTGTCTTTCATGCCAAGATGAAAGAGCTGCCGATGGTGCTCTTTTCAGTTTTTCAAAATGAGCAGAATGGCCCTTGTGTTTCCGATAAGGCTATAGCTTTCATCCCGAATAGGTTTCCCTGTTCGTTAACCTCTTCGTTGAACCGAATACGTCTCTGATTTGCTAATTAGGTACAGTCTAAGTCTTTAATAAGTCTTCGAGATGCCTCTGCGGGAAGAGCAAGGTTCAAAGGAAGAAATGGTGAGGAGTTTTTATCAACCTTTACCTAGACTAGCTTTGATGAAAGACCAAGACTCCCATTTCAGCGGGTAAAGTAAACTCTACAGAAGATAAAATATGGAAAGTCTTAAAAGCTGAGTTTAAATGAAGGGGCATGTTTCCCCCCTCCTGAGCAGGTCCTTTTTTTAAAAAATAATAATCATTATTTTCTTCTTCAAATGCTCCAACTGGACTGCAGACTAGCAGTTTATGGTAGACGTGTAAATGTTGACCTATGACCATGTTGGAAACAGAGCATTTATCATAAATTCAACCACCCAGGATCCTTTTAAGACTTTAAGAGACAGGGGCAGCAGGAGAGGGAGGATTACTGAGTGTTTCTTTCTTCTCACTTTATCCTTTGCCAAAGGATCTTTTTTCCTCTCTCTTTTTATTTTTATTTTTTGCCCCCTTGGAGTCAAAAATATCTCAACAGGAGGGTCTGGAAAACCATCATACTGAAATAATTTTATATTTCAACAGATGTAGTTTTATTGCTTGAAGGTAGAGTATTGATCCCCTCAATCATTTTCAATATTTAATCACAGCGCCCCATCCCAACCTGAAACGTATTAAATAGTTGATAACTTGTTTGTTTTAGGCAGAATAAAAAAAAAAATGCCAGGTTTATGGAGACAGTAAGATAGCTTGTCAGGTTTAATAGAGGAGGAGTTACGTGTGAGACCATCCCTTCCCTTCCTACTGCTGCCACCAGTACTTATGCTGGTCCGTGGAACCAGAAAAATTGGGGACTGCTGGTTTAGGGGCACCAATAATATTTCCAAATGTTTCTCAAGTTGATCATGTAATTATGTTTTTATGAATGTCCACGTTGCATCCTCATTTACTTTTATGTATGTTTGTGTTGTTGTGAGGTTACTTTGTTCATCTTCTCTGAATAAGAAGCAGAGATTGATTGACTGAAGAGAGTTTTGGTGGATTGGGGGTGATTGTGGCTGAGAATTGTAAGAAAAATTAGAGCCAGTTTGTGTTAGGAATGTAAGTAACCTAACAGCTATTTGGGATAGACATTTTAAAACTGTATCTTTAAGAAAATGCAAACTGGACTTCCGGTTTGAGCTTCTTCAGCGACAGACCGAAACCTCGTCTCTGCGAGGCTTCGATCCGTGCTCGCCGCTGGAGCGCCCTGAGCCGGCTGGTTTCGGGCCTAAGCCACCCCGTAGAGGTGGTGAAGAGGGGGGAAACTGCCAGCAGGGTTGAGGAGAGCCACATCTCTCCTCCCTAGCTGACCATTACTCCCTTTCCCGAAGGCGGTTGCAGCGGTGGTCAGAAGCCAAGAGACTGTGATTTCCAGTCCTGCCTTAGGCATGAAGGCCGGCTGAGAGACTTTGAGATAATCACTAGGAGACTGTGAGTTCTAGTCCTGCCTTAGTCTTGAAAGCCAGCTGGGTGACCTTGGGCCAGTCACTCACTCTCAGTCCAATTCACTTCACAGAATTGTTGCTGTAGTGAAAATACGAGAAGGAAGGCACATTATTTTGTTTGCCATTTTAAAAGTAATAAAGATGGGATATAAATAAACAAAAAAAAATCCAAGATACTTGGAGAACATCTGGATAAAGGAGGCAAATTTATGGTATTTTGTATGTTTTTGGAAAGTAGGTACTCTGACTTTCAAACACTTTGGAATGTAAACGTTGAACTATTAACTCTACATACTATGATAAATGACCAAAGTATGGGAGCCATGGTCCAAATTTTTGGTAGAAACTATGGTACTTATACCTTAAGATAAATGTAAAGGTTTCCTGTCGTGTCCGAATCTAGGAGGCAGTGCTTATCTCTGTTTCTTAGCTGAGGGAGTCAGCTTTTGTGGTCATGTGGCCAACATAAATATATGTTGAGGCGCACAGAATGCTGTTATCTTCCCACTGAAATGGTACCTATTTATCTACTCGCATTTGCATGCTTTCAAACTGCTAGGTTGGTAGGAGTTGGGGTAAGTAATGGGAGTTCACCCAGTTGTGTGACGATCGATCTCAAACCTGGGCAGTCAGCTTTTCAGCTGACAAGCTCAGCATGTTTAACCATTGAGCCATCCAGCCCCCAATGGGACTGTAATGCTAACAGTCTATACATGTATAAATGCTCCCCCAATTTCAATAGGAAATCCAAATTCTGCCTAGGAGTTCCCTTATTAGATTGGATACAGGTAGTTATTAGAGTGGCATGCTTGCCTTTTGGTAAAAGTTGAGTCTCCCTCAGATCAAATTTGACTTCTGGTGGCTTCATCCATTTAATTTTTCTGGAAAAACTATGGAAAATGTTGAGGCTGATTTTTTTCAGGATGGCTCATCCTTTTCCAATCTGTCTATAAAAGAATTTAGAGCTACCCTTGGGACAGATACAAGTAGCCCATTCAAGGGAGACTTGGGGAAAAAAAGAGTCCAGTTCAGAGGTGGTATTCAACAAGTTCTGACCAGTTCTAGAGAACTGATAGCGGAACTTTTGAGTAGTTTGGAGAACTGGCAAATACCACCTCTGACTGGAGATTTTCAGTATCCTTCCCTTGCCACGCCCAGTAAAAAAGTAGCAAAAAAAAGTAGTAAAAAAATTGAATCTCACCACTCTTCCAGAGCTGAAAAGTCCTAAGAGAGAAGGAAGCATGAGAAATAAACTCAAAACAACCCCATTTTCATGAGACAAAGAAAATTTTTCACAGCCTTCTCTTATTCTACTTTATTACAATAAAAAGCATTTCACCTAGGAATAATATCAGAAAAATTTAAGAAGGAAGTAATGTATCTAATAATATGTGTATTGATGGCAGCTAGAATAATATATGCACAATACTAGAAAAATGAAATTATACCTCCAGAAACAGAATTAATAAGAAAAATTATGGCATGTACAGAATGAGATAGGTTAACTTTAGAAATAAAAGACAAAGGAGAGCCTAAATATTATAAAACATGGAATAAATTTTATCAATGGTTATATAGCAGAAGAGAAGGTTGAAATATTAGTAGTTATGATTAGATTAATTAGTAATTAATATATTAAATAAGGAGTTTATAAATGATGAAATAAAATGTATATATGTATAACAAGGTTAAGTTGGATGTATTGTGTTGTATTATCATAATTAAAATTCAAAAATAAATTTAAAAAAGCATTTCTGGAACCTTTGTCTTTTCAGCTTCTTAAAATGGCCTGCCTTGAAGGGTTGATACTGTTCTACAGCCGTGTATTCCTTTGCAGTCTCTCATTCAATCATTACCTGGGTGAGATTTTACCTGGTACTGCACCTCTTTGGGCATCTGGGTTCTACCTGTGTCTGGCTGACTGTTTTACTTTGGATAATGACTTAAGCCATGCTGTTGATCCAGACAATTATGGCATAATATTTGCCCCAGGATGTAGGTGTCTTTTTGACAGTCTTTCCGAAAAAAATAATCTTGTTTTTGAATATTGTATTTTATTATTTCTAAGAAGCTAAGATTTGGGGTTGTTTTTTTCCCACCCAACATTTGTTAATTTGTATTTAGCTGCAGTGGCACAGTGCTTAGAGTGCAGCATTGCAGGCTACTTCTGCTGACTGCCATCTCTCTTGCAATTTGGCAGTTCGAATCTCACCAGGCTCAAGGTTGGCTCAGCTTTCCATCTTTTCGAAGTGGGTAAAATGAGGACCCAAATGGTTGGGGGCAAATAGGCTGACTCTGTGACCAGCTTAGAGGGGGCTGTAAAGCACTGTAAAGTGGTATATAAGTCTAAGGTGGTATTGCTACTGCTAATGTATTTATTTATTTCAATCACTCTGGGCTGCTGTGGGAGGAAAAGCAATCCAGAAGTCGTAACACAACAAATAAGAGTCCAGCTGTTCAAATGGGAGTTAATGGGAATGCAGGAAGGCAGAGAGGTCACAATGTACTAAAAAGAGATTGTCTCCCTGTGCAAAAATGTCCAATTTTACTTAGGGGAATTTTACTAAAAATCCCCGTTGCTTTGAAAGAAGGTCCTGCTTTGTCAAACTGAAAACGGGCTGTTTGAAGAAAAAGAAAGAAATACTAATATGGAGAATTTCTCTGTCTGGTATGGGACCAATATCTCAGCATTTTTTCAAATTGGGGCTTTCCAGCAAGTGCATTGAAACACAATGCACACAATTAGCACATTTTACAAGATTTTGCAATGTTTTGTGATTGCTTCCTTGCTGTGGTGAATATCATCTTCTCTTGTTCTATGTGCCTTTTTATAGTTCTTTTTAATGGTGACTCTTTTTTTTTCTGTATTGATTAGTTTTTGATGAAGTATACTATACCACCCAGGGTCACTTTCGTGTCAGACAGGTGGCTAATATGATAAATAAAAATAATGGTTAGAGATAAGTATACAGGTCCTCAATTGAAGGCAGGTTGGAAAAAACAATTTCTACCAACCTGCCTTCAATCAAGGACCTGTATACTGCATGAGTCAAAAAGAGGGCTGTGAAAATATTTACAGACCCCTCACATCCCAGACATAAACTATTTTAACTCCTACCCTCAAAACGACGCTATAGATCACTTGCACACTAGAACAACTAGACACAAGGACAGTTTTTCCCCCGAACGCCATCACTCTGCTAAACATATAATTCCCTCAACACTATTCAACTATTTACAAAGTCTGAACTACTATTACTGGTAATCTTCTCATCACTCCTTATCACCCATCTCCTCCCACTTGTGACTGTATGACTGTAACTTTGTCACTTATATCCTTACGATCTATATTGACTGTTTCCTAGTATGATTTGATTGCTTATTGTACCCTATAACTATTATTGTTGTACCATGATTCTCGACTCTTGATGAATGTATCTTTTATGTACACTGAGAACATTTGCACCAAGACAAATTCCTTGTGTGTCCAATCACACTTGGCCAATAAAGAATTCTTTCTATCTATAAGAGGTAGGAATTAGAGGAAGAAAGAGCATTGCTATGTGTAAGTAAAATATGAATGTTGCTTTATAACTGTATGCTTAGAATTAATATGATTATAAATAAGCTAATATAATTATAAATATGGATATAATAATTATTATTATTACTATCAGTATATCTGTTGTTTTTTTTCTGCTGTAAAATGAAATGCCTGGACAACACATTGTATTCAAAATACTTATATATTAATTTAAAAAACCTTGTCTTTAGAAACAAAATATTGCCTGCTGGCTACATGCAAATGCTTAAGCAGACTGGGGTGTCTTTGGGCTAATCCCCACCCAGTCGGGAAGCTTTCTCAGTGTTGAGACTTTACAGAAGAAACAGACCACCAAGTCTGCTTTGCATCCTAAGCCTCTGCATATGGATCATATGCTAATCGTGTCTGTTCAATACTTAGGGGTGAAAGGCTCTACAGTATATCCTGTTACAGATTCCTTGGGCCATGCAGTCTCCTTGTTTACAGTTCTGTCAAACGAAATCAGGGATGTTTTTATAGCAGGAAGAAGGCAGAGTGGGTTGCGAAGGGGGGGTAAAAGCAAAATAAAAGTGTGCAGGAACAGGCTTGCTTTCTCCCCAAGCTATTATTAGTCTTGGAAGGAAGCCAAGGAAAGGAGAGGTTACCTACTAACTTAACATCTGTGAACAAGAGGTCACACTGGGCCCAAAAAGTGAAGTTGAGTCTCAACTCTTATCACGTCCCAGGTAGGGCTGCCTCTAAGCTTCAAGCGAGAGACTGCCTACACTAGATAGAACATTTTTTTTTTTAAAGCAAATTGAGAGACAGCCTTGGTTTTGCTTCTATCCACGAAGACAAAGGATGGGAAGGATGGATCTAGTTGCTATAGGTTGCAGCTGAGTATCTTCTTGGTGTAGTGGCATGAAGGCATGGGGCTAGAAACCCAAGAGACTGTGAGTTCTAGTCCCAGCTGAGAAACAAAGCCAGTTGCAAGAGTCTGTCTCTCTCAGCCCTAGGAAGCAGGCAGTAGCAAAGCACTTTTGAAAAACCTTGCCAAAAAAACTATAGGGACTTGTCCAGGTATGGTGGCCAGGAGTAAAAAAAAATGACCTTAAGTCAGAGAAAGACACACACACATACACAGAGAGAGAGACAGAGACAGAGACAGAGACAGAGACAGAGAGACAGAGACAGACAGACAGACAGACAAAGAGAGACAGAGACAGGCCAGCGGTACAACAACAGGACCGGAAATCCAAGTAAGCATGAAGGAAGATTATGTCCAATAGCTTGTTGTACAGTTTTACATATCAATGCTGCTCAATTTTAATGCGTGTATCATGGTGATTTATGTTGTTTGCATTGTTTTCATAGCACTTGGATCTGGAATCTGTTTGAATAAAGGACAGCATCATTAAAAAACAACAACCAGCAAAGCAATTTATTTTATTCCCTCTTTCTTATGTAAAGCTGATTCTTCAAGTATATGCAGGTAGTCCTTGACTTACAACTACAACTGGGCCTAACATTTTTGTTGCTAGGTGAACATTTGTTATGTTAATTTTGCCTCATTGCCTCAAAATTTTATGTTAATTTTGCCTCATTTTACAACGGTGTTGTGCCATCACTGCTAAGTGAATCACTGCAATTGTTAAAGTTAGCAACACTTTAAGTTTAAGTTAGCAACACGTTAAGGAAATCTGGCTTCCCAATTGACTTTCCTTGTAAGAAGGTCACAAAAAGTGATCACATGATCCTGGGACATTGTAACTGTCATAAATAGGAGTCCGTTGCCGAGCATCTGAATTTTGATCACGTGACTATGGAGATACTGCAATGGTTGTAAGCGTGAAAAACGGTCCTAAGCAGAGGTGATATTCAGCCAGTTCTGACAGGTTCTGGAGAACTGGTAGAGGAAATTTTGAGTAGTTGAAAGAACCGGTAAACCCCACCTCTGACTGGCCCCACCTCCATCTATTCTCTGCCTCCCGAGTCGCAGCTGATCGGCTGGGTCTTTTTTTTGTTGCCCTGCACTGGAGAACGGAGCTGGAAAGCAGGTTAGTGGGTTGGGGAAGGAATGGAGATTTTACAGTATCCTTCCCTTGGAGTGGGCTGGAAATGGAGATTTTGCAGTACCCTTCCCCTGCCACGCTCACCAAGCCATACCACACCCACAAAGCCATGCCCACAGAAGCAGTAGTAAAAAAATTTGAATACCACCAGTGGTCCTAAGTCACTTTTTTCAGTGCTGTCAACTTTGAACGGTCACTAAATGAACTGTTGTAAGTCGAGGACTACCTGCATGTGTGTGAATGGGTCTATAAGAAATGGTTGGTTTTTCTCTCACCATGCAAGCATGCGCACTCAGCAAGAGAGGCTGAAGTCCAAATATCTGCAACAATCAGTGGTTTTCAGTACTGCAAACATCTGAGGACTTTTCATTCCTGTGTGCAAATGCAAAGTAGACCCTGTGAAATATCACTAAGGTTTGCAGTTGTCTGCTGGAGTCATTCCTGGCAGCACACAGCTTTGCAAGATGAGGATCTTCACACAGCTGGAGTGGAAGTCTGGAAGCCAATGT
Source organism: Notechis scutatus (assembly GCF_049901735.1). NCBI lineage: Eukaryota > Metazoa > Chordata > Lepidosauria > Squamata > Elapidae > Notechis > Notechis scutatus. The sequence continues at coordinate 194,682,032 of NC_142011.1, forward strand.
ACATGTGTGGCCCACTGAAGAAACAATTAAAGGAACGAGAATAGCAGTTTGGCCACCGAGGCTTAGAAGAGAAAGAGATCTGGCTTTATGGAAATTGTCAGCGGTACACTCAGACTTTGACAGATGGGCTTATCTGATAGTTCTCTCCCTCTTCTTTTCATTTTTGCAGAAGAGATTGAGAGCTTCTTCCTCCTTTTCATCTCATGCTGCGCCCATCATCCCAGCAACCACTTTTCCACCTCCTGTTGTGTCCTCATGACATTGCTTCATCTAATCCCCACCCACACCTAAGGTGGCCTTAAGTCATTGCTAGTTGCACCAATGCTAAAGTTATCCTAGTGTTGGAAGAAATATCCTTCTGGGTTCAGTTCCAAGTGGGGAAAAAGACACTGGAAACATGGAGGCTGTTTGGAAAGATGGTTTAATGGTGGACAGGACCACGTGGCTTGGAGCTCCAAAGAAGGAAGGATGATCACATGCTTTAAGATGTTGGAAAAGGTCAAGAAGGGCGGGCCAAGATGCTGAGAGACCCGTATATACCCTGTGTTGGGCCCCACCTTAGTGTTTCCTGTTCCTGTCCAAGAAATGCATCCCATTGGCTGTCGGATTCCCAGGGGCGGGGATCTTAACTAACTCTGTAGGCTTTGTCTGGACCACATGGCTTCACCTGAGTTCCAGGCTTGGTTGAGCCTTGCTGGATGATGATGTAATGAAAAGGGTTGGGGCAATTGTTATAGCTCTACCTGGAGATCTTTGTTATGTAAAATATTCTCATTAACAAACATGGGGGTGAGCTTTTGCTTCTGAGGTGAGTTTCTGCTTCTGAGTTTCTACTTTTTTTAGGGGAAATATTCTGCCTTTTTAAATATTTCCTAGGATATCTCATTTTTCTAGGAGAGGGGTGGGTGCTAACTGCCTACACTAGAATTAGCTGTGCTGTGGTTAAAATCTAATGTACTTCATTGACCATTCAGTCAGTGGTATACTTTGGTCACCCCAGAGAACGGGACCACTTTAGCATCCATCCGCCCCTTTAGATGGGTGTGGGCTTATCTCCTCCCTTCCAGCCTCTGCTCACTATCTTCCAGGGTCATTCAGTATGGAGGCAGCATTTGAATCCAGTTCTTTCCATCTAGGTCATACCACAGAGACCTGGATCAGCCTGAATGGCAGCTGATCAACAGTATAGGTCTTGTTGAAATGAGCTGCTTCACAACATTCCTTGAATTTGATGGCTGTTTTTAGGCTGCTTTTGAAAAGTGGTTTAGAACTCTTCTAGACTAGCATTAAACACATGTTCAGAAGGATCCCGAATGAGTAAAATTAGGCAGAACTCACTTAACAACTGCCTTGCTTAGCAATAGAAATTCTGGAGCCAAATGTGGTTTTAAGTCAAGGACTACCTGCACTTATTCATTACTGGAATATCCCTTTGTCATTTTGTGTTTAAAAATAAAGAGTGCTAACAATATGGCCACTGATGTTCAGTTCAGTGTATTCTCCTTCTGAAGAATAAATGCCAAGAGTGATCTATAGCAGGCTTTGTGCTCTTATGGTAAATGTTGAATAATCCTCTATAATAAAAGTTGTGATAAATTCGTCCTCCCAGGACTGCTGGATTTTCAACTTCCTATCACCCACAGGCAGTGTGCCCAGAAGGCAGAAAACCAGAACTGGAATCTACAATATTTGGAAGAAGAAAACATTTGGAAGTCCACAGATTTCCCATCTTAACTAAACTAGACAGACCTGTAATTGACTGAAGCAGATAAGGGCATAAAGTCTCACAGTTCAGACATTTGCTTTGCCTAAAGAAGGGTTTAGTGCAACATAGAAGCTTACAGCTGTTTAACTAAAGGATGATATGATGAATTTATCTTTGCATTGCTGATGCCTTGTTCCTGTTTATTTTGAGGTCACAGAACATCAGACAGATGATTAAAAAAAACACAAGGAATTTTAGCATAGCAGTTAGACTTCTATACCACTTCACAATGCTTTACAGCCTTCTCTAAATGGTTTACAGAGTCAGCATATTGCCCCCAACAATCTGGCTCCTCATTATACTGATCTCAGAAGGATGGAAGGCTGAGTCAACCTTGAGCTGGAGAGAATCGAACTCCTGAAGTGAGCAACCAGTTATTTAGCCTGCAGTACTGCATTCTAACTACTGGGCCACCATGGCTCTTTTAGTACCTTAAAGACTGACCAATTTGTTTGTACTGGGAAATAAGTCACAATAAAATCAGATTTCAAGGATCTACACATTTTGGACTTCGTTTGTTTAATTCCTTAAGGGGGGGGGGGGGGGGGGGGGGGGGGGGGGGGGGGGGGGGGGGGGGGGGGGGATTGGACCAAGGCTAAGGGGGGGGGGGGGGGGGGGGGGGGGGGGGGGGGGAGGGGGGGGGGGGGGGGGGGGGGGGGGTGGGGGGGTTGTTTGTTGTTTTTGGGGTGGTGTTTTGGGTTTTTTTTTTTTTTTGGGAAAAAAGGAGGCTATTAAGGGGGGGGGGGGGGGGGGGGGGGGGGGGGGGGGGGGGGGGGGGGGGGGGGGGGGGGGGGGGGGGGGGGGGGGGAGTTGGTTGTGGGGGGGGGGGGGGGGGGGGGGGGGGGGGGAGGGGGTGGGGGTAGTGGGGGGTTTTTGTGGTGGGTTGTTTGGGGGGGGGGGGGGGGGGGGGGGGGGGGGGGGGGGGGGGGGTTGTTGGGGGGGGTGGTTTTGGGTTTTTTGGTTTTTGTTGGTTTTTTGTGGGGGTAGGGGGGAAGGGGGGAAAGAATAATGGTTTTGTTTTTGTGGAACTGTGTTGTATGACCCCAACAACTGCAGATTCTAAACCATTGCTGAACCCTGCTTTGCAAACTCAGCCAGTTGTAATTTATTCCATAAATTATAGTTAAACAAACCATAGCTTACAATGAGATGTAAACATAATCTGTCTTGTTTTTGCTGCAGCTGATTAAGATAGTTGTCGTTGTCTAGAAATACATAAAGATGCATTAAGGTGTAACCACTTCCCACATAGATGTAGAAACACCACAGCAGTCCAAACACCCTGCTGACTTTAGTAAGAGGTGTAAGTTTATTTAATGAAGGTATTCACAAGGTTGGGAGGTGTTAATGACTGCATAAGTATTGGAGACCCTTTGAGCTTTCTCGGTATCCTTCTTCCACTCCACCATCTGGTTTATGTCAATTTGTTAACACAGCTGGAAAAAATTGATATGCAAACAAGAAAAATCCAAGTTGGTCCTTGTCTTTAAAATCTAATCAGTGCTTCCAGTGTTGCTGCTAAAATAATTAGAGGATGTGTCATCCAAGAGACAGACAATAAATGAATCATTTTTAGGGAAGAAAAAAAATGCCTCGGACCTCTGATGCAAATGGACTGGTACAATTTGGAGAAGAAAAAGGAAGAAGATTTATGTTAAACGGGACTGAAGAGTGGAGGAAGAGGAAGATGAGGTTCAAAAAGGCTCTGATCCTTGAATAAATCTATTCCTACTTAACCTAAAGACAACACTCGAAAATAAAATAAAACAATGCCTTTTGTTTTCAATAAGTGTAAGCTTTTACCAAATTGTAGGCCGGGTCACGTCAACCTGGAGATCAAGGCTCACAATGTGTTCCTTTTATGTTTAACTCCTAGGATGGCAAACACAAAGTTTGGCTACCATAATTTCAAATTGTTATGGCTGAAGCTGGTTAGAGAAGAAGAACCAGGCCAAAAAAGACCACAGGTTAGATTGTAATAAGAATAAGCAGCCAGATGGACACTTGGCTTGTGAGTTGCATAATTGCTGCACTCCAAAAAGAGCTTAATTATAGGTGGAGACAAATGTTCGTGTTGATTTGATTTCATTCAAATATTGTTAAAATGAAATACAATTACAATGATTATCTGTGTGTTTTCAAGTAGGTTTTGTAGAAAGTTAGCACCCATCCTCCTCCTAGAAGAATGAAATATTTTTTGAAATATTAAAAAGGCAGAATATTATATTTCCCTGGATGATAAAAGAAGAAACATCTTTTAAAGATAGAGAGCAGCTCCCTGCCCTCAGTGCCCATTAAGAAAGCCTGGGCCAGCCTATCTACAAGACAAAAGACCTTCAGCTCCAGGGTGTTGGGATTAAGACATGACCCACCAGGACATAATAGGATTAACCCATCTAGCAGCAAAGCTTACAACATGTCATAATCACTAGGGACATTGCATCACTCAGAAAACCTCAACCTAACCTGAGACAACCTACTTATGACCTCCTACAACAGCCAATAGAATACATGTTCTTGCACAGGAACAGGAAGCTCAAGGGCAAGGCTCAAGAGAGGGTATAAATAACCCTCACTCTCCACTCCATGTGGTCAGCTGCACCAGGACCATGTGCTTGATGGTTCTGTTACATTAAACCATCTTTCCAATCAGCCTCCATGTTTCCAGTGTCTTTCTTCCAGGTTGGAACTGAACCAGATGGATATTTCTTCCAACAGTTTCCACTCTGATGCATTAAACATTGTGAAGGAGTAATTAGCAATGGGACTTTATCAAAAAATTTGGAAGTAGGCAGATGTGATCCCGAGTCCCAAGTTGGAATGGGACAACTTACCAGGGCCAACTGGCCATAGCCAACTCACTGAGGAACAACTCTCGATGGGACAATTCAACAAATACAAAAGTTAAATGAATTTTGATGGGATCATAGCCAATAATAATAAAATAAAGTACGCCAATCAGAAATACAAGAGTTACAATAATTTTGACAAAAATGTGATCAATAATAAAATTGAACGAAATGATTACTACAGTTTTGCATTGTCCTGCAGCAAGTTGGCCATGGTGAGGTTGACCAAAGAGTTGGCTGTGGTGGGTTGTCCTACTGTTCTGACCTAAACCTTGTTCCAAGGAAACAAACACGAAACAGAGGTAACAGAAAAACCTTTTAATGATTCTTTACGAATTCCATTTCTTTACGATTAAAAGGCTGTTTCAAATTAATTATCTCTGATAAGAACGAGCCTTGCCAAGGTGGTGCAAGTCTGCCAAGAACATTAGATAAAGTTACTAAGAACTATTTCAAACACCAAGCGTCTCCAAACACCAACCAAGATATTCTGAATGTCCACAAGGCTTGAGTGCAAAAACTTCTTTGCTTCCTGCAAAGAACTCCAGTTTCTCAGCTGGCTTTTATCTCTTGAGGGAGGGGCCATTACCTTGCAGCCTTACTCCCGAGTCGCTTGTGTTGCTGCAGCTGCTCTTTCCTTCAAGCAGCCCTGTACGCATGCACACTGGGCACGGGCTCCTCAGGGACCTCTTCATCACTGCTGCCAGCCTCCACAATATCCAAAGGCAGCATTCCACTCCCTGATGGTTCTGGCCCCATCCCTGCATCACACCAGGGCTCCTCATCTGAGTCCTCGCTCTCTGAGATCTCAGCTGTCTACACCTGCTGCCAGTGAACCACAACACTTACACCCATCCCAAGTTTGTATCTATTTAGATGTGGATGAGGAATCTCGGATAACATGGTCAAAAAGGTCTCAAGATAAACTTGTCCTTTTAACATTGAAGCTTTTGTGGTGACCTTCAGACAGTGTTTCTCCTTGAGCCTGGTTTATCGCACAGGGTTGTGTAAGAGTAATGGGAGACATGGGAAGAATATCATGGAAGAAGCCACCAGGAATGGCTTGAAAGAAGGTAGGCTAAAAACAAGTCATAAAGGAAATAAGGTTATACAATATAAAGTTTATTTTGGACTAGATTCCTGAAGTAAGCTAAGAATTAGATCCATTAAGCTTCTATAATGAATTCTGCAGATTTTCCATACTGGCATTTGTTACAGCTTCTTTTGAAGGAAGACTCTGCAGGTGTGTAAATCAGCCTTCTGCCATGCCTGAAGTATCTTAACCAACTGAATCTCTGTGTCTTTAGATTTCACCAGCCAGGAGCTATATCTTTTCAGAGAAAACCTAGAAATGTGCTAATGTAAAAGAAAAAACAACCATAAGAATTCATTTATATTTTTAAAAAGCCTTTGCTTGTCATGTTTAGAGAGCTTCCAGATGACCAGATTTTCTGTTAGCCAACTTTTCTTATTAACATAAAACTGCAATGACAACTGTCATCCAATCAGTACTAACTATTGATTAGATGTCCCCTTGGGCTGGAATACATTGGAATAAAAGATATTGAAATATATGCACATTTGTGACCGTATTTGCTATGGAAGATTTCATTTCTTCCTTGGCAGAACATTCATAATGAAGCAGGAATATTCTGAGAAATCTCCTGATGGAAGGGTTCAAACGCAGGATCATCTGATCAGCAGAGGTAGGGCCATCATGTTTTACTGCCGGGAAGGAAGGAAGGAAGAGAGAGCAAGGGCGAAAGGAAGGAAGGAAGGAGAGAGGGAGGGAGGGAGGGAAGGAAGAAAGGAGGGAGGGAAGGAAGGAAATGAAAAGGAGGGAGGGAGGGAAGAGGAAAGAAAGAGGGAGGGAGGGAGGAAGGAAGGAGAAAAATAAATAAGAAAGAAAAAGGAAGGAGAATAATCAAATTATGAAGGAGAGAGCAAGGGTGGAAGGAAGGAAAGAAGGAAGGAGGGAGGAGGGAAGGAGGAAGAGAGGAAAGGAAGGAAATGAAAGGAAGTTAGGAAAGAGGGAGGGAGGGAGGAAGGAAGGAGAAAAATAAATGAATAAGAAAAAGAAAGGAAGGAAGAAGGAGAGAGCAAGGGTGAAAGGAAGGAAGGAGGGAGGGAAGGAGGGAGGGAGGGAAGGAGGGAGGGAGGAAGGGAAGGAATTGAAAGGGAGGAAGAGAGGGAAGAGGAAGGAAAGAGGTAGGGAGGGAGGGAAGAGAAAATAAATAAATAAATAAATAAGGAAGAAAAAAGAAATGGAAGGAGGAAGAAAGGGGAAAATAAATAAAAAAGAAAGAAAGAAAGAAAGAAAGAAAGAAAGAAAGAAAGAAAGAAAGAAAGAAAGAAAGAAAGAAAGAAAGAAAAAGAAAGGAAAGAGGGTGGAAGAAGGGAGAGAGGGAGGAGAAAGGGAAGGAAAGGGAAGGGAGGGAGGAATTATCATTAGATCATTTCAAATGATGTGATAGGCATGAGTTTATACATCCAGAAGGATAAATGAGGAAGTGAGGAAGGAAGGAAGGAAGGAAGGAAGGAAGGAAGGAAGGAAGGAAGGAAGGAAGGAAGGAAGGAAGGAAGGAAGGAAGGAAGGAAGGGGGAGGGAAGGAAGGAAGGAAGGAAGGAAGGAAGGAAGGAAGGAAGGAAGGAAGGAAGGAAGGAAGGAAGGAAGAAATTACCAGCAGATGAATTCAAATGACGTGATAGCCAGGGCGGGAAAAATCAGTGCATTGTTCTACAAAGGGAATAATTTAAAAAATGTTTGACAGAAAATTGCAAAAGAAAGAAACCCCTAATAGAACTGTGGTTCAAGTATGTTCCGTGTTGATATTAGAAAATAGCAAACAACTTGGGGGAAGGAAACAGAGAGCAGATAAATCTGATTGTCATTGTTTAATGAGATTTTAACTTTATGGGCAGGTTTGGCATTGAACCTGCCCTGAAAAACTACCCTCAGCAGCTCGAGTGGTATCTGTTTTCCTTACAGTCTGATTCCCACGTTGAAGCTCTCCTCACTGGCATACACAAAGCCTTGGAAAGGCTATTTCTCATCCAGTTGTTTAAAGCACAATGGCATTCAGATTTATTTGCCTTGTTAATTAACAATGACAATACTTGGGCTTCCTTCTATCTGCATGGTCAAAAAGCACAGCTTTACACACACATGGTAACATCTGCCAACTTGTAAGCTGATTCCTGGGAAGGCTTGTCTAAGAGTCTACCTACCAGCCCGCCTTGAGAAATATGTGGCCGTAAAACAGTTGTTATGATATGTGCTTCTTAAATTTCACTTTTGCATGTTTACCTGGAGAGATCTCAGTACTTTTGGGGGACAGAGAAGAAAATCATGTGTGGTGGTTTTTTCCCCCTGAGTGTCTTTTTTGGCAGTAAAGGGACTCATCATACATCATTCTAAGCTACAGTTTTCTTAACCATCACTTTATTAACGATATGAATGATTCACAACTGGCTGGATTCTCACATTGCAATAAGCCATAAATTATACACATTTGGGCAGGAGAAGGGAAGGGGTCAGTGATTCAGAATGACCTACTTGGATCTTGTGGGGAGTTTTAAGAGTATGTTTTTTTTCTTTTTCTTTTTAAAAAAATGGTTAAGCATATTTAAGGTATTATGTGTTTCCTGACTCATTGGTTGCCTTCCCTTCCCTCCACCCTTAAAATACAAACATTTTATATTAAAGGGGCTTCAATGTACTATAATGATTGTGCGTATTTTAATAACTTTCATTTTTTTTATTGCAGGTAGTCCACGACTTACTGCCACAGCTGGGACAGAATTTCCACAAATTGGTTGTTAAATGAGTCCTGACTGATTTTATGACCTTTTTGGTCAGGATTTTAAAGCAGTTGTTAAGTGAATCTGGCTTCCTCCGTTGACTTGGCTTGTCAGAAACTGACGGGGAAGGTTGCAAATGGTGATTACGTGACTCTGGGATGCTTTAACTGTCATAAATACACACCGGTTGTCAAGCTCCCAAATTTTGATTGCACTGATCGTGGGGATGCTGTTAAGGTTTAAAGCAGGGGTGTCCAACCTTGGCAACTTTAAGACTTGTGGACTTCAACTCCCAGAGTTGAAGTCCACAAGTCTTAAAATTGCCAAGGTTGGACACCCCTGGTTTAAAGTGTGAGGACTGGTTGTAAGTTATTACTTTTTTCCCCAGTGCTGTTGTAGCTTTACATAATCATTAAGCGAATGGTTAAAAGTCAAGGACTACCTGCGTTGGTGTCCTGCTTTGACAGGAGTGCATGTGGTAGATCAAATTATGAAGTAAATCAGGAGATCCTGTACATCAGCAGCCCCCAACCTAAAAAAAGAGGTTGAGACTCTAGAAAGAGTGCAAAGAAGAGCAATAAAGATGATTAGGAGACCGGAGGCTAAAACATATAAAGAACGATTGCTGGAATTGGATATGTCTAGTTTAATAAAAAGGACTAGGAGGTGACATGATAGCGGTCTTCCAATATCTCAGGGGTCTGCCACAAAGAAGAGGGGTTAACTTATTCTCCAAAGCACCTGAAGGCAGGACAAGAAGCAATGGGTGGAAACTAATCAAGGGGACAAGCAACCTAGAACTAAGGAGACATTTCCTGACAGTGAGGACAATGATCCAGTGGAACAACTTGCCTCCAGAAGTTGTGAATGTTCCATCATTGGAAGTTTTTAAGAAGAGACTGGGCAACCATTTGTCTGAAATGGTGTAGGGCAGAGGTCTTCGAACTTGGCAACTTTAAGACTTGTGGACTTCAACTCCCAGAATTCTCCAGCCAGCTATGCCAGCTGGAGAATTCTGGGAGTTGAAGTCCACAAATCTTAAAGTTGCCACGTTTGGGGACCTCTGGTGTAAGCTATCCTGCCTGACCAGGAGGTTGGGCTTGAAGGGTTCAAGGTTGGGCTTGAAAGGTTCCTTCCAATTATTCTGTTCTGTTCTGTTCTGTTCTGTTCTACAGCAGGAATTGGTTCTGTGAAGAGCAGTTTTTCTGTGGACCGGAGAGAGCGTGTTTCATGTGCTGCCTGCATCCTGCAGATGGGACTTCACTTATTTGCACAGCCTGGTTTCTGGTATGCCATGGACCCCTGCCATACATTGAGCATGGGTGCCTCTGATGCATTGATAGAGAAAATATGATGGACATATCTTTAGTGTGTCCTAACGTGAGAACCTTAGTTTAGTGAGAATTTTGCACAACACTTTTATGTCTCCAATATTGACAAGGCTGACAAACCTCAATGATCAGGTATATTTGCTAGTGATGCTGATGGATTAGGGACCTTCAGTAAGATGTAAAGTTTCTTCCTTGGGTACTTTAAATAATTAAACTTGCCAGGAACTAATTAAGAATAATAGTTGACAAATTTTATAAATCCCGAGAAGATGTTTTATCTCAGAATTTAGCTCAGCTCTCTAACTAGAGTTAATTTTTTCAGCTGCTATCACTGATGATCTGCAAGTTTTATTTGCTTAAAATAGTACATTATAGTTACATTTGTAGAATATTTTGCCGATCGTAAAACTCTCATTTGGATTGTTCTAAAGCTTCGTATGGGCTCAGATGGCCAGACTTGAAAGGACTTGCTTTTTCCTAGACTCAGAGATGAAAAACAGAATTTGTAACTTCTTTTGTCCAGTAAAAATGAAAAAAAAAAAGTACTCACAGAAGGAAATTTAGTCTACAGAAAAAAGTTTAGTGATAGGGAAAATATTGTGGTCAATTATCTAGTTACAGAAAAAAATAGCAATGGGAATGGCAATAGCCATATACAGCCCCATTGGGCTTTGCAACAGTCTTCGGGCACTTTACAGGGTCAGCATATTTCCCCCAACAATCTGGGTCCTCATTTTACCAACCTCAGAAGAATGGAAGGCTGAGTCAACCTTGAGCCCCATCAAGGATCAAACTCCAGGCTGTTGGCAAAGTTCGCCTGGATTAATCCCTACAGTTTTCTTGGCAAGATTTCAGAAGTGGTTTGCCCCGACTTTCTTCTTCCTAGGCTGAAAGAGCAGGATTGGCCCAGTGTCACCAAACTGGCTTCAACCTAAGGCAGGACTAGAACTCACAGTTTCCCAGTTTCTAGCTTGATGCCTTAACCTCTACACCAGTGATGGCTAACCTATGACACGCGTGTCACTCATGACACGCCGAGGCACTTTGACTGACACGCCTGTTGGTGTGGGGAAAACCTGCACATTTAGAGGCTGCCTGTGCTCTGCTCCAATCCCTGCTCCCTGCTTGTTGCGTGGAGGCGTGGTGTCACCGCTGCCGCAAGATCTTTGCAGCAGAGAACCAGTTTTAACCGCCATAAACTGAGGTTTGTCAGTTTCATTACCTCAGGAACGCTACAGGAGGAAAGGAGATCCATGAGGTTCACAGCCCTGTAAGGTGGCCTTCTGATCCCCACATCCTGCACCTGCAGCCCTGAGACCAGGGAGACGAGTTTCACAGCCCTGTGTGATCACCCCAGCCCAGTCTGTCATAAACCCAATTATTGATATTTCTTGAAGTGACACACGACCCGAGGAAGGCTACACTTTTTCCCGATTTTCAACACACCAAGCTGAAAAGGTTAGCCATCACTTCTTTACATCAAACTGGCTCCCTGGCTTGCTTTTTAAATGTGGGTATTTATCAGACACCATTCATAATGTTGTCCTTTGGCAAATGAATTTGCTTTGCCTATGGGTTCCATCTCATCAAAGAGAGAAGTAAAAGTGCTGGATATATATGGAATATGTATCTAGAATCAGTTCCAAAGGTTTGGAACCTATTCAGGAGGCAATTGAACTTTCTTGTTTTACTTTGAAGATGTTTCTCTTCTCATCCCAGACGCTTCTTCAGCTCTGACTGGATGGTGGGGAATGGAAGGATTTATATTCCTTGCAGACAGCTGGTCATTTGCATTCTTTTAGAGAGTCGTTGAGGCCTCTTGGCGGTTTGTCTGTGTTCTCAGGGTTACCGGAGTAGTGCAAATGTATGTGGAGCCTTCTTGGTTGCAAGATGTTTTCTGCTCTGTGTTGAAGACAGGTGCAGGCTGTTGGGTGGATGAGTCTGTGCTGTCTGCATCTCAAACTGAAGGGCAAATGGTTCCTGTAGTCTGCAATTTTTTCTGGAAATCCATTCATACTCCTGCAGCATTGGAAGGGTGTTCATCCCAAAGTATATAGCTAAATGTCTATGGAGATTCTCAGTCATCCAGGTCATGGCTGTCCCAAAGGTGCTTTTTTCAGGAGGCAACTGGACTTTCTTTTTTTCTCTTTGAAGACATTTCGCTTCTCATCCAAGAAGATTTATTGCTGAGAAGCGAAACATCTTTAAAGAAAAACAAGAAAATCCAGTTGCCCCCTGAAAAAGCACCTTTGGGACAACCATGACCTGGATGACTGAGAATCTCTATAGATATATCTAGAATCAGATTTCTAACACGGAGCCCACCAGTTTCTTTCTTCAACATTTTTATCCAGTAGAGTTACAGACCTGGGCTTCAAAGCTCAGTTGGCAGGAAGAAGTGATTATATACATTTGCTTCCATCTAGTCATCAAACCGATGTCTGCAGCCCCATTATCTGGTTTCAAAGCCGACACAACCCCGTTATTATACACTCTCTCGTATTCAAGCTAGACATTTCAGGCTCTCTTTTTTCCTGTCAGATTTCTAAATTAAAAAAGAAAGGCCAAACTGTGAACTACGATATGTTAAGAAATGAGGAGAATCCATTTTCTGTGAGAGAAAATGCTACTGTATGTCCCCCATGAAAAATGCCTTTGTTTCTTTCCCTCACCATTAGCCAAACGGTGTTTTGATAATGGGGTGGGAGACGAGGAATTTAAAACTGGAGCCAAACAGTTGTTTGTGTTGTTTTATGAATTCAACAACAGGAAAGGTTAACTTAGGTAAATCGACTGAGTGCCAAGGCTTCCCAGAACACTAAATGTGATTTAAGAGTCCCACCTGATTTGTGAAGTGTGTGTGAGTGTGTGGGATAGTGTCTGTTGTTCTTTGTGCTATTATAGTTGGACTAGGAGAAAGGACTAAATGGTTGCCTTGTGAATTGGAAAGATCAAGAATGACAATTTAGGGCTCCTCAGTTGCGAGATCAACCCAGGAGGGAAGGCAAGAAACATGATGGATGTGGAAGTGTGGTTGTCCCAGCTGGATTGTATAGTTTTTTTTTTAATCTACTATGGGGGTTATTGAAAATTATATGTCAGGATACATCCTCAGTAATAACATCATAAGTTGGGAGTAACCCCTTGGAGATGAATGGGATCCCTCCCCTCTTACTGGACTGCAAAACAATCCAGGATCTGACACTGCATGAGAAACAAAATTGGACTGAATCTCCAAATTGTGCTGTTCATCAACATTTGGAGACTGTAGACTAGTTGCCTCAAGCCAAGAACCTGACACTGATGTGTGTTTCTGAAGTGATTTCAAGCTAGGCTGATCTTTAGCTTAAAATATGTTATAATTATGCAAATCAGTGTTTTTCCAGGCACACAGGACAATTATGGGGTCCAGGTATCTGAGGTGCCGCCTCACCTCGATGGGATTAGCCGGCCCCACCTGTTCCAGCTAAACACATTGCTGACTCCATCTATTAAAGAATTTCAGCTGGTGGGGTTCAGAAGAGCTTTTTCTGCTCTGGCCCTTGCCTTGTGGAACATCCTACCACCAGAGGTGAGATATGATCCCACCCTTTGGGCTTTCCCTCAGAATCAGGTTTTAACCATTGGCTTGGAGGCCTGATGGGGGCTCTCTTTGCTGGAGGAGGTTGACAGGGCAAGAAGACGAACACACACACACACACACACACACACACACACACACACACACACACACACACACAAACCATGCTACCAGTCTCTTTGGTTCTAATTTTTATATAATTCTTTTTAATTTTTGCTGGTTTTATATTTATCTTTTTATCGTTGGTAAGCAGTCCAGTGTGGCCTTATTGGTGAGATGGATGACATACAGCAATAGCATTTAGACTTAATGTATATAACACTTCACAGTGCTTTATAGCTCTCTCTAAAGTGGATTACAGAGTCAGCATATTGCCCCCTCCCAACAATCTGGGTCCTCATTTTATCGACCTCGGAAGGACAGAAGGCTGAGTCAACCAATATAAATTTAATAAGTAAGTAAGTAAATAAGTAAGTAAATGAATAAATATTTTAAGTCATTGTCAGGTACCCTGGAGCCTCACAGAATCTCATACAGTTTTTCCCCAAATGCCATCACTCTGCTAAACAACTAAGCACAAATAGGCTGAAAAACAGCTTCTACCCCAGGGTAGTAGCTCTTTTGAATTCTACTGTATAGTGCTGTGTTGGTGCGGTGTTGTGGGTTTTCGGTTCAATGTGTGGAGTGTGAAGGATGTGTGTTTGTGTTTATTTTCATGGTCACGATATGCACTGAAGATGGTGTTTGATTTCATTGTATGAGGTGCAATGACAATAAAGGAAACTAAAAAAAAAAACAATAATTCCCACAACACTGTCAAACTATTTACTAAGACTGCATTTACTATTCTTCTTCTCACCCTTCCTAGTACCTATGTCTTCCCACTTATGACTATAACCGTGTTGCTTGTATCTTTATATTGTTTTATTTGTTTTCCTAGTATGTTTTGATTGTTTATTTAGTATCCTATGACTATCACTGCGTGTTGTATCTTATGATTCTTGATGAATGTATTTTTTTTTTAACGTACACTGAGAACTTATGCACCGAAGACAAATTCCTCGCATTCTATTCTATTTGAATAGAAGGCGGGATGTAAATAAGAGAAAAATAAAAAAAATAATCCGGACCATTTTCATTTAACAACTAATGCTCATTTACAGCAGAGACAGGTCATGATTTTGTCGTGCCTTTGGAGGCTTAAACTTGCTCCGTTTCATTTTCTCCAAATAAATTGCTCCAGGGGAAGCTAGAGAGGCCATGCTCTTCACTTCTGAAAGATTCTTTCCTTCCATTATTTTTTTGTTCTTTCTTCCTTTGTACAGCAGGGTCATGCCCTTTGCTATCTATTGAAGATGTTTAAAGTTGTCTTAATTAACCTGAAAGTCACTAATCTGAAACACACTTCAGTACTGGCTTTGCCTCCAAGATAAGCAGGGAAGAGTATTTGGCATTTTAAAAGCTGGAGGGCAATAATCCTTCATCCTCTAAGGAAAACTGCCTGGCCTTAATTGTCTCCTTTTAAGTTACCCTAGCTTTATGAAAGCCGGTAGCTCTGATGTAAATAAGTCCTAGGAGGACGAAAGTTTAGGAAGGGAAGGACAAAAAGACTGACTCGCTCACTTCTGAATGGGGAGCTGAATGTCACATAAGGTCGGCAAGATCCTTATGCTGATTTTTGTAACACTGCCACTAATATCTTATTTTCCCCTTCCATTTCATTATATTTAATTACAGTTTGCAGATTAACAGAGTTGGAAGGGACTTTGTAGGCCATCTAGTCTAGCCCCTCACCCAAGCAGGAGACCCTACATCATTTCTGACAAATGGCAGTCCAATCTCTTCTTGAAAGTCTCAAGTGATGGCGCTCCCACAACTTCCAAAGGAAAGCTGTTCCATTGGTTGATTGTTCTCACTGTCAGAAAGTTTCTCCTTATTTCCAGGTTCAATCTCTCCAGTTTCCATCCATTATTCCTTGTCTGGCCTACGGGAGCTTTAGAATATAGCTTGACCCCTTCCTCCTCTCTGTGGCAGCCCCTCAGATATTGGAAGACTGCTATCATGTCTCCCCTGGTCCTTCTCTTCACTTCAGTTCCTGCAACTGTTCCTGAAAAATGCTACATTGATTCAATAATACCAGAATTAAAAAAAAATATTCCAGTGGGACTACAATACATCCATTGTTCTTCCTCAAGAACAGTTCTTTTTTATCTTTCTGGAAACTTATTTATTTATTTTTATTCATTTATTTATTAGAATTTGTCAAACAAAAACAAGAACAAGAATAAAAGAATAAAAATACAATGAAAGGGACGATAGGCACGCCAATGCACTCATGCATGCCTCCTCTACTATCCACTTAAGTATGATGTAAGGTCCATGGAAATCTTCACTAGACTAGCCATGCCCAGTTCCTGCAACCGTTCTTCATATGTTTTAGCCTTTATTAGTGGAGCAAGTAAGTTTAATCAAGGCTTATTGTTCTTTACAAGGTCCTGTTGAATCTTACTGTGTGTTATGCAAAACTTGGTGTCATTAGAAGAGAGTGCATTACTTTGATCAACTTGGATACTGAGCTAATGAAAATGCTGTCAATTTGTGTCATAGTTCTTAGTTGGATTGATAGTAAAAAAAGCCCATAGGCTGTGTTTCAATGGCTCATGATTTAAAGTAACAAAGATTATATGGAAGTTTTTGGAATCACCCTTCTAACACTGCAGTTGATTGATTGATTGATTGATTGATTCATTCATTCATTCATTCATTCATTCATTCATTCATTCATCCACTCACTTAAATTGATATGGCTGCCCATCTTACTCTCAGTGAGTCCTGGTGGCTTACAAGGATAAAAGCCCAATACAAAAACAGTAAAAAGCAATAACCTTCTCACCTCCTGATAATAACCATCAAATGAGCCATTTGATAGGCTCCATCCCACTCTGAGGTCCCCATGTCCATTGACCAATCCAGGACCTTATGAAAGAGTGTCAAAGTAGGGGCCAATCTTATTTCACAGGGAATATGTCCCACAGGGAGGGAACTACCATAGAGAAGGACCATCTTCAGTGGTGGGATTCAAATTTTTGTACTACTGGTTCTGTGGGCGTGGCTTGGTGGGCATGACAGGGGAAGGATCTCCATTCCTTCCCCACTCCAGGAGAAGGTTACTGCAAAATCCCCATTCCCTCCCCACCCCAATAACCTGCTTTCCAGCTCCGTTCTCCTGTGCAGGGCAACAAAAGAAGACCCATCCGATCAGCTGGGACTCAGGAGGCAGAGAATAGATGGGGGCGGGGTCAGTCAGAGGTGGCATTTGCCGGTTCTCCAAACTACTCAAAATTTCTGCTACCGGTTCTCCAGAACTGGTCAGAACCTGCTGAATACCATCTCTGGCCATCTTCTTGGTCCCACTAGTTGGGCTTCTATAGGAGACAGGACCTCTAATATCCCCTGTCTGCCCACTCTGTGGGTTGGGTAGATGTGACTGGGAAAAGTCAGTCCTTCAATAAGTTTGAAGGGCATTAACAGCATACAAATACCAGAATCATTTGGAATTTTAATTTGGTGCTCAGAATAAGATGTCCAGGAAACCTATGATTCATAACTTGGTTACCTAAAAAGTTATTAGTAGGAATTAGGCTGTGGTTAGTTGATGCTAGAAATATTCATTGTTTCAGATTCTTCCTGGCCAAGTCATTGTCATTGGTGTATAAGGAGAGAAGCCACAATGGTGTGGCTCCTCTTCCAATTCTTTTTTTGTGTTGCCAGATAAAGGAGTTGGCTAATATACATGGGACTAAACTACTGGAAAAAATAACAAGACCTAGCCAAGATATGAAGATATGAATCCATGTGATGGATTCAATCTTAGTCCTACTCCCATATAATGAACAGCACCAGGCACACACAGAAACATGTGAAGAAGGTTTGAGAAAAATTTCTTAGGAGCTTGGTCTAGAATTGTCAACCTTCTAAAAAATTGGAATAACTACCAAGTTGTGTTCATAAAAGAGTCATACATGAGTCTTTGCTCAAAATAGTTTTACTGCTGGGCCCGCTGAGTTAGCTGAAGCCAGTTAATGGAGATATCTTCTATGTCATGGAAGATTATTCCAAAATTTTAAGTATAGTTTTCATAGGAGATGACCAGGCTGAGCCCAAGCGAGGGGTCAAATGTGCCATCAGTCATGAGTCCCTGTGCATTCACAAGAGATCTAAGTCCAGCCCAACATGAATTCCTTCTTAATTCCTGCTAATTTCTCGTGACCATTAGTAGCTCAGATTCTTGTAGACAGCTTAAGCTCACAGAACAGAACAGAATAACAGAGTTGGAAGGGATCTTGGAGGTCTTCTAGTCCAACCCCCTGCTCAGGCAGGAAATCCTATAACATTTCAGACAAATGGTTGTCCAATCTCTTCTTAACTTCCAGCGTTGGAGCATTCACAACTTCTGGAGGCAAGTTGTTCCATTGATTAATTGTCCTAACTGTCAGGAAATTTTTCATTAGTTCTAGGTTGGTTCTCTCCTGTTATAACTTCAAATGACTTCAAGCAACTAATCCTAAATCAAGGACTATCTGTAGCTTATTAAAAACAAAGATACACGTAAAGCATATAGTCATGCACAATGTAGTTTACTTCCATGTTTGACAGTATTCTAAGACTTCATTCTCTTGGCCGCAGAAATATTAAAGGATTTCACCCAGGAATCTTTGAAAACCAGAGGATTTTTTTTCCATTTCAAAGAAGAAACATCTGCTCTAGAGAATCCTAAACAAGACATTTTTATTGGGGAGATAGACTAAGAGGGAGTCAACAGCCTTGGATATTACATCCTATGCAGAACAGCAAGTTATTTCTGAATTTTTAAAGTATAAAATCTGTGTATAAATTTCTCAATTGTCTAATCTGCCATGTAAAACAGGCAATAAAGTAGATAGTATTGGCTATGACTTGAACATTCAACAAGAACACAGAAACTAAGTTGTAGGCTTCAAGCTGTTTCCTAAGTTATGTAGGACTGAAAAAATATACACAAACTCCATAACATACTTCTCAACTCAAGACAAAAGGAAACAGATATATGAAGCAGACAATATTCCAGTCCAATTTTTTTTCCCTAAAGAAGAAAAGAGCTGTATCAGATTTTGGAACTGCTTCAAAAGGACTCTAATAATTGGTTAGGCCTGATTTAAGACACTTATCTTCAACTGGTTGGATAGGAGCTCAAAATTGGATTGCATTCTATTCAATATGGCAACTTGGCTAGGATGGGGGAGGAGGAGGAGGAGGAGGAGGAGGAGGAGGAGGAGGAGGAGGAGGAGGAGGAGGAGGAGGAAGAAGAAGAAGAAGAAGAAGAAGAAGAAGAAGAAGAAGAAGAAGAAGAAGAAGAAGAAGAAGAAGAAGAAGAAGAAGAAGAAGAAGAAGAAGAAGAAGAAGAAGAAGAAGAAGAAGAAGAAGAAGAAGAGGAGGAGGGAGGAGGAGGAGGAGGAGGGAGGAGGAGGAGGAGGAGGAGGAGGAGGAGGAGGAGGAGTACGACTTCAGCAACAGAGTGGTCAATGCCTGGAATGCACTACCTGACTCTGTTGTTACATCCTGAAACCCCCACTCCTTTAACCTTAAACTATCCACTATTAACCTCATCCCATTCCTAAAAGGTCTGTAAGGGGCATGCATAAGTGCATAATCGTGCCTGCTATCCCTGTCCTATTGTCCCCATTTATTTGTACCTATTTCCTGTATTCTTACTCGTGTTTATACTTATACCTATTATCTTGTAAGCGATCGACAAATCAAATAAAAAAATTAAAAAGAAGAAAATTTAATTTATTAAAGCAACTTCATCTCCTTCAACTGAAGTTGATTCTATTGATTTGCAGATCAGTATATGCACTGCAACATTTATGAGTCTAAAATGATATAATAGTAACCAAAACATAAAATCCACATGACTCAGACAGAGGTTTCAATGTTCCTTGCCAAATGCCTGGTCTTCAAGGTTCTGAGAAACAGGCCTTTATGGATAAGACCACCTCCTTGACTCATACGCCAAAGCAAACTGGCAATCAGTGCAGCTCAGGGAGGAGAGACATTCACTACCTGCTTTGCTGAATTTTGGACCATCTGGAGCCTCTTGGTGGTCTTCAAGGGCAGTCCAGTTTTACAACATGTTGCAACAGTCAACCTGCAAAGTGACCAGGCATGAGTAACCTTTTGAAGGGCTTTCCAATCTCGCAGAAGACACAACTGGTATGCAAGATGAAATTATGCAAAGGTTACCTTGAGCCCAGCTGTCACCTGTTCATTGAGCAAGAGCTGTAAACCCAGGAAGACCCCAGATTGCATACCATTCTTGAATGGGAAAGCACTGTTTCCCATTGAGTCCAATTCTAGGCCTTCCTAACCCAGTTTCCACATGCTTTCCTGAGCAGAAGCCATGAGCCTTCAAATTGTGGACTATCCTTTGGGGAAACCACAATTCCATACAGAAACAATCTCAGTTGATTGGCTTCTGAGTTGGTAGAATCTCAGTTGATTGGCTTCTGAGTGAACAGTCCTCACATCTTATTGGGTTGAATCTGAATCTATTGGTTCCCATGAAAGCTAGACAGCCTCCAGGTCCTCAATCAGAACTTCCCTAGAAGTTCTCTTCCTTTCCACTATTTGGCTCAGGTGGAAATATATAACTGGATATCTTCTGCATATTGATGTTACCTCCCCCTAAAGTGACCGATGATTTCAACCAGAGACTTCATGGACTTGTTAAACAACATTAAGGAATGATTTTACCCTGCAGGCTGAAATTAAATGTAGAGTTGAGTTTGAGTAAGTCAGACAATCATCATTGTAGGGTTCAGAGAGTTCAGGAGGGACAATGGTGACTCTTAAAAACTTTGCCAATGCTCAGTATGCACAAAGATCCAGAATTCTTTGTGACACAATGGAATCACACAGCAGATGTGCAAAGGTTCCTCAGCAGACAAATTAACATTCAAGAGGTTTCCTGAAGCACTTTGGAAAGGAAGTACTTAGAAAAAAAAAATACTCCACCATAACAGAATAATCAAATTCAGAAAAATGACTTGCATGGTTTCCACCCTGAGAGAAAACCTCAACATCTTTCTCACTCATGTTTTTAGCCAAAATTGTTTTTATACAAATTTCCAGATGTTGGCTTGCTGCATTTCTATGCAGCTGTGCTAGTTTACATATAAGTCAATATTGTTTTGCATTTCCTGAAAGGAAAAGGCAACTGCAAGGAGGAAGGGGTTAAGAGATGACGTTATACCACATTAGCAAGCAAGTTCAAGCAGTTAAATGTCATTAATGAAGTGAGATTTGTTCTGGAGATATTTTTTTTACTAGAATAATGATAGCCTTTTTTCTGAAATGAGAATGAGATAAGCCAGCAAAAAAATTGCTAGTCAGGACTCAATAAATACTGTTTTGATCAAAGACTTTTGGAAACCAAAGTAGGGTCTACTAGTTTTCTTCTAGACACATTCCTAGACATAGTTGTCGTAGAGAAAATAGGAGGAAGAAAGAGTATTAGGTATGCTTGCTGCCTTGAGTTACTTATAAAAGTCATAAAGAGGGCATGAAAGAATCAAATCGGATGGATGCTATGAGATTCACACTGAATTATTGCCTACAAAAGGCCTTGACCATTCCCCAGACAAATGATTGACACAAATCACTTATTTATGATTTTGTAGCAAAGAAATATTTTTAATTTTTTATTTATTAAATATACCTGCTGCCCATCTCACTATACAAAGTGACTCTATTAGTAGTAGTGTGGTGGTAAGACCCTTTGAAAATAGAATAGAATAGAATAGAATAGAATAGAATAGAATAGAATAGAATAGAATAGAATAGAATAGAATAGAATAGAATAGAATAGAATAGAATAGAATTCTTTATTGGCCAAGTGTGATTGGACACACAAGGAATTTGTCTTGGTGTAATTACTCTCAGTATACATAAAAAAATGATACATTCATCAAGAGTCTAGGATCATAAGGTACAACACTTAATGATAGTCATAGGGTACAATAAGCAATCAAATCATACTAGGAAACAGTCAATAACAATCATTAGAGTACAAGCAACAAAGGTACAGTCATACAGTCACAACTGGGAGGGGATGGATGATAAGGAGTGATGAGAAGATTAACAGTAATAATAGTGCAGACTTTGTAATAGTTGGACAGTGTTGAGGGAATTATTTGTTTAGCAGAGTGAGGCGTTCGGGGGAAAAACTGTTCTTGTGTCTAGTTGTTCTGATGTGCAGTGCCCTATAGCGTCATTTTGAAGGAAGGAGTTGAAACAGTTAATGTCTGGGATGTGAAGTGTCTGTAAATATTTTCACAGCCCTCTTTTTGACTCGTGCAGTATACAGGTCATCAATGGAAGGCAAGTTGGTAGTAATTGTTTTTTCTCTAGTCCTAATGTTTTGCTTATCATTCAAGAAGCATTCAGTTCATTCATTCAATTCACTTCTTAGTGAAAAAAGCACCTTTGGGACAACCATGATCTGGATGATTGATAATTTCTATAGACTTGGTGACAAAAAAACAAACAAACCCAGGAGGAATTGTATAGCATCTTTTCACACTAAAAAAAAAAAAGATTTTATGTATATATGATCTTTTGTGAGCTTGAGCTCGTGAAAGGTGATGCCTTTTAATAAAATTTGCTGGTCAGAAAATGTGCCACCAACATGCTCCAAAGCCAAAAAATACTGGAAGAAAATGCACACATGGCTGGAAAATATGATAAGACAACAAATAGATCTCAAACCTGAGACATTTTTGTTGGGCATGATTCCAGGAAATTACAATAAGGGTATCCCATATTTGGTTCTATGCATCCTAACAGTAGCTAGGATCGCATATGCACAATGTTGGCAAAATCCAGAAACTCCTGCAGATAATATTATAATCAAAAAAATTCTGGAATGTGCAGAGATGGATAGGTTAACGCTAAGAATTAAAGGAAAAGAAGATTCGGACTATTTCATAACATGGGAACTATTCTACAAATGGTTAAATGACAGATATTGAGGTTAGAGGAGTGGAATTAGGTGAAATATGGTTGATAGGAGAAAGAAAAATGTGTAAATATTTCTGACGGTTATATAGTTGATACTATAATGGAAGATAATATATGTTATGATATGATTGATGTTATCATATTTGTTTATATATTACCGCATATTTGTATGTATGTATGCATATATATATGATCATAATGAAGATGTTGATGTTTGTATGTTTGTATGTTAACACCTTGGACACCTAGAGAGCAAAGTGCTCAACATAGAAAGGAAATGTATGATATAAAACAATAAAATATATATTTCAAAAAAGAAAAGAAAAGGTGCCACCAGTTTCTCTCCTTGTTGGTGAGGCAGTTTAGTTCAAGGAGTCCTCCTACTAATCTGTGTTGTTTAAGAAAGGGCCCTGCAATGGGTTGTATCTTCTCCTCTCTTTTGTTTTCAAAAAATGCCCATAGAATCCATTAGGCACTACAAGCTCTGAGGTTCCCAATATAGCGCTTCTTTCCAAGTAAAAACCTAATGAACAAAAGTATGGACATTCTCACAAATAAAGGCTCCCCCTTATCTTTGCACCATTTCTCTTGCTGTCTCTCTTCCTCTTTTAACAATGGAAGAAACTTTAAAATAAATGAAGTAGATATAGAGAGCCTGATGGATATTGTGAAAATGTCTATGGACATATTTGTGTTAAAGAGGAATATGATGGCAGCCCAGGTCTTAGAATTGGCTGATCTCCTTCCTCCAACTACTAATGTCATACAGCCATTGCTCTACTCATTGGTAGCTTGCTACCTACTCAATTACGTACTACATTGAAGGAGTACCAGTTTAAGTGTGACCTGGATCCAAAGGTAATACAGGAGTACCTGTAATGCTTCCTGGGGCATGGAACCTACATAGTTACAAGCGGTCTCAATGTAGAACATATAACATAGAATACAGGTAGTCCTTGACTTACAACAGTTCATTTAGTGGTGAAACTTACAACGGCACTGAAAAAAGTGACTTATGACCATTTTTCACACAATCATTGCAGCATCCTCATGATCATGAGATCAAAATGCAGACTCTCGGAAATTGACTACTATTTATGATGGTTGCAGTGACTTAAGATCATGTGATCACCTTTTGTAACCCTCTGACAAGCAAAGTCAATGGGGAAGCCAGATTTACTTAGCAACTGTTACTAAGTTAACACCTGCAGTGATTCACTTAACTCTGGCCAGAAAAGTCATAAAATGGAGCAAAATGTAATAAATATCTCATTTAACAATAGAAATATTGGGCTCAATTGTGGTTGTAAGTTGAGGACTAACTGTAATAGGGTTGGAATGGACTAGGGGTGGGATTCAAATTTTTTAACAACCGGTTCTGTGGGCATGGCTTAGTTGGTGGGCGTGGCTTGGTGGTCATCTTATTGGCTGGGCGTGGCCAACTCAATATCACTCACATTGAGGCATGCATCTCCTCTCCTGGTCTCTCATGACTGTGGGGATGCTGCAACAGTCGTAAGTGTAAAAAAGGGTCATAAGTCACTTTTTTTAGTGCCATTGTAACTTTGAATGGTCACTCCACACAAGCAAAGTACCAGCAAAGGAGGGAAAAATAACTCCAGAGAAGTTCCTGAGACAGGAAGTCTAGTCCTGCCAAGAATATAATAAGGGCAGAAAGGCAGTTTCTGTAAGCAACACCAGAATGTTTCCTTCCTGCCTTCCTTACAGGATTAGGCCAGTAATTTATTATAACAACCGGTTCTCCGAACTGCTTAGAATGTTAACAACCAGTTCTAGCGAATAGGTGCAAACCTGTAGAATCCCACCCCTGGAATGGACATTGGAGGTCTTCTAGTCCAACCCTTTGCTTAAGCAGGAGACTCTATACCCATGATGGCAAACCTTTTCTACGTTGCATGCCAAAAGTGCGCTTGCATGCATGTGTCTGCACACTTGAGTGCCTGCACCCATGATGCAATGCACGTGTGACTCCCTTGCCCCCTGCGCATGCACACCTCTCTCCCCCTGCGCATGACCCCCTTGCACTGCACACCTCTATGCTTGTGCACACAACCCCTCCGCATGCCGCATGCCTCTGTACATGCGCACGCACCTGCCACTCACACATCTTCCCCCGCGCATGCATGGCAGATACCTGACAATCAGCTGGCTGGACAGGGGCATGCATGCATGCACAGTGGGGCTCTTCCGGGTGACCTCTCGTGTGCTGGCAGAAGTGGCTCTGCATGCCACTTCCGGCATGTGTGCCATAGGTTCGCCATCATGGCTCTATACCATTCCAGACAAATGGATGTCTAATTTCTTTGTGAAAACTTCCAGTGATGGAGCACCTACAACTTCTAGAGCAGTGGTGGTATTCCGCAGGTTTTGACCAGTTCTGAAGAACTGGTAGTGGAAATTTTGAGTAGTTGAGCACTAAAAATCTCCACAGACCGTTCTCATCCTGGTCATTCATATTTCAAACTGTTACCATCAGGGAGACGTTATAGGTGTCTTAAAATGAGGACTAATAGACTGAGAAACAGTTTCTTTTCCAAGGCAATAATTGTCTTGAATCAAACAGTGCATTTGTGATTTAGTCCTATGTATATAGTGGCATTTTTAAACTATTTAACTTACTAAATGTTTTAGATAGGTTTTACACTAGGTTTATTATTATTATTATTATTATTATTATTATTATTATTATTATTATTATTATTATTATTATTATTATTATTATTATTATTATTATTATTATATACTCTGTAGTGTGATTGTGATGTGCTGTTTGGGGCACTGTGCTGGAGTAGCTTTCAAATTTTATTGTATTCATGGAATGCAATGACAATAAAGGTATTCTATTCTATAAAGGTATTCTATTCTAGTGTGGAGAACCCACAAATACCATCTCTGATTGGAGATTTTACAGTATCCTTCCCCTGCCACACCCACCAAGCCACACCCACAGAACTGGTAGTAATTTTTTTTGAATCCTACCATTGTTCCAGAGGTAAATCATTGCACTGATTAATTATTCTCACTACCAGGAAATTTCTTCTTAGTTTAAGGTTGGATCTTTCTTTAATGATCTTCTACCCATTACCCATTTTACCCATTGTCTTGCCCTCTGGTGCTTTGGATAATGGATCCACCCTCTGTTCTCTATGACAGCCCTCAAGTACTAGAAGATTGCAAATATATCATCCCTAGTTTTTCTCTTCATTAGACTAGATATACGTAATACTGTTCTGTGTTCTGGGTACTGACTATCTTTCCTTACATGCATTAATTCTGGTACAAACATGTCTTGATACCTTCTTTTTTCTACCATGACCACAGATGTTGCCTTCATCCATCAATGGGCAATCTTGTCTTTAGTTATATTGATGTTAAACAGAGGTCTATATTTGAAGGAGGTAAACAAAGGTGATTTGATCCATCCTGGATAACCCTTGCTGTGCACAATTGTGAACTTCAATCACATGGTTGTAGCCCCTTTGTTGACATTTTTTATCCATCCTGTAGATCCCTTTGCCACTATCTAATAGTTTCAAACCAATAAGAACCAGATTGTGTGGTCCTTTCTCGTCCTTGCAATCCATGATAAGGGAACCCACCTTAGCTGAGGTCCCACACAGTGGTACAACTGCACAGCATCCTTTAGCAGAGCGGAAATGACCTGTCCCCTCTCACTGAACATCTGGTGTTCTTCAAAGCAATTAGGTTTAAGAGTTTGGGCAGGAATAAACCAATGCAAACATTTTGACATTAGCAAAGTTCCCACTGAGGTAACATGAAATAGCCATGGTTGTTTTGACTAGATTTCTCTAATGAGCAGAGGGAACAAGACACAGTTTTAAATAAGGAAGTTTGAGGTAAGTCTGCTTTTCTTATTCAGTTATAAAGCATGTGTGAGGGAGCCACAATGGTACAGATGTAAAGAGGAGGAGAGCTTTAACATAATGTAAACAATTGGGTAAGGAGGCACTCTGGGAAATCTATCAAAATAAGCCAAAAGGAAGCTAAAAGGATATTGAATTTAGAGAAACAAGGAGAAAAAAGTCGGCACAGAATTTTAAGGGGTGACTCTAGCAGCTGCAATGTATTCATTATACATACATATATAATCTCTACAATACTCTACAGGGAACAAAGAGCAAATTACTCTCTGAAAGAAATCAAAACAGAACAATGGCATCAGGAAATCCAATCACATAAAGAAGAAAGGAAACGAACTGTCTGTAGGCTTCCTTTTTATTCTGACAGTGTGAAAAAGATGTATTTTAAGCAGCAATTAGTATAAACATGGATAATTCATAGCGATGGCAGAAAAAACAACATTGGAGAGGATACGTGGAACAGGTTTTAAAGACTAACAGACTAACTTTCTTCCACTTCTTAAGCAGGGGATGTCAGAAGAGTTAAGACAGGAACTGTTCCCATGCCCTATCTTTTTGTACATCTGACATACAGAACAATGTGCTCTTAATATTTTGATCCTCCTTGAAGAGCTCTCAGCACTACATTTGCCCAAATAGAAATCCCCATCAGTTCACATTAACATACAAATTCTAGATAATTCAGGAGTAACACACATCAACTGCATTGATACAGAGAGATGGATAGATAGATAGAGTAGGTACATAGATGATAGACAGACAGACAAATAGATATTTTACAAATATATCATTCCAATCATGCTTTTATTTGTAATGTTAATTTATGTGTTATATAATCTGTTTTAATGTAGATTTCTCCTCCCTAAGTTCTGTGAGAGTTTGCTTGTCAAAAATGTTAAAATACTGACAGTTAATATCGATTAGTGTATGAGAGGAAAAACAGTGAAAGTAGAATCAATTAAGAGCATTTCCCCCTCATACACAACTTCTAAAGATTGAAGCCTGTTCTCCTTAGCCAATGGCAAGCCATCTTGAAAATTATTACTCTGTGCCTATTGAACTCTGTGTGCCTGTGGGCCACCAGCCAAATACTGAATTAAGCAACCATGTAATAGTTGGTGCCATCGATCAGCTGAGATCTTACTAGATGATAACATGAAATTATAATGAGCAACGTCAGAGAGAGAAGAGTTAGATCACCAGAAGAGAAGTGTTAAATCTCTAGAGGAACCATCAGGAGTTGGTTACCAGAAACCTGAAGAAACTCCATGCTCAAAACATCTGTGTTTTAAAGGGAAAACAGCAGATATTCACAATCACTATCAGTAACAAGATATTAGTGGGAAGCGGTGTGATTTAGGCATTGGTGTCAGAGAATCAGGTAAGGAGGTCTTCAAGAGGATCTCAAACTCTTCAAGGTGGCCATCACCAAGGCATTATTATCCACTCCTCATTCTTCCTCTGGGTGAGCCCCAGAATCCAAGATATAAGGGATATAACTCTGTTTTATTTTCTTTTTTATATATATATATATATTTACAATGTAAAACAAAAAAATTCAATATTTATATAAACCAGGGGTCTCCAAACTTGACAACTTTAAGATTTATGGACTTCAACTCCCAGAATTCCCCAGACAGCATGGCTGGCCGAGGAATTCTGGAAGTTGAAGTCCACAAATTCTAAAGTTGCCAAGTTTGGAGACCCCAATATAAACAAGTGTGCTGTCTGAGTACAATTGAGTTTGAAACATAGTATTGGTAATAGTCAAACTAGTAATGATCACAGGATAATAGTAATATTTACTTATCCGTTTTACTAAATCTTTGTTGTAATTAATCCTTCTCTTTTAGGTTTCTAACTTCTGTTTCTACTGCTTAGCCATTGATAAAACAAATCCCATGTTAAAAGTCCCATGTCACTGAAGCAGTCAAGCATGAGCTTAAATGGACTCCGGGGGATGGTAGAGGACATGAAGGCCTAGAGGAATGTTGTCCATGGGGTCTGTAGAGTTGTAATTGCAGGAATGTTCCTATCTCGGATGGCAAACCTCAGATAAAGAATGTTTCAAGCAAATACAACTCAGGCAAACAAAGTCACTAATCTAAAGGAGGATTAGAGAGAGGAAGTAAAGATATGTTAGACTTTAACTAGAGATAATTAATTGTGTTAATTACTATGCTAAACAGTAACGAAAGTTAAGCAGTAGCCAAAGTTAACCAATGTTGGAGGATTACTAAAAATGTGTATAAAAGCAAGACTAGACTCCAATAAAGTTCATCATGATTCAGTTGATCATGATCAAACACCTCGACTGCCTCGTCATTACAACAGGGGTCACGATGGGTCAGATACACACAACTTCACGACTAACAACAACAACAACAACATGTTAAAAATATTCAGTTTCTTCTTTTTATTCTTCTTCTTTATTTAAATATTCAGTTTCATTTTCTGGAAAAAAAACGGGTTGGCAGAAATGATTGAAATATGAAGTGGAATTATAAAGCCTTTGCTTCCCACCAAAGGAATCTAAAAAGGGGAAAAGTAGGTCTCTTCTTTCATGAAGGGTTGAAAGTCGCAAAAGGTTTTCCTCTCCTCATTTATGGAAAGGTGGTTGTAGGAGATGACCTGGCGAAGCCTGAGGGCGGAGTCAAATACATCATCAGTCTGGAATCCCTGAAAGAGACCAGTCTCCCTTGAAGTCCATTGACTCTTATGAGGTGCCAATTTGCGTTGACCATTAATAGATCAGATTCTTATGTATAGGTTTCAAGGAATAAATTCTCAATGCTTTTGAACTCTATCCTAGTTTCTTGTGCCTACCGATAGTAATGTCAAGGTTCTGACTAATGAACCCAAGCAAATCAGAACTCTGAGACTAGAATCCTCCTCAAAGAACTTCTTTATTGAGTACATGATATCGGTACTGCTTTAAATGAAAACCAACTCTATTTCCTGTGTAATTAAAATATTTTTAGTGTAATTAAAATAGGAAATAACCCCAGGTAACATTGGCCAATTAGGTCAATTGGTGGGCTCTCCAGGCAATCCTTCCCTGACTTTATCTGTTGGCAGCAGAGTTGACCTTGGTTCTCAAGAGAAAGCTCTCTGTTGTGTCTAATAAGGCAGTCCAACTTCCCCCCTTTCCCTTCTGTGTGGCAACTGAGGATCAGGAAAATGGCTGATGCCAGGTTCGGTTTGGAAGTTGACAGGTATACTATGATGATAACAGCAACCTCCATCTCATAAATCAGTGTTTCTTAAACAATTTTTCTTTCAGGACTCCTTTCCTCTTTTAAAAATTATGGAGGATCCCAGAAGAGTTTTTGTTGGTATGGGTTATACAGTATTTATCAACATTTACCATATTAAAAAAATAAAATTTACACATTCACTGTCGCTACCACCTCTCATGATTTATGGTATTTTAATATTGCATTATTTCTCAATGTAGTCTGGCAAATAATTATGATATTTGTGGACGACTCAGAAGATCTTAGGGGAATCTCCAGAGGTCCTAGGACCACATTTTTAAGAAATACTGTCCTAAATGACTTTCAAATCACTCCTAAATGAAGATATGTAGCATTATCGGAAACTGCTTTGGAAACAATGATCAGTAAAATAAGAGTATTTCTTTTATGCTGCTAGGGTACAGAAGATACAGTGGCTTGATTTGTTGTGGTGGTAGTGGTAAAAATAGGAGAAGGAAGGTGTGTTGGATACATTTGCTACCTGGAGTTATTTGTAAAAATAATCAAGGTGGGATACAAATAAATAAACTTGACCGTAAAAATATGATTTCTATAATAGACTTGTCAAAATCTGGAATGCTCTACTTGATTCAGTTGTTTCAAGTACACATTTTCACAGTTTCAGTCACAAAGGACTTCCATGGACCTTACATCATACTTAAGTGGATAGTAGAGGGGGCATGCATAAGTGCATTAACGTGCACTATCGTTCCTGTCATTGTATTTTTATTCTTTTATTCTTGTTTTTGATTGAGAAATTCTAATATATAAAAATAAATAAATAAATAAATAAATTTCCAGGGAGATGAAAAAAGGACTGTTCCTGAGGAAGAAGAATGGATGTATTGTAGTCCCACTGGAATATTTTTTTATTCTGATATTATTGAATCAATGTAGCATTTTTCAGGAACAGTTGCAGGAATTGGGTATGGCTAGTCTAATGAAGAGAAGGACCAGGTGAGATAGGATAGCAGTGTTCCAATATTTGAGGGGCTGCCACAGAGAGGAAGGGGTCAAGCTATTTTCCAAAGCACCTGAAGGCCAGACAAGGAATAATATATGGAAACTGAACAAGGAGAGATTCAACTTAGAAACAAGGAGAAATTTTCTGACAGTGAGAACAATCAACCAATGGAACGGCTTTCCTTCAGAAGTTGTGGGAACTGAAGGTTTTCAAGAAGAGACTGGAGTGCCATCTGTCAGAAATGGTGTAGGGTCTCCTGCTTGGGCAGGGGGTTGGACTAGATGACTTACAAGGTCCCTTCCAACTCTGTTAATATTTAAGAATATATGTTCATATCACAGTCGTTGACACTATCTAGCTGACTATAGCTCATCTCAAAGAAGAGGAGTCAGACCTTATTAGGTCTTGGATGAAAGACCACCAAAAAGCCCCAAGGGAGCTTGCATTGAAGAGTTGAAAAGGGCAATATTTCCATATTGTTGGAACCTGAATTCATATACCATTTTGTTGGGTATTCAAATATCACTTCAATGTTGAAAAGATGCTGGAGAACATCCAAGGCTTATCTGAACTGACATAATGCTGATCATGTCACAACATATGTCTGTTATTGCCTGCCGGCGGCTGGCGGAGCTGCAGAGTTGGACAGTAGTGAGGAGATTGGGGAGGAACTTGGGCCAGTCCTGCAAGCTGAGGAAAGCTTAGATAAGGGCTCTGCATCAGAGGCAGAGATGGGGCCAGGGCAGGCTGGCAGTCATCAGCTGCCTTCGGGCTCGGACAGCAGTGAGGCAGGGGAGCTTCTGGAACCAGTTCCCAGCCTGTGCATGTGTAGAGCTGCCAAAAGGAAGGCACAATTAAAAACTCAGGGTTGACATGGGAGTAAGGCTACAGGTGGATGATGAATGGTCCCTCCCATCAGGATTAAAAGAGAAGCAAAAGGGAAGGGGCCTTTTGCAGGAAACAACTCACTCGTTTGGTCATTTGTTTGTTTCAGCCTTGTGGCGATTTGTCTGTATAATCCAGCCTTCCCTGCCAGCAGTGAGTGTGGAACTATTTACCAGGCAGCATTCCAGGATTGATAAAGGTCTGACCTCATTAGTACACCTTCACAAGACTGTTTGCCAAGCGGTTGGCTGACTGTGAATAAAATAAATTCACATTAATGTATTAAAAGAGGTTTTTTGCTGGGACTCAGAATTGACTTAGTGCTTTTTGGGGAGGCCTAAGACAGAACCATGTCACAAAACTATGTGGCTGCACCGATGACACCAAAGGATTTGAGTTCAGCTCAATGGAGAATTTTATCTTCTTTCCCTGTTTGCACAGGATCTAGTTTTCAGTATTTAGCACTCAAGTAGTAGCAGCTCGTAAACATTTTCACTTAAAAGGCAGCCTAAGTGTAGCTAAAATGCTTGTACAGCTACTGTACATTTTCCTTCTCTTCAGAAACATGCTTGGGAGCTCTTAAAAATAATTTATACAGAATTTTGCTATAGGAGGAAGTGGTTTGGACTGTTAGTTGATCCACTGTTTGGTATATTTTGCTGAGCTCCAGTATGGCCTGGAACAGAAATCTTCACTTGGCCACAACTGAAGCAGAATATTCTGGAACAAAGAATAATTCATCCATAATTCTGAGTTTAAGCTAGAAGATAAAATAACCAGTGTGGTTAAGAATGGCACTCTGCCACCTTCCTCTGCCAGCTGGAGGGGAGGGACACAATAATAGGTCACACAGTTTTTTGTGTGACGTTGTGTCTCTTTGCCCTCCCCACCAAGTGGATCTTGCATGTGCTAGAAATCCAAACCTCAATTCACGTGTCATGTGAATTTAGATTCAGTTATTATTCAAATATTGCTTGGATGTTGAAGAGATGCTGGCAAAAAGCATCCTGGGGGGAGAAAGAAACATCTAGGCTTATTTTAAACTGACACAATGTGGATCATGTCAGGACTTATTTCAAATTCAGAGGAACATTGCTTTAAGTAAAATGGTTTTGCTCTTCTGGGATTCATAGTTTTTAGACAAGTAAGGACAACAAACTACGTGACAATAGTCAGCCAGGAGTGGAGACCTCTTTAATACTTTTTCTCTGTCCTCCAGTTGACTTCCATGCACGCATGCACAGCAACATCTGAGCCACTGGTGTTCAGGAGAAACCCTAAATGTATTTCCCATGTCATATGATGGTTCCATGTATCACTACAAAAATAAGGTGCCGATTTGCATAAAATATGCAGGTATGTTTAGAAAATATTGCTGTAATTTATGTAGTAGTTCGATACACCTCACCAATTCAATATGTAGACATCTCACAAATTAAGTGCACCACATAGGGAGAAAGTATCTGCTCAGATGATTGGTACGTCTCCTTACACACACACCTTATACTCTCCTCTGGATCTCTGCTTTTCCTGGTTCTTCATCTTTAATCTGGGCTTGGGCTGGGCAACCTTTCTAAGAGAAGATACTAAGGACATTCCTTGGTGTGCTTTATCAAGTGAGATCATCCAATTCAGAGGTGGGGAACTAAGACCTCTTGATGATTTGTGAACTTCAACTCCCCTGCTGGCTTAAGAATTCTGAGATTAGAAGTCCACAGGTCATAAAAGGGTCATAATTTTCCACCCTGATCTAACTGATTGATATAGCTCCATCCATAGTTATTGTTGGAAGAAAGAGAGATCTTGCTGACACTCCCTGGATTATAAAAATTGTCACACTCTTCTCGAAACAAAAAGCTGAAAGCCTACAGTGCTCCTAACTTAATGGTAAGCATGTAAGACGTGAATTCTATAATTCTTTCTAGTTGTTTATTGGCAGTTCCATGATGGGCTACAAGACCAAGAAAAGGGAAGAGAGCTGTTGGTAATATTCCAGTTGCTGCTGAATTGTCTGTCCCACTGGATTGTCCTGGAGACATTTTTTTCTGATTTTTTTTCCTGCAGCCCCTGCCTGGATCTAGGCCACTTTCATACATGGTGAGGTTTTTATTTTCTTCTGATGATGACCTTTTCTACCATACCGATCTTGGTCTTGTCCTGTTCAGTTTCGGGGAGAGTATCCTGCTTACAAACAGAGAGAAAGACAGATGGACAACATCCTAAAGCTCTTTACCTAACGTGTTTCCAACATCCTGTTGGTTGGAAAGAATTTTATAAAGAAAGTCTCTCCTCCTTCCGATCTTCACGACACTGGCTGCGTCTTATTCCCCTACCCGTGGTTTACACAGCCTAATCCACTGTTTCTCATTCTATGAAATGACAGCCAGCTGCGGAAGAAAGAAAGAGGAAAGAAATACAAGATAGTGAATCATTTTGCTGACATATTGCTTCTGCAAGAACTGGGTTTTGCTACTCTGGAAAAGCTTCCAAACAGAAAAAAAAACATCTAAAACACTCCAGATGAGACAGTAGATCCCTCAACAGAATGAGATGATCTCCCTTTCCCATGAGACCATGCTAGTGGAGTGCACATGGCCTCGCCAGATCCTACTTCAGTCACATGGCTTTCAGTCAGGGGTGGGATTCTGCCAGTTCAGACCGGTTCTATAGAACCGGTTGTTATGATTCTGCACAGTTTGGAGAACTGGCAAATTGTGCCCCTGGCTGGCACTGCCCCTCTCTGCCTGCCCCTCCTCTCCCTGCCCAGTCAGTCCTTATCGTGCATGTGCAACATCACCCACATACCCAACATCGCTGACTGCGTTCTTCCCCATCCAGTCATTCCTTAAGGTATTTCTTTCCCCCCCTCCCAACGATCATCTGTTCCTATGCTCGCTGTGCTGGGATTCCCCTTGCTTACTTACTGCTTTGCCCAGGAGGCTTCCCTAAGGCCCAGGAAGGCAACAAATCGAGTGGGGGCACAGCTCCCCTTTTGCCCATCCCTTCCATTTCTTCCTTCCTGAGTCCCAGGGAAGCCTTCTGGGAGCAAAAATGCCCCCCCCCGGAGGCTTTCCTGAGGCCCAGAAGGCCCAAACCTCCTCAGGAGGGGCTGAAAAAAGCCACGCCCACCCAGTCACATGCCCATGCCCATCTAGCCACGCCCAGAGAACCGGTTGTTAAAAAATTTGAATCCCACCTCTGCTTTCAGTAAAGCATTCCTTGGTATACATAGAATCCAGCAATTGGAGAAGGGACACAGGGAGAGAAGGAAATGACTCTGCCACTCACATCATAGTGTCATAGTCATCTCCTGTCTGGATTATTGCAATGCACTCTACATGGGGGGGCTACCTTTGACAAGTATGAGGAAGCTTTAGCTGGTGCAAAATGTGGCCACATAAGCAGTGGTGCAATTCAACTGGTGTAACAACTGGTTTGGTGAGCGCATGCTTTGCACATGCTCTACATTTCAAAAAGTCCATTTTCAACTCAATTCCTTACCTTCTGCTGCATCCCTGGTAAGTAAAACAGCTGATTTGCGGCAAACTGTGATCATATTAAGAGCAATTGCGTTCTTTTCGCTGATGATGTAAAGCTGTTCAACACCACAGACAATACTGCTACCCTACAAAAAGATCTTGACTATGTATCAGAATGGTCAAACAAATGGCAACTTCAAATCTCAACAAATAAATGCTCTGTCTTACATATTGGCAAAAAAAATCAGAAAATAAAATACAAGCTGAATAGTCAAGATCTTGTTGATGACCCAAGCTCTGTAAAGGACCTTGGAATACTCACCTCTAATGATCTAAGTGCTAGAGCCCACTGCAACTACATAGCCAAAAAGGCATTAAGAGTTGTTAACCTAATCCTACGTAGCTTTTTCTCTGGTAATATCACACTACTAACCAGAGCATACAAAACATTTGCTAAACCAATACTCGAATACAGTTCATCAGTCTGGAACCCTCATTACGTATCTGATATTAGCACAATTGAGAAAGTCCAGAAATATTTCACAAGAAGAGTTCTCCACTCTTCTACCCGTTGTAGAATACCTTATGCCACCAGACTTGAAATTCTAGAACTAGAAAACCTTGAATTACGCCGTCTTCGGTCTGATTTAAGCATGGTATATAAAATCATACATTGCAATGTTCTACCTGTCAATGAATACTTCAGCTTCAACCATAACAACAGAAGAGCACGCAATAGATACAAACTCAAAGTTAACCGCACCAAACTTGATTGCAGGAAGTACGACTTCAGCAATAGAGTGGTCAATGTCTGGAATACTCTACCCGACTCTGTGGTTTCTTCCCCAAACCCCAAAAACTTTAACCTTAGACTGTCTACTATTGACCTCACCCCTTTCCTAAGAGGTCTGTAGGGGCGTGCATAAAGCGCACCAACGTGCCTACCGTCCCTGTCCTATTGTTTCTCTTATTCTTCTTTTATTTTTCTTATATGTACCCATTTCATGTATTCACAACTATGTATACACTTATACTTATTATCTTGTAAACAATTGGCAAATCAAATAAATAAATAAATAAATAAATAAATAAACTGCTTTGCCGCGCAAATCAGCTGTGCTAAAAGAAACAGGAAATAAAGCACAGGAAAGAGCAGGGTGAGTGGGCAGGGCCAAATGCTCACCAGAACTGGCAGTTTGCCTGAACCACTCTGAACCACCCCTGCACATAAGTAATCTTAGGTGCCCCAAGGATAACGCCTCTGCTGTGTGAGCTGCATTGGGTGCCACTTTGCTCACAGGTTCAGTGAAAGATGTTGGTTAAAGCCCTACACGGCATGGGCCAGGTTATCTATTGAACCATCTTTGTTCCATTACATCAGCCCATTTCCTCCAGCCAGGCAACGAAAGTGTGCTGCAGACCACTTCAGTTAAATAATTATGATGAGGGGAGAGGTCCAGAAAGAAAGCCTTCTCTGCCATTGTCCCCATCCTTTGGAATACCCTCCCCTGAAGAGGTGAGGCCCCCCACTCTCTTGGCCTTTTATAAATGCTTGAAGACCTGGATCCGCCAACCTGCTTGGGAGTCCACAGAAGAGCATGCAGCCACGGGGCTGGATGGCACCACGAAGTCCCTCCTCCGCCTTTTAATTTTGAATTTTAATTATTCCATTCATGTTTTTAACTATTTTTTTATTATAATGTTATAATGTCTAGCCTTTATGTTTTTATGTCTGTTTGTACACTACCCTCAATGGCTGGTTTTTAAACATGATGCATAAATAAAAATAAATGGAGTGGAATAGAATTGGAATATTGTGGAAACAAGGGACGTGGTGGCTCAGTGGCTAAGACATTGAGCTTGTTGATCAGAAAGGTCGGCAGTTCAGTGGTTCGAATCCCTAGCGCCACGTAACCGAGTGAGCTCCCGTTACTTGTCCCAGCTTCTGCCAACCTAGCAGTTTGAAAGCATGTAAAAATGCAAGTAGAAAAATAGGGGCCACTTGGGTGGGAAGGTAACAGCGTTCTGTGTGCCTTTGGCATTTAGTCATGCCGGCCACATGACCACAGAGACGTCTTTGGACAGCGCTGGCTCTTTGGCTTTGTTACGTAGATGAGCACCACCCCCTAGACCAGAAACAGTTAACATGTACGTGCGAGGGGAACTTTACCTTTACCTGTTGTGGAAACAGGCATGGTCGCACTGCCAGTTATTGTGTTAACTAAAGAAGAAGAAAACAACCCAACACAATGATTCGCATGCACATTTTAGAAGTATAGGCAGTTTGTGTTGCAGCGTCACAATCACGCAAATGGGTATAATGTGGGAAATCTCCCCTTTGCCATACACTTCTCTAAAAATTGTTTCTGGAAATGCTATCTAGATTGACTTCCCTCCTCAATAACACATCTTCAACAGAATTTATTATGTTTAAGTTCTTTTTTCAGGAAAATTATGCAAAAAGAAACAGAGAAAGAAAATCCCCAAATCTAATAACATTGTGTATTGTGGCAGATGTACTATTATTATTATTTAATATTTCTGTGTAATTTAGATTTTAAAAGAGGTGAGCTCAGACTTTGGTGGGTACGAGCCAAAAATAATCACTGACCATTTTAATAAACATTGTGACAGAATAAAAGATCAGCTTTCTTACAGCTGAGAAAACTAGAAGCTCATTAAATCTTTCAAGAAATGCAATATTTCTAGTTAGTTTGCAGGTCCTATCATGCCTGATGCAACAGCTGCCGCTTGCTGGAAATATCCATAAGGAAAAGTTTTGGGTTGCTATTGTTAAATGTTCTTTTGCATCCCCCCCCCTTCTTTTGTGTGGCAGGAATAAAATGTGCATACTGTTTTGGCTCCAGCCTATTTAGTAAAACTTCTTTTTCTCTCTCTTTGTTTTTTTTTCCTTTGGTGGGTTTTTTTTAGCATAGCAAACTGAGTCTCACAAAGAAGGTGCTAAGATTAGACAATCAACAGTCACTGGGCTGGCCATTTCTGTCTTTTCTTCACTGGCCATTTCTGTCTTTTCTTTTAGCAGATTGATTTGGGGGAATCAAAAATTCCTGGTGATAGGTAAGAAAATATAGAAATAGAGGACAATAGACTATGGAATACCATAAAGTTCTGGAAATCAGGGAGAATGGTTGTGCAATAATGTTGGAAAATGCAACTAATCATCTTCCATGAGGTATTACTGATTGATGGATGACACTAGTTATGGTGCAATATGTATGAATAATTATTTGTCTTACTCTAGAGTCCAATGAATATCTCTGTTAGCTTTCTTTTTAAAAATACATATTAAAAATGTTAAAACCAAAATGCCTGCCTCCTGCATTGTCTTTATTTTCAATGAGGTCTTTGTGACCTATTGGATCCTATGAGTTTTCTTGGAAAATAGGTGCCTAGAATCTAGTGCTGGCAAGAAGATCAAGTCATCAGGTTTAGGAGAGAACAACGTCTTTAAGCCGAAGTTGGGAGGAGTAGATAATAGACCCTGTGGCATATAAATCTCTAGTTTGGAAATTATTGTGTCCCTCCCAAGCAGTCAAGAATGAGCAACTCTCCCCTGAAGACCTTTTATTAACCATATTTTCAAAGTTTTAAAAATTTCCACCAGCTTTAAAAGGGTAAAGGACCAGCTCTAATTTTATTGTATGTAGATAAGGAACTTCAAATTCTCTTTTGCTTTTAGTCAGGTCTTAGATCTGAGACTTGAATGCAGTGGTAAATTCCATTTTATATGTTTTAGATTAATAGTTTTAGATTAACAGAGTTGGAAGAGACCTTATAGGTCATTTAGTCCGACAAACCCCCCCCGTGCTCAAGCAAGAGACCCTACACCATTTGTGACAAATGGCAGTCCAATCTCTTCTTGAAAGTCTCAAGTGATGAAGCTCCTGGAAACATACTCCTGTTTCAAATAATTTTATTACATTTGATACAGTGGGATAGAAAAGAAGTTCTCCTTCCCTTCCTCTTCCTTTTCCTCTTCCTCTTTACCCCCGCCTCCTTCCCCTCTCCTCCCTTCCCTCCTTTCATTCCCTTCCCTTCCTTAAGCTAGAGCTATTTCATATTCATATGATTACATTCAGTATTGTAGTATGCCTAACTGCTTGTATAGTTTTTCACTACTAATGGAAATTCAGGATAGGGAGTATCTTTTCCAGTTCTGCTTTCAATGAATCGTTAACTTTGCTGCATCATGGTTCTGTCATGTATGTTGGACATGAAACATGTTATATATTTTTTTCTACCAGGTCAGGGTAACTCACAACTGTCACCAGCAAATGATCTCAAGAGGGAAAAATATTTGTCACAATTAGATGAGATAACTCTTGTTTAATTGAATTGGATGAAGTTAAACTTATGTAATATTTTAATTTTAAATTCCTTTGAGCTCCAGTTGGCAATGGTAGAGGATGGTAGATGGGTTATAAATTTCATAGATGTATAAATGTTCTACCCAAATCCCAGCTGAAAAAAAAATTGGCAGAACTTCCAGATAAAAGCTGAATTCTCTTTCCTTTTCCCGAAATTTAGTTTTAGAAGAGAGTGTTTCATAATTTGCCAGAATCAACTTTTTTTTTTCCAGCCAGGACTTCATGCTCAAAAAAAACCAACCCCCCCAAAAAAACCACTACGCCTGAATAAGGAAAGGTTTATTCTGGCAAGGTAGCTGACTGCATAAACCTGTCAGCCTTTCCCAGTTTATACTCTAAAATATAAGTATAAGCCAACTGTCTGGTTGAATAGCTCATCTTGTCCTATCATTTTCAACTTTGACAATAATAAAGCTATTAACCTGTCTTAACATACATTAAGCTACGCTCTTGTTGAGTTGTCTGGACAATTTTGTATTTTAGTTTTATGATATAGGCACCAGCTACCTGCAGTGAATTTCATCTTCTGCTTTCTAAAGTTAGTTTAGAGTTGTCCCAAAGGTGCTTTTTCAAGAAACAACTGGACTTTCTGGTTTTTCTTTTAAGTCATTTCGCTTCTCATCCAAAAAGATTCTTCAGCTCTGAGCTTCTTGGATGAGAAACGAAATGTCTTCAAAGAAAAAACCAGAAAGTCCAATTGCCTCTTGAAATAGCACCTTTGGGACAACTATGACCTGGATGACTGAGACTCTTCATAGAATTTTAGTATAGAGTTATTTAGGTCTTTGAAGTCCAGCTTTCAAATATTATTGAATGGCTGTGTATCTTACTACACAGATGACAGCATTAAGAAGGCTGTCTGAAGTAATTTCACAAGTGAAGATGTCTGCTATTATCCAATCTGGTGTAATAATAACAAATAGCAAGAAGGAAAAATGGTGGGGGATTTTTGGAATTGTCATCAAGGAGTCTTTGGTGCCCTTTGAGCTTGGTTGTTTTCGTTCAGATGTTTCATTACCCAAACTAGGGAACATCATCAGTGCTTGTCATCAGCAATTGTCAGCTTATCAGCAGATAAAACAGGAATCCAGATTGTCCTTTTCACCATGGCAATGAAATGTTTTGTCTTTCTATTTGAATTATGGCAGTAAAGTTTTCCCTCTATGCCCATAAAAAAGCAAATTTAAGAAATGTGTTGTTCAATATCTGGGGAAAGATTTTTAAAAAAAACCACTACCCAAAGGTTCCATTGTGGCTATCTACATTGGAAGCAGTCACACATCCAAATGTATTGGGTTATGAAAATGTTGTCAGGTATAAAGATTTATTATATGACACTGGAGAGCTTAAAAATAGGAACCAAATACAAATTCAAGGAAAGGAGATAGCATGGTGGCCCTTTGCACAAATACAAACCCATTATAAAAAAGATAGAGAACAATTTGGCTTTAATATGACCCCACAAGAATTAGATAAAATATGGCTAGGAGAGGAAAAGAAAACAATTAGTAAAACATATAAATATCTTTTGGACTACAAATTAAAAGAAGAAACAGTAACAGAATCTATGATAATTTGGGCTAAAAACGTGGGTCATAGTATTAAATTAGATAAGTGGGAACAGATTTGGCAAACAAATTACAAATTAACCATGTCAGTCTCGTATAAAGAAAACTTATATAAAATGGTTCATCGCTGGCACCTACCTCCTGCAAGACTGGCTAAGATGTTCCCCAACCTACCACCCAACTGTTGGGTTTGGGGTCTGGATCTGTGTTCTTGGCATGTGTCAGCTTGTTTGGTTTTGGGGTTGGGGGTGCAACAGCTGGCGAGGCAGCCATGGTCTGGTTTCTGGATGGTGGTTGTCCTTCGTTTATAGGATAGGTTTGGGCCTGGGTCTGATGAGGGGGATTGGTGGTGGTGTCCCGTGTTGTTTTGGGTCTGGTGTTGGTTTCCGTGGCTGGGACTCGTTTGTTGGTGAGATCCAGGCCCAAACCCATCCTATAAATGAAGGACAACCACCGTCCAGAAACCAGACCATGGCTACCTCACCAGCTGTTGCACCCCCCGACCCCAAAACCAAACAAGCTGACACACGCCAAGAACACAGACCCAGACCCAAAACTCAGAATGATACATCACAGCCACCCGCTCAGGATGTCACATCAGAAAACTCAGGAAATTACACCACAAGAACTCAAGAAGTTGCAACACATCAAAAGACCCAGGAAATCACAACACAAGACCAAGGATACCACAGCAATAAAGCTCACAAGGTGATCACACAACCCATTACCCAAGCCGTTACAATACAGGAGGCTAATGGAAAAGAGATCAAAACACAAACGATCCAGGAGATTACAATGCAGGACCCAGGATACCACAACAAAAGAACTTGCAGGGCCATCATACAACCCATTACCCAAGCCGTTAAAACACAGGAGGCTAATGGAAAAAAGATCACTAGAAAACAAATGACCCAGGAGATTACAGCACAAGATCCAGGATATCTCCACAACAAAACTCACAAGGCCATCACACAGCCCATTATACCAACATCAACTCCATCAACCAATCAAGAGGCAGCAGCGCAGCCAACCAGCCCAGCACACCAGCCCCCCCACCAGTATTTATAGAGAGACGGCAGCTCCGATCACACACTGCTTGCGCTGGCACAAAGCCGAAAGCACCAGCCTGACGATGGCGAGTGGGACCTCG
The DNA here is from genome assembly GCF_049901735.1 of Notechis scutatus. Taxonomy (NCBI): domain Eukaryota; kingdom Metazoa; phylum Chordata; class Lepidosauria; order Squamata; family Elapidae; genus Notechis; species Notechis scutatus. Next base: position 194,724,008 of record NC_142011.1, read on the forward strand.
CCGAAACGTTGCCAAGATACTCTTAATCTTACATGGGAAAAGACCTGAACACACCTAGACATACATACATACATACATACATACATACATACATACATACATACATACATACATATAGTATTCAGCTTTGTTCAGGTATTTTCCCACGTCATTATAGTTGTGCTTTTAAAGTTGTAGCAACGTTTTGGCATAATCTCATCTGCCATCATCAGGCTTCTGTATTGTGTTCGTCTGATACAGATGCCTGATGATGGCAGATGAGATTCTGCTGAAACATTGCTACAACTTTAAAAGCACAACTATAATGACGTGGGAAAATACCCGAACAAAGCTGAATACCATACATGTAAGTACCCGCGAAAACTTAAGAAAACATATATACATATATACATACACACACACACACACACACACACACACACATGTTGATTTGTCTGTTTTAAATGTATGCCAAATAAATGTTTTTTGTAGAATAAAAATTTTAAAAATAAAAATAAAAAAAGGAAAATTTTATGCAAACACATCTTCTTTGGCAATGTGTGAGGTCATTGTAAACCTACAATTCTCAGAATTAAAGAAGTAAAGAATGCTAAGTATGACAGAAACTTTTATAAAATTTGGATTTGTAGATCCCAGTTTCTAATCAAGGAAAACCTGGTCCCATGATTTTGAGTGAGCAGACTCTCTAGAAAGAATAGGAGACTCTCAAAGCTCTTCTTCTTTCCCTGCCAACGTTCTTCCTCATAAAGAAATCCCCAATAGTAAATTTGACATATTCCTCATGAGGCCCACTACATAACAAAGCCTTTCCAGTATTTGCTGATGCACTTTAACTTTTAATGCAACAGAAGGTGCAGATCAAACAATGAATACACACAGGGTGCAATCATTTCAATTGCTGTCAGGTGTAAAGGATTGGGACCATATGTGAAATTGCAGTTAAGAAGATTTATTGCTCAAACCTATACATAAGAATTTAGTCAATTCTCTCTGGGATTAGCCATCTAAATATGATAGATTTTGGTTTAATTGGTTCACCAAGAATTTATAATCTCGCCTCTGCTCTCTCACTCTTCTTGGGATTTGTTTAAGCACCAAGATTCCTTTCCCTTTGTATGTAATTGTTTCTTCTTTAGAAATTTTGTATATAATATCTCGAACTTTCCTTCTGGCAAATCTCACATGGACCTCTTTTGGATGTTTATGTCGTCTTTCATAATTTGTGCTCACTCTGTATACTTCGTCTAACTCTTTCAGAATATCGTCCTTATCTTTTGCCAATAGGTCTGCTAATATTCTTGCCATCACTTGTTCTAAGCCCTCTTCTTTAGATTCCATTATATTTTGGAATCTTAGATATGCTGCGGCCTTATCCATTTCCAAATATACCAAGGAGTCATCCATTTCTTTACTCACATTTCTTAATTGCTGACCAACCATTTCCAGCTTCTTTTCCGTTTTTTCTGTTCTTTTCTCAACCTCCTTTATTGTTGATTCATTCCTTTTTAGGGCTTGCTGTATTGTTTCAATTTTTGATCCAGCTTTAGAATGTCTAGTTTCATTTCTGCCTTTAAGTTTCCCATCTCTTCTTTTAGTTCATTTGTGTCAGCTCTTGATTCGATATGATTTTTTACCACTATTTCCTGAAGCTTCAGCATGGACTCTTGTAAAGTAAGAAGGGTCGATTGAATATTGGCATTCGTGATGATAGGTTGTTTTTCTCCAGATAAAGTTTCTTCAATTGTCTTTTGTGCCATCACTGAGGTTGATGGCATTGAAGTTCTTTGTATTGAAGAAGTCTTCTTTCCAGTTTTAAGCGTTGTATTAGTGACGGAGGTCATTTCTTGTAAAATTTGTTTTTGTTTTTGTATTATATTAAATATGTTGTCTCAAATTAACATTCACTATTAAGAAATATCAACTATAAATGGCCACTACGCTAAATAATATGATATGTTACAGGATGAACCTCTCTTATCAATATATATATATATATTTGGTTTTTTTTTTTTTTTTTTTTTTTGGGTTTGTTGTTTTTTTTTTTTTTTTGTTGTTTTTGTTTTGTGTTTTTTTTTTTTTTTTTTTTTTTTTTTTTTTTTTTTTTTTTTTTTTTTTTTTTTTTTTTTTTTTTTTTTTTTTTTTTTTTTTTTTTTTTTTTTTCCAGAACACTTTTACAGCTAATTTCTAAATCAAATATCTGGATTTGTAATTCTTAATAATATATCAAATTAGACAGAACCCAGGAATAAAAGGACTAAAAATTAAAAAAGAAGAATATAAATTCCAGTCATTTGCGGATGATATGGTATTTTTCATAGAGGAACCAATTGAAACAGGTCAAGAATTACTGAAAGAGTTAGATCAATTTGGGGAAGTTGCAGGACTTAAAATTAATAGTGAAAAAACAAAATTAATAACTAAAAATTTAACAAAAAAACAAAAACTAAAATGGGAAAGGATAATGGGATTACAAATAGTAAAAAAAGTTAAATACCTAGGAATTTGGTTGATGGCTCAATGCAAAACTCTAATGGAAAATAATTATAATAAATTATTACAGTGAGTTAAAAAAGATTTAGAGATATGGGTTAAATTGCAAATCTCCTTATTAGGGAGGATTGCCACTATAAAAATGAATATTCTGCCCAAATTTATTTACTTATTCCAAACAATACCAATAAAAATACACAAAAATTACTTCATGGAACTTAACAAGATAATCACCAAATTTATCTGGCAAGGGGAAAAACCGAGGATAAACCTAAAGGCAATGCAAGATATGAAGAGCAGGGGAGGTATGGCACTCCCAAATTGGGAATTATACTATAGTGCAGCCTCCTTACTCTGGTTGAAAGAGTGGGTAAATCTGTCGAATAAAAGGATCTTATTTTTAGAAGGCCATGATTTACAGAGGGGATGGCATGCATTTTTATGGGACATTGGGAAAATTAAGCAGAAGTATTTCCAGAGACATATAATTAGAGATTCCTTATTGGCTAATTGGAACAAAAAAAAAAAACATTATTTAAAAATCCCAATTTGGATCTCAACGATGGAGGCGATGATACATCCAAATAATCTAGATCTTAATAAAATGATAAAATACAAAAACCTTCTTGATGCGCAAGGAACTTTAAAATCATGGCAAGATCTCCAAGAACAGGAGATACAAGTAGACCGGTGGGCTTACTTGCAAATTCAAAATAGATATAGCCAGGACAAGAAAATTTTTGGAATTTATACTAAGGCACAACAAATAGATAAAATTTTATTAGGTCCAGATAAAAAAATATAACTAAATTTTGTAATTATTTACTAGAGACGGAATTAGAAGAGGAAGTAGTCAAAGGCAACATGATAGCTTGGAACAGAAACATAGGACGTAGCATTACATTATTAGAATGGGAAAAGGTTTGGACAAGGAATAATAAAATTACAAGATCAGCAGCATATAAAGAAAATGCCTATAAAATGTTTTATAGATGGCATCTCTCACCCTTGAGAATAGCGAAAATGTCTCCTAACATGAATCCGAATTGCTGGAAATGTAAAAAGAAACAGGGAACATTTTTTCATATGTGGTGGTCCTGCACTGAAGCCCAAAGATACTGGCATAGAATAAAAAAAATGGTTAGAGGAAATAACGGCGGAGCAAATTGAATTAAAACCAGACTTCTTCCTGTTGGGGATATTTAATAGACAAATTCCTAAAAATGTCAAATATATAATATTGCATATTCTTACTGCAGCCAGAATAACCTTTGCACAGTGTTGGAAACAAGCAGATATTCCAACAGAGGAGATGGTTATACAGAAGATAACAGCCTGTGCAGAGATGGACAAGTTAACCTTAGCACTTAAGGAAAAAGAAACATCAGAATATTATAGAAGCTGGGAATGCTGGTATGACTGGATAGAACAAAAATAGAAAATATATTAGTAAATAACGTAAAATGTAAATCATAATTATATATTCGCAATAAGATGTATTTGTAAATGTATCACCAATATTGATAACAAATAAGGAACCATAGACTGTCAATAGTAGAATTGTTAGTTTTTTAATCATTTTCTTTTTTTCTATTTCTTTTCTTTCTTCTTCTGTGTGTTGTGTTTGTTTGATATTTTGGTTTTTTAATTAATAACGTTTGTTTAAAAAAAAAAAGAATTTAGTCAACTAAGGTTCAATCCTAATTTGGCACCAGATAAGGTCAATGGAATTCAAGAGGGGTTGGACTTACACCATCTGTGGGAATGTAACAATTCTAAACTTATGATACATTTAACTCCACCCCCAGCTCTGCCTGCTTTTCTCCTACAATTGCATTCCTTAATTTCATTTTAGTGAAATCTAAATGCACATTAAATTCAGTCCCATTTCAGTTGTGACCTAGCCTTCTTCCAATCTTTCTCCTAAAAGGGTCAAGACTGCTTTGAGTGAGGATCGTTTCTAGTGACTGATTGAGGGGCGTATCATATAGTTTTCATTTTAACAATTTCAGAATGGTTTGCCACTGCCTTCTTGGGGATATTTTTGGATTTCTTCTTTAAACTTCATCTTAGAACTTTCTGTTAGTCTCCTGTCCAAGTGCTAAGCAGTATATGACTTTCCCATTTTCAGAAAGCAGCCCTAACACATGGGTGTCAAACTCGTGATGTCACATGATGCATTGCGACTTTCCCCTCCTTTGCTAAACCGGGGTGAGCGTGGCCAGCATGTGATGCATCCAGCCAACAGGCCACGAGTTTGACACCCCTGCCCTAACACATCTCTCAAAGGCTAAAGTCCATTTTCCATCTGAAAAAGATGATAAAAGAAATGGCTACACTAAGTGGGGATCTTAATGTGATCTTTCTGTACCAATTTTGGGAACTCTCTAGGATAGATTCAAAATGGGAAGGTCTTACTTTGATGGGATGATGGGAAGGTCTTACTTTGCCAATTCCTTCCCATCTAGTGTGAAAACTATACTACCAATTACTTCAGAGTTCCAGTATCAATAAAACCAAAGGAAGACCAATGGAGGAGAGATACACATAGATTCCACCACTGCAGAAAAGGGGACAGAAATTACAACATTACAGAAAAGAAAGTCCCCCAAGGCTTTACAAGAAGAAGTGATGATACACTTCCTTGGATGGCAAGTTTTTAGAAGCTGCTGCCAAAGGAGGATTAACTCATTTGGTGTTCATTTCACCAAAAGCAGTTCACTAATGTTTTTTTGAGTTCTCATGAACTTGTTGGGTGCCAAGGAACATGGTGGGAAGTCAGCCACTATAACTGAAAAGCAGAGAACAGGAGAAACGTGCCAGGAAGTGCTTTCCTCCCATTGCAAAGACATGTGGGAGAGAAATAACCAAATTTCTGTGGCCTGAAGAGCTGGCATAAATTTCGGCTCCCTGTATTAAATCACTACGTGACTGCAGGCATTCATTTATGAACAATAAGGATGCCTTCCAGACCAGACATGGGTTCTCCTTGAGTATGAAGTACCTCCAAGTAAAAGTAAAAACTTATTTTGTTTTCACACTGGCTTCATGGGCCTCCAAAAGCTTTGGATAATAGCAGTAGAACTTAGACTTATACCCTCACCCCCCTCATAGTTCTTTCCAGCACTCTCTGAGCAGTTTACAAAATCAGCATATTGCCCTCAACAATCTGGATCCTCATTTTAGTGATCTTGCAAGACTGAGTCAACCTTGAGCCCATCAGGGCAAACTCCTGGCAGTGGGCAGAGTTGAGTCTACAATACTGCATGTTAACCACTGTACCACCACCGCTCCATAATATGTAATTCTCCACTCCCAGATCTCTCCCTCCATTCCTGCTCTGCCAGTTCAACTACTTGCATGTCCAGAAACACCTAGATTTTGGTAAAGGTGAGATTCCAAAGCATATTTGCTCCCCAACAACGGAAAGATAGTGTTGAGTTGAAGAGGAGGTAAACCTGCTGGGGATAAAGAAAGTGAAAAATCATTGTTATCTAACAACGTGGATTAGAAAACCCAAAATCTGTTTTTAATAAGGAATAAATTCAGGAAAAAAAAACAGATCATATGAGGTTGGGTTGCCTCCTTGTCTTCCTAACATGAAATGAATGGTTGGCTTTTTGGGATTAAGTTGGTGGGGCTTTATGATTCCTTGCATTATTCTTTTAATGTCATGACCTTCATGTCAAAGTGAGAGGCTGCTTGTGGATTTTTCTTGTCCCCGAGAGTTATATTTTTGCAGAGACAAAGAGATTCTTTTACATCAATGTTAGAGCCTGCCATGAGGTAGGAGCAGTACACTCTGCAAGTCTGGGCAGTGTGCGAGCTGACATTTTTCATTCCACATGTCCCACAAACATTTCTCTTTCAAGAGACCTTCAGTGTGTGTGCGTGTGTGTGTGGATGAAGAGAATTTGTTTTCTTTGGTCTAGATCATTTGAAGATTCCATCTCTGTTCCCATTTCCTCCTTCCCATAATAATCATTCAGAAATATTTTTCATGCTTCCCCCGCTTAACAAGACAGAACTGGTTGTTGTTCTTTGCCCAATGAGCAATGGAGCCATTAGAATCAAATTCCCTCTCTTCAAGCCAGAGAAAGCCACATGAGCTATTTGGCCACCAGAAACTGCTCGTGACCATGCACCTGAGCAATGTTCAAGTGGGCAGAAGTGGACCCTGAACAAGAAGCATTTAACAACCTTCCTTTGTAAACGTTAATGACCTATTCATGAAAAGAAGGCCAACAATCTTGCACAAAAGGAACACTGACATGCACACCAGACTGCCAAAGTCAGCAGCAGAAGAAATGTAAATCTAGCTTGACAGGAAGCCATGGAGGAAATAAGAACATTCTTAAGAACAATATGGATATCAATTTTTATTATTTATGGTCTTATGAAAGACATCCCAGAAAGGCTTCCTGGTTCGCCATGAAACCATCTTGATTTGATAGAAACAAAGCCTGTACCAGGTAAAGCCTTCATGGAATTATATGTTCTGACCCAGGCTTTGTAAACCATAAATATTCACAAACTTGTTTTTAAAACAAAATCTATTTTATTGCAACGCTGGGAATTGTTTTCATTCCCAGCCAGAATTAATCTCAAACAGTTCCCCAAGATAAGCACATACCTTTCAGTTTTGTGAAGTGCTGCCAAAAAAAGAAGTATCCAATTAACTTGAAAAGAAACCAACCGAAGTACAAAAAAACCCAACCAAAGTACAAGGAGCTTCAGCGATGACTCGGAACTGATCGAACAACTTTGCTTCCTGCAAAGGTTTCATCATTTTGGCCTGACTTTTATACCTTATGGGAGAGGCAATCACCTCCCAGCCTTACTCCTGAGTTGCCACTTTTGTTTCAGCTGCTCTCGTCTTCTAGCAGCTCTGGGCACACGTTCACTGGGAACAGGCTCCCCTGGGTCCTCTGCCTCGCTGCTGCCAGACTCTGAAGGCTCTGAAGGAAGCACCCCACTCCCAGATGGTCCTGCATCGGATACAGGACCCTCATCCGAGTCCTCTCCAGACTCCCTGACTGGTCCCCGTTTTTCCTCACTGTCCGATTCCACTGCCATCTGCACCAGCTGCTGGCAAACCACAACATTATAGCAACACAGACCTATTCACACATTACCTTGATTAACCTTGTTAGTGGAATATATGACTTAACATAGAACGGCAACTTGACATTTCCATGAGGTTTGGCTCATTTATGAGATCCATAACATTTTAAGTTTTTAAAATATAGGTGGGATTCTGTGGGTGCTAGTTATGGATGTGGCTGATATTTGTGAACTCAGTCATAGCTTGGAAGATACCACACAAATCTATGAGTCCAATCTCAGCTCAGTTTAAGCACCTTCATCAAAGGGTTGATACAACTTCAATTTTTGAACAGAAAATTCCTTATGCAAGAAGTAATGAGTGGAAGCTTGCTAAAGAGAGATCCAATATGAAGTAGGGAGAAATTTTATTTATTTATTTATTTATTTATTTGATTTGCCAATTGTTTACAAGATAATAAGTATAAGTGTATACATAGTTGTGAATACATGAAATGGGTACATATAAGAAAAATAAAAGAATAAGAGAAACAATAGGACAGGGGCGGTAGGCACGTTGGTGCGCTTATGCACGCCCCCTACAGACCTCTTAGGAAAGGGGTGAGGTCAATAGTAGACAGTCTAAGGTTAAAGTTTTTGGGATTTGGGGAAGAAACTACAGAGTCGGGTAGAGTATTCCAGACATTGACCACTCTATTGCTGAAGTCGTATTTCCTGCAATCAAGTTTGGTGCGGTTTACTTTGAGTTTGTATCTATTGTGTGCTCTTGTGTTGTTATGGTTGAAGCTGAAGTATTCACTGACAGGTAGGACATTGCAATGTATGATTTTATATACCATGCTTAAGTCAGACCGAAGACGGCGTAATTCAAGGTTTTCTAGTTCTAGAATTTCAAGTCTGGTGGCATAAGGTATTCTACAACGAGTAGAGGAGTGGAGAACTCTTCTTGTGAAATATTTCTGGACTTTCTCAATTGTGCTAATATCAGATACGTAATGTGGGTTCCAGACTGATGAACTGTATTCGAGTATTGGTCTAGCAAATGTTTTGTATGCTCTGGTTAGTAGTGTGATATTACCAGAGAAAAAGCTACGTAGGATTAGGTTAACAACTCTTAATGCCTTTTTGGCTATGTAGTTGAAGTGGGCTCTAGCACTTAGATCATTAGAGGTGAGCATTCCAAGGTCCTTTACAGAGCTTGGGTCATCAACAAGTTCTTGACTATTCAGCTTGGATTTTATTTTCTGATTTTTTTTGCCAATATGTAAGACAGAGCATTAATTTGTTGAGATTTGAAGTTGCCATTTGTTTGACCATTCTGATACATAGTCAAGATCTTTTTGTAGGGTAGCAGTATTGTCTGTGGTATTGAACAGCTTTACATCATCAGCGAAGAGAAAGCAATTGCTCTTAATATGATCACAGAGGTCGTTTATGTAGAGTATGAAGAGAGTTGGTCCTAGAACACTGCCTTGGGGGACACCACTATTGACAGGTACTGGATTTGATAGGACGCTCCCGATTTTGACCATTTGTTGTCTGTTTGACAGGAATGCTTCTATCCAGTTATTCAGTTGTCCAGAGATACCATAGGATTTTATTTTTTAGGAGTAGTTTGTCGTGTACCACTGAATCAAAGGCTTTACAGAAGTCTATGTAGATTGCGTCTATTGCTTTGCCCTGGTCGAGTTTTGTCGTTCATATGTTTTTGCAGTGTAAGAGTTGTAGATTACAGGATAGTTTTTTTCTGAAACCAAATTGTTTATTGGAGAGTAGGTTATTTGTCTCTAAGTGGAGGATGATGGATTGGTTAATAATTGATTCCATGACTTTACAGGTGACGCAGCATAAGGAGATTGGCCTGTAATTTTCAACTAGGCTTGGGTCTCCCTTTTTGAAGATGGGGATGACTGTGGCTTGTGACCATAGGTTAGGCAAGGAGCTGGTCCTGAAAGATTTTTCAAAGATTATGCTTAGAGGTTTGGCTATGGCAGTGGATAGCTTTCTTAAGTAGGCACATATTCCATCCGGTCCAATAGATAGAGATGGTTTTAGATTGCGTAGTGATTTTTCAACATTGTCTTCTGTGAAATTGATATGTATTAGATCATTATTGTTATCTGTGGTACGGCTAGGAAATACTGGGCATGATCCATTGCTGTTTACAAATACTGAGCCGAAGAATGTGTTAAAGATGTTGGCTTTAATGGTGTCGTCGTTGCAGTCTTTACCATCAGGTCCTATCAAGGGGGGGATGGACCTTGAGTCTTTTAGTTTGTTGTTTACAAAATTGTAAAAAGCACGGGTGGAATTGGTGCTTAGAAGGTTTTCCTCTTGTTTAATGTGATAATTGGTGCATTCGGTCTTTATCTGGTGGCATAAATTTTTGTATCGGTTTTTGAAATTGGTAACGTGACCAGATTTGTTTTTCCTCCAGAGTGATCTCTTTTTGGATTGAAGTTTCCTTATTGATATGGGTAATCTGCTATTTTGTTTTGTTTTGGGAGTTGTTGTTGGTACATATAGTTTGATGACTCTTTTGACTTCAAGTAAAAATATGTTGTAATGTTCTTCAACAGTATTGCATCCAGTGAATAGAGATTGCCAATCCAGGGATGAGAGATCGTTGTCTATAAGATCATAGTTGCCTTTTTTGAAGTTACAATTGGGGATTACATCATTGTGGTGATTTTTGTGTGGACGTATGTTGAGACAAAAGTCAGTCATATTGTGGTCACTACTGGAAAAGGGTTCTTTAGTTTGTATTCCGTAAATTAAATTCAAACTATTGCAGAAGATGAGATCGAGGCAGTTGTTTAGTCTAGTGTTGTTGGTTACTAGTTGTTCCAGTCCCAGATTTGTAATAGCGTTGTAGAAGGTTGTGTGTATGATTTCAGTTGTACAATCATTTAGGGTCCAGTCAATATGAGGTAGATTGAAATCACCAAGAAAGATAAAAGGGTATGGGCAGGATGCAGCCCATGTTAGTAATGTATTTAGCTTGTTTACATGTTCGATGTCATAATCAGGTGCTCTGTAACATAGTAAGAATCGAATTGTGATATTTAAGGATAGTTCACAGATGATGGTCTCAGGAAGAGCAAGCTCCTGGGTAACTTGGATATTTTTTTAGATGTAAGGATTTTTTATAGAATATAGCAACACCACCTCCTTGACGATTTTCACGATCTGATCGGTAAACATGATAGTCTCTTACTGTGGTAATGGAGTCGGGGAGAGATGCATTGAGCCATGTTTCACAGACAAATATAATGTCGAGTTAGCCATATTTAGGAGGATGAGAAATTCAGGTATTTTATTCACGAGGCTTCTTGCATTGAGTAGTTTGCATTTAAGGCCGGCAGTAGTTGGAATTGAGGTAGTTGGGGGCGTGCGTGCCTAGTCTTGGGTGATGGTGGATCGGTTGAGGTAGTGTTGTGGTTGAGGGTAGAAGCTGAGTATTGGGTTGCGTGGCTTACTTTTGATACAGTCAGCATGGTAGTCAATGTACAGGTCCTTCTCTCCATTGTCTAGACGGTTTTTGAGTTCAATGCGGAGTGCACGGGAGCGGGCACGTTGCTGTATGGTTAGGTCAGGGCGGCAACGGAGGTTCTTATGGTTGGTGTTGGTTTTGGCGAGTGAGTTTATAGTATAAATGAATTTACGTTTGCTTGATTCATTTTTGCAAATGACCCTGCACAAGCGTGGGGCCACAGAGCCGTCTCTATTTTTGAGCTCTCGGTCGATGCGGGAAATGTCAAGTATTTCATCAGCGGAGATGGTTGATGCTTGATAATCTCTGATGATGTTTCGGACAGTTGTGATGTCATCATTGACATTGATGTCCTCTAGACCAAATAAGATGGCGTTTGGACATTTCCGTTCACGCTCAACGGCTTCTCTGATGAGGATTGGGATATCAATATTTGTCTGGGTTGTGTTTATTTGTGGATTGGGTTTTGGATCGGATTGTGGTTGTTGGGTGGAGATGTGGTTTGTAGCTATTGGATGTTCAGGTTTTTGCGTTGTGTCTTTTTTTTCAAGGTTGGATATTCTTTCTTTACGGCGTCCAGGGATGCTACTATGGTGTTAAGGGATGTTTCAATGGTTTGGATGGTAGGGGATGTTTCAATGGTTTCGATGGTATCAACTCTTTCAGACAGATCCAGTTTGGGTCTGCATGATTTGCAGAAATATGGAAACTCATTGGATGATTCTAGGTATTGAATCATTTGCTCAGGTAATCCTAAGCAGTCATGATGAGCGTATTTTTTACACAGAGAACATTTGATGGAACTCAAATGTTAAACTCAGCTCAGTTTAAGCACCTTCATCAAAGGGTTGATACAACTTCAATTTTTGAACAGAAAATTCCTTATGCAAGAAGTAATGAGTGGAAGCTTGCTAAAGAGAGATCCAATATGAAGTAGGGAGAAATTTTCTGACAGTGAGAACAATTAATTAATTAATGGTATAGCTTGCCTACTGAAGTTGTAGGTGCTCCACCACTGGAGGTTTTCAAACATAGATTAGACAATTGTTTGACCGAGTTGTAAAAGTTCTCCTGCCTTTAGCAAGGAGTTGAACTAGAAGGCCTTTGGCTCTGAGGTCTTTTAATATAATGGTGACTGTGACATGAATAAAAGTTAGAACAGAGACAGAAATAAGAGAAAAGGGGAATAACAGTATACACATTTTTACATATTAGGATAAATATAATAACAAGAGGGAGGTTTAAAAATTGAATGGTAGTAGTATCAGGCATGTTCAAACAATATAAAATCAGGAAAGGTTATAATTACTATAAATGTGTATTATTATTAGAAAAATATAAGCTGGATAAATGTAATAATCATAAGTAATAATATTATTTTTATTTCTACCAAAATGTATGGCACCCAGGGGTCACACTGTTCATGCATTGATATGTATATGTAATATAAAATGAAAAACTTGATAAAAAATAGATTAGACAACTGTCTGTCCTTCCAGCCCTATGTTCTAGATTTTTTTAGGTAGTTGGTTCCTAAGTTAAGTGCACTAATTGTTACAAAAATGTTCCTGATATTCAACCAAAAACTGTCTCTGTGCAACATAAATCTATTATTCCTACATTGTGGGATGTTGAAGAACAGGTGTTGTGCTTCTTCTGGGTAGCAAATGTCTTGTATTTGAAGTGTATTTCCACATCCTCTACTCTTTTCTTCTCGAGACTAAACATATTTACTACCCATATCTCTTCTTGTCGAACTGAGACTCCTTCCTTTTAATCATTTTTATTGCTTTTCTCTGAACCCATTCCAATTTATCTTGATTTATCTTCTTTTCAGAAAATGCCTTCAAATACAGGGTCATCTTGCTAACCTAAATTCATTATCACTATGTTGGTGGGTTCGTCTCTGTCAAATGCATAGTCTTCTGATTTTTTTTTTCCAGAACCATAGAAATTGAGAGATTTATAATTCTCAAAATTTAAAATAATACTTGTATAGGGAATTCCTTATTAATAGGTGGTCGTGTGTTTTCCTTCACAGATAGGAAATCTCATTTATCAAAACTTGGCTAGATGATGGGGTGGAGAGCAGGAAATTAGCTTTGGTTTAGATAGATATTCAAGATAGGGAAGCATTTGTTATGAAGTCATGACATGAAATCATTATTCCTCTCTTCTAGGCACTGGTGAGATCACTCCTGGAGTACAGGGGACTATATTTCCAGAAAAAATATTGACTGATCAAAGGACGGCAATGAAGATGATATGAAGATTTGAAAACAAACCCTATGAGGATGGACTTCAGTTCACTATGGAGAAAATAAGAACCGACAGTTACATTCTGGTGGATAAAGGGAAGGGAAGGAAAAATGACAAATAATTATTTTCTGTAGCCACAGAAACCAGGGCCTGAACTCATGGAGGTGAGATGCAGCTCTATGGATTTCATTTAAAAATAAGGAAAACATCCCAAAGCTGAGATCTGCACGATAGTGAGACAGTTTATCTGTTTTTATTTTATTTTATTATTTATTTTATTATTTTATTATTTTATTGATTATTTTATTTGTTCTATTTTATTGTTATTTTATTTTATTGTTATTATTTTATTTTATTATTATTTTATTTTTATTTTATTAATTTTTATTTATTTTAATTTATCATTATTCATTTATTTATAAACAAATAAAGCCTGCATTCTAACCAGTGCCAGCTGTGGTGGCATAGTGGTTAGAATGCACTTTTGCAGACTAACTCTGCCAACTGCCAGCAATTCGGTCCTGGCCAGCTCAAGGTTGACTCAGCCTTCCATCCTTCCGAGGCTGGTAAAATGAGGACCTAGATTGCTGGGGGGCAATTTGCTGATTTTGTAAACTGCTCAGAGAGAGCTGTAAAAGCACTGTGAAGCGGTTTATAAGTCTAAGTGCTATTTGTTACTATTATTTATTGATAACATTTAGGTAGCCACTCATCTTTGTGCCAACTTTGGGCAGCTGCCAATCAAAGATTACAAATTATAAAAACCATTTTAAAAATTATAAAGCGCAACCAACATATAACAGATTTTTATCCTTCACACCCCTTATTTTAGGCAGCTAGCTAGAAGGAAGCCATGTCAGGAACCAAATATTTAAGTCTACTTATCCTATCACAAGACAGCCTTCAAGGCTGCAAGTTTAAAAATATTGCTTTAGGTGGGCAGGTATCATAAGGGAAGGACAGTGTAGACACAATAACTGACAAGCAGGTGGGACTGATTCTTCCTGCATTTATTTAAAACAGCAGAATGTCTGGAATGAAAGGTTCAGTTTGAAAGGCACCACATCTCTCCGTAGCCGTGTTTCTCAACCTTGGCAATTTGAGGATGAGTGGCCATCAGCTCCCAGAATTCCCCAGGCAGCATGGGAGTTGACGTTCACATATCTTAAATTGCTAAGATTGTGTTGCTAAGATTGCTCTGCAGACCCCCCAAAAAAGACAACCGGACAATTTCCCCCCTCCTTGAAGACGTTTTGCTTCTCATCCAAGAAGCCTCTTCAGTTCTGCTTCTTGGATGAGAAGCAAAACATCTTCCAAGAAAAAAAAAAACTCAGTTGCCTTTTGAAAAAAAAACAACACTTTTGGGACAACCATGACCTGAGAATCTCCATAGATCTACTGCTCTGGAAGGTTAACGAACCCCATTTATTCCCCAAACATTGGAAATGGTGAAAAATTGGACCTTGATATGAAAATATATATTTTTTTATGGGAAGGATGTTGTATACATCCCATTGCAACCTCCCCTATATTCCGTTAATTAATTCTTTAAAATGTGCATGGACATTAGTTTACAAAAGAAAAAAAATATTACTGGAAAATTCAGCATACTAATACTTTCTATCAATTGATATGGCTCATTTGCTTTGTATTCATCTGGGAATGTTTCTTCCTTTTGCAATTTACATTCTATTGCATCCAAGCATCTTTGCCAACCCATAGTGGATATGTATCCCTTTGCGTAGTATACAGTTCCCATTTTTTTCAACTGAGTGCTTATAAGTTGGATTTGCCTGCATATCCGGATGTGATGATTCAATCCTAGGGAATTTTCTGTTGGCTTTCTCCATTCCTGAGAGGTCCAGGGTCATAAATGTTAGGATGCAGCATTGTTGCATGGGAAAGAAATAAACAGCATCTTAAATATGCTTTTAAATGTTTGTTAGTTGATACCACTTCTTATTCCGTTCACGTATTTTTCTCTCTTTGATTTTCTCTTGTAAGTATTTTTACTCTTGATTTTTTTAAAATAAAGGGCGCCATATATAAATAATAAGAGCTACTGTTCCACTATAAAAAGGATGTTGTGAGTCTAGAAAGAGTACAGAGAAGAGCAACAAAATGATTAGAGGGCTGGAGGCAGGGGTGGGATTCTACCAGTTCGCACCTATTCGCTAGAACCGGTTCTTAACATTCTAAGCAGTTCGGAGGACCGGTTGTTAGAAGAAATCACTGGCCTAATCCTGTAAGGAAGGCAGGAAGGAAACATTCTGGTGTTGCTTACAGAAACTGCCTCTCCATTAACTCTTATTACATTCTTGGCAGGACTAGACTTCCTGTCTCAGGAACTTCTCTGGAGTTTTTTTCCCCTCCTTTGCTGGTACTTTGCCTGTGTGGAGTGACCATTCAAAGTTAGAATGGCACTGAAAAAAGTGACTTATGACCATTTTTCACACTTACAACTGTTGCAGCATCCCCACAGTCACGAGAGGCCAGGTGAGGAGATGCATGCCTCGATGTGAGTGATATTAAGTTGGCCATGCCCAGCCAATAATATAACCACCAAGCCACGTCCACCCAGTCACATGACCACCAAGCCACGCCCACCAACTAAGCCATGCCCACAGAACTGGTTGTTAAAAAATTTGAATCCCACCCCTGGCTGGAGGTTAAAATATATGAAGAACAATTGCAGGAATTGGCTAGCATTGAAAAGAAGCACTGGGGCTGACATGATAGCAGTGTTCCAATATCTCAGGGGCTTCCTCAAAGAAGAGGGAGTCAAGCTATTCTCCAAAGCACCTGAGGGAAGGACAAGAGGCAATGGATGGAAACTAATCAAGGAGAGAATCAACCTAGAACCGTGATGGAGAACCTATGGCACTCATGGCAGGGGGTGCGCGCATTGCCTTCTGGGTGCTGGCATTTATTGCCAGAGCATGCACAATTTTTGGCACAGAAGTCCACAAAGGTTAGCCACCACTGACCTAGAACTAAGGAGAAATTTCCTGACAGTGAGAATAATAAGCCAGTGGAAACATTTGCACACAGAAGTTGTGGGTGTTCCAACATTGGAGGTTTTTAAGAAGAGATTGGGCAACCATTTGTCTGAAATGGGATAAGGTTTCCTGCTTGAGCAAGGGGTTGGACTAGAAGACTTCCAAGGTCCCTCCCAACTCTGTTATTCTATTTTTCTGCCGTGAAGAATCCTCAATAAACCATTTCCATATTTCCTTAAGATCCTTAAATAATGTGCATAACTTTATCCATAAATAAATAAATAAATTTTTCTTACAGTTGTGTAACCCAGTGTGACTATAAGCAAAACATTCACAAAAACGTCTGGCTCTGCAGCATGAAAGCAGCCAAAAGCAGCAGATATCAATGCAGGTAGGTTCACCTTGGTGATCTATACCTTTAACCAGGTGAAAACGTTAAATTCCAGTTGCAGGATT
This sequence comes from Notechis scutatus, assembly GCF_049901735.1. Classification (NCBI taxonomy): domain Eukaryota; kingdom Metazoa; phylum Chordata; class Lepidosauria; order Squamata; family Elapidae; genus Notechis; species Notechis scutatus. The sequence goes on from NC_142011.1 coordinate 194,740,769, forward strand.
CACATTGCAGCATTGGGGATACAGCCATCGCTGGAATTATAAGAATTAGAACAGTTTGTCACTTGTTCAGTTTGGCTAGAACTATATAATCCAGATTTTTCAGAAGGTCAAAATCCTGGCTCAATTAAGGTGGTTGGGCATTTGCCACTGAGCTTTATTGGACCAGAGTTTGACTGAAAAGGTCAAATGTGTTTACTACAGTACTTATATGAAGTCCCAGTCCAATTCAGACCAATGGCAGGCCTCCCGTGGATTCCGGAGAGATTAGGATCTGGCCATTAATAAATTATAAAGCTGTCTTGTTAAATAAGGGGTGGATATGCTTTCTAAATCCAGATTTATCTATCATAGATATTATCACAGATTCCACCCTTCAACATCAGCTCTGACTCCAATAGTTGTAAGGCTCTGAGATAGGAGCTCATAGGCAGATATTATCAGCAAGACATGCCCATCTGGGAAGCAGCTTTACTAATGCTGTATCTTGGCTTCAGAATAATCAGACTAACTAATCTCCTTCCTTCCTTCCTTCCTTCCTTCCTTCCTTCCTTCCTTCCTTCCTTCCTTCCTTCCTTCCTTCCTTCCTTCCTTCCTCCCTTCCCTCCCTCCCACCTGTCTTCCACCCTTCTTCCCTTTCCTTCCTTCTTTCTTATTTATTTTCCCCTTCCTTCCTCCCTCCCTCACTTCCCTTCCCTCCCTCCTCCCTCCCTCCCTCCCTCCCTCCCTTCTTTTACCTTTCTTCCATTTCCTTCTTTCTTACTTATTTTCCCCCTTCCTTCCTTCCTCCCTCCCTTCTTTCACCCTTCTTCCTTTCTTTCTTTCTTTCTTTCTTTCTTTCTTTCTTTCTTTCTTTCTTTCTTTCTTTCTTTCTTTCTTTCTTTCTTTCTCTCTCTCTCTCTCTCTCTCTCTTCTCTTTCTTTCTTTCTTTTTTCTTTCTTTCCTTCCTTCCTCCCTCCCTCACTCCCTTCCCTCCCTCTCTCTCTCCCTTCCCTCCCTCCCTTCTTTCACCCCTTCTTCCATTTCTTCTTTTCTTACTTATGCTGTTCTCCCTTCCTTCCTGATCTGGGTCTGAGTTGGCATTTATACCAAGTCAGACAATTGGGCCATCTTTCTAGGTAATTTTGTCTCCATGGTCTGGAAACTGCCAGAGCCTTTTTTCTGAGAGACCATAGAATTGTCTTTTTTATTTGAATGCTTCCCTCTCCTTATTCTCTTCCTTGAATGATTCCCACCCACCCATTCAGTCTGAGTTGGCATTTATACCAAGTCAGACCCATCTAGGTAATTTTGTCTCCATGGTCTGGAAACTGCCAAGCCTTTTTCATGTATAAGAGACCATAGAATTGTCTTTAAGTAGAAAGTATGTCAGGAAGTAAATAACCATTTGGATTATATTTTAATTTACTTCCATGCATAAGGCCTCAGGAAATTTAGGGCAATCTATCTCCTAAAAAAGCATAATCCATACATCCAATACATCATTTCATGCATTTTGTTCTGTCTGAGATTTTTGTGGACAGAGCTCACCTCCTTTCCAGGCCTGGATCGCATTAAGGAGAGTGGCATATGGATGTTTTACTACAGGCTTATGACTGTCAGAGCTCCAACAAATCCACCCTCATCCAAATCAAAAGTCTCTAGCCGCATCTCAGAGAAAAGTAAATTGGTTTATTAGAAGTTGCCATGTTGGCGCGTGGCTGGGTGCAGCCGGTACTAAATCACATCCTACATTTCCCTCTTGACCCCGGTCTTTCCCCCACCCCCTGGATGTCACTTCTCCAATGGGACACATCCGTCTCCTAGAGTCATCCATCACACTCTCCAATAACCTTCTTATGCTCTGACAACTTTGGGCTGCCGAGGTGATTATCTAGGCATTTCAAGAATGCCTTGTTTCCCCTCCCCCGCTCCCTTTTTCTGGCAGCTAAAAAGACCAAAGGAGTATCATTTTAGTTGACAATGACATTTAGTGGGAGTAGGTACAGGTTTCTCTGTACATTCATGTCCGACTGTGGTGCTCATCTCTGTTTTTTAGCCGAAGGAGCCAGCATTGCCTGAAGACGTTTCCATAGACATGTGGCCAGCATGGCTATATGCCAAAGGTGCACGCAACACTATTACCTTCCTACTAAAATGGTACCTATTAATCTACTTGCATTTGCATACTTTAGAACTGCTAGGTGGGCAGGAGCTGGAGCAAGAAACGGGAGCTCACCCCATTGTGCGGTGCTTGGGTCTCAAACCTGAACTGTCAGCTTTCCAGCTGTCACACTCGGTATCTTTAACCGCTGAGCCATTGCAAACCCCTTAGTAGGAGTAGAGGGCACCAAAACCAAGGAAGTCCACCACTCCGTATTCATAGCAGGACCTATACCTGCTATGTTTACCAGGAATTTGCTGCTTTGTGCCTATGGGAGGATAGAGGTGCCAGAGGGGAACAGCAAATTTTACATCTGTGTAGTGTTCTGTTGGCGGAAATATAGTTACCACTTTAGCATGGCAACAAGAGCCTTAAGAGGGTGCCTGGCAACCTTCCATGAGAGCAGGGGTTTCCCAGGAACAAGGGGTTCTTCCACATCTGTTTTCCATCATTTCGAGCTCAGCTCTAGACTTCTCCGATCTCACACTATTGCCTATTTTAAGGAGCTGAACTGATGTATTCTGACTCCGTTGGTTTTATTGAAATTTACAGATTACTTTTTTTAAAAAAAAAATGCTATTGGTGGAATTTTATTTCATGTATAAATTGAGTTATTTATAAATAAAATAAAAATTCCACCAATATCAAGTGGTGAGCATATGTAATGCTCCGTCCTCTTCCTATTTTCCCCACAACAACTCTGTCAGGCAAGTTGGGTTGAGAGGGAATGTTTGAACAGAAGTCACCCAGCCGGCTTTCATGTCTAAGTTGGGACTAGAACTCACAGTCTCCTGGCTTCTAGCCTGGTGCCTTAACCTCTAGATCAAACAATTACAAGAAAATGCACTGGTGTTTTTTTCTGATAAGGTAGATTCATTCTTAAATCATAAGAAACCCAATTTACATTTCCTACAACTTAGATCTGTGGAGTTTCCAAGATTGGATATTTCTATTCTTTATTGTACATTTCAGGTATAGGGATATCTACCGTGTTTCTCACAAAATAAGGCCGGGCCTTATTTTTTTTTTGAGCCCCAAAAAAACGGCTAGGACATCTTTTTGGAGGTGAATTAATTTCTCCCCCCCCCTGCACACCAGCGCTGTCTCCAACAACAGCATCTGAATCACTCCCACTTTCCCCCCGTCCCTGTAACAACAGGAAAAAAAAGATTTTGAGGTACCTGGGAGAACCACGCACTACGTTTTGGTTTAATCCCAAGCGGCTGGGTGGGCGTGAGAAGAGCCGAGCGAGTGTCTCTGCTGCTGCTACCCTTGGTGCTCCAGCCTCGGGCTCTGCAAGTTTGCCAAAGTCCCGGTGCACAGCCTGTTCCTGCATTCCAAGCGCCCAGGCCGAGCTGCAGCTGTCCCTCTCTCGCCAGCGCTGTCTCCAATAACAGCGGCAGCAGCGGCGGGAACCGTGGAAGTTACGGAGGCGGCTCCCCCACCCGAGAAGTGGCTGAAATTCTTCCATGGTTCCCGCCGTTGCTGCCGCTGTTATTGGAGACGGTGCTGGCGAGAGAGGGACAGCTGCAACTCGGCCTGGGCGCTTGGAATGCAGGAACGGGCTGCGCACCGGGACTTTTGCAAACTTGCAGAGCCCGAGGCTGGAGCACCAAGGGTAGCAGCAGCAGAGACACTCGCTCGGCTCTTCTCATGCCCACCCAGCCGCTCGGGATTAAACCAAAACACAGCGAGCGGCGCTCCCAGGTACCTCAAATGTTTTTTTTCCTGTTGTTATGGGGACGGGAGGAAAGCAGGAGCGACTCAGATGCTGTTGTTGGAGACGGCGCTGGCGAGAGAGGCGCCAGCACCGGTGGGAACCGTGGAAGCTACGGAGACCTGAGAAGTGGCTGAAACGCTGCCGGACATCCACGCCAATGCCGCCCTCCTGCTGACCCGGGTAAGGGAGGGGTAAGGAAGCCCTCTGTGCTCCACCATGATTGGCTGTTAGGAGCGGCTGATGGTGAGGCGTAGCTGCCTGTCGGGCACTCCTTATGGCAAGTTGCCCCCCGCCTTCCCCCCAAATTTCGCATGTTTTAAACTAGGCCTAAATTTGGGGGGAGGGGCTTAATTTCATTTTATGCCTAGAAAACATGCTGGGTCTTCCTATTGGGGGGGGAGCGTATTGTTGGAGAAACACGGTACATTGGTGGTATTTTCCTCTGAATTATGACTCTCTAAATCTTGTGGGCAGGTTGGTAGGAACTCTATTTTATCTCCCGTCTCCTGGAACCACCATACCCAATATATGTTAATGTTGTATTTCAGAAGCTTGGATTACTCTTTCCCCCCGTCTTCTAATTCTACAGTCACCGGCAATATACTTAATGCCTTTGCAGTAAGGTAACCAACTTTTTTACAATGAGAAGGAGGACACAAATAAATTGAAGAAAAAAAATAAAGCCGCTTGCGCGCCGTGCACTCTCTCAAAACAATTCTCCTGCGTGGAGCGCATGCGTCTCATAATCGCATCTCGCCGCACTGTACCGAGCCTTGACGAATCGTCATGTCAAATACAAATATGTCACATCACACACAACGGATTGGCTCAGCATCAATCAAATACGGAGATTTACGGATTAAATATCAAATATTAAATATCAAATATCAGAAAGGAGGACATGTAGGAGGACACTTTTCGAGGGAGGACAGAACTTACAAAAGGAGGACTGTCCTCCCTAAAGGAGGACAGTTAGTCACCTCACTTTGTAGGCACTGGGAGTTAGGAGGGTTTTGTTTGTTTTTCCATTTCATAATTAGCAACAATTCATGAGTGGGGTCTCTGAATGGGTAAGATTCATTATGCTCCCTTAGTTGGGGATTGAAGGAGATACATCGATTGACTCACTATCTTCTCTGCCTTTCTAGATCAGCAGAACGAAAGAAGGCCCCTTCAAATAATATATATATATATATATATATATATATATATATATATATATATATATATATATATATATATATATATATATATATGTGTGTGTGTGTGTGTGTGTGTGTGTGTGTGTGTTGGGATTGGATAATGGAAAAGTGGTGCAAAGGTGCCTAAAATTAGCAATCCAGTTGTATAATAATAACCAGGCAGTCTCAATAGAAAGAACTGTTGGGAAAAAATATCCATCTGGTTCAGTTCCAAGCTGGGAGAAAGACACTGGAGGCATGGAGGCTATTTGGAAAAATGGTTTCATAGTGAAGCAGAACCACATGGGGTTGAGAGGATGGGGAATTTATATCTTCTCTTGGGCTTTGCGCTTGAACTTCCTGTTCCTGTGCAAGAACATGCATTCTATTGGCTGTTGTCAGACTCCCATGGGGCCATGTACAAATCCTAGGAGTTTGTCTGAGCTAAGTTTGGTTGAAGTTTGCTGGGGGTGGTGCCAGTGGTGGGATTCAATTTTTTTTTTTTACTGCCAGTTCTGTGGGTGTGGCTTGGTGGGCATGGCAGGGGAAGGATACTGTAAAATCTGTAGTCAGAGGTGGGATTTGCCGGTTCTCTGAACTACTCAAAATTTCCACTACCGGTTCTCCAGAACTGGCCAGAACCTGCTGAATACCACCTCTGGGTGGTACAAATGAGATGATGCAATGAAGGAACTTTGGGCAATTCCTATTGTGGCTGAGGGCTAATCCTACCTTTCTTAGATCTTGGGTGAGGGTATTTGCTTATGAATAGCGCTAGCTATCTCTTAAGTGCTAACATCTGCTGTGGGCTATTAAGGAAGGTGGGGGCTGCTTTCCAAGAGCATGTTTCTCCATTTCTCATCCAAGGAAATAATAATCTGCTTTTTTTTAAAATATTTCTCAAAATGTTTCATTCTTCTAGGAGAGGGGGGGCTGCTAACTTTCTACAGAACCGAGAACAGAACTTGGGGACTTCAACTCTCAGACAGACAGCTGTCCAGAAGTCTTAAAATTTGCCAAGGCTGCATTCCCCTCCTCCCCATTTTACAATCTTTTGACTGGCTGTAGAATCTGACCAGGTGCAGCGGGGAAGCACATTTACACAAGTGACTCTTAGTCCTCCCTTGCTCAACAGTTTTTCTTATTCCACAGACAATTTTGTGTGAGTCAAAGCAGCAGTTTCGATACAGCTGTGCTAATAGCTGCTCCTTGTAGTCAGAGGAAGTCCACTCAGCTTCCAGCCATCTGTACTTAATGCAGCCTACAGCAGAAATATCATCCCGCCCCCCCACCTCATTTCTCAGAGTAGGGACAATGAGCAAGTCTTAGCATGCAGAGAGGAAACAGATGTCCTAGTAAAAATGGGCACAAAGCTTCTAAGGCTATTAACCTCAGCTTTTCATTTAAGATGCAACCTGCCCGGTGTCTTCTCCTCCTCTCATCATAGGCAGAACATGCAGTGATGGATTTTCCCCTTCTCAGGTATAGCTCAAACTGGTTCGGAATAAGCCAAGCATTTCCCTCCCAATGGTCCTCACATACATATATTTTGGAATAAACTTACTTATTACAAACAAATCCAAATTCAGGCCAAACCTTGGAAAGTACTTTGGGGCAGGGGGCACCAACCTTTTGGACCTCAGGGACCACCAAACTCATAATTTTAAATCCCACGGACCAGAGATCCTGGGAAAATCCCCCCAAAAAAGTCTGCAGGAAAATTTCCCACCCTATTTTCCTACCGATTGATTATTCTTTATTTGGGATCACAGGATACCGTCTCCAGCTCCATTCTCAGGGGGAGAGAGAGAGACTTTTGGCTTTATGCAAGGAAAGCAGCAGAAGCAGCAGAAGTCTTTCTTTCTCTCCCCCAAACTCCACCAGAAATGAGTATTTGCTGGCACAGCCTCTTGGAGCAGAATGCGTTGCAGGGTCCCAAAGACTCATTTCTGGCAGAGTTTGGGGGAGAGAAAGGAAGACTTTTGCTGCTTTCCTTGCATGCAGCCAAAAGCAGAAAAAGAAAGAAGCGGAAAGAAGCAGCCCAGTGGCCAGGTGAGGCACGTGGGGTGAGTGGGGCAAGTTCCCCCCCTCCGCCCTTCCCCCGTCCCCTCACTACCTCCTATTGTTTGCAATGCAAGTGACACAAGCCTTGTGTTCTTGTGCAGCCTGGATTAATTGCTTTGGGGGGTGCTTTGGGGGGTGCTTTGGGGGTGACATTTCTCTGCAGACCACTGGAGTCTCCCCTCTCTTAGACTAGAAGACCTGCAAGGTCCCTTCCAACTTGATCATTCTGTTCTTCTGTTGTTTTCCTTTCCTTGTGAACTTGCAAACTGTATCATCAAAGCCATTTGTCCATCAAACTCTAACTCAGTGTTTCTCAATCTTGAGCACTTTAAAATGTATGGAGTTACACTTGCAGTATTCTGAGAGTTGAAATCCGCACATCTTAAATTTTGGTTAGATTTTTCCTCCCTGTTACGGATTATTATTTTTTTCTAATGCTGGAATTTTATTTATAAAATAAATTAGGTGCATTGATTTGAAGTTACAACATTGCTCTGCTTCCAAAACATTCTTCCTAGTCACTTTCTTTCTTTTTCTGTTTCTTCCTTTCATCCATATTGTTCTAACCCAATTATTGTTCTGATAAGAACGAGCCTTGCCAAAGTTGTGCAAGGCTGCCAAGAATACTGGATAAAGTTACTAAGAAATATTTCAAATACAAAGAGTCTCCAAACACCAACCAAGATACTACGAATGTCCACAAGGCTTGAGTGCAAAAACTTCTTTGCTTCCTGCAAAGAGCGTCTGATTCACAGCTGGCTTTTATCTCTTAAGGGAGGGGCCATTACCTTGCAGCCTTACTCCCGAGTCGCTTGTGTTGCTGCAGCTGCTCTTTCCTTCAAGCAGCCCTGTACGCATGCACCCTGGGCACGGGCTCCTCAGGGACCTCTTCATCACTGCTGCCAGCCTCCACAATCTCCACAGGCAGCATTCCACTCCCTGGTGGTCCTGGCCCCATCCCTGCATCACATGCAGACCCCTCATCTGAGTCCCCACTCTCCAAGACTTCAGCCGTCCACACCTGCTGCTGGCGAACCACAACACATATACAGACATATCTACATATTATTTGAAGGGCCATAATGAGAATCATGGAGAAAATCTCTCCAAGTAGTCACTAGGAGTTGAAAATTATTTGATAGCAAATAATCACTCAATCAAGTAACCAATCAACCGATCAATCAAATGAGGCTCTGGCCGTGCCTTTTCATGAGTTTGGAATGATCAATTATATAACAAGATAACTTCCAAACTCATTGTTCTGAAGTTTATTTGTTTTTCCATTGCTAAAACTTTCCACTTTATTCCTAGCCAAATTTCTGTTTATGGGGATTTTTGTCTGCTTCTCTCACACTCCTGCTTCAGCAATAGTTTGTTAGAATAGGACACTTATTTTAGTAAGCATGCCTTCATGATTGGGCTATACTAAAATTGAACGGAAGCTTTGGCGAAAGCTGCTTTGCGAATCACAGGGGAGATCTGGTTTGAAGCAATACATTGAATCAAGGATCTGTTGCCTTCCCGTTCACTTTGCTAATTGGGTGATTCTTCTGCTGCTATTATAATTGCTACAGATAATACGCAATCTTGTAACTTCAGTTCCATGTACAGGTAGTCCTCTACTCATGATCATAATAGAGAAGCCCATTACAATCACAAGTTAAGACAGTCATCAAGCAAGATGCCGGCATGATCACCTCATTTAATGACTCTAATTCCTGCTCTCCCTGTTTAGAATAGAATAGAATAACAGAGTTGGAAGGGACCTTGGAGGTCTTCTCGTCCAACCCCCTGCCTAGGCAGGAAACCCTACACCTCTTCAGACAAATGGTTATCCAACATCTTCTTAAAAACTTCCACTGTTGGCGCATTCAAAAGGTCTGGAGGCAAGCTGTCCCACTGATGAATTGTTCTATCAGGAAATTTCTCCTTAGTTCTAGGTTGCTTCTCTTCTTGATTAGTTTCCATCCATTGCTTCTTGTCCTGCCCTCAAGAACTTTGGAGCATAGCTTGACTACCCCTTCTTTGTGGCAGCCCCTGAGATATTGGAACACTGCTATCATGTCTCCCCTAGTCCTTCTTTTCATTAAACTGGACATACCCAGTTCCTGCAACCGTTCTTCATATGGTTTAGCCTCCAATCCCCTAATCGTCTTGGTTCTCTGCACTCTTTCCATAGTCTCGACACCTTTTTGCATTGTGGCGACCAAAACTGAATGCTGTATTCCAAGTGTGGCCTTACCAAGGCATTATAAAGTGGTATTAACACTTTACGTGAGCATTTCAGTCATTAAGTGATCACATGGGTCATTAAGTAGAGCACTTTGGGGAGTGGGGAGGCCCTGGGAGGCCTAGCACAGGCCTGGCCTGTACTGGAGCACCTGCCTGGCTGAACTTAGAGATCACATTCAGGAAAGAGAACTGGTTGATTTGCATCTCGGCCTCCCTATCCATCCTGGAAGTAGATGCAATTTTGGAGTGGAAGCCGCACATTTGGCTTCTCTTATAGCCAAAATGGTCATGAAAGGAAGATGGAAGCAACTAGAAAGGAAGACCATGGCCACAACAGCAGCTTAAATGGCCAATAGTGGTACAGCAGTCTGCAAACCTAGTTATCAACATTGATGAAACATGCTGGATTGTATCCAAGGCCAATTTCTTTTTCTAGAGAAAAGAGAAAACACTGTTTCAAAACTGGAATAGTTAATGACCATATTTTTATGGGCTAAAAGGACAGGAACCAAAACAACAACAACAGAATAACAGAGTTAGAAGGGACCTTGGAGGTCAAATGCCCACCGAATTTCTGACAGAAAAAGGCTGTTTTTTTCCCCTCATTATGGCTCCCATCTTTTGGAACACTTGACCTCCAGAATTTAGCTTGTTACCTCAGTGCTGTCCTTTTGGACCTTTGGAAATAATGGGGCATCCTTTGGAGCGAGGTTTAATTTGTTAGTTAACAGAATAACAGAGTTGGAAGGGACCCTTGGAGGTCTTCTAGTCCAACCTTCCCTGCTCAAAGCAGGAAACCCTACACCATTTCAGACAAATGGTTGTCCAATCTCTTCTTAAAAGCCTCCAGTGTTGGAGCACCCACAACTTTAAGAGGCAAGCTGTTCCACTGATTAATTGTTTTCACTGTCAGGAAATTTATCCTTAATTATAGATTGATTGGTTTCCATCCATTGTTTCTTGTTCTGCCTTCAGGATCTTTGGAGAATAGGTTGACCCGTTGCTAAAATTTTTGAAGCCCATCCCGGCAGTGTTTATTTAAGAAAAGCATGTCTTATAAATAGGGGGGGAAAATAGTGGCAAATGAACTTCATTCAATGTTTACATACTTATCATATTAACTGAACTTATTTAAACAAACACACTTGCTTACTGTTACCTGTACGCTGCCCACAGTCCCCCTGTGAGGAAGATGGGTAGTTTCTAAGTTTGATACCTCAATAATATAAATAAAACATAAACAGAAAGACGATAGACAGCCAAGTTCCTGCTGGCTTTCCTATTGACTTTGCTTATGGGGAGTTACACAATTGTGTAACCATGGAGATAGTGCAATAGCTGCAATTTTGCAAATAAATCTGACCTGAACATTGTAGAAATCTCAATTTCACAGGAGTAAGAGGTCCTGAATTTTTCAAGATTCAGTTTCAAGATTTTAGCTATCTTGATTCAAAACTTGCTGCTGTATAATATACAGTTTGGGCTATTTTGAGGAGGCAAACAGACAAACAGATAAAACATAATGACAGCCTCAGTATTATAGGTAGGATAGAATATAGGTAGGATTGGGCTGTTTCAATCCTAAATACAACTCTAAGTGTTGAATTTAACAAAATACAGATACAAAGAAGGGCATCTTTTGACTTTTTCTGAGCCTTTTAAGGAAAAGGATATAATACATCAAGTCGGCATATCATAGTGGATCGTATCAGCCCTAAACAGTGAAGAGGTTTTTCACTTTTTGTGATGTTAGTTATGTGGTTATGGCTTGTGTGATTACATTGAAGTCAATTTCATGTCTGTCTTCATAAGCTGACAGTATGTCTGACTGTGGTCTCCGGTATAATTTTTGTTTTTAGATACATACAAACCTCACAAGCTCTAATTAGCTCTTTGGTTTAGTCTGCTGAGAAAAAGGGGTGGATGAAGCTGTTTCAAAATAAAAGGCAAGCATTTCAAATTGCACTTTTCTATACAGCAGGGCCGTCAAAACTCCCGGCCTGCAGACCGGATGCGTCACGCACTGTCCTGATATTTCACATGACACTGCCATGACGACATGAATGACACTCCTGCTATACAGCCACCCTTAATTACAAAGAACAGGCTTTGGGAGTTCTGATTATTTTTGTATCTCTCTCTGGTATTACACAATGCTTCGATCAGGGGTGGGATTCAACTGGTGTTACTACCGCTTCGGTGACTATGTTTTGCACACACATGTAAAAAAACACCTTAAGCTGTGCCACCAGGACAGCTGAAAAGCACTGCACGCGGGTGCACAGCATTTCAAAAGCCCCCTTTTTCCTGTTTTTTCAACCTCAGCTGTGCCACTCAAAGCAGCTGAGGTTGAAAAAGCAGGAAATAAAGGACAGGTAAGAGCCCAGGTGGGTGGGTGGGCCAAACAGCTGCAAATACAGAACCAGTTTGGTGTCTGCTGCTCTTCAGAGCTACTGGTTCTATAGACCCAGGCAGAACCGGAAGCATCCCACCCCTGGCTTCGATCTTACTGTGAATTTTCAACCTCTCTTTCCCAGTTTATCAGCTTAATTCACAGATGGCAGAAATCAGGAGGGGCATTTCAATTATTTTGGGGGGTATGAATGGTGGTAAAAAGGCCAATTACTGCTGGTTTAATTTCCTCTGCCATTCATGTTTCTCAACCTTAATCCTCTTGAAGTGCAAGTTGTGTGGATTTCAACTCCCAGAATTCCTCAGCCAACAGATGTACAATGTAAAATATAAGTCGAGACTCTAGAAAGAGTGCAGAGAAGAGCAACAAAGATGATCAAAGGACTGGAGGTTAAAACATATAAAGAACGGTTTCTGGAATTGGGTATGTCTAGTTTAGTGAAAAGAAGGACTAGGGGCAGTGGTGGGATTCAATTTTTTTTACTACCGGTTCTGTGAGTGTGGCTTGGTGGGCATGGCAGGGGAAGGATACTGTAAAATCTCCAGTCAGAGGTGGTATTTGCCAGTTCTCCAAACTACTTAAAATTTCCGCTACTGGTTCTCCAGGGGTGACATGATACCAGTGTTTCAATATCTAAGGGGTTCCCACAAAGAAGAGAGAGTCAAGCTACTTTCCAAAGCACCTGCAGTCAGGACAAGAAGCGATAAATGGAACCTAATGAAGGAGAGAAGCAACCTAGAACTAAGGAGAAATTTTCTGACAGAACAATTAATGTGTGGACCGGTTTGCCTCCAGAAGTTGTGAATAAAACCAACACTGGAAGTTTTTAGGAAAAGCTTGGACAACCATTTGTCTGCAATGGTATAGGGCAGTTGTGGCTAACACTTTTGGGCTCCTATGCTAAAAACTGCACACGTCTTAGTGCACGTGCATTCATGTGCCAGCACCCAGAATGCAATGCGCGCCACCCCCCACCCCCCGCCACCCCCTCACCTGCACTGCACTTCGCAGCTGATTTTTCAGCTGGTTTGAGGCCTTTTTCAGCCTCTCAGAGACTTGAAAAAGCCTCTGCAAGGCTTTTCAGGATGAATAATATGCCCATTTCGTCACTTCTGGTATTACAGGAAGTGATGAAACGAGCCTATTCGGGTCTGAAAAGCCTTGCAGAGGCTTTTTCCAAGCCTCTGGGAGGCCGAAAAAGGCCTGAAACCAGCAGAAAAATCAGCTGTGAGGCATGTGCATGCGCAGTGAGGTAAGTTTGCCTGCAGCTCGCATGCCAACACAAATAGCTCTGCATGCCACTTGTGGCATGCATGCCATAGGTTTGCCATCACGGATATAGGGCTTCCTGCCTGAACAGGAGTTGGACTAGAAGACCTCCAAGATCCCTTCCAACTCTGAAACACTGATAGAGTTTCAGTCCATACTCACATTAAATGAGTCAAACACCCGCTTCATTTATTTCCTCAATTTATATGGCTCCCCATCTCAAATTATGGCTGTGGACAGCTAACAAGAATTAAAACAATAAAGACAAGACTCCGGTAATCCAGAGCTGAGGTAAACAAAGAAAATCACCACCAACAAACCAATGCAACTATTTGCATGAGTTTTTATCCAGACCCCTAAGCCCTGTCACCAAACCATGTTTTTAAGGCCTTTTTCAGCAAACCATATCCATATTCTAACATTCCTCCAGCTACATCATTTAACCTACAACCTTTTTTCAACATTTTTCAGCTTCGATGTCCTCCTTTTGAATCTTTTTTTTTTTTTGACTGAACATCAATACTTGTTTCATTTATTTCAATTCTTCTCTTCAACAGACAACTGTTATTCCAATTCAGATTTCTAAAATATTCTGCGTGGCTTTCCTTGCCTTCACTTTCACCCCAAATTACTGATGTCTATTCCATGTGTATTTCTCATCTGCTTCCAAAGCAATTATTATTATTTATTTCCAGCAAATTATGCCGTATTTCATTGCCATTTTTAATCTTAATGGTTCCTTGCTGTCTTCAACTCTATTCTTTTCAAGTACAGACACACAATAGAGCTATTTTTCCACTCATTCGTTGTCTTGGTTAAATCATGTTCTTTAACATTTACTTCCTATACAGGTATCATCGATTTACAATCATTCATTTAGTGACTGTTCGAAGTTTACCACAGCACTAAAAATAGTGATTTATGATTGATTTTCACACTTACAACCATTGCAGTATTATCATGGATCATATGATCAAAATTTGGGCACTTGACAAATGACATGTATTTATGACAGTTGCACTGTCTTGGGGTCATGGACAGTGACAACTATAAACCGTGTGTACAAAATGTTTTATGAGTTGCCATTGAGTAACTGCCGGAATCGTGACAGACAGCTGGCTTCCAGAAAGCAAAGCCAGATTCACTTAACAACTGCCTAACTTGGTTAACAGTTGGAGTGATTCTCTTAACAACTATGGCCAAAAAGGTCATAATATGGGGCGCAACGCACTTAACAACATTGTGAACATTGCTTCACAATGGAAATTTTGGGCTCCCTTATTGTCGTAAGTCAAGAACTACTTGTACATTCTAAATAACTGTCTTCTATATGCCGTGTGTCAACTCATAAAATATTTCTATGGTCTTTTTAGAGTTGCCAACAGTAAGGGAGAGGGGGGAAAGGGGTTTGAAAGAGCAGTGGGGCAGCTTGGAAATTGAAAGTGCATTCCATAAATAGTTTTCAAAGATAGTAACTAGGTGACTGAAGTTTCTGTGCAAAATTCTAACTGGAGAACATGATTGATGACTCATGGCTACGGATGTGTCCCATTAGAGAATATGAATCATGATATACCCAAGAGGTGGGGTAAAACCAGGGTTAAGGGTGACAATGAATGATGTGTCTCAGAGTTGGCTATACCCAGGCAGTGCCAGAGATGTTAACTCCCAATAAATCCTTTTGAAGTTTTGGAAGTTTGGCTCGAGACTCATGATTTAATTGGGGTAACTGCTGGAATCCTGACACTGTGATCTTTCCCATAAAGTCCAGTTGCCTCTTGAAAAAGCACCTTTTGGATAACTATGACCTGGATGACTGAGAATGTCCATAGACATATTTTCCAATGCTCAGTTTTGCATTGAGCATGTCCACCCTATGCTGTACAATCAATAAAAGAGAATATTTGCAGCTCAAGGTTGAAATGAGGGGACTTGGCGCTCTCCAAGCTTGGTTGGTAACATCATTGGTGCATGATCAATATCAGGGCACCAATTCTGGAAAAATGGGCCAGCCAGATAAAACCGCACTGATGATGTTACCTAATTTGGGGAATGAAAGGTCTGCAAGAAAACAACCAAGCTCAGAGAGCACTAAGGATCTTTCATCTGCTGTGCAATCTAGGGTTTGGTGGGATGTGAGTAACTGTATGGACAACTCCCAAAGCATCCCAACTCCTTTGGGAGTCATCCATACAGTTACTCACATTCCACTAATTAGGAGGTATATCCAGTGGATATATACATCAGGTCTTTGCTTTTAAATCAAGGAAGAAAACCAATGCCAAGAAAATGCTTGCAGTGAATGGTAAATGGACCAGAATCTTCATCAGAGTAATTACAATATCAATAGTAAAACAGGAGTCTCTGCAGCACATATTTAACCAATCCCCAGGCAAAGAGCTATAGCGTTGATTAGCACAGAAAACCTGTATAGCTTGGGATAACTGAACTGATTATATCAGTCTTCCTCAACTATGTGCCTTCCAAATATGTTAGTCTGGCCATTAAGAATTGTGGAAAATGAAGTCCAGATAGGAGAATGCTTAAATGATATGGTCATTTTATTAGGATCTCCTGTTTCTGGAATCTATTAAATGTTGTTGGACCCTGATGATTTGTGAAGTGAAACATCTTCATAAATATTCAAGAGATGTCAAGGCCAATTTAAGGAAGCTACCACAAATCAATAGGATTCTTTTAAAAAATATACATATAAATTCTGCTCCTCACAATCTGTCAAACAACATGGCATCTGCTTGGCTTTTTCACTGGGTCTTTGAAATTCAGCACAGAGATGAAGCTAAAATGTCATGGAGAAAGCAGTTAGCAAAAATCACAGCAGGGTTATTCCAATACTAGGACACCAATTCTGGAAAAATGGGCCAGCCAGCTAGAAGCCAAGATTTTCCTGCTGCTATAGCAATGGCTTCTCTATTGAGGCTTTGTATCTTCAGGATATGGAGCTAAAGTTAAATTTCAGTGCTATTTTAGGAGGGTAAAATGTGTTCTTCACACCATAGTATTTGGATTTATTTTTTATGTATTTAATAAATATGCATGCCGACCAGTGGTGGGATTCAAATTTTTACTACCTGTTCTGTGGGCATAGCTTGGTGGGCGTGGTGTGCCTTGGTGACCGTGGCTTGGTGGGCATGGCAGGGGATGGATACTGTAAAATCTCCATTCCCACCCCACTCCAGGGGAAGGATACTGCAAAATCCCATTCCCGCCCCACCCCACTAACCTACTTTCCAGCTCCATTCTCCTGTGTAGGGCAACAAATGAAGACCCAGCCAATTAGCTGGGACTCAGTAGGCAGAGAATAGATGGGGGCAGGGCCAGTCAGAGGTGGTATTCTGAACTACTCAAAATTTCCACTACCGGTTCTCCAGAACTGGTCAAAACCTGCTGAATACCACCTCTGATGCCAACACAGCCACAAACACAACTCTAGATAACTTACACATTAAGATTTAAAAAGAAACAAAACACAAAATCCACTACATAAATAATATCGGTAATAGCCACAATAAACCATAGCAATTAATAGGACTTTAGGGAAGAACATATCAAAACCCCCAAATCAAGATCATTTGAACAGTTAATACCACTTTATAATGCTCTGGTAAGACCACAGCCTTGGAATATAGCATCCAACTTTGGTCTACACAATTTTTTTTTTAAAATGTTGAGATTCAAGAAAGAGTGCAAAGAAGAGCAACAAAGATGATTAGGGGGGTGGAGGCTAAATATATATGAAAAATGATTGCAGTAATTAGATATGTCTATTTAATGAAAAGAAGGTTTAGGGTGTTGTAATAACAGTCATCCAATATTTGAGGGGCTGCCACAAAGAAGAGGGGGTCAACGTAATTTCCAAAGCACCTGAAGGCGGGACAAGAAGCAATGGATGGAAACTAATCAAAGAAAGAACCAACCTAGAACTAAGGATAAATTTCCTGACAGTTAGAACAATTAATCAGTGGAACAACTTGCCCCCAGAAGTTGTGGATGCTACAGAATTGGAGGTTTTAAAGAAGAGATTGGACAACTATTTGTCTGAAGTGGTATAGTGTTTCCTGCTTGAACAGGAGTTTGGACTAGAAGACCTCCAAAGTCCCCTTCAACTCTGTTTTCTGTTAGCAACCAACCAATCATGTTGGGGAGGACAACCAAATCCATCTTGACCCAAGCATTGTTGAAAGAGCCAGGTCTTTCAAGATCTGTGAAAACACAACAGTTTTGGAGCTATCTATCTATCTATCTATCTATCTATCTATCTATCTATCTATCTATCTATCTATCTATCTATCTATCTATCTATCTATCTATCTAGTCTGTCTGTCTATCATCTATCTATCTATCTATCTATCTATCTATCTATCTATCTATCTATCTATCTATCTATCTATCTATCTATCTATCTATCTATCATCTATCTATCTCTATCATCTATCTATCTCTATCATCTGTCTCTATCTATCTATCTATCTATCTATCATCTATCTATCTCTCTATCATCTATCTGTATCTATCTATCTATCTATCTATCATCTATCTATCTATCTATCTATCTATCTATCTATCTATCTATCTATCTATCTATCTATCTATCTATCATATCTGTCTATCTATCTATCTATCTATCTATCTATCTATCTATCTATCTATCTATCTATCTATCTATCTATCTGTATCTATCTATCTATCTATCTATCTATCTATCTATCTATCTATCTATCTCTATCTCTCCTGTCTGTCTGTCTGTCTATCTATCTATCTATCTATCTATCTATCTATCTATCTATCTATCTATCTATCACATTTATTTTGCTGCCTATTCGCACATGGCAATTTAAGGTGGCTTACAGGAATATAAAAACATCATATATTAAAAAATAAAACTAATACAAGAAAATAATCAAATAACAAATTAATAGAATAATATAAAAGCTCCCCACCCCAGCGACAATATCTCACACAAGCCATTCATTGGCCTCCATCCCACTCTGGGCTCCCCAGGCCTGCTGGCAGAACCACTTCTCCAGCTCCTTCCAGAAGAGTGTTAGAATGGGGAGGCATTCTAATCTCTCTTCTGCTAATGTAGCTTTATAATAAAGTAGAATTAATTTCATCTGGTCATATTTCTTATCTGGACCCCTTGGCCAGGTTGACAGGTAGGGTCAGGGCCAGTGAAGGAAGATTCACTCCTCCCCAGCTATGCTGCATTTCTAAATATTCTGTTTTAAGCAGAAAAAAGGTACAATTTTGTATCATGGTAGAGATCTGCTGTCAACAAAGTTTTAGACCCAGAGAGTGGTATTTGTGGCTGGACAGTAGAATTGCTTAATTCTCATCCTTTGGTCCAAGACCTTCAAGCATTCAGGCTCACTGCCAAGCTGAACAGTACTCAGCAGTTTCCGTTGACATTTTGTACATATAAATTATTCAGACAATTAGAACCTACACAGTCTGGGACAGCATGAAAAGCATCCCACTTCTGACAACCGATTACAATGAATCCCATACTTTACATTTTGTCTGAGAAGGAGAAAGTGCAAAGCTTAATGCTACATAGGGCCATCACCTCTTCTCTTGAGCTCCTTGGAGCTTTCTATGACCATGTCTAAGAGAGTTGGTTCCCTACCAATATTCATCCTTCTATTCCCCACCATTCAGACAGAACTGAAGAAACTTCTTGGAGGAAAAGAGAAACATTTTCAAGGAAAGAACCAGTGGTGGGATTCAATGTTTTTTTACTACCAGTTCTGTGGGCATGGCTTGGTGGGCATAGCAGGGGAAAGATAC
The DNA here is from genome assembly GCF_049901735.1 of Notechis scutatus. Taxonomy (NCBI): domain Eukaryota; kingdom Metazoa; phylum Chordata; class Lepidosauria; order Squamata; family Elapidae; genus Notechis; species Notechis scutatus. Next base: position 194,759,596 of record NC_142011.1, read on the forward strand.
TGTAAAATCTCCAGTCAGAGGTGACATTTACTGGTTCTCCAAACTACTCAAAATTTCCACTGCTGGTTCTCCAGTATTGGTCAGAACCTGCTGAATGTACCACCTCTGGAAAGAACTAAGAAAGTCCTGTTGCCTTTTGAAAAAGCACTTGGGACAACCATGACATGGATGATTGAGAATCTCCATAGATTGTTCTCTAACAAGTTGAGATGGAAAACAGATCGAAATGAATGTAAGATTTTAGTGAAGTGAAAGTAAATACATTGAAGGTTCAAACATGAAAGAGCAGATCAATAAAATCCAGATCTCTTAATCTAGATAGGGGACAGAGAGTGCAAAACCTGGGAAACAGAAACACCAGGAAATTTGGAGCACAAAAGAGATAATGAAGGTCAGAGGTGCTGCTTATCAGGGGTAGTACCAATGCTGTAGTTACAACTTCCTGGTGGAGATTTGGGAAGTTTCATTTGTTTATCAAATTTGTTGATAAACTCCATCTTCACAGGATAACTGTGAAGATGGAGTTGTCCCAGAGAACTTTCTCCTATTTTTAGCAAGCCATCTTCATAATTTTCTGTGTTAATTGATTGTTTTCTGGTTGGGTAGTGGCGTTTTGCTGTTTTTATAGTTGCTATACTGTGTATAACAATATACAGTATATATAACAATATATTTGTTTGTTTTAAATACTTTGTGAAGCTGATGAGGGTCTCTGAATTGCAGCAAAGTAGAAATCTGAAAAATAAATAAATAAACCCTCTCACTCTGTGTTGCATCTCTAAAACTTTGATCTGCAACAGGGCGCCTATTGCCCAAGAAAAAAACGCCATGCTTAAGGCTGCGGGACAAGCTAACTTACTTATGCTGATTGCATTATTTTCTGCATAAAAAACCTGTTTGCTTACATTGTCACCTCTGATGCTTCCTATCATGGTTTCTTTAAATGGCCAATCTTTCACTCTTCCAACCTTTTAGACGTTCACTTAAACTATACCCAAGACTAATCCCAACTATACCCAAGACTGTTTTGACTATTTTGAGATCTATCAGTTCAATAAAACTTCTTCAGCCTTTGCATGTTTATATGTTTGAGAATCTAGAACTCAGAGCTCTGGTGGCGCAGTGGTTAGAGTGCAATACTACTTCTGCTGACTGTTGGCTGACTTCAATTTGGCAGTTCAAATGTTACCAGGCTCAAGGTTGATTTAGCTTTCCATCCTTCTGAGGTGGGTAAAATGAGGACCCAGATTGTTGGGGGAAAGATGCTGTAAACCACTTAGAGAGGACTGTAAAGCACCGTGAAGCGGTATATAAGCCTAAGTGCTATGGCTATTATCCAGGACCAATCACCAGTCCAATAGCAAGCACAGAACCCTCCTAACTCCACAGGGATGGAGTACCTTTGCATTTCTCCCATCTGCGACTAAAGGCCCATCACCCCTCCTTCACAAAAGCAAAATAGATTTCCTGTATTTTCCCGGCTTTCTGTGCTGCAGTGCCAGACCTGTGTTGTCCAAACACATAATGTTGACATGCTGCCAATTCTGTACTTGGCCTCTTTTAATTAATTCTGCTGGTATGCTGCTGGGTGGAATCCAGGAATGCAAGTTGGGGCAAGCCAGCATCCCTCCCCCTCCAATCAGGAAGATTAGAGACCATCTTTGTTGCTACTTTGGAAATGGCCTTTCTAGCCTTAAACTAGCATTTTGTCATTGTCTCAGGAATAAATCAAGGTTACTCTCAGTTACAAATCCGTGGTACAAACTTTGAATCAAAAGCAGGGTCATCTCGCTTCCAGTTCAGGGGTTGCAACTAGAAATGAGACCATTGCGGCTTCACATCTTAGGTGGATCTCTTTATCATTCCTTTTTCTCATGATAATGGCATCAGGGTCCTCCTGAGATTGAGGAACGGTGGCTGAATAATAGTGATTACAAGTAGTCCTCACTTAGCAAATGTCTCATTCAGCAACCATCCGCAGTTATGGCAATGATGAAAAAATAACTTTACAACCGATCGTCATATTTACAACTTTCATAGGTCTGTAAAGCAACGGAAAGCTGAACTAAAATCACAAGTCGCAGTTTCATTTAGTGCCAACTTTATTTAATGACCGAGTTGCCAATCCCAGTTGTGGTCACTAAACAAGAATTACTTAGTATAATTAAAAGTCTGTAGAGACTCTCATTCATCTAGGTCATGGTTGTCCCAAAGTGGCTTTTTCAGGAGGCAACTGGACTTTCTTTCTTTTTTCTTTTGAAGATGTTTCACTTCTTGGATGAGAAGCGAAATGTCTTCAAAAGAAAAAAACAAGAAAGTCCAGTTGCCTCCTGAAAAAGCCCCTTTGGGACAAGGATTACTTAGACTATGGGCTATCTGGATTATTCCTTTCCCTGCTTTCCCAGAACAAATCCAAAGATGGAGCAGGCCAAACAAGCTATTATAATTGGTAAAACGTCTCAGATGAACAAGCCCTTAAATGATGGTTAGAGATCCAACTATTCAAAGTAACATTTTCTCCCCTGCTGAAAATAGGGTTTGAATCTGAACGATCTCAATTACAAGAACCAGAGAGCAAAAACAGCTGATAGGATGGCCAGGAACAGGGTGGATAGCAGGTCCGCTGTTTGGCAAAAAGGATGGTGAGATCATTCTTTGATTTTCCTCCCAAGGATTTCAGCATTGCAAGAAGATATTTTACATAGCCCTTGCTGCTGGCCATAAAGAAACAGCACTGGCGAGATGAAGACTAGTTCAATATTAATGGCAAGATTCTGAGAAACTTCAGTTTTTTTTTTTTTTTTAATTCAACAACATGGAATGATGTTTAATACATTTTGCCAAAAACAATGGAAATTGGGTGTGTTGCCCTGCTGGGGTATACAGCTGGAACTGGGCAAAATGTCCTCTCTGGTTGTTGTTTTTTTTGGTTTTTTTTTTTTTATAATTGCTTAGATTATAGGTGCTAATGAAACTTTTTTTTGACATAAGCAACTGAGAACTCTGGCGTAAGACTAGAAAAAGTGGCCAAAATTTTCAGGGTGTTTTCTTCCTTTGCTCTGGAATAAAACCGGCCACTGAGATAGGATTACCAAGAGAAAAGCAATGTTAGATTCTGCTAGGCAATTCCATAGTTTTCAAAACCATGATCTCTGAATTTGGTTGACCAGAGCAAACAGAACAGCTGGCTGTCAGCAAACGTCATTTTGTTGACCAATTAAGGTGCTCCATTAACAAGGCTTCCACAATTTTTGTCACTCTTGGCCAATCTAGGGAGAACATTAAATAACCTACCAAGAAAGTTTGATAGGGTTCATTTTATTCTGAAACTCTGGCTTTGTTTTCAAGGATTTGAGGGAACATGATGACTCTTAGGGGCACCAGATAATGTGACATGATTTCTAATTGAGCAACTGTACCATACTAGATTTGGTGAAGTTTTGGGGTCCTTGTGCTCTCTGAGCTTGCTTGTTTTCTTAAAGATGTTTCATTACCAAATTAAGTAACATCATCAGTGCTAATAAGAGTGTAGGGTTTGCTATCATTTTATTTAATGAAATATCTGCAAGAAAACAACCAAGCTCAGAGAGTACCAAGGACCACACAGTTCAGCTCTGAGCTTTACGATCTTTACTATCTGTTGATTACTATTAACAAATAGTAAGGTCCTTTACTATTTGTTGATGATGCTTCCTTGCTGTTGTGGTTAACCAGCAGCAGGTGTGGATGGCTGAGGAGAGCGGGGACTCAGATGAGGGGCCAGGACCATTAGGGAGTGGACTGCCGCCTTCAGAGATTGTGGGGGCTGGCAGCAGCGATGAGGAGGTTCCTGAGGAGCCTGTGCCAAGTGTCCATGCGTGCAGGGCTGCTTGCAGAAAAGAGCAGCTGCAGCAGCATGGGTGACTCGGGAGTAAGGCTGCAAGACGATAAAAGCCAGCTGTGAATCAGACGTTCTTTGTAGGAAGCAAAAACGTTTTGAAACTCCAGCCTCGTGGACATTGCAGTATCTTAAGTTGGTATTTGAAGACTCTTGTGCTGTAAAATATTTCTTATCTGTGATTCTTGGCAGTCTCTCACAGTTTTGGCGAGATTTGTGCTTATCAAGGTTAATTAGTTTGCAGCAGCCTTTTAACCGGGGATTCGTAAGAATCATTAAAAGGTTTCTGTTCTCTTTGGTTTATGTTTGTTTTATTGGAAAAGCATTTGGGTCAGAACACTTGCCAATTTGTCACTCCTAGGATTACTTAGTTTGTACCTGGAGTACATCATTTCCAACTCTGTCATTCTGTTAAAACTATTATTAAATTGCTGCATTTATATCCTACAATTCACCAGCTATAAATTTTGGGGGGCAATGTAGAAACATGAACAAGAATAAAATGCAACAGCAAAAGAATGCAAACATAAACAAAACCTTTCAGAAAATAAAATAAGAATGGCTATTTTTGTATAGTTGCAAAATGAGGAAACACTACTATAATTTACATGGAAATACACTGTATCATGCCATACCTAGCAGATTGTGATTTATGTCCTTGTTCATATCTGGTGATTATAGGTGAACATTTAATAAGCTCCAACTTTATCTTTTTTTAAATTTATTTATTAACTCTCACATTTATATGACTGCCCACCTCACAAGAAGTGACTCTGAGCTGTGCACAGCAGTCAAATGAAACAACAAAATTCTAAAAACTATCATCATAAAAATATAAAACAATAATTAAAAATGAAAAGGTATGAAACATTCAATTTCCACAGTGTGATATCCTTAAATGGGTTGCAGGCTGGACAATCTTTCAAAAAGATAAGCTTTTCAAAAAGTGGACTGCCTTTTATAAATCCATGGATCAAAATATAAAAAAGTTGTTGAGACTCTCGAAAGAGTGCGGACAAGATCAACAAAGATGATTAGGGGATTGGAGGATAAAACTATAAGAAGAACAATTGCAGGAATTGAGCATGTCCAGTTTAATGAAAAGAAGGACTAGTGGTAATATGATAACAGTGTTAAAATAACTCAGGGGTTGCCACAAAGAAAAGGGAGTCCAGCTATTCTCCAAAGCACCTGAAGGCAGGGACAAGAAGCGACGGATAGAAAATAATCAAGAAGAGAATCAATCTGGAACTAAGGAGACATTTCCTGACAGTAAGAATAACTAATCAATGAAATGACTGCCTTCAGAAATTGTGGGTGCTCCAACACTGGAGGTTTTTAAGAAAAGATTGGACGATCATTTGCCTGAAATGGCATCGAGTTTCCTGCTTGAGCAGCGGGTTGGACTAGATGATCTCCAAGATCTTTTCCAACCCTGTTGTTCTGTTATCCTGATCATGCTGAATAAGTTCTTCTCCGATAGTTAGCATCTTTATCGAGCCTCGTCTCTTTGGGAGGGAGAAAGCGTTAGAATCCATGCTAGCAAAAGGACTTAGGCAAATTGTTTGAAACTCAGATTAAGCTATTAAGCATCAATAAACAGCCCATAAAACCTCACAAGGTGTTTAGGGAGTGGAATTAACCCTAACCTTTACTTGACAAAGCCATTTCAATCCGGAAATCAGGAAATCCCCTCTGCCTCTCAAACACAGTTTTTCCTATAAGTCAGATGATCTGTATCTTTGTTATGCAAAAGAGACGTATTTGATTGCTCCATTGAGGTGGCTCTGTCTTAAACCTTACAAATTACAAAGATCATGATTGACATTGATGCGGGTTTCCGCCCCCCTCCCCAAAAATAGTGTAGCCTCCATGGTGGGCTTCCTCTTTGCAAATGCAGAAGTGTGGATGGCTCTCCTTGTTCATATGGCATTCATGGGGGAAGAAAAAACATTGCTCTACTTGTCTTCTCAAGCGGAATTGCATAGAGTAGGTCTCCGTGTGACAAGTGAAGAAGATAAATCAGTCACAATATTTGGAAATAACAAGAAGGGACCTTTATAATATTGCATACAATGAACATTTCCCAGCCCGGGCCAACACACAGATGCACAATGGCCTATTTGTTATGTTTCTAAAATATGATTTGCAATCTCTGAATACATTACTTTCTGCTAGGCAATAAACAAAAAGAAAGAAGCACATGGAATTGATTATAGTCCTTCCCCTACAAAGCTTGCAGATTCTTGACTTGGTCGCTGCTTGGCAACTTCCGTAGCAACTGTGCCAGCGAAGACCCAGCTGGGCTGGCAAGAGCCACCATTTTGGGTCGGAGTTGGCCGATGAATAACGGGCTCTCTTGCAGAATTTTGGGCTTGCTTTTTTTTTCGTGTTCGTGGGAGGGTTTCGGAGGACGGATGAGAAGCAGCAACAAATCTTTTTTCTTTTCTCTGTTCTGCAAAAGATGGAAGGACATGCGCACATCCAACCCAAGGATCACAATAGGGCTAAAACAGTGGCGGATTAAGGCTCACTGGTGCCCTAAGCACTGACAAATCTTGGTGCCTTCCCTCCTTTGTACATACAAGATTTTTTTTTACAAATCTTCATTGGCTTTTTTTTCTTTCTTTCTCAACTTTGTGTTTCCCCCTTTGGGCCTGGTGCCCTAAGCACGTGCTTAATCAATCAATCAAACAAACAAACATTTATTGTCAATGCACAACATGTGTACAATGAAATTGAAATGAGCCTCCTTGGTGCTGGCCCTGCAAGTCTATCATATTAAACCTAATTGTGGTATTTACGTTGTGTTCAGAAGTCTGACAGCCCAAGGATAAAAGTATTTTTCAGCCTGATATTTCTGCAAGACCCGAAGGAAATGGAGTTTCTGTTGAACCTTCCTGACCACCTGGATTGTGTTATTTTTCCAGGCGAGCTCTTGACTAAGGTGGACTCCCAGAAATTTGAAAGAGGAAAGAGCCCCCTTGATGTAGAGTGGGGCAGATTCCTCTCTCTGCTTCCAGAAGTCTAACACTATCTTGATGTTAGAGCCTCGGTGGCGCAGTGGTTAGAGTGCAGTACTGCAAGCTACTTCTGCTGCCTGCCAGCTGCCTGCAATTTGGCAGATCAAATCTCACCAGGCTCAAGGCTGACTCAGCCTTCCATCCTTCTGAAGTTGGTAAAATGAGGACCCAGATTGTTGGGGGCAAGAGGCTGACTGTAAAACTGCTTAGAGAGGGCTGTAAAGCACTATAAAGTGGTATATAAGTAAGTGCTATTGCTATTGCTATCTCCTTTGTCTTTATTTTTGCTTAGTCTGCTTAATGGTTAATACAACACAGGGCTAAAACATTGTGGAGGGATTAAGCAGAGAAAGTCAAGTGATGTATTGTTCATAAGACAGAGGCTCAACTATGGACACACAGAGGACCCGTAACTGTGTCAGAACTACCTGTTGCAACATCCTTCACCCCCCTCTGAGTCTACTAAAAGTTGTGGTTCAGCTACTTGTTGTATAATTCAGACTGCGACACCTGGTCGCCTTGTTATATCCCCTGATATTCATCTTGCACTGCATATCTGAGGGGCAGCATGTTATATGGTGCTGATGTGTTATGTTGGTTGTTTTACCTCTTCGGTCTTTAGTCAACTTTAGCTGAATTCAGGGGCCATATTAATTAATTAATATTATTTTATTTTATTTTTAATTTAATTTATATGCCATCCAGCTTGTTATTAAAGAGCTTTAGGTGGCTTACAACAAACTAAAAATGCCAGTAGTGTCAGAGTTCCAGTTAATATACCCAATAGAATCAAAACTCCAAGGCAGGCACGTTCCTCAAAGTACAGATTTATTATTTACAGACCCCTCACATCCTGGACATAAACTGTTTCAACTCCTACCCTCAAAACGACGCTATAGAGCACTGCACACACCTGAACAACCAGACACAAGGACAGTTTTTTTCCCAAACGCCATCACTCTACTAAACAAATATTTCCCTCAACACTGTCCAACTATTTACAAAGTCTGCACTACTATTACTATTAAATTTCTCATCACTCCTTATCACCCATCCCCTCCCACTTGTGACTGTGTGGCTGTAACTTTGTCACTTGCATCCTTTCAATTTATATTGACTGCTTCCTAGTATGATTTGATTACTTATTGTACCCTATGACTATTATTAAGTGTCGTACCTTATGATTCTTGACTCTTGACGAATATATCTTTTCTTTTATGTACACTGAGAGTATTTGCACCAAGACAAATTCCTTGTGTGTCCAATCACACTTGGCCAATAAAGAATTCTATTCTATTCTATTCTATTCTATTCTATTCTATTCTATTCTATTCTATTCTATTCTGTTCTATTCTATTCGACATGTGATATTGGCACGTCTGGGGGAAACCCATTTTTTTTTTTAAATACAGTTTTTATTTTTTTTGTTTCAACAAACAAAAAATATCATTGTGTGAACAGTGTGGTTCCAGAGTGTTTTACATTTTAGAACAAAGATGACAATAATTTCATATTTAATACTGTTGACATTCTTATATAATTTGATATTAATACACATATTTTGTTAAATTATCAATCTTAATTATTCAATATTACCATATGTTATTTTTGTGTCAATCTCTCTATTCTTAACGTCACTTCTCTTACTATAGATACTACATTAATAGTCACATTTCCAATGTTTAAAAAATTATATAATTCTAATAACCATTCATAAATTCATATTAATTTATATTTTCCTTTATTTATCCCTTTTTTATTCTTGGTTGCGCCACTATTATATTTAAAGCAAAATCCCTTTCTAATCTCATTTTAATACAAACAACAACATAATATTCATCCTATTTATGTTTAACAAATTATACAATTCTAATAATAATATAATTACTTTTATCTTATGCTATATTTCAGTATATTATTTTTATATCCATCAGATTCCACATGTCATTTCTTTTCCTACAATAAAATATTAATTTTCATGTTTATTACAGTTGAGGAAACCTGACTCTGAAGGACCTGAGGTTTTCCCCACCCAAATCAAACCTCAAAGTTCTTTTTCCCCCAGGTCACATGTCCATCACATGGTCCAATCAGCTCACAGCTTCCATCCTGACTGGCTTTGGTCCATGCCTCTCCAACACCTGGTAGAGTATCCTTGGCTGCCATGGGAAAGAACATTGTTTTGGTTACACATCAGAGGTGTTATTCAGCAGGTTCTGACCAGTTTTGGAGAACCGGTAGTAAAATATTTGAATCCCATCACCGCTACACATCCCCAGCTATCTCTATCTTCCCCCTTATCTTCTCACAGCTCCAACCAGCCTTGCTGTGGCAGCCCTGAAGCCCCAAAATGGTTTCAGCTCAAAATGGCTTCATGGCTGACAAATAGAACATGACAAGAATGAATATTACCATGAAGATTAATGAAGTTAACTAAGGAAGGTGCAATATAAGCTTTTCTTTCAATTTTTAATATATACATGTATAATTTTAATTATATATGAGACTAAAGGGGGAGATCCACAAAGGAGAGAACATCATAACCTCCAGAAGATGTATCTCAATTTCTTCTCACTATGGCTACTAGTTTTTCATGAAATACAGCCTGGCATCACAATGGGAAGATCAGCTGGGAGGGGAAGGAACCACACCCCAAAATATGACTAGAATATTGAGGGGAATGGAACAAAAGGAAGCCATGGCCAGTTTAAGTCTGAGGGCACCTTAACAGTATGCTTCTAATGCAGGAATCCCCAACCCCTGGTTTGCGGCCCACTACCAGGGAACACCAGAATGATTGGAATCAAGACCAGCTCTTGACATGTCCCACAATCCTTTTGACTTATACTCCATGAGAGGCATTGTCTGTCTGTATTCATGTCAGATGTACTTACAAAACTAACTGAAGGGTGCTCTGGGATTGATAGGAATCTGCTGGTGATAACACCATTGCCCAAGGGACATCCGATTGCCAAAGTAATATAATCTTCTGCAAGGCTTTGGGGAATGTTGTGGAAAATTAGAATGGTGTTTCTCAAATCCTATGTGCTTAACATATATTATTTATAACAACAACCTCAACCATCCATGGAGAGAATTGCTCTGGTTCTGTCTCCCACCAAGTCCCCCTGCTCTGGATCTATTTTAAAGTGGACCTAACCAGTAGTGGGATCCTACCTTGGTTACTACCAGTTCAGTGGGTGATCGCCCCTAATGCACATGCACCTAACAAGCCAAACAGCTGAGAGGATGAAGAAATGAAAAGCTAGGAGTGACCTTCCCACCATCCCAAGCACTTTTCGGTCTTTTATCCTCTCAGCTGATTGTTGGAGGCTTTTCCCCCCTCCTCTCAGCTGATCAGAGACTTTTTTTTTTTTTTACTACCGGTTCAGTTGAACCGGGCCGAACCGGTAGCATACCACCACTGGATCTAACATATGGACCTAGGCCAATATTCAAGAGTTTTGCCTGCTGCAAGGATCTCTTGGGGTTATTTCCAATCTTGGCAACTTTAAGACCTGTGGACTTCAGCTCCCAGAATTCCCCAGCCACAGTTCTGGGAGTTGAAGCCCACAAGTCCTAAAGTTGCCAAGTTTGGACACCCCTGTCTTAAAGCTTTCCTCTTGTTAAGTCACTTTTTCTGAGAAAGACCAAGTGAGGCAGAGTTTTTTCTGCAGGCCACTGATACAACACTGTTTTCCCCCAAGTAATAAGTGTTTGCATCAGTACGAGGCTTCTAAGCGAACAGTTGCAAAAATTGAGACTTCTGTCTCCTTCAGTGGCTATAGTCGAAACTGCCAGTTTATTTTTTTCCATTGGCCTGTGCCCATGAGCATGTGTGTGTATTTGTGGGTGTGTACTGCTTATGCATACATGCTTTCAGTTACCACTCAGGCAGCTGGGGCATGCACAATAATTAGCAGTAGCTTGTAAGCTTCATACACCAAAGGCCTTTTATCTAGTAGCAACACTCTGCAAAGAAGTTGAAAGAGAAGTGTTGTTTTCTTACTGGCCACAGGCATCTCCAGAACTGTGTGTATGATTAGGGCATGAGTGTTTGTAACAGGGAGCCTAAATTTTGTTAGTCAATGTAAACTATTGAAAAGGGGCATCCTTATTTTTAATTATTCTTAATTAATCAGAATGCTTCTTTATTTAAAAAAAAAAAATACCCAGGAGAGCTATTCTGTAGAGATACTTTCAGATTTCCAGAAGCCAGCACTTAATAATGAAGTGGACTTCCTTACATAATGACCAACCTTCATAGTATGTTCAATCAAAAATCTGGAAATGTTTTATTGAGAAAATCAGCTATCCTACGGATTTGGCTCTAACACTTCCCAACAATAGACTGAGATTTCTGGAGAATGCTGATCAGAGAATCATCTCTGATTAGTAGGCACTTCACTGAGGATGATGGACACCCTCCGTGAAGATTCAGGGTGAGAGAAGTCTGTAGATATTCTCAGCTATCCAGGTCATGGTTGTCCCAAAGGTGCTTTTTCAGGAGGCAACTGGGACTTACTTGGTTTTTCTTTTGAAGACATTTTGCTTCTCATCCGAGAACTGAAGACGCTTCTTGGATGAGAAGTGAAACATCTTCAAAAGAAAAAAAAAACCAAGGAAGTCCAGTTATCTCCTGAAAAGCACCTTTGGGCAGGGGTGGGCTGTTGAGGGTTCACAGGGGTTCAGGAGAGCCCCTAGCTAAGATTCTGTGCAGTTTGGAGAAACCCCCCAATTCCACTCCTGGCTGGCCCGGCCCACCCTGCCCCTCCTAGGAGTCACCACATGGCCCATTTTGGATGCAGGTAAGTGCAGGGTGTGCACAGAGGCTCAGGGAGGGGAAAAAATGGGCCTCCTGGAAGTTTGGGAAAGCCAGAAATAGGCACATTTCTGGCTTCCAGAGAGCCTCTGGAGGCCAGGGCGGCCATTTTTGCCCTCCCAGAAGCTCGGAAAAAGCCTCCGGAGTTTGGGGAGGGCAAAAATGCCCCCTTGCCATGGTGCAGGAAGTCAAGTAGACCACGCCCACCGTGGCCACACCCACTCAGCAACTGGGCAGAGAACCCTTTTCTAAAATTTTTGAAGCCCACCCCTGCCTTTGGGACATTCGGGGAAATAGCAGTTTCATTGGTCAACTGGCCTGCTGTCAGAATCCACCATCTGATTCTAACCAGAAGTCAAGCCCAGGACTGGGAATTCTACATGGAAGCCAAGAAGATGTCCTGCCTCATGAATGGCAGGTGACTAAGACTCCATTGGCCTAACTCCTTAGCTGACCCCACTGCTTGGCCTGCCTCTTGGATGTGGATGTCTACTGTGCCAGCTTTCACTCTTCCAAACGTTCCAAAATGGGTGGTTACTCCAGCAAATGAAATATGACCATATTTCCAGAGAAGCAGTCAGTATAATCTGCAGAGTCCCCACCCTGTTAAATGTGAAGGCTTATAACAATAAAACGAAATTGGCTGTCTTTTCTGAAAGAGCATTTAAGGGCTGGATTAGAGACTTCATTTTATTCTTGAGCAACATTTGACTCAATAAGTGTAAACATCTTGTTGGCTAATTAATAGGACCAGATGTTTTTGCAGTTCAAGGGAACCCATTGTCTGTCTGACTCTCGTCACTGGGAGCTGATACGCTCCTTTTTGGCCATGGAAGAAGCAGAAGTGATCATTCAATCTAATACCTCCAAAGAGATTTGCTCTCCAAACAGTTAAAATTGTCTGGAAAGCAAAAAGAAGCAAACAATATGCCCTCAAGTAAGTCATGCTCCAATAAATTTGGTCAATACAGAATCCTTGAGGAAAATACAGTTTGATTTAAGTTTCCTTGCATCCATTTTTTATAATGAAAAATTCGATTTTGTACCATATCTATTGATTTTTTTTTCCCCTCATGTGCTCTTCATCCTATTTCCTAATTTTAACATATCCTTGAATTAGGATTGTTCCAGAATTAGTGCATTTTAATGCTATGCAGAAGTTTGCAAAACAGGTTAGATTAGATGGCTGAAATTCAAGGATATATTAAACTGAGGATTAAATGTTATAGGTCCCCAATCCAGCCTGGTATCTCACAAATGTGAACTAAAAAACCCCCACTAAACTAAATTAAGGTAGAAAAAAAACATTTTTCTTGAGGGTTTTTTGGGGAAAGGGAAATTTACATCCTATGTCCATGTTTCTAATACTGGCTTCTCATGACTTGCAGTAGTCATTCAGATGTGTTTTCTAAACATTGAATTGTAGGTCCAGATGCTTCTCTAAAATAAAAAGGCTGTGCTTGTACAATTAAATTAGAAGATGTAGTTCGGAACACTGTGAATAGTGGTCTCAAGAATTATCTATTCCAGAAATTTTTATGCATGAATCAAAGAGAGGAACAACATGTTTACATTAATACGGTAATGGTGCATTTGGATGAGTTTCAGGCACTGTCAGTATTTCCTTTAGTAAATTACTTTAGACACAGATGTTCATCTGTATCTTTAGATCTGGCACAGAAGGCAGGTGTGGGTGCCATCAGCTGAGAGTCTACACTTCGTGGGTCCCACAAGATGTATCTTCTCTGTCATGGAATACACCTTATGGAATATTCTTTTTCCCAAAATTAGATTAGCTCCATCCCTTTCGACATTACAGAAGATCCTCAAGATCTGGTTATGTTATGAGGCGTCTAGGGCTCCCAGGAAACCAGGTGACTATCTTGGCAATGTTTCGACTAAGTCCCATCTTCAGGGCTGGTGCTTTCGGCTTCATGCTTGTGTGAGCAAAGCGTGATCGGAGCTGCTGTTTCCCTATATATACTGATGGGCAGGTTGGCTGTGTTGTCATTTCTTGTTTGGTTGATGGAGTTGATGTTTGCAGATTGGCTGGCTTTTTTGTAAGAACCTGTGTGGCTGAGGTATTGGCTGTGTGTCTATCAGCCTCCTGTGTTGTAAGGACCTGGGTAATGGGCTGTGTGATGACCTTCTGAGTTCTATTGTTTTGACATCCTGGGTCTTGTGCTGTAATCTCCTGGGTCGTAATGACCTGGGTCATGGGCTGGGTGATGTAAGCACCAGCCTGAAGATGGTGAGTGGGACCTCATCAAAACGTTGCCAAGATGCTCTCAATTTTTACATGGGAAAAGACCCAAACATGCCAAGACCTGCATACCTGTACCCGTGAAAATATGTGTGTGTGTGTGTGTGTGTGTGTGTGTGTGTGTGTTTAATATTAAGAATTTTTTTATCCAATTGTACAGTGCTCAGAGTCACTCAGAGTCACTCAGAGTCACTCAGACTCACTTTCACTGAGAGGGTGGATACACATATTTGGTAAATAAATAAATTTAAATTTAATTAAATTCTCTCTGAAACATTTTCCACTGACTGCTTGAATATAAGTGAGCAGATGTCTGATTCTCACATGATGCTTTTTAAAAACAGTAAACAGAATTTAGATAAATCTAAACAAAAGTAGATTAATCTATATGGAATATAGCCATATGATATGTTGTAACTTGGCTAGTATTACATGTCTCTACTGGGTTCCAAATAATTCTTGGACCCTATTCTCTGATCTTTAATATGGTTTATTGGTCAGAATTCTTCTCTCATTAATACTACATACAGGATTCTTCTTACACATTACTATATAGTTTGGGAAATGAAATTCACCTATATAATTGCAGGATGCTGATGTAGAACATAGAATAACAGAGTTGGAAGGGACCCTGGAGGTTTTCTAGTCCAACCCCCTGCTTAGGCAGGAAACCCTACACCACTTCAGACAAATGGTTATCCAACATCTTTTAAAAAACTTCCAGTGTTGGAGCATTCACAACTTCTGGAGGCAAGTTGTTCCACTGATTAATTATTCTAACTGTCAGGAAATTTCTCCTTAGTTCTAGGTTGCTTCTCTCCTTGATTAGCTTCCACCCATTGCTTCTTGTCCTGCCCTCACGTGCTTTGGAGAATAGCTCAACTCCCTCTGGCAGCTTCTGAGATATTGGATATCATGTCTCCCCAGTCCTTCTTTTCATTCTAGTTATGTAATCCCATGTCTAGTTATGTAGCCTTGTGTCTAAAGTCTGTAACAGAAAGATGGGGATCTCACTATCTAAAAGGAACCCAAAGTTACAACTTTTCCAAATGCAAGACTCAAAGTTAGACCCAACTAGTTGATTTGAGGGAAGGAGTAGAAAAAAGGAGTAATGGACAAAATGGGATTAGGTTTCTTTGTAAGGCATTTCAAAGCTGAATTCTTACAACTTTCATTTCAGTAGGAAATTAACCCTATTTATTATCATTTGCAACTTCCCTTGCAATTTTCTGGAATAGTGACACTTGACCAAACCCAAGTAAGACTGAAACTTGCCATTTTCTGATCCTCTACTTTGGTGCTGAAATACGGCCCAAAGGGGCTCACTCTCCATTATTCTAAAAGAAACTATAAGTAAGAAAGTGTTAAAACAGTTTGACATAGTGGTTAAAGTGCTCATCTAGAAATCAGGAGACTGTGAATTCTAGTTCCAGTTTAGGCATGAAAGTGACTTTGGGCCAATTACTAGGAGACAGTAAGTTCTAGTTCCAATTTAGGCATGAAACCTGGTTGGTGACTTTGAGCCAGTAACTCTCTCTCATCCCAAGTCACCTCACAAGGTGTTTGTTTTTTTTGTTGGAAAAATAGGAGGGGGAAGGAATATTAGGAATACTTGGCCCTGTGAGAGGAAAGGCTGCCTGCATAATGGCCAGCACCTGGGCTGCTGTGCCCTGTTTCTTTAATACCTCTGCCTAGCCAGCCCAGATATAGGACTATGGGGCTCTGTGGGGTTTTGGAACCCATTAAAATGGATTCCAGAAGATGGTAGAGGACAGGAAGGCCTGAAGGAATGTTGTCCATGGGGTCGTGTGGGTTGAACACAACTTTGCAACTAACAACAACAACAGCCTAAAAGAACTCATGAGAGTTGCCTTGAGTTATTTAGAAAGCAATAAAGGTGAGATAAAAATCAAATAAGTAAATAAACCATCTAATCGTTGATTGAACTACAGCTTTGCAACAATTGGATGATGCTTTCCCTCTGGCTGAGACAATTACAGCTATCTTCTTTCCAAAGAAAAGAAGCAGAAGGAAAGAAAAAAAAATAGCTGGCTGGAATGGACACACTTTGAAGGAGTTTGGAGGAAGAAATATTGCTATTCACATATCCATGGCTAGAAGCAAATATTGCTATTCAGGAAAGAAAAGCTGAGCCAGGCAGGAATCGAACCTGCAATCTTCTGATCCGTAGTCAGATGCGTTATCCATTGCGCCACTGGCCCTGTGATAACCTATCCATTGATGCATAATTCACCTTTGACAAAGAGGGAAGTTGCCAAAGCATCTAAGTGATAGAGGAGACAAGAGACAACTACATTGCTCAAGGCACAATGCTTTTTGGATGCCTGCCATTTGAGAAGGCCAATGCAATTTGTGTGTGTGTGTGTGTGTGTGTATCCTCTGGGAAATTAAGCTTTCCTGAGCATAAACATTTGCCTCAAGGCTGTTAAGCATCTCTAAAGTGGCTCTGTTGCAATGGGAACACCTCACTTCTGTGGGATAAAGATGATTATGAGGGTACACCCAGAGCCCTTGAACATTTTGGATGATCAAGGGATGAGTGACTTGTATGCTATCAAATGCATTCATTGGTATTCCAGAATTTGACCTACTGTTGCTGAAGAAAAGACAGATGTCATAAAAGGTAGATGAGATTAAAGAAGATGGCTGAGGATGCAACCCAACAAAAGGGTCAAGGATTAGAAAAGGGGTTGCTGTTGACTCCTGTCTTTGTGAGAGAGCAATCAATCCATCAGAACAGAACTGAAAGGGACCTTGGAGGTCTTCTAGTCCAACCCCCTGCTCAAGCAGGAGACTCTATACCATTTCAGACAAGTCTCTTCTTAAAAACTCCAGTGATGAAGCACATTTACAACTTCTGAAGGGAAGCTGTTCCACTGGTTAATTGTTCTAATGTTAGAACAAATCAATCAAGGACAGAAGCAAGTTCCTCCTTAGTTCTAGGTTGCTTCTCTCCTTGATTGATTTCCATCCATTGTTTCTTGTCCTGCCCTCTGGTACTGTAGAAAATAAGTTGATCTCCTTCTCTCAAATACTGGAATACTGTTATCATGACACTCCTAGTCCTTCTTTTCCCTAGACTAGCCATACCCAATTCCTGCAAGCATTGTTGATATGTTTTAGTCTCCAGGCCTTTAACTAATCTCCTAGTTGCTCTTCTCTGCTCTTTTTCCAAAGCCTCAACACCTTTTTTTTGTAATGTGGTAACCAAAACTGGATGCAGTATTCCAGGTGTGGTCTCACTAAGGATTTATAAAGTGGTACTTACATTTCACATGATTTTGATTCTATGCCTCTGTTTATACAACAAAATATTGTATTAACCTTTTTTGGCTGCTGCTGCACACTGCTGGCTCATATTTAATTGATCATCTACTAGGACTCCAAGGTCCCTCTCACAGTTACTGTTTTTGAGTCAGGTAAATGACTAGCCAGATGACTAGCCTTCCTATGGTGGGTTTCTTGGTTCAAAGCTGTTGACAGACTAGAACACTGGGACATATTTAACAAAATGAAATTCAATGTAGAGAAAAGTAAAGTCCTACAATTAGCGAAGAAAAACCCAAAGTACACATACAGACTGGGTGAAACCAGGCTCAATAGCAGTAACTGTGAGAGGGATCTTGGAGTCTTAGTGGACAACCAGCTAAATATGAGCCAGCAGTGTGCGGTGGCAGCCAAAAAAGCCAATGCAATCCTAAATTGCATTAACAGAGGGATACAATCAAGATCAAGGGAGGTACTAATACCACTCTATAAAGCCTTAGTAAGACCACACCTAGAGTACTGCATCCACTTGAGACTTTCAAGAAGAGATTGGACTCCCATCTGTCAGAAATGATGTAAGGTCTCCTGCTTGGGCAGGGGGTGGACTAGATGACCTACAAGGTCCCTTCCAACTCTGATTATCCATTATCTGTTATCTGCTTTTAACCAAGTGTTGTGAGGCTGCTAGGGAGCAAAGATTCAGGTAAGAATTTTAGTACTCGTGCTAGGCTCAAGGGTGGTGGTACTACTAGGCATCCTCACCTATAAACAAGAGGATTCCTGAATGGGTTGCTACATAGATGTTCATTTTAAAAAAGAAAACATGATTTGGCCGAATTGCAAATCTTGAACCCTTGAGGATTGTTTTAGGCTGCATATATTGGCCTGAAGGAAATAAAAATCTTGGATGTAGCGTTCCTCTGCAGCATAACCAAACTCATTGTTTATACTGTATTTTCCCAAAAATAAGCCCCAGCATGATTTTTCAGGATGCTTGTAATTTAAGCCCTGCACCAAAAATAAGCTCAGTTAAGATAGTCAGCCAGACGGATGCATTTAATATGTCCATTGCAAGACATGATGGACGTATTGAATTATAAAATAAGACATCCCCTGAAAATAAGCCCTAATGTGTCTTTTGAAGCAAAAATATAAGACCAGGTCTTATTTTCCGGAAATACGGTATTAAGGATACCATATCTGGTTTGCCAAAAATAATTTTTTTTAAAAAAATGCAATAATCATTAGATGCCAGCAAAAATGTCTCTGCTGCCATCTAAAGATGGTCTGAATTTTTGCAACCTGATAATGGTAGCTCTAGTTCAGGGGTTGCCAACCTTTTGGACCTCAGGACCACCAAACTTATAATTTTAAATGCCAGGGACTACTAGTTCATGATATGTTGATAAGTATTAATGCTGGCTTTCTTGGCTATGGTTTACTTAAGGATGTTGTTTGTTCACGTACCGGAGTAGTTTTGAAAAATTACAAAGGGTGATCAAGTGAGCTTGAAATGCAACTATTGTAAATAAATGCTGGTTGCTAAACCCCCAAATTTTGATCACATGACTGTGGGGAAGCTGCAATAGTTATGTGTGAGGACCATTTATCAGTCACTTTTTTCAGAGACTTTAAAACTTGTTAAGGTTGCTAAATGAATGGTTATAAGCAGAGGACTAATTGTAACATGCTGTGTAAATCTCTGTAAAGAATAACAGAGTTGGAAGGAACCTTGGAGTCTTCTACTTCAACCCCCTACTCAAGCACAAGACCCTATACTGTTTCAGACAAACGGTTGTCCACTTGTTTAGTTTTATGGATTGTGTGACAGCCCTCGCCAATGGGATAAGTCAACAACAAGTTGATGGCTCCTTCTGGAAGACATGTTCTTTAGAAGCTCTACAACTTTAAGCAACCCATTGCTCTCCACGTCTCCTGATGTACTGGCCTGTCTCCTGGTTGCGCCTCCATGCTCTGGACACTACACTGACAGACACAGCAAACCTTCTTGTCACAGCTTGCATTGATGTGCCATCCTGGATGAGCTGCACTACCTGAGCCACTTGTGTGGGTTGTAGACTCTGTCTCATGCTACTACTAGAGTGAAAGCACCGCCAGCATTCAAAAGTGACCAAACCATCAGCCAGAAAGCATAGGAACTGAGAAGTGGTCTGTGGTTACCACCTGCAGAACCACTCCTTTATTGGGGATGTCTTGCTAACTGCCTATGCTTTCCACCTGTTGTCTATTCCATTTGCACAACAGCGTGTGAAATTGATTGTCAGTCAGTGTTGCTACCTAAGTGGACAGTTTGATTTCACAGAAGTGTGATTGACTTGGAGTTACGTTGTGTTGTTTAAGTGTTCCCTTTATTTTTTTTTGAACAGTGTATTAGTAACATGACCCATGCACCCACAGGAACTTCCCATTGGGAAACCTGATCAATACTTGCAATCATAAAGAAGCATATTAGATAAACGAGGCCAGATTATGGTGATTGGGTGGGATTTAGATGGAATATTAAGGATATGAAAGATTTTTAGAGAAAGAAAACTGAAGGCAACCTTTTCTGTCCTTCCAGATGCCTGTCCAGAGATGAAAACCAAATATCTAACATCAATAAAAACCTGGAATAAAATTCACCCTTGAGAAAAAGGCGAATCCATAATGAATGGACAATAGAACAGATCCTGCTTTTTAAAAAAAAGGTTTCTGGATTATCCCAAAGTTAAAGAATAGAGCAGCTGCAAGACCACAGTCGGAGAACTGGCAAACTACAAAACCACGAACAGTAGGAGTTTCAAAAGAGAATTTTGTCCAGGCATCCCTTTTTGTTTGTAGGTCATAATACAATCAGTGGGCAAAACTAAACATTCTGTTAACCTTCATGCATCTCCCTGTTTTTATAAACCATATGGCTCAACATGGTTTCTTCCAATGCCTTTGCATTCTCACACATTAAAAATTGCAATTCAGCAGCTACTATAGGAAGAGTTTGGGGGTAGTAGTGGGGTTCCACCAGTGGTGGGATTCAAATTTTTTTACTACTGGCTCTGTAGGCATAGCATGGTTTGGTGGGTGAGGCAGGGGAAGGATACTGTAAAATCTTAATTCCCTTCCCACCCCACTAACCTGCTTTCTAGCTCTGTTCTCCTGTGCAGGGCAACCAACGAAGACCCAGCCAATCAGCTGGGACTCTGGAGGCAGAGAATTGGGGGCGGGGCCAGTCAGAGGCGGGATTGGCCGGTTCTCCAAACTACTCAAAATTTCTCCTACTGGTTCTCCAGAACTGCTCAGAACCTGTTGAATATCACCTCTGGGTTCTACTCCCAAGGCTTTAATAGAGGAGCCATGTAGGTCTAGACCAGGGGTCTCCAACCTTGGCAACTTTGAGACTTGTGGACTTCAACTCCCAGAATTCCTCAGCTGAGGAAACTGGCTGGGAGTTGAAGTCCACAGGTCTTAAAGTTGCCAAGGTTGGAAACCCCTGGTCTAGATCTTCAGAGACTTTTCCACCCCAGATTTAGACGAATATTTATTTTGGACAATTCTCCACTTTCTCCTTTGGATTTCAAATCTTCTTACAAAGAATGAAAATGCAAAGCGGAAAAAGGCAGGAAAATGGGAAAGCATGTGAAGGACAGTTCTGAGAACTTCAGTCTTCTAACGTATCTGAAAAGGGCCAATAAAGCATAAAACATAGGAGGTGAAATACCTGTGGGAGATTCTCAATTATCCAGATCATGGTTGTTGTCCCAAATGTTCTTTTTCAAAAGGCAACTGGGTTTTGTTTTTCCTTGAAGGTGTTTCATTTCTCATCCAAGAAGCTTCTTCAGTTTGAAGATGAGAGAAGAAGTGAAATGTCTTCAAGGAAAAACAAAGGAAGTCCAATTGCCTTTTGAGAAAGCACCTTTGGGACATAGGAGGCGAAAGCAAGAGCACAGTGGAGTTGGAGATAAATAATCAAAGAGTCAAAACAAGATTAAAGGGAGAGTCAGAGTGGTTGAAGAAAGAAGATGAAAAGAGAGAAGGGATAAAAACACAAAAGCAGAGACCAAATCTAGATCCAACCTACTGCTACCAAGTGATCCAAATGCCCAATCTTCCTTCCTTCAGTACCTATGACCATAACAGGAGTGGATGTCTATCTCATTCACCTCTAGAAGCAGTGTTAGATAGGGCAGACAGAAAAAGAAAGGACACCAAACATGCTCAAGTTCAATCAACCAGATGTGAGACTTTTATTTTTCAATGATCACTGAGATCCTAGCTCACAACCATTAGTAGAAATGTACTCTTTGTTTAAAGATGTAGGCTGAAAACAAAACATCCTTAAGGCATCTGAGCATTTGGGCTTTTCTGGCATTTAAGTGACTAGGTCACCTGGTCATTGCCTTCTTCGCTTTGTAGCCATTTGTTCTTGTAGATCAAGTAGATACAAATATTGTGCTCAATCTGGATTTGTTGTTATTAGTTGCGAAGTCATGTCTGACCCATTGCAATCCCATGGACAACGTTCCTCCAGGCCTTCCTGTCTTCTACCATCCTCCGCAGTCCATTTAAACTCATGCCGACTGCTTCAGTGACTCCATCCAGCCACCTCATTCTCTGTCGTCCCCGTCTTCTCTTGCCCTCAACCCTTCCCAGCATTAGGCTCTTCTCCAATGAGTCGTTCCTTAGGTTGAAACTAATCAAGGGTAGAAGCAACATAGAAATAAGGAGAACAGTTAGAACAGTTAGAACAGTGGAATGACTTGGCTCCAGAAGTTGTGAATACTCCAACACTGGAGGTTTTTAAGAAGAGACTGGACAATCATTTGTCTGAAAGGGTATAGGGTTTCCTGCCTAGGCAGGGGGTTGGACTAGAAGACCTCCAAGGTACCTTTCAACTGTTTTCTGTTGTTCTGCTCTACATGTGCTCATTCTGAATGGTTTACAATTGCTACTCTCCTTGCATCAGATGGTTCTTTATTCTGAAAGTGTACAGACTGTTCTCTGTCAAGCACACCCTGACAGCCCAAGACCTCTTGATTCCTTAGCCAGCTTTTCCCTGCTCTGCAATTTGACCGTCTGACTTAATTTCACGCATCAGCCAAAAATGCAACTGTCGGCATAAAACCTGCAAGTTCTCCAAATCATGTTTCAGGCTAAATCCTGCTTAATTAGAGGCTTGCCTCTTAACTGCCACTCTTAACTGATGCTTCAGCACCCTCTGTTTTCTGATTATTTCTTATAGGGCTGTCTTCCTCTCAAATGTTTTAACCTGCACAGATTGCTAATTTTAGAATAACTCTAGAACTCAATGAGAATAAAGGCAATTAATGACGTTTTTGTGTTCTTGTTGTACTTTATTTATTAAAGCATTTAAAGAAATAGAATAAATAGCTACCTTTAAAAAGAAGATAGAAACAGGTACAATGGATAAGAACAATAAAATAGAATGGAGTGGAGCGGAATGGAATGAACAGAACAGAACAGAATAGAATAGAATAGAATAGAATAGAATAGAATAGAATAGAATAGAATAGAATAGAATAGAATAGAATAGAATAGAATAGAATAGAATAGAATTGTTTATTAGCTAAGTATGATTGGACACATAAGGAATTTGTCTCTATTGCATAAGCTCTCAGTATACATACAAGCAACAAGTGATAAATCAAGATCATAGTCATCATTAAAAATACATTCATCATAAATCATAAGATTTAGTGATAGTCATAGGATACTAAATAAGCAGTCAACCAAAATCATACTAGGATATTAAATAAAACAATATAAATCATAAGATACAAGCAACAAAGTTATAATCATAAGAAGACAAAATTCCAGTTTACAATTATCATAACATTTAAAATACATTGTTGCAACAATTAATTAAATCTTTGGACCATTTTCAAATTGGGATGTTGGAGAAGACTCTAGAGAATCCTTGGATTGCAAGGAGATCCAATCTGTCAGTCCTAAAGAAAATCAACCCCGACTGTCCTTTGGAAGGGCAGATCCTGAAGTTGAAGCTCAAATACTTTAACTACCACATGAGAGGAGACAACTCCTTGGGAAAGACCCTGATTGTTGTGAAAGACTGAAGGCAAAAGGAGAAGGGGACAGCAATGGATGAAATGGTTAGATAGTGTCATCTACACAGTGAACATGAATTTGGGGAAACTCCAGGAGACAGTGGAGGGGGTCCTGGCATAATACGGTCAACAGCAGGGCTGTCAAACTCATGGCCCGTGGGCCAGATGTGTCACAAGCTGCCCACACCCACGCCCAGTTTAGCGAAGGGGAAAGTCGTGATACGTCACATGATGATGCCATGACAACGCGAGTTTGACACCCCTGGTCTACAGTGTCATGAAGAATCAGACATATCTTAGTGGCTGAACAACAGCATAGAACTAAGTTCATTGAGAAATAGCTAGAAATCTATATAAAATTCTAAATATATTAATGTCCACATCACCACTATTTGTCATTGTTCCAGAGTTTGATTGATTAATTATCTGCCATCAAGTTGTTGTTGACTAATAGCAACCACAGAGATAGATTTTTTTCCATGATGATCTGTCCCACAGGTGGTATTCAGCAGGTTCTGACCAGATCTGGGGAACCAGTTCTGCGGAAATTTTGAACAGTTCGGAGAATCGGCAAATACCACCTCTGATTGGAGATTTTACAGTATCCTTCCCGTGCCATGCCCACCTAGCCACGCCCACCGAACCAGTAGTAAAAAAATTTGAATCCCACCACTGATCTGTCCCAAACCTGGTCCTTCAGCTCTTCCAATGGCACTCCCATTGTAACTGAGTTGGTCATCCTCTTCTTCATTTTCCTTTCATCTGTCCCAGCATTAGAGCTTTTCCAGAGAGCTAAGTCTTCACATAGTGTGTCTGAAATAGAATAATTTGTGGTTGGTCATCCTAAGTGAGAATGCTTGGTTGGTATGTTTGATGATCCATTTGCTTCTTCTCATGACCCTTCCCAATTTTTCAGGAGTCTTCTCCAACATCAAATTTCAAAAGCATCAATGCTCTTCCTATCTTGCTTCTTCAAAGTCCACTCCCAGAGAGGTGCAACCGATTGGTGGACAGAGGACAATGGGTGGACCAGAGCAGGGAAATGGGACTTTTATCTTATGCTTTTCGCACAAAATGTTAGAACTGGCTTTTCCACTTCTGTTACCTACATGGCTTTTCAATAAAGTATACTCTTGAAGAAAAAAATTGTCTCAGGAGTTTCTCTTGCTGGCTAGCATATTGGGATGGTCGACACTCCCATTACACCTTGGTGATATTTGCATCAATATAATAAACATTGAGATGTTTTAATTACTGCCTTCTTTAGGTCAATTATTTGTCTCTTAAAACCCCACTCCAGAACCTGAACTGGATTATAAAGGCACCACCTTTTCAAACACAAAGTTGAGGAAAACACTGATACTGCATTAATTTTGTGTGATGTTTGAAGTTCTGGTCATTTAGGGACATCTTGGTCGGAACAAGACTATAAATAGTACAATATTCAATACAGGCTACAGTGCCTTAATCCAGTCAGCTCCCACTTGGTTGAGTCTAGAATGAACTAAGTTTACGAGCTGTTCTAAAGAATTTAAAATCTGTGCTTTTTCATGGTTGGTGGCACAAATCTCTCCATACCACACACTCGCATGTATAGCACTCCTGTGAAATGAAAGAGCGGTGTCTTTATGACATCACAGAATTGATTCTGCATTTATTTGCCTTTCTAGCAAGATTTCCTCCTGTCTTCCTATACCTCAAGCAGGCAAATACTGACTTGTTATTTTCAAATAGCTGTTTCTAAAGTACCAAATAGACTGTTGTTAGAAAAAAGAGTCGTCTTATTTTCCCCAAGTCAGGGAAAGAAAATGCTAGGGTATACAAGGGCTTAATTGTTTGGATGGTTCAGTCTGTAATGTTGTCTGAGTTTTCCCATTGGTCTCCCACAGGTATGTTTTAAGAACACTAATTTTGTGGCATCTGGCTCAGTTTGTTTTAAAAGTGGAAGAGTTTTGAAATTCACAGGGAGAGGAAAGGGATATATACATATAAATCCTACATTTGCAACTATGCTACAAAATATGATGTGTTCTATAGCTGTCCAGCTAAAATCAGAAGAATACAGCTCGCCCTTGACTTACAGCAGTTACAAAAAATGTGTAAAGTTGCAATGGCCCTGAAAAAAAGTGACTTATGACCATTTTTCACAATTATGACTGTGGCATTCCCACGGTCATGTGGTCTAAACTCAGAAGCTTGGCAGTTGACTCATATTTATGACGCTTGCAGTGTCGGTTCCTGGCAAACAAAGCCAATGATTAAGCCAGATTCACTTAACAACTGGGTTGTCAACAAAACTTCAGTGTTAACAACAACTGAACTACTGCAGTGATTCATTTAACTGTGGCAAGAAAAGTTGTAGAAGGGGCAAAATTCATTTAACAAATGTCTTGATTAGCAACATAAATTTTGGGCTCAATAGTGGTTGTAAGTCAAGGACTACCTATAATATACCATTGCAAAAAACAAGAACCCTGCAGAGGTGGTATTCAGTAGGTTCTGACCAGTTCTGGAGAACCGGTAGTGGAAATTTGGAGTAGTTCGGAGAACTGGCAAATACCACCTCTGACTGCCCCTTCCCCCATCTATTCTCTGCCTCCCGAGTCCCTGCTGTTCGGCTGGGTCTTCTTTTGTTGCCCCGCACAGGAGAATGGATCTGGAAAGCAGGTTAGTAGGGTGAGGAGGGAATGGGGATTTTGCAGTAACCTTCCCTCAGGAGTGGGGAGGGAATGGAGATTTTACAGTATCCTTCCCCTGCCATGCCATGCCCACCAAGCCATGCCCACAGATCCGGTAGTAAAAAAAAATTGAATCCCACCACTGGAACCATGCCTCATCTTCATGGCAATGCCTTTGATGGCCACCAATGACAGACCAGGGCATCAGAAGGAGCCAATGTGATGTAAGTCAGAAGGCTGACTCATATCTCAGCGGTGATGCATAATAGTGTTCCGCCATTCCTGGTTCTCTCACTGCTAAACTCCCAAGGACAACCATCCCCTCTTCTCTGCTTACAACTTACCAAAGACATTGCCTATCTCCAGTCTACAGCACAGTCCTTTTAACAGTTCCATGAAGGCTCTACACCCATTTGCACTACTCAGGTGACCCTGACGAATTTTGATCACGTGATCATGCAAAGGTCGTAACTGTGAAAAATGGTCATAAGTCCCTTTTTCGGTGCTGTTGCAACTTTGATTGGGCACTGAATGAATGGTTGTAAGTTGAGGACTACCTGTGACTTTGGAAAACTGCCCATTTGGCAAAGCACGTTATCGATATACTAAAGGTGCTTTTTAAAGAGGCAACTAGACTTTCTGGGTTTTTCTTTGAAGATGTTTCACTTCTCATCCAAGAAGCTTCTTCAGCTCGGAGAGGATGGTGGTCAGAGCTGAAGAAGCTTCTTGGATGAGAAGCGAAACGTCTTCAAAGAAAAACCAGAACGTACAGTTGCCTCTTGAAAAAGCAACTTTGGGACAATCATGACTTGGATGACTGAGAATCTCCATAGACAAATTGTCTATCTCTATAGATGGTGTTGCCCACAGTGCTGGTTGGAAGAATTTCACCAAGCCGTTTGGTAGAACCATAGCAAAGGCAGCTTCTGAAATATGAAATGGCCTTCACATTAATTACAAGTATGTCCTTCCGGCTCTCTCCCCCTCGAAGTCCTTATCTTCTGCTCTTCTTCCTGCTGGAGGATAGGTCAAGCAGTTTGTAAGGAGTCTATTGTCAAACTAATTGATTGCCCCTGGGGAAACTCGAGTTCAGAAGCAGGGGCCCCTGCTGGGTCAACAGAGGTCAGGCACATCAAAGAGGAAATAGATGTGTTCCATCAGGGGTGGGAATGACAGAACTCATTGACACTTGAAGCTGCCAGGGCTGTCTTCCATTGTGGGACAGGAAGCAAGACAAGGAATCTGCTAAAAGAAAAGCTCCAGCAAAAGATAAAAGATATAGACACGTGCGTGGAAGATAGGAAAAGTTGAAAAGGAACCTGTTAAGAATTTGAGTTTTAAGCACTACAGGTAGTCCTTGACTTAGAATACAGTTGACCCCAAAATTTTATGTTGCTGGCTGAGAGGCAGTTGTTACAGCTTGTTAATAGCTTTCCCCGTGTTATGACTTTTCTGGTCACAATGGTCATAGCTGAATCCTTGCCGTTGTTTAAGTTAGTCACATGGTTGTTGTTGGTGCATCTGGCTCCCCCATTGACATTTATTTATTTTAGAAAATTTATACTCAAGGTGGCTTACACGGATATAAAAGCCATATCAAAGAAATAAAAGTAATTTTAAAATGAGAAGAAGAAAATAATAAAATTGTTAAGTTTGAGGCATGGGTTTAATGAACGGAGACCAGACTGTAAACCGTGAACTTCACAAGCATAACAGAGACAAAAAAAACCCGGCTAGCAGTCACTCTTTTATAGCGTAAGCTGCTATCCGGATAACCAATGGATAGCGTTATAGCGTTTGAATCTTGGCGCGGCCCGCCAACAGCCAATCAGATTGCTCGGAAAGAACCAATTATAACTTGCCATTATATGGGCCAATAGGAAGTGCAGGATTACGATCCTGCTATGCAAATGAATCTTTATTAAATACATTTCTTTAGTTCACAACAAAAATAATAACCCCCCCACCTTACCCCCTATCCCGGCGACAACACACTTTCATACAAATCATTTCACGGGCTCCATCCCACTCTGGATTCCTCAGACCTGCTGACAGAACCATGTCTTCAGGGCCTTCTGGAAAGCAGGGATGGGCTTCAAAAAATTTAGCAAAGGGCGATCTGTCCCGTTGCTGGGTGGGCATGGCCTAGTTGGCCTCCTGAACCATGATGTGGTGGGGGCATTTTTGCCCCCGGGGTTCTGGAGGCTTTCCTTGAGCCTCCGGGAGGCTGAAAATGGCCTCTCCAAGCTCTGGAGGTTCTATGGAAGCCAGAAATAGGCCCATTTCCAGCCTTCCCAAACTTCTGTGTGTGGGGGAGAGTTATGCCCTCCCCAAGCCTCTGTGCATGCCCTGCACTTCCCTGCATCCAAAACTGGCCACATTGGGACTCCGGGGAGGGGAGGGGCAGCCAGGAGTGGGATTTTTTTTTGGGGGGGGGGTGTTCTCCAAACTGCACAGAATCTTAGCTAGGGGCTCTCCCAAACCCCTGCGAACCCCCAGCAGCTCACCCCTGTCTGAAAGAGTCTTAGGGTGGGGACCAGTCTATTGTCTGAGGGAATGATGTTCCAGAGAGAGGGAGCCACCACGGAGAAGGCCCTTCTTCTGGGTCCTGCCAGATGGGATGGGACCCTCAACATTCCTTGCCTCCCTGCTCTGGTGGGTTGTTGCTTGTCCGAAGGTCACAAAAGGTTCTCCCATGACCCTGGGACACTGCAACTGTCATAAATACATGCCAGTTGCCATGCATCTGAACTTTGATCATGTGACCCTGGGTCATAAGTGTTAAAAGTGGTCACAAGTCCCTTTTTTCAGTGCCGTTGTCATTTTAAATGGTCACCAAACAAATTGTAGTAAGTTGAGGACTATCAGTAAGAGAGGGCTGTATGCAACAGAAAACAGGGCAAAAGTTCCTGGATTATGGCATGGAAGAAGCTGATCTATAGTAAGTTAAGCTACTACAATTCTATGACAATACTACAATTCCTAAGGAAGGATTTTCCCCCAGTTTATTCAAATATTTGTTGTTTGTTTTGTTTGATTTGTTTTGGGGAGGTGTATGTGCATGGCTGTAGGTTTCCCTCCTTATCATTTTGGAGGACAGCCCCTTTGGTCATGTTGCTGTCATCAGCCTGGATCATGAAAGCTTCCTGGGATTCACTAACTTCTATTGGCAATTCATCCCATCATTTGCAAAGATAGCCTTGATTGGCAAGGCTATCTTTGCAAACGATGGGGTGAAATGCCAACAGAAGTTAGCAAACCCCAGAAAACTTTGTAGTTGCTTATGGGTTCAGAGGGGACTGCCAATCTAAGATGGCTTTCACCTTCACTGGGTCCATCTCCACCCCCTCGCTTGACACTTGATAACACAGGTAAACTAGACAGCTGTCATGCCCCTACTGGAGTCAGAATCTGAGGAGGAAGATGAACAGCTGACAGGGAGTGGGAGTGTGGCTCCATTGGCTGTGAAGGAAACTGGGGAAGGGCAAAGTCCAGCTGGGCAGAGCAGGGGAGAGGGAGAGGGAGTTCAGAGGAAGACCCAGGCCCACCTCCTCTTCATCCTAGGGCACGCAGGGAGAAACGGAGAAGAAAGCAATGTGGGTTACGTGGCTGACGGTGGAGGAAAGGGCCCTGATTCCCTTCATTAACTACACCTGGGAATGAGAGTTTAAAAGAGATGCATGCTGAATGCAGCAGCTGCTGGGAGCAAAAATGAGTTTATCTTGTGGTGACTTTGCTTATCTGTGTTCCTGGTGTCTTCCCAACCGTGTTGAGTTATTGTCATGCCTTCACATCTGGAATTCTTGCTCCTGCCCTGTTGGAATAATTACCTCATCTTCCCTTGATTGGACTTAGAGTTGCAGTTTTTGTTGACCGTGTTTTGGACTTGATTCTCTGCAGCCAAAGGCTGTTCCTGGGAGAGTTTTTCTCCAGCCAGAAGGTAACCAGGACATTGGGGGCAAAGTTGGAGTTAATAAAGGGACTCCTACTGATTATCTGACTGTCTTTGCTTTTGTGCCACACCCCGGGTCATCCAGTGGTGGGATTCAAATTTTTTTACCACCAGTTCTGTGGGCGTGGCTTGGTGGGCATGGCAGGGGAAGGATACTATAAAATCCCCATGCAGAGGTGGTATTTGCCGGTTCTTCAAACTACTCAAAATTTCTGCTACTGGTTCTCCGGAACTGGTCAGAACCTGCTGAATGCAAATTATCACAACGGATATAGTGAAACTCACACTTGGACAGAAATTTATTATTATGATTTTCCATATTGGGTTATTTGGGATATTGAATGTACATAACAACATTCATTTGAGAATTGAGACTAGTCTGCAGTAGGAACTCAAGCTAAGCAGCTAGGTTGTGATTCTTACCTGGATGACTCTGTTCATACAATGGTTAGGAGTTTATGTACCTGCAGTTCAGAGTGGTTCCTGACATAGGTGTTACAGAGTGAGAGGGAACAGGCAGGCAAACAATGAAATTTGCATTGTGATATTGGCATGCAAACCATATGATTCATGTACTCGTGTTCAACCTCAGGACATAAATATGGGAAACTACATTGCGTGCACTGAGCCCATTATATGATTACTCTTTCATCATTGCGATCTGTGTTTCCAAATCTTTTAATAGGGCACCCAACACACCAACCTCTATTGACACCAATATATTTGCTCGACCTCTGTTTGAAGGTCTTTATATTTCCCTATTCTTTCTCACTGACCCTTCTACTGGTAGCTCCTGCAATGATAATTATCCGTATTTGTTTCTTCAAAACTACAATTATAACTTATTATGGTTCAGAAACATATCAGTTTGTGTTTGGGTGTTCTTCAGGATTTTAACTTCTTTGTGTTAACTTCTTTGTGAAATGTCACACGACGGAAACATGATGCAGTGAGTTTGACACCAGTGGTATAGGATCTCCTGCTTGAGCAAAAGGCTGGACTAGAAGACCTTCAATGTCCCTTCCAGCTCTATTCTGATAGATTGTTCACTATCTTCACCACCATTTCTTCCTCTTCTGTCTCTTCCTCCTCCTCCTCCTCCTCCTCCTCCTCCTCCTCCTCCCTTTTCATTGTTAGAGGGTGTGAGATTTTCTTCCTAAAGTGCCTTCATGGATTCACTGCATCCTGTGAATTGGGGAAGGAAACACCATTTGGTGCTCCACCTCATAGACCAAAATGTCTTTCCTCCTGGCCACACCCCCCCTCCCCCGGGCTCTTTACGATACAGCTCAAGAGATGCTCCCAGTTGGAAGAAGCAGAGTATATATCCCATGCTTGGTTAAATACAGGTTAAGTTCAAAATAAACACCTTCTTTTGAAATACATGCACTGACATGTTTCATGCTAGAAGTTTCTGAGGCATCCAGAAAAAGCTGGATTTGACAAACTCCCATCAAGATAGCCTGAAATATTTTAAACAGTCCTTAAAGAAGATAGATTTTGCTTAGATTTTTTTAAATAAACCATTGATTTCTTTCTTATTATAATAATTATTATAATTCATCTCATTACTAGAACTGGAATTAGAAAACGTGTTATATAAGCAAATGCCTTAGCTATGCATGGTTTCTTGCTTATTTTTAAAGGAGATTTTTTTTTAAACTTACAATAAAACTATCCTTAATGAGTGTTTGCAAAGCAAATATTTATTTCAATACAGTAGCCTATGTATTTGTAAAGGGGTAAAGATCTCTCTCCCTCCCTCTCTCTCTCTCAGAGAGAGAGAGAGAGAGAGAGAGAGAGAGAGAATCTCCTTTAAAAATAATAACAGCAACAGATGGAAAAGATTTTATGAATACATTTTTGCTTAGAAGAGCTTCCAATCCGGAATTTGAAATGCAGGCAATTGTATTAGTAGCTACATGTAAATTTGCTTTAAAGACTAGTTTTCAAGAAGATTTTTAGAAATTAGTTGCCTTGCAGAAGAATGTTGGCTAAGTGTGCTCCCCTCCCCATGTTTCAAAGTCTTTGTTTAATAACATAGGAAAATTGTTTGTTTTACCTAAGTTTCCTTGAAAATGACACAGAAATTACAAACATTCATATGCAGAGTCTTGCAAGTTATGGTATCTTGGGTGAGTTTGGGCAACTAATAATTGCTGGGGTGGGATATTTTTTCCCTTATCCTATATTCTGTTTCTCCAGATCCCTTTTGCATTAAAGAATGCAAACTGAATCTGAAAAACTTTTCCAACCATCAATTACATATTTTGACTTCTCAAGCTACAAAATTGGGGCTGCATTACGCAATGGTTGTTTCTGATATGTCAAACTGGCTTACAAGACTGATCGTTTAGGGTGGTTATTTCTTGTCCATTTCTGAATTATAAAAAAATAACTTTTTTTTTTTTTTTTTTTTTTTTTTTGTTTTTTTTTTTTTTAAAAAACATTTTCCCACTTTTTTTTTTTTATTTTGGGGGTGGGTCTTTCCATTTTGATCTACTGCCTTGGGGTTTCCTGGTGGGTGCCCCTCCAAGTACTAACCATGTCAAACCCTGCTTAGCATTTAGAGATGAGCCAAAGGACGATAATCAGAGATATATTCTCTGAGTTAAAGCCTTCCCTAAAACAAAATTGATGTTAAACAATGGGTGTCTATATGTCAGGGCGAATTAACTAATATTACATTTTTGAAAGTGAATATTTGAATATCCCCCCCAAAAAGCACCACATGTACAATATGTGGAGGAATTATATCATAGAAGCCAAGAAATTGAGTCTGTGCTTGCCATACACAAAACTTGGATATGGCTCCCTTGGATATAACCTTAAGAAGTTGTTACCAAAAAGAATTATAAATACTAAAGACAGTCTGGAGATTGTTCTGAATCCATTCCTTGCTACTTTCTAGTTGTTCCCATGTTTGGGAAATATTTGAAAAGGTGAACAGTGTGGGTAAGCATAAACCCCAATGTGATTTAGAAATATTCACTGTTAAACAGGTGTGAAAGATGGAGAACCTAGATCAAATATACAGGTAGTTCTTGACTTACAACTGTTCATTTAGTGACCATTGAAAGTTACAATTGGACTGAAAAAATGACTTATGACTATTACCACCATTGCAGCATCCCCATGTGTTGTAGCCTGCTAGTGGCCAGCAGAGCTGGCGGCAGACTCGGATAGTGAGAAGAACATGGGCCAGTCCTGGAGTCTGGGGAAGGTTCTGATGAGTGCTCTGTGTTGGATGCAGAGATGCAGCCAGTGCCGTCTGACAGTTATCAGCTGCCTTCGGAGTCAAACATCAGTGGGGCAGAAGAACAGCTGGAGCCTATTCCTGATTGTGCATGCACCGAGCTGCCAGGAGAAGGGAACAATTAAGGAACAAGTGTTGACTTGGGAGTAAAGGCTCAGGTGGATGGGTGGGGGGGCGAGTGGTGTTTGCAGGAGACAATTAGTTCATTTAATTAGGGTGAAGATTAGTTCGTGACTCCTTACCAAGTATTTTCTGGTACAGCCTTGCCCTTGGAAGCTATCGGCCTGGCAACTCTCCAAGCCTGATAAAGGTCTGTAGCTGTAAATCACTCTTGAAGGATCGTTTGCTGGGATTTTGCTAGATGTGAATGAGAGGAATACCGTAATAAAAAGGGTTTTGTCAAGACAAGGAGTCTGCTTCTGCTTTGTGATTTTGTGAAGCCTAGGTCAGAACACCATGGTCACCTGATCAAAATTTGGACACTTGGCAACTGGCCTGTATTTATGACCACTGCACTGTCCCGGGATCTTGGGAACATCTTTTGCAACCTTCTGGCAAACAAAGTCAATGGGAAAGCCAGATTCAATTAACAACCGTGTTAATAACTTAACAACTGCATGGATTCACTAAACAAATATGGCGGGAAGTCATAAAAAGGGGCAAAACTCACCTAACCACTGGCTCGTTTAGCAACAAAAATGTGTGGCTCCAATTATAGTTGTAAGTCAAGACTATCTGTAGCCAGTTTAACTTACTCAGAATTTAAAGTAATTTTGCTTCCCCATAAAGGTGTCTGAACGGTAGGCTAAAAATAAATAAAATAAAAGCCAAAATGGTAGCCACAACAGTATGATTGAACCTCAGCTTGTTTTTATCTGCATGGTAACATAGATAGATAGATAGATAGATAGATAGATAGATAGATAGATAGATAGATAGATAGATTGATAGATAGAGATAGAGATAGAGATAGAGATAGATAGATAGATAGATAGATAGATAGATAGATAGATAGATAGATAGATAGAGATAGATAGATAGATAGATAGATAGATAGATAGATAGATAGATAGATAGATAGATGATAGATAGGCAGAGCTTTGATTCCACCATTGCATCCGCCATCTTGAATTTATCTCGTTTCCCCAACAACAAATGAAGGGTTGGGTAGCTTGTTCCCCAAGGAATTCACCACTGGTATTCCCATAAGGCTTGGGCAGTTTAGGAAATCCAGAGATTCCTTGGTAATTTATTCCTCAGCAAGGTCATATCAGAATGGGGTCAAATTTGTTTTATTTTGTCAGAAATTAGTAGCCATAGCGTTTTCCTGACTCCTACTGCACTGGTAGAAAAATTGAGAAAACAATAAAAAATGGCAGTCAAAAACATGTGTTTGAATGAATGTTTGAGAAATCTTCCTTTTTTGTTTAACCTTCAGCTGATTGATTGAGGTATGATGAGAATACAGCCAAAGCATCTTTCTCTCTCTCCCTCTCCTACCCCTATACACACACACACACACAAAATTGGTGAACTTAAAAAGTACTCTGTATTATAGTTAGAAAAGGGACCAAGTATAATAATTATTATAATTCATCTCGTTACTAGAACTGGAATTGGAATTGGACAATGTGTTAAATAAACAAATGCCTTAGCCATGCATGGTTTGTTGCTTATTTTTAAAGGAGATGTTTTTTACCTGCAATAAAACTATCTTTAACGAAAGTTTGCAGAGCAAATATTTATTTCAGTACAATAGCCTATGTATTTGTAAATGGGTAAAGATCTCTCCCTCCCTCCCTCTCCTTCTCTCTCTCTCTCTCTCACACACACACCTGCAGATAAAATTGGTGCCCTTAAAATTACTCTGAATTATAGTTAGAAAAGGGACCAGGTATGCACACACCTAAATGGAAATATGTATCCACATAAGCATTTACACTGTTGATCACCCAAACAGAGATTGCCTTTTGGTGCTGACTTCCACAATTAAATTAAGATTCTATGCAGAGACACTATTGTAGGGGGGAAAATGTAATACACACACAGTTGTACAAAAATATTTTATTTATTAAAGTAAAAATTGTACTAAACAACCTATATTTGAAATGCATTGAATTATTGCTAGAATAAATACAGGCAATAAATTCAAAAAAAAATTAATAAAAGGAAATGAATTATTTGACACTCAAACGTTATTACCCCAAAGCTTTAATTTATACAATATAAATAGTTAAAAGGCAAAATCAAGTTTCTTTTTTTCCCCCACTTGTGTTGTTTATTTGTTTTGTTTCCTTTTTTTAAAAAAAATTAATACTGATCCATTCAATTGCTAAAAAGGGTTTGTCTGTGCCCAGCTGAAGCATATATTAAAAATAAATTTGCAAGCCAGCATGCTTGTCTCCATATCACAGACAAATAAAAGGGAAGTGTGTTGCACATCATTTTATGGCAGAGAAAGAAGCAAGCCTTCATCTTAATAAAAGATGGTTGAAGAGGTGTCTGAAATCAGATGAATGTATTTTCCACAATCCAGTTAAGAAACTAGACTTGCAAACCAGTGTGGTGCTGATAATACTTCAGTAAATATCCTTTGAAAAATAGTATTATATGATTTTGCCCACCCGGTAGGCATTAGGCCCCCCAAAATTATTTTTTTAAACTAGAACCATACTTACAGGCATAAGTAAAACAAACTTTGTTTGCAAATGTGAACATCAGCGTTTCTCAATGTTAACCATTTTAAGACTTCAACCCCCAGAAGTCAAGAAGCTGTTTGGGGAATTCAGGAAGTTGAAGTTTACACATCTTCAAATGGTCAACGTGTGAGGAAAAGGCTGGTATGGATGAACTTGGAATAGATGGAATTACTACAGCCTGTGTCCATGTTTATTCATTTCACAAAGTTACATCTAGTGTGCTCATGTTACCTTGGAGTAAATCACATTCAGGGTTTTATAGTAAACACTTATGAGATTATATTATTAATCACATCTCTGTATTGAAATCAATGGGTCATTAGACTTATTTAAATCATCTTCCATAAGCTGGCATTCTTCTGATTGGCAAGATTGAAGTTTCCAGCCACCCTTACAGCCAATTGCCACGCTGATTGAGATTCCTGGATGGAAAATGTTTAAGATGAGATATTGGGTTAATATGTGACTAATCTAATTTTAGATCTAGCTAATGTGTTTAAAAACTTGGGAAGTAAGGAATTACCTTAAAACTCCCTTTTCAGTTTCCAAACTGGGATCATTTGGATTGAAAAATGATCTTCAAATTCCTTTTAGATCCATTTCTTATGTGAATTTTTTTTTAAAAAAAAACACTTTTATTAATATTGATTTAATGTTGCTGTGGTTTGTGAATTTTTTGGTTTTATTTTAATGAAATTTCTGTACCTTTTAAATATTTCTGTGTAACACAGGAAGCAAGAATATTGGACCCTGGCTATCAAACTGCTACATGATTGAGTACCTTAATTAGTATCTTGGACTATGTCATGTGTTCACAGCTAGATTTTTAAATTACCTTGCTCCAAGATAGCAAAGCAATAGCATTTAGACCAGGGTGTCAACCTTGGCAACTTTAAGACTTTGGACTTCAACTCCCAGATTCTCAGCCAGCTTTGCTGGCTGAGGAATTCTGGGAGTTGAAGTCCACAAGTCTTAAAGTTGCCAAGGTTGGACACCCCTGATTTAGACTTATATACCTCTTCATAGTTCTTTACAGCACTCGCTAAGTGGTTTACAGAGTCAGCATATTGCCCTCAACAATGTGAGTCATTCTATTGACCTCGAAAGCATGGAAGGCTGAATCAACCTTGAGTCGGTCAGGATCGAACTCCTGGCAATGGGCAGAGTTAGCCTGCAATACTGCACTTTAGTGCACTGCTCCACTGCAACTCCCAAAGATCCTCACTGATTTCGGTGAAACAGAGATTATGGGATTTATTCATCTGAAATATATACTGTTTTGTAATATCCAGAGCACCTGAAGGCAGGACAAGAAGCAATGGATGGAAACTAACCAAAGAGAGAAACAGCCTAGGACTAAGAAGATATTTCCCCACAGTGAGAACAATTAATCAATGGAATGCCTTGCCTCCAGAAGTTGTGGGTGGCTCCATCACTGGTGGTTTTTAAGAAGAGATTGGACAACCTTTTGTCTGGAATGGTATATAGTTTCCTGCTTGAACATGGGGCTAGACTAGAAGATCTCCAAGGTCCCTTCTAACTCTGTTATTCTGTTACTTCTGGGAGGGGAAAACAATTGCACATATCTATCCCTTTAGCCTTAATGGGGCAGCATGTCCTTCAGTACAACCCACAATGAACACAAAGAGTTGTGCATAGTCACTCAGAGAAAAGAATTCCCAGGAGAATGTAGGGCAGCACTCTGCAGATGTAACAAATAATAAAATTATTGGAAGGAAACTGGGATGTTAGACATGGAGAGCTACGGTTCTGGCTGTTCTTATCAAAACGATGAAAGAATTGTTGCAATACAAGCCCCGCCCCTTTTGTCCATGCAAGTGATGTCAGAATGGCTCTACAGAAGGGGCGTGGCTTGCAGCAGTGTGATGCGCTATCATCAGATGGATTGGTTTCACCGAGGCTTAAGGTAACAGAGAGCAAGGGATGAGATTCATACGAAAACAACACTTGGAGGACTGATGTAGAAGACCTTTTTAGAAGTTTCCCTCACTGTTTTTCTGTCCCCATAAACTGAGAACCAGATTGCTTTTTCCAAATAAAATTAAAGCAAGTCACACATGTTTATATATGCTGTAATAGAAATAGCCATTCATCCATTGAAAAATATAGAAGTTAAGTTTTAATTCTTTAAAAAAAAAAAAAAAAAAACACAGAGCATCCATTTTCACATTGTGGGCAAGGGTGTTCTCGTTTTTAAACCTTTTATTTTAAAGTAACAATTCTTCAACACCTATTTAGAAAAGAAGGCTGTTAAGTAGGGTGGGAAGAAAATATTTTTGGCAGTAATATAAAATACGAGTTTTTTAAAAAAAAAATGGTGTAAAAGGTAAACAAAGACAAATTATTACAATGATATAAAAATACAACTGGGTCATCCACTCTTATAAAAATTGACTTTGGAATTGCATTTGACAGTTTCACATTTACACACAAACACACACGCAACACACACACACGTGTCACATCATTATAAAAAAAAAAATCACAGAACAATGCAAAGAAGTTTATAAATTATGGTTGCAAGGGGCCATCAAATTCTTTGCCTGTGTCTCCAAAACTCCCTTTCTTCTGTGTCTGTCCATATCAGAGTGAGTAATGAGGTATATAGGACATTAACACTTTCGGACATACGTGTGATAGAAGAAAGTGCATTTTCAGAGACCACCCATAGGAATGGGTTGAATCCGTGATTTTTATCCTCCTCCCCCTACCAAAAAAAAAAAGGCACAATCACATTTTTATTTTTTGTTTTTTGTTTTTTTTTGTTTTTTTCTCTTTTGCTTTGGCATGCTTCGTTAATGTTCAAGTCCAAGCAGCAGTAATCTTTTCCCCTTAGCGATGTCAAATTCAGTGCCACCAACTCTGAAAAGGTTTATTTTCATGTCTCTTGGGGGAAAAAAAAAACTTTGCTAAGGGCAGCAAAGGTGAAACAACAACAAGAAGAAAATGTCCATGCTGGTAAAATCACACATCAAGAACCATGTCGTATTGTTGTTCCTTCTTCCGCCGGCCACATTTAGTGATAAGAGCTAAATATAAAGTCAAAAGCATCACCCAGTAGCAGGCGTAAAGTATTGTGCCAATGATCAGCACTGTCTGTTTTGATTCGGAAAATGGCTTTCTAGTTTCCTTGTATATGGTGAAAATAACCCCGCCTAGAAGGATTGTAAACCAAACAGACACGGGGATGAGTCCTATGAAATTGACCACGATAGTTTTTCGGCCAGATGTGCCCCATCCTGCCTTGTTTATGGTGGCGATTGCAAACATCTTGGCGGGAAGTAAACTTGACATGTACAACACTGAGTAAAGGGACATAAACACCATGACAATGTTCCCTCTAAGGCAGCTTGCAAAGGAAGACTTGATGAGGCCAACAAGTTGAACAGTCAACAGGAAGAGAAGTATGTTCCACAGTTTCCCCCGGTAAAAAAGTTGTATGACAGTGGCAATGAGAAAAAATGGAAAGAACCCTGTGATGACTGCCTCGTAGGTCATCCACAAGTGGTGCTTGTGGAACCACATGGCGTTGTACAACCACTCGCGGAAGTAGGACTTACTCCAACGGGTCTGCTGGTTCAACCATCTGAGATATTCGATGGGTGTCTCTGTAAGGCACTTTGATCGAGCGGTGTACTTTGTCGCGTAGCCCAGGCTCAGGACTCTGTTGGTGAGATGTCGATCGTCTCCAAAGCTACACTGAGAGCCCATGAATTCTTGATTATACCAATCTTCCACAAATTCATGGAGTAAGGAATTCCTGTACATTCCTAAGGGTCCACTGATACACTGTACACAGCCAAAGTAGGACTGGCACGCTCGTTCAATATTAAATGCCATCCAGTACCTGACACTGCTGAGAAAGGAGATCCATGAATCGTACTTGTTCAAAATCTGCAAGAGAAGGTTAAAGATTAGTTCCTGAAACAAAGACAACAAGATTATCCTTGATAAAGCTATCAATGTTATTTTTAATATTGTAACATGGAAGGTCCCCCATTTATTGTTTTCATTCATCAGCTCTTATACGCATAAGAATAACAAATGTATAATAACATTTCTCAAGATTTTAGGATGTCCCAAAAGTTTTTATTGCTTTTGCTGCCATAGTAGGCAGTCTTAATAGTATAGTATAACCTCTTATCAGTTATAATGTCTTACCAGTTAATGACTATTTCAGCTTTAACCACAACAACACAAGAGCACACAACAGATATAAACTTAATGTAAACCACTCCAAACTTGATTGCAGGAAGTATGATTTCAGCAACAGAGTGGTCAATGTATGGAACTCACTACCTGATTCTATTGTCGCATTCTCAAACTCCCACTCCTTTACCCTCAAACTAGCCTCTATTGACCTCACCCCATTCCTAAGAGGTCTGTAAGGGGCATGCATAAGCACACCATCGTGCCTACCGTCCCTGTCCTATTGTCCCCAATTATTCGTACCTATTTCATGTATTTATACTTATGGGGTTATTCTTATTTCTATTATATTGTAAGCATTTGACAAATCAAATAAATCAAATAAAATTAATAGTAAATTAAGCCAAGAGTTCCAAAGACCTAATATTTTAGTTTGAATAGATAGCTTTGCTTTGCTTTGCTTTTTGTTATTCTGATTAAGGGAGTTTAAATTCAATCTTCTCTAACTGATCAGACCAATAACTACTATGATAGTACTTAATATGTATTCAACAAATTTATATGTCACCTTTTTCTGATGGACAGGTAGTCCTTGATTTATTATCATAATGGAGCCTGCCTACTAGTTCTAATCCCACTTTAGGCACAAAACCAGCTGAGGAATATTGGGCCAGTCACTCTGACACAGGAAGGAGACCAGGACAAACTGGTTCTGAAATCTTGCCAGGTAAACTGCAGAGACTTGTTCAAGCAGTTACAAAGAAAGCACAAAAAATGTCATCCTAAAGTCAGTAAGATTACTGTATTCACCTGTACGTCTCCCCCAACACCACCAACCATGGGATCTTCTTCTAAAACCTTCACCATTTCCACCGAAGAAGCTGGATCGAGCATCGTGTCTGAATCACATACCTATCCATTAAAAAAAAGCACATAAAAAAATTAAGAGATCAGGGACAAGATTGTTGAAGGAAAAAAAAAAAAGAACTACAAGCAATTGCATAGTTAAATAATAATGCTTGCCTGTTGATGATATTTTCTCACTGGGTTTCCCAGGAAATCCCATAATGATTACATCCGATACTGTGACTGGGAATTCTTTAGCAATGGATTAGAAATGCAGAACAAGTACACCACAATGTAAAATGTACCACGGTGCCTTTAGAGTATTGGACAAAGAGACTTGTGAAATAGAATAGAATAGAATAGAATAGAATAGAATAGAATAGAATAGAATAGAATTAGAATTAGAATTAGAATTAGAATTAGAATTAGAATTAGAATTAAATTAGAATTAAATTAGAATTAAAATTCTTTATTGGCCAAGTGTGATTGGACACACAAGGAATTTGTCTTGGTGCAAA
This sequence comes from Notechis scutatus, assembly GCF_049901735.1. Classification (NCBI taxonomy): domain Eukaryota; kingdom Metazoa; phylum Chordata; class Lepidosauria; order Squamata; family Elapidae; genus Notechis; species Notechis scutatus. Next base: position 194,801,068 of record NC_142011.1, read on the forward strand.
TGCTCTCAGTGTACATAAAAGAAAAGATACATTCGTCAAGAGTCAAGAATCATAAGGTCACAGAGAACAAATAAGCAATCAAATCATACTAGGAAACAGTCAATATAGATTGTAAGGATACAAGCAACAAAGTTACAGTCATACAGTCACAAGTGGGAGGGGATGGGTGAGAAGGAGTGGTGAGAAGATTAATAGTAATAGTAGTGCAGACTTTGTAAATAATTGGACAGTGTTGAGGGAATTATTTGTTTAGCAGAGTGATGGTGTTTGGGAAAAAACTGTCCTTGTGTCTAGTTGTTCCGGTGTGCAGTGCTCTATAGCGTCGTTTTGAGGGAAGGATTTGAAACAGTTTATGTCAGGGATGTTTTAGGTCTCTTTCATGGACACTTTTTTTTTTCAAGTGGGGTCTATTCCATGATTTCTTGGTTGTCCTGTCATCAGTTTTTCTTGCTATGTGGCCAGCCCATTTCTGTTTCATTTCTTTTACTCTCTTGATGATAACATATACTTTTCTTTATTCTCTAATCCATCTGTAGATCTTTGTATCTTGTCTTGTAATGCTGAGCAGGGGTGGGTTTCTACCGGTTCTGTCCACCTCTGTAGAAGCGGTAGCTCTGAAGAGCAGCAGACATAGAACCGGTTCAATGTCTGCTGATGTTTTTGCCCACCCACCCACCTGGGCTCTTTGCTGATCTTTATTTCCTGATTTTTCAACTTCAGCTGCCGAACGAGGCACAGCTGCAGTTAAAAAAGCAGGAAAAGAGGGCTGTTTCAAAGGCTGCTTCTCTGCTTGCAGTGCAGGGAAGCACATCATAAATCCCGAACCGGTAGTTAACCCTGTCATATCCCACCCCTGATGCTGAGCATGTATCTTTCCTCTTGGTGCCACTCCTAGCTTTTGTACTGATTGTGAGGTTAGTGTCCATGTTTCACTGGCCTATTTTAGAGCAGGTAACACACTGATCAAAAACTTTTCTCTTCAGGTATAGAGGGAGTTTCAGAGATAGTATTCAGCAGTTCTGGAGAACCGGTAGCAGAAATTTTGAGTAGTTCGGAGAACCGGCAAATACCACCTCTGACTGGAGGTTTTATAGTATCCTTCCCCTGCCACTCTTACCAAGCCATGCCCCCAGAACCGGTAGTAAAAAAAAATTGAATCCTACCACTGGGGAGGTTGTTCTTGAAAATTATGCTTAGCTTGCTGAATGCCATTCAATTACACACACACACACACACACACACAGTGTATATATATATATATATATATATATATATATATATATATATATATATATATATATATATATATATATATATATATATATATATATATATATGGATCTTTGTTATCTCCGTAAGATTCAAAGTATCTAGGCACGTTTGGCGAGGTCCCACTCGCCATCTTCAGGCTGGTGCTTTGCAGTGCCAGTGCAAGCAGTGTGTGACCGGAGCTGCCATCTCTATATATACAAGTGGTGGGGATGGTGTGCTGGGCTGGTTGGCTGTGCTGCAGCTCTTGATTGTTGATGGAGTTGATGTTGGTATAATGGGCTGTGTAATGGCCTTTTGTTGTAGAGATATCCTGGATCTTGTGCTGTCATCTCCTGGGTCGTTAGCCTCTTGTGTTTTAACGGCTTGGGTAATGGGTTGTGTGATGGGCTTGTGAGTTCTTTTGTTGTGGTATCCTGGGTCTTGCGTTGTAATATATCTCTCTCTATATATATATATTCTTTTAAGAGTGGGCATCGGAATTTCATTTTTTAATGTGTGCCAGTGTGTTCACAGAAAAAAGTGACAAAAAGGAATATCTTATCTTGTTTGTTCATTTCATCTTATCTCATCTTATATAACCATCTTGTATCTTATATCTCATATCTTATATCATCTTATCGTATATAGAACAGGGATAAAGAAACGCTACATGGTGGGTGCTTTGCACTTTTCCTGATCTTTCCCCCCTCAAAAGGGGGGAAAAGATTGCATTTGGTGCCCCAGTTCAAATGTTTCCCATTGTCCTAAGGGGGAATGAATGATGAGTGAACTTACAGATGCTTCAAAAAAAATTGGCAGAGGATCTGGGAAGAAATATGATAGCCCTTTTCACTCACAGGAGGTTTAGCTATTCATGTGAAATATATACCTTGGATTCCGCCATCCAGCTCTCTTTGAACTCTCAATTCATGGGGCTCCACACTTCTAAACATTAATAAAAGTCTGTTTCACTCTTATGTTTAGAGTGCATGTTATTTTATTTCCTGATTATATGCTCACGTTTCCAATGGACTGGGAAGGGGTTATATTTTTAGCCTCCTTAAAATGTGAAATAGATAGCTCTTTTGAGCATGGCTGTTGTGAATACAACTAGTATTTGTGTTGTATATACAGCACACTTCGCATAGCTTGGTTTAAATAAAGATTTAGTGGCTATGTGAAATTTGGTTTATTTTTAATCTTGCTGGAGGTATGTGTGCGTTAAAGTGCTGTGTAAACCCAACCTCTCTGACTGGTTTATGGTTTACAGTACTGTGTAAACTGAGAGAATGGGTTAATTCAGTAAGCAAGCAGCTTAGTGAACACATTTTTTGAACTGTTGCAATTTTGACTTTAATCCATAGTTTTCTGAAGGATCTATCCTCATGTCAGTATAGTCTAAATGGGATTACTCTCATCTCTTCTATGTCCAGCCCTAGAAATGCACAAAACACTTTTGAATTGAAAGTTTGAATTTAAATTCTGAGCTTAAAACCAAAATAGATTCAAGAAGGGTTATCTTGAGCATTTTGGTTGAATATCAGAGGGCCTGTTTCAAGCTCAAGAATTGTTTGCACACCTGAACAATACCTTAATAATAACAATGTTTGCACACCTTAACAATACTCTATAGAGTTGAAGCATCCCTGACAATCATCTAGTGCATGTGCTGCTTCTAGCACACTCAACAGACTCCCATTGGTGGTCAAAATTATAAAGGAGGAATTTCATACAAAAAGGTTCAAAGATCAAGGCAGAATAAAGTAAAGGGAGAAAATGGTTCCTATTCTCAGAGCAAGCTGGATCTTCAATACTTTGAGAGAATCCATTCAGGAACTGAATGGCAACTTAAGGCAACTTAAGATAATTAAACGAATATGCACAATATTGGACATGCTAATCAAATTAGCACAATTAAACTCAAAATTAAAATCAGTGTTGTTAAAACCAGCCTTCTTCCTTTGGAAGAACATTGGATAAACTTTCAATACATAAATGAAGTTGCCCAAAAGTTTCAGTTGTTAAAAAAAAGAAAGAATATAATGTTTTCAAGCCAAGCAAACATAATACTCTAGCCATTCATAATGCATCTCCTTTCCCAAAAGGGCCTCAATGTCTGTGATTCATCATGATCAAATCATTAAAGTTAGATGAAAATTGGTGACTCATGGGGAGAAAATATCACATGTGTAAAAAATAAAATAAAACTGAAATTATATCTGAATTCTAAATTATGGAGTTACTGCCAAATTTCAAGTTTGTGTGGCTTAATACCACGGTTCCCCAAAAATAAGACTCTGTCATAAGACAGAGTCTTATTTTTTTTCCACCCAAAGAGGCACCAGGTCTTATTTTGGGGGGATGTCATCCACTGACTAACTCTTGCTTGCGTTGCGCCCAGTCTCCTCCCCATCCCTTGCAGAAGAGTCATCTAGATGAGCAACTATGTTTTTCTTGGACATTAACAATGGCTCTATGACCTTCACTTTGGGAAGTACAAATAGTGACTGCCATCTTTTCTCTCTTTTGCTGTTGGCCATGGCCATCTCATTTTGCCCAGCAATAGGACCTGCTTGTCAGGGAATTATGCAACTGGTGTCCAAATAGAGTCAGAGACGCTGACACATAGTTGTATATAAATAAATATATTTTATAACTATATACACAGCAGACTAGAAAGTTGGGCAAACAGAAGCATCGCGAGGTAAACCAACAAAGCCAGAACATCATGAGGTAAATCACATAGCACACAGAGGAAAAAGGGCGGGAAACAAGGAAACTCCCCCTTTACACTCTCAATAACCGATCACAGCTTAGATTGCCTCATGCAATGGCCAGCTCTTTTCAAACAATTAACTGTAACTGTGTGTTCTTGTTCATTGTCCCACCCTTCACTGCTCCAGATATTAAACATCTTAACATGGCCATGTTAATGTTAATAACATTTTTGGGTCAACCCCCCCCAAAAAAGATAATACATAGAGAAGATAGATTAGACAGATAGATAGATTAATTGATTAGATAGATATAGATAGATAGATAGATAGATAGATAGATAGATAGATAGATAGATAGATAAGATAGATAAAATAGGTAGATACGAGATAGGTAAGAGAGAGAGAAGATATCAGATAGATAGATAGATAGATAGATAGATAGATAGATAGATAGATAGATAGATAGATAGATAGATAGATAGATAGATAGAAGAGGGTATCAAGAATACAAATACACTGACATACAAGTAGCTTGCATGAGTAAAATATAGTTGGGGGGATAAGCTTTCCCCCACATCACCAGCCACTTCATTTTTGAGGGATATTGCATGGGTGGAGATGTCTACTAGATATAGCCCAGCTGACAGATAATCGCCGCCTGAAGCTTGTTTTTTAGAATTGGGGAGTTGGCCTGGCCTAATTCATTTTTAAGCGAACAGTATCACCAAGGCTTTAAACGCAAAGCTTTTGCCTTGAGTGAGGTAATGCAGCTGTGGAGGCTGAAGCCAAAGAACTTGGCTGAAGGACTTGTCTTGTTTGTATTTCTAGGCTTCGCCTCCCCCCCCCATCTTCCTGACCCAACCCTCTTTCCCTCCTTGCTTCTTAACAAGTTTTTATAGGACTACAAACTTTCCATTTTCACGGACGCTGCCAAAACTTTGAGTTTCTCTTTTGAGGCGTAAAACCATATGTTCACATAAGAGAGCCTCTGAGATGCTCAAAGAATGAACTAAGCTTTCAACTCCTCGCTGGGATTATTGTTATCTTTTTAAAAAAAGAAATGTGCTTGATGATTTTTTTTTCTTGGAAAAAAAAAGACAGTAGGAAAAAAAAAGATAGAGACAGAGAGAAAAAAGCATTCTTAATATTAGATAACAATGGCCTGGAATCTTGGGTGTTTATCAGCCAGATTTGGTAGCCTATTTTGCATCACACCTTTAGCTCATCCGCCTGTTTGATCTAGTGGTTAAGGCACTAGCCTAGAAACTAGGAGAGGGTGAGTTCTAGTTCCATTTTAGGCCTGAAAGTTGGCTAGGTGAAGTTTGGACCAATCACCAGAAGACTGTGAGTTCTAGTCCCACCTTAGTCACGAAAGCCGACTGGATGGCTTTGGACCAGTTACTCTCTCAGCCCAACAAACCTTACAGGAAAATAAGGGGTAGTAATATTAAATATGTTCACCACCTTCAGTTACATCAAAATAATAAAGGTCATAAACTGTCATAAATATATAAAAAATAAAATATATAAACTATCCCCTGTTGATTCTGTGGAGCATCTGAACTTCTACTTGTGATAGCAGATGGAAGGTGTGAGGGAAATCAAATATCCGAGAAAAAAAAACTTTGCTAACTCAGCCTAAAGTCTTATCCATTCACACTTCTATTTCCACAGTAGCCAATCAGATGTTTTCTGAGAAGCCAAAAAGCAAGAAATGAGCAAAATTGTTTTCCTCCTGCTTGTGTTCTCAGCAGTAAATATTGAGAAGTAAACTTCTATGCAAACAGAAGAAATGGTAATTCTAGGCAAAGTAGTAATTACAAAAGCAAACTGCAATCTTGACATACTAAGATTCTTAATGTAGGTTCATATTTCCCATCTCCTATAAAAATATTGGAGGTATTTTTCTTAAAAAGTGACTCCTGGTATTACATATGGTGTCTATTGATGGTGATTTCATTCTAAAAAAAAAAAACAGGATCCAAATTTATAAATGTGGTTAGGGTGTTATACAGGTAGTCTTCAACTTACAACCATACTGGAATCTGGCCATCTTGGTCGTAAAATGGGCCAGTCATGTGACTAAATTTTTTTGCAGCAGTTGTTAACTGGATCAATATAATCACTAAGAGAACTGATGGTTTGCTACGGACACGGTTTTGCTCAAAAGTGGAAATAAGTGCTGGTTTGGGGCAAAACTGTCATAAAATGCAGTCACATTTCCATGGGATGGTGCAAACAACCATAAATGTAGCCATTGTACTAAGCACCCAAAGTTTGGTTGTGTGACTGTGGAAAAGAGATAATGGTTGGAACTTTAAATCCAGATCATAATTAGCCCCAAGATAATAAGTCAAGTTACTATTGTAAGTCAAAGATTACCTGTAGACAGGTTGCTTGATAGGGATATTTTTCACTATGTTGACCACATACTACCTATAGTTGGGCACAGTTTCACTATTTTACTGCATACTACCTAGAGTAAAATCCTATTCTTTCTTCTTACAGTTTTTCATCTTTAAACTGACTAGCCAGTAGAAGGCAGCCTCAAACCAAATACTGTGTCTGTACAGTAGCTCAGAGACCACAATTATTGGGAAGTATTTAATTTGAGACCTTAGGGCCACATTAGGGCCTCCATAAATGTTGGTGCAGTCCTCAAGAAATCTCAAACAGCAAATTGCCATATTTAGTGTGAAGAGGAAGCCCACAGCTAGGAAATAATCATATCGTCTCTGATGAGTTGTGATTCATTGCCACTGCATTGCAACTGAAATGAAATCAAATTTAGTTTTGCTCTGGCTACTTCCATTGCATGCCCCTGCTATAACAAATGATACTTATGTGCCGTGCAGTGTTTAATGAAGAAAAATACCTGCACACCTGGTTTAGCAAGTAAACCATATTGGGTTGAGTTCCCATCGTACTAAGCAATAGGAGTCCCTGCGGATTTTATTCCCCTAGTTGTTGTCAACTATAGGAGGTGGTGCTCATCTCTATTTCATTAATTTCTCCGGTCATGAGGCCAACATGAGCATTGTTACCTTTCCATCAAAGTGGTACCTATTTATCTATTTTCATTTGCATGCTTTCACACTGCTAGGTTGGCAGGAGCTGGACAAGGACGGGAGCTCACCCCGTCATGTGGCACTTGGGATTCGAACCTGGGTTGCTGGCTTTCCATCCAACCAGCCACAGCATCTTAACTATAGAGCCACTAAACAATAAAGCAACATTTAAAAAGCACTCTGACTGACTTTGTACAGCATGTTAACACCCATATTATAACAACCAGTGGTGGTATTCTACTGCTTCAGCCTGGTTCTGCTGAGCCGGTAGCGCCAATGAGCAGTGGAGACTGAACCAGTTCTCTATGCCACTCTGCTGTTGGGCCCACCCACCTGCCTGGGCTCCCATACTCATCTTTATCCCTTGCTTTTGAAATGCAGCTGATTTGCGTGGCACAGCAGAGTGCAGCGCAGCAGCTGCAGAAGCAACCAGAAGAGTGCAGGCTTGCAGGAGGTGATTTGGAATGCCTCTGTGCCTATGCAAATGCTTCTGCGCCTATGCAAAGTGCACATCTGGTGTGTGTGTGCATGCAAAGTATGTGCATGTGTGCAAAGCACGCCCACCAAGCTACGGCCACTGAACTGGTGGTAAAAATCTTTGAATCCTACCACTGATAACAACGCATATTATAGCTGAGCTGAGCTGTGTGAACTCAACCAATAAGGCCCATGGAAAAGGGGAGAACGCCCCTTGCTTTTTTTGCTGACCGAATACTTAGCTACTGGCTGAAGTAGAGGTTTGCGCTATGCAGCCATGTTTGCTAATGTTTAAGCTTTAAGAGCAACTAAAGAATCATCTTTGCAATATGGCTATCAACACAAACAGGTGGTTAGGGTAGAAGTTCTTTAGAAACTGGAAACCAGGGTTTGTTTACAGTGCCACAGACTCTGTTGAGGTCTATGCCAGCTTAGCAATGGAACGTAATCAAATCCAAGCAACTACAGGCGGAAATGCTTCCCTGACCACAGTTCATGGCATGCTGTCTGGAACAGGGAATAATGCAGCTTGTGAGACACCTGGTAGAGTTGTGTCACCTTCTGCTACCTTGAAAAAAAGTCCTTCGGGGAAGCTACTGAGGCAATGTGGAATCAGATGCCCCAGAGTCTCTCTCTTTCTAAATTAATTAAGTAATTATCATCATCACAGAACCTGATGGCAAGCTTTCACCCTCCCTGTCTGAATCCTCACCACTGTTCCTTATGTACCATCTGATCATCTTAACTATTTCAAGAAGCCCAGCTTTTTCAACGGCTCTGCTGTTTTCCAACGGAGAGAGAAAGAGGCACACTGTTTGCATAAGGAGCAGGATGGGTTGGGCTGCATGCAGCTCAAAATATACAAGACTGACTTTCTTGGGATGCCTGTTTTATTTGGCAACGAAGGAGAATGTTATAGACCTACCTGCACATAATCCACACTTCTCCCCAGCGCTTTGAAGGCTGTGTACATGACTTCCCTTTTTCCACCCCATTTTTGCATGATGCAGACACTCTTGTTGGACAGGACCAGCTGAGTGACGTGTTGCATGCTTTCTCTGTGGGACTCTTCAGTCTCATTGGGGCCTCTCTGATGAAAGTTATTCCTCCAGATGTAAGTCGCAGATTTATCCCTGCCCATGATTTCACTAAAAATGTCCATCATGTAAACATCATCTTCAGAATTCCCATCGATTACCATAATCAACTTAATTCCAGGGTAAGTGAGCCTCTTCACGGAAAGTAAACATTTTTTTAAGTAGTCTGGGTCTTCTTGATAGGCAGCAATGCAAAGGGCAACAGTTTTGTTCAACTTGATTGGTGTCTCCAGAGATCGGCGCATTTTACGGTGCTCAAGAAAGGCAAATAAGCTTTGGATGATAAGGTGGGATGCCAAAATAGCACCATAGAGTCCAAAGGAGAAATAATAGTTGTCTGTTTGGATAAACTGGTAGCCCACAATATAAGCAGCTGAAATTCCAAGCAGAAGAGATACTCCAAAGAGGGTTGTTCCAAGAATTCTCAGGATGCATATAAACCTCTCACAATGCATCTGTAAAAACCAAAAAGAGAATTGTAAATTCTGCTCTATGGCTTAATAGAAGCACTAAATGGGTCACTCAGTAAAACAACTGAGGGATCAGCTTCCTGCTTTGCAGTCTAAGATGGAAATAGTTGACCCAAAGACCAAGAATCTAAGATACTCATTAGAGTATTTATTGAAAGGAGGCTTAAAGTTACAAGTATTCCAATGAGGATTCTACTTACAAGTCACATGCAAACACACGAACACACACAATTTAGAGTGTTAAAGCTGTTCCATACTTCCTCTCTTTTTAGTTACAAATAATTGGAAATTTGCCTCTTTTATGAGACCTCCCTTGTTTAGTCTCAAAGGTGCTTTTTCAAGAGATAACTGGACTTCCTTTGTTTTTCCTTGAAGATGTTTCACTTCTCATCCAAGAAACTTCTCCAGTTCTGAGAAGCAAAACGCCTTCAAGGAAAAACAAAGAAAATCCAGTTGCTTCTTGAAAAAGCACATTTGGGACAATCATAACCAGGATGAGTGAGAAGCTCCGTATACATTTCTTGTTTTGGTAAACATCACTCTTATCAATGTGAGAAGTTATTCTCACAAGAAATAGAAAAGTAACCAATTCCGAAGCACATTTGTTTTGGGTCGCCAAAGGCTCTGGACACATATCATAAAGCATCTCATCTCTCCATTATGAAAAAGACCCTTCAGAAGATGGTGGGAAGTGATCTGTATAGAGCCCGGGATGCAGTGGACCAAGAGACAAGTGACCAGAAATTCAAGGTAAGTAGAAAACACAATTTTGCCATGGAACAAGGAGAGGTGTAGGTGGCTACCAAAACAGGGGGTGGGGGGGTGTTGATTCCTGTCTTAGTGGGTTTACTTTGTGCTGGGGTAGGCAGGACATGAAGATGAATCCCAGGTCATGTAAGGTGCAATTTGTTGGACAATTCAAACCATTGGCCATGCTCAATAAAACCAGAACACTGGCTCTGCTCTCCTTATTTTCTTGTGGGAAGGTAATTAACATTGCAAAACGGGAAATCCAAAATAACAGTATTAAAAGACTTTAAAAGTCCCATTTCATCAAGGAATACTTGAATTGATTTATATGAATTCTTGCTTCTATAAACTGTATTATTGCCTATTCTGCTCCTTGGTTATTTCCCCACAGTGGTGACCTCTAAGTTAGGACAATCTGATGCCTTCCAGATGGTATTGGACCACCACTCTTAGCCTCTCATTAGCCAATAATCAGGGATGGCGAGAATTTTGACTGAAATATCTGGAAGCACTATGAGGGAGTCTTTCATTGATCCAGGAGTTCATAGAATTCCTTTGGTTGACAAAGGGAAAACATCTTCATGACATTTTCTACCAATTCACCTTCAATTCAGGGAAAGAGAGCTTAGCTTGCTTTGAAATTGTTTTCAAAGATGGAGAATTTAAAAATAAAATCCCCATGGGCACAATTTGGCATTCATGAACTTAGTCATCAATGGGGTGGCCTGAAAATTTGTTCAGTCATCCTTCTAATGTCTGAAGGCTCCTTGGCTTTCGATGTTTCAGTTAAATCTTAAGGGACGGCAATGTGCGGGAAATTCTTCCATTCAGCTTTTTCACATCAGAAAACAAGGACAACAAGGGAAATTGCAAAGCGCTGGAACATGTTAAAACAGAAAACTAAGACCAGCAGTACCATCTTCTGCCATATTCCACAATAAAGTACTGTACGTTCAAAAACACTACCAAGAAGTTGAAAAGAAAAAAAACCCTCAAAGTATCATGAACATACGGTAATAAAAGAGAACTCTTTGCAAAGAAGAGTCATTTCAGAAACTGAACACAACATTAATCAATTTGTCTGAGTAAACTGATTCTCGGCAGTGCGATCATTTTGATGAGGAATCTATCCTGGTTTAAAAATGCAAAGCTAGTTATTAGCACAGTACCATACAGGAACTCCTTAACTTACAACCATTCATTTACTGACCATTCAAAATTACAACAGTGCTGAAACAAGGGACTTACTATATAATCACATGATTGTCCCAGGATTCCCTTGGTTAATTGATAATGATTTGGACAGTTGGCAATCATCCCACATAGAGAAGCTGGCAGGGAATGTTGCAAGTTTCAGGGACATGATATCTCACTTAATGACCACAGTGAATCACATAATGACCACAGGAAAAAAGGCAGCAAAATCAGGTGTTGCCATATGATGCTTCACTTGATGACCAAACTGCTTAATGATAAGTCAAGGACTAATCCGTAGTGCCTACTTTCAGTTGATGGTGTCTCTTTCTTTCCTTTCCTTGCTCAACAGTTGACAATATTTGTGAATATGACAACTCAGGCTTAAAGTACATAGAACAGTGTATCTTCCTTTAAATATACCAGTGGCCCAAACATGCATGAGGAAATACGGGAATTTAGGTCAAAATAGGATTTCAAAAGGAAATACTCCAGATGATACAATATTTCTCAAAGAGTAGTGCAGTGGCCTAGAGGAGGAGTCTCACCTCACAATCAGGAGGCTGTGAGTTCAATCCTAGGTAGAGGCAGATATTTCTCTCTCTGGGCACAATGAGAATTTATCTGCTGCATAAAACTCCTCATTGGTGACAGGAAGGGCATCTGGCCAGTAAACACTCAGCTCCATTCAGTTGCCCAGACTCCACCACGCAAGGGATTATGGGTTTATTAAAAGAAGAAGAAGATGATGATTCAATATTTCTCAAAGGCATATGTATAGAAGTCCTGAAGGGGGGATGGGAAGGTATTTCTAAATATCTAGGTGCTTCAGAGCATGTGGAAAAGTAAACTTAGCACCAGTCTGCAACTCTTTAAAGCACCCATATCTTCTTTAGGAACCTCATAACAGCCCTCTGTAGCAGCCACATGAGTCCTGGGAAAATACTGAGTTATTTTAAAGAGTCGCAAACAGGTTGATTGCATGCCATCAGGTTGGTGTAAGCATCTAACAATACACATATACATAGATTTTCTCTAGGAATTGGGTCCCCAAACTGGTCTTCAGATCTTGCACCAGTGAACCCATCACTGCTATAAATATCTCCATCCACTGGCTACTTATCATCTATTTTTCTCTTTCCTTTCCCAAAATTATAGACTTCTTCAGAGGGCTACTTTTTGCATAATATGTCCAGAATATCATAATTTGAGCTTGGTCCTTGGTGCCCTGAGTGAGAATTTTGGATTTGATCCAAAATATTTTTTGGGAATAGAATCCAAAACATTGCACTCATTCCTTGGCTATATAACACTTGATATACAAAGCAACTTTCTTGGTTATGTTACTCCATGCTGCTTGTACTATTAATAGATGGCCTTAAAACAGCAACAACAAAAAAAGAAACAAGATAGGACGGGCTATATATAGTGTGAACCCTTACAACACTTGAAATAAAATCCAGCAGACTCCAAAATCCGTAATGGTAAACTCTATGTGACACATGACTTAACCCAAATGCAAGACCTAACAAGAAATGAGATGCTAAGAGACCTTGCAATGAGTAATATAATGAATGAAACAAGATCTGATAGCTGAATCTGATGCACAGTTACTCCAAATAAGTCCCATTATTCAGTTGGCAGTGTACTTACTCACAAGTAAGATTAACTTAACTTTAACTTTATAACTTTATTGTCACTTTGAATGTAGACTAATCAGCATACATTAAAGTGAAATTTCATGGCATACAGCTCTCAAAGGGTCACTACCTTCAATAGACACTACATAATATAACAGAATAAATAAATACAGATAAATACAGAGTCTAGTTCAGATGTATACCTGTACACGGTGAGAAAAATGAATCTTGTGAGTTTACCAGATAGATGGCCTAGGGAACAGAAGCTGTTACAGAACTGGTTAGTCCTGCTAGAAACACTTCAAAACCTCTTCCCAAAGGGGAGCTCCAGAAACAGACTGTGAAGTGGGTGTGTGGGGTCTCTAACAATGCTTTGAGCTCTAAGCCCATAGCGCTTATGAGCAGTATCTTGAATGACAGGAAGTGAGCTTCCTATGATCTTCTCGGCTGTCCTTACCACTCTCTGTATGGACTTTCTACCTGAGGCACTGCTGCCACCAAACCAGACAGCGATGCAGTTTGTTAAGACGTTCTCTATCATGCCTCTGTAAAAAGTGGCCAGGACAGAAGGAAAAGGAGAAAGATTGCCAAAAGCTGAACATAAATTCAGCAGTCCTCATTTCTGAGTTAACGAGCAGAAGTTTGCATGTCACCTTGAACAAATATTTCAAATTTCTACTTGAAATCACACTGCTGCTTTAGTGAGGAACAGCAAGAATCAGAAATATCCCTCATGTGTTAGACATAGTTTAACTTCTTTAATAAATCAGGATTAACAATCCCTACTGGATTAACAGCAAGGTATTTTTTCACCATTCTCCCCGCCCCCCCCGATACTTCTCTTATCTTCTCTGAACACTAAAATATAAATATGGATTCTGAAATGATTCATCCATAGAATTTGAGATGATTTATCCCTAGATTCATCTAGACTCTATTGAGGAAAAGTCCTTAGTAATATTGTCTAGATTGGATTGAAAATAATTTAAAATTTCCAATAGACATTCTTACTATACATTCTATGTTTACATATAGATTCATCCTATGTTTAAACATAGTTTGTTTTTTTTTAAAGTCCCAGCCTCATTTTCTTGGAGCTATAAAACTCCTTGCAGATCATTTTTTATTTTATTTTAATTTGATTTGTCAATCGCTTACAAGACAATAGGTATAAGAATAAATATAGTTATGAATACATGAAATGGATACATGTAAGAAAAATAAAAGAAACAATAGGAAAGGCACGTTGGTGTGCTTATGCATGCCCCCTCACAATCAATGAAAGTTACCTGCAACAGAACATAATAGTTTTAAAGTACTTCATTTCTGATGGGATTTTTTCCCCCAAGAAGACTAGGGATAACATGTAGTAAACCACCCAAAATCAATTCATCTTGAACATTAAGACATCCAATGAAATCTGTTGATGAAGTTCCACCAACCCGGCTTGAGTAACTGGTTTGACAAATCAGGATGAAAGTCAAAATGTATTATATGGTTTCAAAAGGAAAGCCTCCTTTTTTTATAATGTTTACTTTATGTTAGGAAACATGCATCTCTGCTGGCCATTATTTAAGAAGCATTTCAATATGGGTACTTGTGTAAGCATTAGGATTTGATTCAGTTTAGTGTTGTGTTACATTGCTATTGTGTTTTCTGCCAAAATTTTCCCAGGCCAAAAGAAATTGTATGATGGGAATGGCTTAAGAGGAAGCTAAAAGTATATTTCTACATGGGGTCTTTGGTCCAAAAACCATTTCCCACAAGATGAGAAAATCATATGGACATGGACATTCAAAATGTTTGATCACTCACTAATAATATTCCTCGATCCAGCAGACAAAGCACTATTGCTACATTCCCCCTCACCCCAGTTATTTGTCTGGGATATTTTTCAGAATCTGTTGAGGAAATATCTTGGTCTAAAGCAGGGGTGAGATGTTACCGGTTCAGCCCAGTTCTATAGAACCAGTAGCTCTGAAGAGCAGCAGACACAGAACTGGGACATCTGTTTGGCCCACCTACCCGCCTGGGCTCTTGGCTGTCCTTTATTTCCTGCTTTTTCAACCTCAGCTGCTTTGCGCGGCACAGCTGAGGTTGAAAAAGCAGGAAAGAAGAGGATTTTCAAATGCTGCCCACCCGCGCGCAGTGCTTGTCAGCTATCCGGGTGCCATTTTGCAAATGCTGTACACGCGCACACAGCACTCTCACCGACCGGTAGTAGCACCAGTTGAATCCCACCCCTGGTCTAAAGGCAACTTTGATTGTGGATTCCTTAGTATTCTCTGAGTTGGGTGGTTTTCCTGCAGACATTTCATTATCAAACTAGGTAATATCATCAGTGCTAGCAAGAAAACCACCCAGCTCAGAGAGCACCAAGACCCCACAGTTCAACCCTGAACTACAAGTATTCTCTTCAATACTTACATTGCCTTTAGGTTAGTAAGAAAGGTTGGTCATTATTTTTGCTTTGTTTACCAGAGTACATTTCTAAAATAGAACTCTTCACAGTTAGTCCTTTACTTAGGACCACAATTGAGCCCATTTCTGTTGCTAAGCGAGATAGTTGTTAAGTGAGTTTTGTGCCACTTTTTGGTTTTCTTGCTGAGAGAATAACTGCAGTTATTAGTTTAGTAACATGGTTGTTAAGTGAATCTGGCTTCCCCGTTGACTTTGCTTCAAGCAGTTTGTCTCAATTGCTCTGGAGAAATAATGAATCAACAGGAGAAAATGAAAATCAAGGGGGATTTCTCACTCCTACTCGGATATATGAATTTCAAACATTAAGGGGATTGCAACACGACTTTCTTTAGTTCTTACACATATCAGCTAAGAAAACCAACCAATTAATATTTTATATGACCTATGCTTCATTCACTACCCAAGGGGACCATATTTGATAAATTCCCTGGCATTCCCAGCTTTAAATATCGAAATAATTATTCTTTCATCCAGATTACACTCAAATCTTTTTTTCCCCAATTGACCTAAACTTTAAATTTGAATTGATGCACTTGAAGTGACAATATGGAAGTATTCTTTTTTTTTTTTTTTTTTTTTGTAAAGAGCTTTTTATTTTTTATATTTCAAAAAATCTCTTTCAATGAACAGCATAGACCCAGGTTTTAACATTTCCATACAAACATGACCTGGGTTACATATTCATCTTTCGCATTTGATTTCATATCATTCCATTCCATATTTTCTATCAATGTTCTCAAAAATTCTTATATTCTTCACATTTATTTTATATAAATAGTCCTCATATCTTCATATTTATTAAACGTTATACTTTTATCTGTCCCATTTGCAATATGGAAGTGTTCTGATGCAATAGTTTGGAATTGCAGGACTGATGGGTGTTCCAAGTAAATAGAAGAACAAGTGTTGCAAAATTTAATAGTAGGATACTGGACGCCGGCTGTCTTTGCCTATGTGTGATCATATATGCAACATTACAAATAGTTCTAAAATGCATCTGTTGCGCTGCATGCCAGAGACACTTGCATTTGGATGATACGTCCTGCCTCCCTGAGGGACATTCTTTTGAAGCTTTTCCCTCTTTGAAAGGCTATTTGATCCAAGTCCAGTTTAAAGATAAAGAAACTTAAGCTAATGGAGTGTTTCAAGCATACCGAGTAAGTCAGTTTTCCCCACTCTGGTAATATATACTTTGATGGTACTTTTGTTTTATTGTGTTAGGAATATTTATTTCTAATTATTTTAATGTTTTTGTGCTACAAGCCGTGCCAAGTTGCTTCAAAACGAGATGGAGGGCAAATAAATTTAACAATGAATAAATACATATACTGAATTATTGTAATTCATTGAGTTTGGACTGTTGTAATTATTTGCAACCCTGGAGATTAATCAGGTCAAACCAAGTCTGCTTCATCTTTTGTCCTCTTTTGGTGAGACCCATGACCTCTTTAACGCTATGCCGTATTTGAGAGACTTTAGTATTTGATCTAGACATTAGATTAGTACAAGATAGTCCTCAACTTATGACCACAATTGAGTCCAAAATTTATGTTGCTAAGCGAGACAGTTGTTAAATGAATTTTGTCCCATTTTATGACCTTTCTTGCCATAGTTGTTAAGTGAATCACTGCTGTTGCTAAGCTAGTAACACGGTTGTTAAGTGAATCCGGCTTCCCTATTGTCAGGATGTCGCAAAAGGGAACCGCATGACCCCGGACACTGCCACCGTCATAAATATGAGCCAGTGGCCAAGCATCCAAATGTTGATCACGTGACCATGGAAATGCGCCAACGATCCGAAGTATGAAAAACAGTATAAGTCACTTTTTTTCCCAGTGCCACTGCTAATCTGAATAGTCACTAAATGAACGGTTGTAAGTCAAGGACTACTTGCAACTCCAATCCAATTTGTGCAGATGTCCTGAAAAAAAAAACTCCTTCAATTCAATGATACATAGAATAGAACAGAATAGAACAGAGTAGGACAGAGTAGAACAGAGTAGAGTAGAGTAGAGTAGAGTAGAGTAGAGTAGAGTAGAGTAGAGTAGAGTAGAGTAGAGTAGAGTAGAATAGAATAGAATAGAATAGAATAGAATAGAATAGAATAGAATAACACAGTTGGAAGGGACCTTGGAGATCTTCTAGTCCAACCCCATGCTTAGGCAGGAAATCCTACACCACTACAGACAAATGGTTATCCAACATCTTTTTAAAAACTTCCAGTGTTGGAGCATTCACAACTTCTGGAGGGAAGTTGTTCCACTGATTAATTGTTCTAACTGTTCAGAAATTTCTCCTTAGTTTTAGGTTGCTTCTCTCCCTGATTAGTTTCCACCCATTGCTTCTTGTCCTGCCCTCAGGTGCTTTGGAGAATAGATTGACTCCCTCTTCTTTGTGGCAGCCCTTGAGATATTGGAACGCTGCTGTCATGTCTTCCCTAGTCCTTCTTTCCATTACACTTAATTCTCCTATCTCTCAGTTCAGAATTGTGACTTTAATAAAAGTAATATATTCATGCACCTAACATCAAGATGGAACTTTTTCACACGAGAAACAACCTTATTACCTTAAAAGACTGTAGAGATGCTGACCATGGTCTTCTTTTTTTTCCCGTTACATTATTCATATTTTCCTTACATTTATCAGTGTCTATATATATGCTGATAATGTTCACCGCACCATCTGCTGGTCACATCTGATTTCAGAGTTACGCCCTCTGACTTCATATAAACCGAAGGATCATCTCTTTGAAAAGCATGGGAAAAAAAGCTGCTACTTAATTACAGCCATACAATGTTCAACATCAGCTGTTCACAATCCATGTGAAACTGGCAGCCACAAGGGAGAAAATGTGCGTTCTCTCTCTCTCTCTCTCTCTCTCTCTCTCTCTCTCTCTCTCTCTCAAAGGAAAAAGGAAAAGATTTCCTTGTGGACTGCAGACTCAGGAATTATAAAGGGAAGGAAGAAGAGCTTAAGAGTAGAGTTTAGAAGGAGGTAGAAGATTTTATAAGCTTCATATGATAGAGCTAGTTTCGTATAGTGGTTAAGGCGCTGGACTGGAACTTGTGACTAGAGATCACGAGTTCTAGTCCTCCCTTAGGCATGAAAACCAGCTGGGTGACAATCTATCTATCGTTCTATCTCTTGCTCAGCCCAAATCCACCTCACAGGATTGTTTTAAATGGAGAAAATAGGAGGAAGAAGCACTTAGCCTCTGTGGTGCAGTGGTTAGAGTGCAGTACTGCAAACTACCTCTGCAGCAGCTGTCTACAATTTGGCAGTTCAAATCCCACCAGGCTCAAGGTTGACTCGGCCTTCCATCCTTCCAAAATGAGGACCCAGATTGTTGGGAGCAATATGCTGTCTGTGTAAACCACCTAGAGAGGGCTGTAAAGTACTATAAAGCGGTATATAAGTCTAAGTGCTATTAGGTATGCTGCCTTGAATGATACAAAATGATATCCATCAGTGGAGTCCTTGATGCTCTCTGAGCTTGGTGGTTTGCTTGCAAAAGTTTCATTACCCAACTAGATAACCTCATCAAGTGCTACTAAGTATGGGTTTGATCCCTGTTTATCTGGGATGTGAATCTCTGCTTATCTGGGTGATGGTTGCTGGAGAGGATGTGCTCTGACCTTTGCGTCTCCTTCTTAACTTTTTTATTGCCTCTTTTGAATAGCGAGCAAATGTGCTTTATTTACAATAGCCAAGGTGGTGTAGTGGTTAGAATGCAGTACTGCAGTCTACTTCTGCCGGCTGCCGGCTGCCTACAATTTGGCAGATCAATTCTCACTGGCTCAAGGTTGACTCAGCCTTCCATCCTTCCAAGGTGAGTAAAATGAGGATCCAGATTATTGGGGGTGATATGCTGACTCTGTAAAACCGCTTAGAGAGAGCTCTAAAGCACTGTGAAGCGGGTAGATAAGTCTAAGTGCTATTGCTATTTCTATGTGTCTATGACTAGAAATTAACAACAGACCCATAAGCCAAAGCAGACCCAGGGGGAAATCATACCCTGGCCTACACTGGCAGGGCAACCTATTGTATATAAACAAAGTGCAAAGCCCACATGCACGCACCCTAACAATGTTGGCTCTAAAGTTGCTTCTTCTTCATCAAGGCTTGTCACCTGGTTTCCATACACCTGGATTGTCCATTCCTACCCATAATGCCAAGATGAGAAAACATGCTTGGTGACATTATAGGACTCTCTAGTACATGCATCATGCCATCACAGGCAAGTGGGTACGTTTAGCTCTTATTCTTAGTATTTAAATTGTGATTTAATTGTAGACTTTGTGGATTGTATTAAAGTAATTTTTCAATATTGATTTCTATAATATTTTATATTGGAAGTTCTGAAGCTGTGTAGAATCTGGCAGGTTTCAGGTAGTAAATAAATTCCATCAATTGTATTAATTAATGAGGAACTATGTCTGTGACATCACCAAACTCATTTCTTCATCTTTAGGTACCAATAAAGGGAGATACTTGTAGTTCAAGGTTAAAATGAGGGGTCCTCGGTGATCTTGATTGTTTTCCTGAAAGTGGGAAACTTTTAATTAAGCCAATCCAAAAAATGCTAGGGAATTCGTAGAAGCCTGGCACTCTGACAAATTGGATATCAACAGACACATATATGTAAACAGCACCTACATACTATGCAAAAAAAGACAACAAACAAAAAAGAGAACAAAAAACCCAAAAAAACTCCCTACCAGCAATCAACATCCAGATGAGCATAGATTAACATGAAGATTAACATCAGACTAGTAATATAGAAGTAAACAATATCCCAACCAAGAAACTGCAAAACAAGGTACCAGTAAACAGCCCAATCAAAGAATCTCCAACACTGGCAGGGCAATACTGACAGAATATAAACTGAGACCAAACAATACTCCCTACTAGCTCTGATGATGTTACCTAGTTTGGGTAATGAAATGTCTGCAAGAAAACAACCAAGCTCAGAGAGCACCAAGGACCAGTCATCTTTAGATGTCAGATGATAAGATGTCAATTGACTTTGTTGTCCTCAGGCTTGAAGTAAAGGGCTAAAAATGAGAAAGTAGCTTGCCTTTCCTAACAAACTTCCACATTCAGATGATGTAACATCACCTGGTAATGAAACATCTGTAGGGAAATAGCCAAGCTCAGAGAACACCAGGAACCCAACAGTTCAACCCTGAGCTGCAAAATACTAATAACGTTTTGTTTTCATACCTGGAAGCTAGACAGTTTCAAAACACCACTTCCTTGACCTGAAAAAAACTCATAATGACTGCATTTTGAACCCAGTCCAAATAGCAAGTCCAGTGAAATGACATGTGACAAAAAAAAGTAGCAGGTTCAAATCTAATTCCCCTCAATTTAGTATAAATTAGCCTTATCCACTTTATAGACTATAAAACAAAAACAGAAGCAGTATAGTCTGGAGGTCTCTGAAGAAGATTCTAAGGTTGGGAAAGGTGGAAGGGAGGAGGAAGAGAAGAAGGAGGAGACAGAGAAGAAGAAGGGGAAGGGGAAGGGGAAGGGGAAGGAGGAGGAGGAGGAGGAGGAGGAGGAGGAGGAGGAGGAGGAGGAGGAGGAGGAGGAGGAGAAGAAGAAGAAGAAGAAGAAGAAGAAGAAGAAGAAGAAGAAGAAGAAGAAGAAGAAGAAGAAGAAGAAGAAGAAGAAGAAGAAGAAGAAGAAGAAGAAGAAGAAGAAGAAGAAGAAGAAGAAGAAGAAGAAGAAGAAGAAGAAGAAGAAGAACTTAGTTACATTAGTCATGGACAGATCTTCAAGAAGAGAATCTGTCTATGTGGTTGCTAAGAATCAACAATGACTTGATGGCGTGTAATCAAACAGTCAATCAAATCATTTGTAGTAATTTGTATCCAATTTGCATGTGTGAATATGACATCCAAAACACAATGCCACAGATTTAATTTGAATGTCACCCAGGATGATACAATACTTGGTCAGTGGAGCATGTTTGCACATTCTGGATGCTTCAGCAACTACTGAGGAATCAAGCAAGGTGCTCACAACTGTGAACCAATGTAAAACAAGCATGGAGATGGCTAGATACGGGTACTACCTTTTTCTTTTTGAATAACTTCTACACTCCTGTCTGAAATACTTTATTGCTGCCATCTTCTACTCTTCTACTCTTTGTGTAGGAAATGACATCATTGGAGAAAGAATTTGCTCTTCAAACATATTAAATATCCTAGAAAACGCACCAGTGCAGAAGAGGAAAATAATGGCAGCATTTCTAAGCTCAATGCCAGTATAATCCAGCTGCCCTTGCACACGCAGATTGATGGCCAAAGAGTTGCACGCTCATGTTAATATTTGAAAGTGGTTGCACATTCACACCGATGGCATGAAAAGGTTACCCAATGCTTCCACCAGGAGAATAATACTAATGATGGAAGGTAGCTATACAAGTAGTCCTTGACTTACACTTAGCAATGGACTTCTCACTTATGACTCTGTTTGGAAGTTATGTCATTGTTCCCCTATGGTCGACTACATTTTGGGAACCCAGCAACTGGTCCGCATTTATGGCTATTTTCATTGCCCTATAGTCACATAACAATGATTTATGATGGCTTTGCCAGAAATCTGGCATTTACTTTTGGTTTCAGGGAAAAACCAGCCCATCCAAACAACAGGTTCCCCTAATGACTATGATGCTTGCTTAACTAGCATAGCACTGATTTAATGACCACCGCAAAAAAGGTTGCAAAAGCAGGTATGGTCAAGTGGTGACCTGTTTTATGACTGTCACAATTTATGACTGCAATTGCCAGGTTCGGTTACGGTCAGAAGTTTGGAGTGGTGTGGTGGCCTAGAGAGGGAGCTCTCACCTCACAAATCAGGAGGCTGTGAGTTCAATCCTGGGTAAAGGCAGATATTTCTCCTTTTGGGCACAATGTGAATATATCTGCTGAAGAAAACTCTGCATTGGTGACAGGAAAGGCATCCGGCCATTAAAAAATTCTGCTAGCTCTGCCCGGACTCCACCCTGTGAGGGATTATGGGGTCATTAAAAGACTATGATGAATTACAGTCATAAGTTGATGGCTATCTGTGCTGCAGAGAATGCTTGTAATCGTATATGGTCAGTGAGGCCCTTCCATTAATAATTCTACAGATAGTTCACTACCCAGGAATAGGGTTTCCTTTGGGTGGTGAAAATCCATTTGGGACCCCTGGCCTCCCGTGCCCACAATGGGATGGATTAGTATAAATTTGGAGCTGACAGGTGGCACATACCTCCTATTGTAACCCATGAGGAGGAAAGCTTGGATGGATTTCATTAAGATAGGTGGCAGCAATTCAAAGGAAGCAGAGAATCTGCCCTGTTGCATTTTCCTGTCCGTTTTCCTATGATGGGAGAGATCCAAATTTAAGTCATCACTCAGGTGTTGAAATCCACTGGGTGACTTTAGGCCAGATACTCACTCTCAGTGTCAGGATTCTGGCACTTACCCCAATTAAATCATGAGTCTTGAGCCAAACTTCCAAAATTTCAAAAGGATTTATTGGGAGTTAACATGTCCTGTTAGCTGACAGGGTGTTTGCCTGGGTGTAGCCAACTCCGAGACACATCATTCATTGTCATCCTTGACTCTGTTTTTTCTTCCCACCCCCTGGGTGTATCATAATTCATATTCTCCAATGAGACACATCCATAGCCAAGAGTCATCAATCATGTTCTCCAGTTAGATATTTGCAAGGCAGAAACTTCAGTCACCTAGTTACTATCTTTGAAAAACTATTATGGAATGTACTTTCGATTTCCAAGCTGCCCCACTGCTCTTTCAAACCCCTTTTCCCCCTCCCTTTCTGTTGGCAACTCTAACAAGACCATAGCCTGTTTCACCAATAAACTGTAGCAGGGAATTGCGTTTACAACTTCCTGAGCAGTGTACAGCAGCGGACAACAAAAAGATAATAACAATCCTTGGTTGTATAAACAGAGGCATAGAATCAAAATCACATGAAGTATTAATACCACTTTATAAAGCCTTAGTAAGGCCACACCTGGAATACTGTGTCCAGTTTTGGTCACCATGTTACAAAAAAGATGTTGAGACTTTGGAAAGAGCAACTAGGATGAGAAGAGCAACTAAGATGATTAAAGGCCTGGAGCCTAAACATATGAAGAATGGTTGCAGGAACTGGGTATGGCTAGTCTAGAGAAAAGAAGGTCTTCCAATATTTGAGGGGCTGCCACAAAGAAGAGGAGGTCCACTTATTTTCCAGAAGGCAAGACAAGAAACAATGGATGGGAATTCATCAAGGAGAAAAGCAACCTGGAATTAAGGAGAAATTTCCTACAGTGAAAACAATTGATCAGTGGATTAATTAATTAAGTTGTGTGTGCTTCAACACTGGAAGTTTTTAAGAAGAGACTGGACAGCCCCTTGTCTGAAATGGTATAGGGCAGTGGTGGCCAACCTTTTTGGGCTCCTGTGCAATCCCCACCCACCCACCCGCTGCCGCCCTCTTACCTGCACTGCACCCCACAGCTGATTTTCAGCTGGTTTGAGGCCTTTTTCGGCTTCCTAGAGACTTGAGGAAGGCTTCTGCAGGCTTTGCAGGTTGAAAACTAGCCCCGTTTCATCACTTCTGGTATTTTCAGAAAAACAGGAAGTGACAAAACGGGGCTAGTTTTCGACCTGCAAAGCCTGCAGAAACCTTCCTCGAGCCTTTGGGAGTCCAAAAAAGGCCTCAAACTGACTGAAAACCAGCTGTGAGGCACGCGCATGCGCAGTGAGGTACGTTTGCCTGCAGCTCGTGTGCCGGCACAAATGGCTCTGCGTGCCGCCTGTGGCACGCAATGCCATAGGTTCACCATCACAGGTATAGGGCCTCTTTCTTGAGCAGGGGGTTGGACTAGAAGACCTCCCAGGTCCCTTTCATCTCTATTCTGATTGATTGAGCCTTGTAATATAAATCAGTTTCTAGATAATGCATTTGTAAAATCAATCCATCAGGTATGATTCACACTAAATAGATACTATCCTTACTTGGGAACTAAGACAGTATTTCTATCTCTTGTCTTGTTTTATTTACCTAAAAAGGTGGAGTTATTCTTCATAACACTAAGCTGATTGAAATCTGACCCATCTCCCAGTGGAGAGCTGTGCCATGGACCAATGCTTGATATAAGAAGCATTCCACCTTCCCCCAACTGCAAATAAACAAACTGACATTTAAAAGTAACAACAACACCCATTTTCCCACCCTTCCTTGCTGAGCCTTCCTTCCCCTTAGATGCAAAGATGTTGGTTTAGTCTTGCAAAGCTCAGGACACATGGATGGTACGAAGTAAAACAGCAATGATAACAAACAAAAGGTTGAAGGTGAATCGAAAGGTTATTTGTTTTGAGTCAAATGGTCGTGTGAAAAAAGGCTCAGGGCATCCCTGATTAAGTTCACCATTTCAAATGACTTCAATCAACCTGACAGATGTAATTTTGGCTGCCTCGAACTCAGGGGAAAACTTTGTCACTGACTTAAAACAAAGAATAATCTTTTTTTTTTTTTTACATTACGTTAGTTTACTTTATTTTATTGTCATTGCATCTCATACAATGAAATTAAATACCATCTTCAGTGTACATTATGACTATGAAAATAAACACAAACACACATCCTTCACATTCTATACAATTGAATTGAAAACCCCCGATATTGCATAATACAGTAGAATTCAATAGTTATTGCCCTGGGATTGAATATACAGTAGAATTCAATAGTTATTTCCCTAGGATTGAATATACAGTAGAATTCAATAGTTATTTCCCTAGGATAGAAGCTGTTTTTCAGCCTATTTGTCCTTGTTTTTATTATCCTGTACCATCTGCCAGATGGGAATAGTTCAAAAAAAGGATGCCCAAGATGAAAATAAAGCAAAACATTTTAACATTGAAGATATACTGAAGGATAGTTTTGAACAGTGGAGCTACCCGTAGAAGTTAACCTGAAGCGTATCGGCCTCTATGTTTGTGTTTCAAAGATGTCATGAAAGAGGAACAAGTTTTATCAGCCAATAGTGTGTTACTTTTCTGTTTTTCTACTTTTTATTTTCTGCACTTTCTATTTTTATTTAGTTTGTACTGATTTGTATCTTTTTCAATATAACTCTTAATAAAATTACTATACAGAGGAAGGAGTCCCTCCTTAATGATATTTCATAATTCTGCCTACAATTCTCCCTCCTTCCATATATGGATCATGTCAGCATTACAAGAGCCAATCTGGGTCGGTCACTGGGACCAGAGGTTTAGTATTCCAAACTTTCAGACTCATGCTGGAGAACTCAGGGAGCTTCTCTCTACCTAAATGTGTGCTTTGGGTTATTCTATGTGTTGTATTTATGTGATGCCTTCCTATCAGTTGATTGGTGTATTGATGGCCAGGGATTGGCTGTTTTTTCCTTGTACTATCAAAGTCCTCAGCTCCTAAATACCTGCTAAGTTGATGGTAAATCAGCACTCCTGTTGTCTGACAAGGGCCCTATTTTCCAGGCTTCAATAATTTCCCTGGCTGTTTTTGTACCTGCTTGGCCAACAATCTTAGTAGCTGCGAAACTGAATGAATGCACTTGTTCATTGTAATGTGAGGCTACCAATGCCATGTCAGCATTTTGCATGATTATACTAAATGACAAATTAGAGAACTATATTTTAAGTTAATGAGGGAATATTTTATAGATTATGCTTTGTTGTGGCATCCGCAACCAGAACATATGGTTAATCTGGAACTAAGTTAACGCTGGGCAAGTAGGTGGTATGATCCCTGAATTTGCAGGTCTTGATCATAGAAACCATCGACCTACCCTGAAGATCATGTAATGAATTCCAGATATGTGCATCTATGCACATAGCCACTCAATCCCCACTTTTCCCATTACAAATATTAGCTGACTGCTATTAAATGGGAAGCAGGCTAAGATTATGATTGCTATAAACTAGGTTTTTTTTATTATTTTTGGCAATAGCAGAAGTAAATCTAATTCTGAAGCACAAATGACTTGCAGCATTCATTCATTCTGAACATAAAATAGCTGTCAGCATTCCTCGCCTTTTAGTTTAACAGCCAATGGAGAAGAAACTGAGCAGCTATGTTACATCTGTAGGGCTTTCCTGCTACTTCATCTCCGACTCATTTATCACTTCCAGATTTTACATGCTACGATCTTCACTGTAGGGCTTAGTCGGGAGAGGCATCAGTTCTCTGTTTGAAGTACAAATTAAAGAAGAGTTAAGCTCAGCTTTCAGGAATGGCAAACTATAAATAACAATAAGAAGGACAGGAATGAACAGAATCTCAACTCCTTGGGAACAAAAAATATATATATTGGGTTACAGGGTGTGTATTACAATATCTTTCAGCTATCCTAGGTCCTTGGGAAGAATGGCCTATTCAGAAGTGCTAGTCCTGTGACAACCGTTTGATAGATTGTGGGTAATTAGGAACCATCCTCATCAGGGGTGGGATTCAACATTTTTAACAACCGGTTCTGTAGGCGTGGCTTAGATGGTGGGCGTGGCTTGGTGGTCATGTGACTGGGTGGACATGGCTTGGTTATCATGTTATTGGCTGGATGTGGCCAACTCAATATCACTCACATTGAGGCACGCATCTCCTTGCCTGGCCTCTCATGACTGTGGGGATGCTGCAACAGTCGTAAGTGTGAAAAAGGGTCATAAGTCAAATTTTTCAGTGCCATTGTAACTTTGAACTCCACACAAGCAAAGTACCAGCAAAGGATGGGAAAAAAACTCCAGAGATGTTCCTGTGTCTAGTCCTGCCAAGAATGTAATAAGGGTTAACAGAGAGGCAGTTTCTATAAGCAACACCAGAGTGTTTCCTTCCTGCCTTCCTTACAGGATTAGTCCAGTAATTTCTTCTAACAACCGGTTCTAGTGAATAGGTGCGAACTGGTAGAATCCCACCCCGATCCTCATCCTTGCACTAACATCAAGCAAACCAGTTTAGTCTCATTCTTGGGGACCAGCTTTAAATCTTTGACGTTCTTGTTCTAATCCAACCTCCTGCTCAAGCAGGAGACCCTATACCTGTGATGGTGAACCTATGGCACCCGTGTTGGAAATGGCACGCAGAGCCATTCCTGCCGGCACGCGAGCTGTCGGCCAGAACTGATCCACTGCGCATACGCACGCACCCTCTGCCAGCCAGCTGATTGTTGGGTATCTGTCACGCATGCATGGGGGAGGGATGCATATGGGAGACGCATGCGCAGGGGGCAGGGTATGCATGGGAGGGGGGGTCATGCGTGCATTGCATTATGGATGCAGGCACTTTTGGCACATGATGACGAAAAGGTTGTATTGTATTGTATTGTATTGTATTGTATTGTATTGTATTGTATTGTATTGTATTGTATTGTATTGTATTGTATTGTATTGTATTATAGCCGGATATTATTTTCTGCTGTCCAGTCTCTTTTGAAAACCTTCAGTGATAAGTACCCCAGGGGTGGGATGCTACCGGTTCTGCCTGGCTCTATAGAACTGGTAGCTCTGAAGAGCAGCAACACCAAACTGGTTCTGTGTCTGCTGCTGTTTGGCCCAACCGGGCTCTTACCTGTCCTTTATTTCCTGCTTTTTCAACCTCAGCTGCTTTGCACTGACACAGCTGAGGTTGAAAAAGCAGTTTAAAAAGTGGCTTTTCAAATGCTGTTCACCTGCTTGCAGCGCTTTTCAGCCGTCCAGGTGCACAGCTTAAGGTTTTTCACATGCGCATGAAGCGTAAAACGTAATCACCAAACTGTTAGCAACACCGGTTGAATCCCACCCCTGAAGCACCTACAACTGTTCTCACTGTTAGGAAGTTTCTCCTTAATTCCTGGTTGCTTCTCCCCTGGATTAGTTTCCATCCACTGTTTCTAGCAGTGTTCCAATATCTCAGGGGCTGCCACAAAGATGAGGGGTGTGTGTGTGTGTGTCAAGCTATTCTCCGAAGCACCTGAGGACAGGACAAGAAGCAATGGATGGAAACCAATCAAGAAGAGAAGCAACCTACAACTAAGGGGGAATTTCCTGACAGTTAGAACAATTAACCAATGGAACAGCTTGCCTTCAGAAGTTGTGGATGCTCCAACATTGGAAATTTTATTTCAGCGCTGTTGTATTTTGAATGATCACTAAATTGAGGATTACCTGTTCTTCACTGAAAAAAAAATGACTATTTTCCCACCAAAACACAACTAAAGGGAACCATCAATTCTGCCTTTCCCCCACTAAAATATTCTTAGATCAAGTCCATCAATCAACATACTGATCTGTTTTCTAAACCACTAGGAAAATCCATTCTTTCTATTGAGATTCTGAACAATCAGTCCACGTCTCCTACTTTAATTTTCTGCACTCTTCTTCCTGAATACTTGAAATTCCAAAGAACCCATCATTTAATTTCAGAATCCGGGCATTGTAGACACCGGCCAGCCACATCAAGAGTAAGGCTCATTAAGCTCCAAAGAATTCCTTTTTTTTCCCTAATAAAGCAGCCCTGATAAATCTCTTTTTTAAAAAAATCTCCTTGGCATACATACATCCTTCCTTATAACCGTTACTTCAACGGGAAAGCCTTTTTCTCTCTCTCTGTATGAAAACCGCTCTGGCTACAAAAGTTCCTATTATTTTCCAGCAACCTTCTACTCAGCGGCTGAAAGAAAGGGTTTCAGTTCTCACTTCTGAAAGCTCTTTTCAAACTTCAAGCCTTCTCCTTCTGCGGGGGAACCCCTTCCACATGACCGGAGCCAATCAGGAGAGGGTGCGGCGTTAGGTCATAAAGGGAGGCGGGAAGTTCCATTCAATGAGCTCATCTTCGGCATTCCCAGGCTTAATATTTATTTATTTGGTCCCTCGCTCTCCAGCCACGTGGGGTCAAAGAAGATTTCTTTCTTTCTTTCTCTTTCCTTCCTTCCTTCCATCTTTTCTTTCTCTTTCTCTTTCTTTCTTTCTCTCTCTCCCTTCCTTTTTCTTTCTCTCCTTCCTTCCTTCCTCTTTTTTTGTCTTCTTTCTTTCTTTCTTTCTTTCTTTCTTCCTTCCTTCCTTCCTTCCTTCCTTTCCTTTCTTTCCTCTTTCTCTTTCCTTCCTTCCTTCCTCTTTTTTTGTCTTTTCTCTTTCTTTCTCTCTCTCCCTCCCTTTTTCTCTCCTTCCTTCCTTCCTTCCTCTTTTTTTGTCTTCTTTCTCTTTCTTTCTTTCTTTTTCTTTTCTTTCTTTTCTTTTTCTTTTTTCTTTTTTTCTTTTTCTTTCTTTCTTTCTTTCCTTCCTTCCTTCCTTCCTTCCTTCCTTCCTTCCTTCCTTCCTTCCTTTCCTCTTTCTCTTTCTCTTTCTCTTTCTCTTTCCTTCCTTCAACTTTTCGGGACTTTTCAAGGCTGACTCTCGGTCAACCAAGGTTGTCCCAAAGGTGCTTTTTTTGAAGAGGCAACTGG
Source organism: Notechis scutatus (assembly GCF_049901735.1). Classification (NCBI taxonomy): domain Eukaryota; kingdom Metazoa; phylum Chordata; class Lepidosauria; order Squamata; family Elapidae; genus Notechis; species Notechis scutatus. The sequence goes on from NC_142011.1 coordinate 194,830,674, forward strand.
ACTTTCTCTGAAGAAGCTTCTTGGATGAGAAACGTCTTCAAAGAAAAACAAACAAACAAACAAACCAGAAAGTCCAGTTTTGCTTCTTGAAAAAAAAGAAAAGAAAAAAAAAAGCACTTTTGGGAAGAGGCTGTTTTTCCTCCGTGGGCTGCCGGCCGCTCACAGAACCAAGGGCAGAACGGAACTCGTGGAAAGCGGGGAACCCAGCGCCCTTGGCCAGCTCCCACGGGCGCTCTCACGCACCTCCCCATCCACCCACCCGAGCTTTCGTCAAGAAGGAAGGGCGCCCCGGCCCAGCTTTTACCGGAACGGTGGGTGGGGCTGGAACAATGCAGTGGCTCTCATCCAGACGATGCAGATAGGCATCGCATCGCCCCAGCGGGGCCAGCTCGCCTCTCTCAGGCTGAGCTCTGGTCTGGCCCCCTTCCCCTCCCTCCCTCCCTCTCTCCCTGGAGAGGGGGAGGAGAGCGCGGCTACCCGGGCGAGCGGAGCTTCTGAGCGGCTGCCACGTCGGTCTTCGCCCTTCCCGGCCTTGCATCGCTTCTCCCCCGCTTCCCTCTAGGGACACTTCTAACCCCCTCCCCCCGCCCACTCCCCTTCCCCACCCCCCTCCATCGTTCCCGTTGAAGCCCTAGCGATTCTGCAACGCGGACGGCGCAGCCCCAAATCCTACGGCGAATGCGCGCGCGGCACTCGAAGGATCGGGATTCTCCAGTCCCCCCCAACACGAGTCCGGTGCTTTCTGGGCTGCTGCGCTGGTTTGAGGGTTGCGATCCAGTACGGCACAATAAACGGGCCTGTCTGTCTCCCAACTGACTCAAAACTTCCTCAACTTTTACTCTTAAGGCAGAGGTCCCCAAACTTGGCAACTTTAAGGTTTGTAGACTTCAATTGCCAGAATTCTCCAGCCAGCTATGAAGTCTACAAACCTTAAAGTTGCCAAGTTTGGGGGGCCCCTGCTCTAAAGGGGACAGCCGGCTACCTACACTTCCCTATGGATCCCCCCCACCTCCCGAGCAAACGGGCCCCGCCTGTCTCCACTTCTCTTGCAGCCTTTCACCGGATGCCAAGTTGGTCAATCCAACTCCCTCCACAAATTCCCACCAGCCGCAAACGCCCCTCTTCCAATCCCGGACAGCGGGGGGCATGCAATACAGGTCGTCCTCGACTTACGACCACTCAAAGTTAACCGCGGCACTGGGGGAAAAAAGGGGGGCGGGGAGGCTGGCCATTTTTCCCACCCTTCACCACCGTTGCAGCGTCCCCCCACGGGTCACAGGATCCCCATTCGGATGCTTGGCGACTGACTCCTGCTTATGGCGGTGGCAGTGTCCTTGGGACCGTGGGATTTCAGGGGCGTGCCTAAGTGCACCCTCGTGCCTCCCGTCCCTGTCCTATTATTGTCCCCTTTTAATTCGGACCCATTTCCTGCGTTCTTACTCAGGTTTTATACTTATACCTATTAACCGTGTAAGCAAGCGATGGACAAATCAAATCGATCAATGAAATATATTTTTTTTGTTAAGCAAGTTCAATGGGAAAGCCGGATTCGCTTTGAAGAACGGTGTTCCTCGCTTTTGAACAGCTCCGCAGCGCTCCACTTCACAACGGGGGGGTGGGGCAGGAAAGGTCGTAAAACGGGGCAAAACTCCCTTCCCCGATTGTCTCACCCGGCCGCGGAAATGTGTGGCTCGACTGTGGTCGTGAATTCGAGGACCACCGCCTCTACTGCCCCGCGCCGGGGTTGCACGCTGCCTCTTTTGGCAAAGGCAGCCTCGGCAGCAGCGCCGTTAACTAACCCCCGTACTGCGCGCTCCCGGCCCGGAGGCATCTTCAGAGAAAGGCCCCGTTGCCCGAGTTTGAAAGGAAGCCGGAAAGTCCAGGCTGATGGGAGATTCAGGCACCCGATCCTTTCTACTACACTCGAGAGCAAGAACCGCTCCAAGTCTATTGCACGGCTGCCTAACCGCCTTAGCTCGACCGAAAGGCGAGAGCAAACTTCCCCAGCACAGTCTACCTTTCTACGAATCTGTAGAGATTCTCAGTCTTCCAGGTTCATGGCTGTCCCAAAGGTGCTTTTTTTTTTTTTTCAGGAAACAACAGGACTTTCTTGGGATGTTTTCTTTTTTCTTTAATCAAGTTTTTTTTTTAATTTTATATTGCTTATACATATCAATGCGTGAACAATGGGATACCTGTGTATCCTACGTTTTAGTACAAATAAACATAATACTATTATTGGGTTTTTTCTTTTTTCTTTTGAAGACATTTCGCTTCTCCTCCAAGAAGCTTCTTCAACTCTGACACAGAATAGTGGGGAATGGAAGGATAGGAATATAGGAATATAAATCCTTTCATGTATCTTTTCTTTTATGTACACTGAGAGCATTTGCACCAAGACAAATTCCTTGTGTGTCCAATCACACTTGGCCAATAAAGAATTCTATCTATCTATCTATCTATCTATCTATCTATCTATCCATCCATCCATCCACCCACCCTCCCATCCATCCATCCATCCATCTATTCTCCACCACCCCGTCAGAGCTGAAGAAGCTTCTTGGAGGAGAAGCGAAAAGTCTTCAAAAGAAAAAAAAAAACCAATGATAATATATTTATTGGTACTAAAATGTAGGATAACCAGGTGTCACATTGTTCATACATTGATATGTATAAGCAATATAAAAGAAAAGAAAAACTTGACTAAAAAGAGAAGAAGAAAAAAACCAAGTCCAGTTGCCTCCTGAAAAAAAAAAAACCCCAGCACCTTCGGGATGCTCGTTTCTAACCGCCTCCAGATCGTGTATTAAAGAAAGTTCCTTTCTGAGCATCTGCGATTCGGGCGCCCCAACCCCGCCCATTTCCCCCTAACCCACCCACTGGAACGAGGAGGGGGAGAGAAAATGGGGTGGGCGGTGTAGAAATCACGCTCCATGTTTTTACAAGCGACTAAATAGCGACAGTGTGTGTCTTTGCGCTCGGGAGGGAGGGAGAAGCAGAAATGAACCGCCTTCCGGGATATTGCCGCCTCCTTAGAAACAGATCAAGGGTCTCTCCCTCTCCCGCCAAGCCTCCGAAAGTGAATCTGTACGTAACGCAGGAAGAAACACAAGCTTGCTCCACTAACCGGTTGCGCGTCTGCCTTGCACAGTCTCGGGACACCCCCCCACCCTTAAGATCGCAGTGGCGGCGTTAAGCCAAAACTGGGGTGGAGAAATGGGAAGAGGTTCCAGGTGTAGGTGTGTGTGTGTGTGTATACCGCCTATGCATATGTGTATATATGTGTGTGTGTGTGTATGTATATGTATACATATATTTTCTTAAGTTTTCACAAGTTGTAGCAACGTTTCAGCAGAATCTCATCTGCCATCATCAACTTAAAAAGCACAACTATAATGACCTGGGAAAATACCCGAACAAAGCTGAATACCATATATATGTGTGTGTGTGTATACTCCTATATATGCACGTGTATATATAGAGAGAGGTGTATGTGTGTGTGTATACACACACACACTCCTATGCACGTGAAGGCAGGATAGAGAAGCGCTGAGCATTTTCACGGTCAGGTGCTGTTAAGAAGCAGGGCAGCGAGGCGCGATCCTGGGAGCTTTTCTGAGCTCTTTTTCCCCCAACGCCGGGTTTGATCCTTCCCCCACCTATCGGTGCACCGGTTAAGTCTCGCGTCCGTGCAAACGAAAGGAGTCGGCGCAGGTATTTCCCCATTTAAAAGGGGAGCTTGCAAGCTACCCCCGAAGAAAAGCGAGGAGAAAACAAAAAAAAAACAACCCAACGCTTCCAAGACGCTTTAGCTTTCCAGAGAGCTCCGTCTCCTTCCCGGGGGAAGCCACCGCGGTCTATAACTAAGCAGCAGCCGCCGCCGCGCTCAGGTCGTCAAAAGGGACGCGGCGCCTCGCTCCTCGGGGCCAGAGGATCTGCTGGTCCTAACAAATGGTCCCTTGTTTCCACGGCGCTGATATTCCCGCCCCCCACCGGGAAGATCTCGCTTGTAGTGGATCGGGGTTTGGGGGGGGAAGGAGAGAGACTTTCCTTGGCTCCCCTGTTCCCACATCTCTGAACTTTTCCCTCCCCCAGCGGAAGAACTCAGAACTTGGCAGAACTCAAAGGATGATCCGGGGATCCACTCACACCTGGCCGCCTTTCTGGATCTTACTCCGGGTGGGGTGGGGTGGGGGGCCTTTTTGCTACTGAGGTGCTTTTTCCTCTCCACCCACCCCCGTCTCGTCCCGTCCCGTCCCAACCTCCCCGAGGGAAGTAAGAGAACCCCAAATCTACTTACTCTCCCGGGACAGTTCTGGCGAGGCTGGCCGCAGCTCGCCTCCCCACCATGGAAAAGGGGCCAGTGGGAGGAGGGGTGGGGGGGCCGGGGCGGTTGCCTTCTCTGCCGGCTCGAGGACCCCACTTCCCCACAACCTCGGGAGCTCTCCTTCTTCCCCTCGCTCCTCCTCGCCCAAAGGGGTGGTTTGCAACCCGAGGTTAAGCGGCGGGCCGATTCCTCGCGGCGCCGAAGTCCTCCAGGCGCCCGGAGCGAAAGTTGGCGAAAAGTTGAGACCGGCGTAGCATCTGGAGAACTTCGCGGCTCTTCCTGCGGCCAACGGACTGTGAATGGAGCGTCTATTTCGAGGTTCCACCAGCCGCGGCGACGACGGCGGCGAATATTTTCCAGGCGTCTTTTTTTCGTTTTTTTTTTCTTCTTTTAGCTTCTTTGCCCTGCTGGTCTTGTCTTCTTCTTCCTCCTCCTGCTGCTGCTGCTGCTGCTTTCTCTCCCCTTTGCCCCTCGCTGCCTCCCTCTTGCCAAGACGGCCGATTCTGTGCCTCCTCCAACTTAAGGGGGTCCCTTTTTAAAACAAGGAGGCTGTTTTAATAGGGTGGAGAGAGGGAGGGGAGGGAGGAGGGAAGTCCTGCAAAGGGGTGGAGGGGGGGTGGGTGGGAAAGAGAAAGAAGAAGAGGAAGAGAGGAAGGAGGAGAGAGAGAGAGAGAGGGGAAAAAACGAGGGAGGTGGGGGGGACGGGACGGACTGCTCAGCAGCAGCGTCCTTTCAAAGCCCTCCTCCCCTGCCCTAGCCACAGAAACAGGCTACCGTAGGAAGGAAGAAGTTCTCCTTCAAGTAGGAGGTCTTCAAATCATTCCTGGAGGTCCGAAGCTTGTCAGAGATGCTCTAGTGCAGGGGTGTCAAAGTCACCTCGACGGGGTGACATCACATGATGTACCCGGGATTGCACCCCCCTCTTTGCTAATCAGGGTGTGGGCGTGGCCAGTGCGCCACGCAGGCCATGGGTTTGACAGCCCTGCTCTTGTGCAGGGGTCTCCAACCTTGGCAACTTTAAGCCTGGAGGACTTCAACTCCCAGAATTCCCCTGGAGGTTGCCAAGGTTGGAGACCTCCTGCTCTAGTGGATTCTGCCCTAGGGTTGGACTAGATGATCTTGAAGGCCCCTTTCAACTTTCACTTTGTCTTGATTTTTAAGATAGGGAGACAGGGAGCGCATCTCTCCTATGACTTCTGATCCTGAATGATGGCTTTTCCTCAGAGGATGTTGCTGATTTTTTTTTATTTTTTATTTTTGGTTCTCCAACACCGGGCAGCCTCCGTTCATAGAATAAATCGTATTCCACAAAGCTTACTTCAGTGCCCTATCCTATATTTCCAACCAACAATATCGGATTTACCGAGTAATATATAAATGTGCGTTCATTACTTTGAGACTCCACTTCAATTCAAGCTGATGGAAAGGGTTTATTATTACCTTGTTGCCTTTTTCACAGCCACTTTGTGGGAAGAAGGTTGGGCTGAGCTGCTCATCAGCGAACTCTAGAGCTGAGTTTGAACTAGAACAGACACCTCCTGTGCAATTCTATCACCATTTCGGATTTTTTGGGGGGGGGGTTGGCGTTGATTTAATTAAGAGAAGTTGTATTATCATCCTCAGTTACAGCCAGGTAACAAAATTGGATTCCGTCCCATTGATGGACTTTTGGCCCAATTTGTGGAAATTTATTTGGGGAGTTTTTCTCTGGATAGCCAAATTTGAAGATGAATCGCCACCAGGTGGCACTGTTGAAAAACACAATAATCTAGCAATAAGTCCATATTTTGTCACTGGCATGGCTTATTTTTGTTAATATATGTAGATGGTGAGTCCAACTGAAAAACATGTATCAATGTGTGTCCCTTGAGACTGAGCCAACTCAAGTCAGTGGCCAAGGCTCCTGAGCATGTGGTTCACTCTTAAATGCACATGAATCTTTTCTCTGACATTCCCTTTATTAGCATAAGGACAGACCCCTTGTAAGATTCTCCACGAGGGATTCAGAATAAATTATTACTTTCTTAGACATCTGCTGGTACTTCAAGCAGTTACTCCAAATGAGGTTTTACAGAGAGAGAATTGAATCAGTGTGTGACATTTTATTCCTTCCCTCTTAAAAAAAAAAATCTGCAAGGTCAAAATTATGCAAGCATGCTGGAACTTAGGTCTGACGCAACCCAGATTTTCCTAGCCCAAAACTCTTATCTGCATTGAAACTTCACTTCCCAGAATTCTCAGGGTGCAGGGTTGTTCCAAGAAAGCTGGGAGTCGTAGTCCTAAAGCACCTGAAGTAATGTGGAAGGACTGAAGGTGGTGAGGTGTTCTCAGGATAAACTGAACTGTTATTTAAACCCCAAGCAGGTATTTTCCCAGACTCAAAAGTTAGGTAGAAAAAAAATAATCAAAGTTGTGATTTGGAGTTTTAATGGCAAAAGAAAAATAGCGATAGCTTCAACTCTGCCATAGTAGGCTTGTAGACAGATCTTCTGTTCAATGGTGGGATTCAAAACTTTTTACTACAGGTTCTGTAGGCGTGGCTTGGTGGGCGTGGCAGGGGAAGGATACTGTAAAATCCCCATTCCCTCCCCACCCCACTAACCTGCTTTCCAGCTCCATTCTCCTGTGCAGGGCAACAAAAGAAGACCCAGCTGATCAGCTGGGACTTGGGAGGCAGAGAATAGATGGGGGTGGGGCCAGTCAGAGGTGGGATTTGCCGGTTCTCCGAACTACTCAAAATTTCCGCTACCGGTTCTCCAGAGCTGGTCAGAACCTGCTGAATATCACCTCTGCTTCTGTTGGTGTGTAAGTTCTACTCTGTCTGCCATAAAATAATATACTTCGTTACATTGCATCTGTGAGCATTTGCATCTGGAGAAATGGTGATTATTGCCATGCCTGGCGTGACATCTGAAAGGCCTGATATATCTCTGATGCAACTAGTAATCAAAACTTGAGTTTATTTATTTCAATAGAAATAGCTGCCATCTCAAAATCATAACTATGGGCAGCCAACAATTAATAACACCACAATCATAAATATATAATTGGCAACTGAGCTTTTCCAGGATTTCTGGCACCCCCAGGAGGATTGTGCAAAGTTGTTTAGATAGTGGGTGTGGTGTCACAGACCAAGCTCTGCCCCTTTTGTGCACATTGAGGGTATGGGCACTAAAATGGTGACGCTTATACCAGAAACGCCATTCGTGCTTCTTGCCAGCTTTGACATCTCATCTCAGGGATGCCACTGCATGAGACCATCTTTGTGAATTGTATAATAATAATAATAATAATAATAATAATAATAATAATAATAATAATAATAATAATAATAATAATAATAATAATAATAATAATAAATAAATAATAATAATAAATAATAAATAATAAATAATAATAATAATAATAATAATAATAATAATAATAATAATAATAATAATAATAATAATAATAATAATAATAATAATAATAATAATAATAAATTGTGTATGGAAGCCCAGTAAAGAGAAGATGACACAGATGAGAAGGAGGAAGAAAAAGAGGAAGGAGGAAGACAGCCTGTTAAATAATGGCAGGAGAATGAAAAGGTCTCTATAGATGTGGAGTTTAGACTTCAGGGGCTCCATACTTCAAATATTGGAGAGAAGCTTAGTAATCCTTGACTTGTGACCATTCCTCCACTGACTATTTGAAATTATGATCAAATTATGAACAAAGTTACTTGAAGGTTACAGGACAATTAAAATTCTGACCACAAGTTTTCTGAACAGTTTTTATCCCAGAGCTATAATTGCACTTAACAATGAACTTAAGGAACACCATCAGTGAGCTGTTGGACAGTATTACTTGGTCTGTTGTGTAGATGCTTGTGTGTTTTTAGGGAGTGGGGAATTTTGGTTGGTGGGGGTATGTTTGGGGATTTTCATGTGTGTGTGCATGTTGGGTCTGGTCTCTGGGTATTATGTGAATTTCGTTGTATATGTATACCGTGCATATACATACAATTATTATTATTATTATTATTATTATTATTATTATTATTATTATTATTATTATTTATTTATTTATTATTTGATCTTTAGTGAGATTCACAGCCTTTGGGGCTGGTTGATAGCTCAACAGCTTGAGTCCTAACCAAGGGATCTAGGAACTGTTCAGGAAGCGTTGGAGGATATAAGCTGTTCCAAGTAGGGTGGTTTTTTGTAGAATCAGAGTATTCAAGTCTGATAAATTCAGAATTTACAGATAGTGAGGTAGCCCTTTAGGTATTGCTCCAAGGGCTCCAATTACAATTGGGCAACACATGATTTCTTTTTCCAAAGTCTCTCAACTTCAATTTGTAAGTCCCGATACTTTGTGATTTTTTTCTTGCTGCGTGTCTTCAATTTGTGCATCACCAGGTATTGCAATGTCGTCGTCGTCATCATCATCATCATCATCATTGCAATACTCCCTCAGTCATGTGATGAAAATTTGTGTGCTTGACAGTCTTCCAACTGCCCCCACTCAGCTATCTTCCCCTCACCCCACACTTCTGGATCCCAGATTCTTTGCACCTGCTTCCTACCCCCCATCATACCATGTTCTAGTTAGTTCTTTCCAAAATCACTTTTCTGAAAGAGCGATGCAACATCTGGCCTTCCTACGGAAGCTGCCTTGTGCCATTCTGGAAGTGGGAGCTATTCTCGCAGTCTCTCAGAACGGCACTATTTGGAAAATGATTTGAAGTTGCACCCAGTGGTGGGATTCAGCCGGTTTGCACCGGTTCAGTAGAACTGGTACCTCATTTTTTGTTGAGTTCTACGAACGGGTTAGATGTGTTCTGGAAAATCTATGTTTTCTGGAACACGTCTGGTTTTTATTCAACTTCCTTCCAGGTAGGGAGAAAAAAAGCCCATTTTTTTTCATGGGAAACTTGAATTGATTGATTGAACTTTCTTTTTTAGTCCCACAAACTTTTGTTTCTCTGCACATGACAGCAAGAAACGCAATGGAGAAATGTGACAGAGCTGGAAATCAGATAGGCAAAGAAATGCTTGGGAGAAGCGAGAGCATCTGAGTGATGGTGGGTGGGGCAAGCTCTGCGGCACAGCACTGCACTACAATGGGGAAATGAGCCACAGAATGGCCAGTGTGAGGGAAGGAGGAAGCGGCTTTCCCTCTTTATTCTCCCTGCTCCTCCTCCTTCTCTCATGCCAGCCACTCCGTTGCCCATTTTCCAATTGCAGCGCAGTGCCCAGGATTCACTGTGATAGCAGGGGGAGTAATTTAACAACCGGTTCTCCCAGGATCAGGTTGGCCATTGTGGGAGGCTCATCCGGCATGTGCGGCGGAGCTGGAGGACAGGAATGGGCCACACCTCCTATGACAGCCAACCTGACCCTGGAAGAACTGAATCCCACCACCAAGTCCACCCATGTTAAAGGGGGGACGAGCGGTCTGCCACCTCCAAGTGGTGTCCCCTGGATGTGCGAAGCCATCAAACGCTGACCGTAACTGAGAGCAGACCCTCCGACGACAGGCCCACGCGACAGGCCGGCTGGAGTACTCAAATGCCGCATCAACATGGTGGAAACGTCCACTACAGAACACACACCCAATGCTACCGCGTTCGGGGGAACCGACGGGCGCAGGAGACCATTGGCCTGCGTCAAAAATCAACGAAATGGTCCACGCGGAAAGCACGACACGATCAAGGCCGATTTAGAGATCGCGAAGGCAGACCCGACATACGTGGCAGACAGAGAGGCGTGGAAGCAGTACTCAAGGACATTAGCGGACCTCGCCAGAGCGCGAGACAAACGCTGAAGAAAAAGAAGAAGAAGAAGTCCACCCATGTTAAAGTTGCTCGCATTGAGAATGCGGCTCTATAGCAAGAGGGCATACAGCAATGGCAGCTGTTCTCATGCCAGTAACGATGGGACCTATGAACTGTTTGCCTTGGATTAGTTCAGGTTGTCCAGATCTTCAGGAATCATAGAATTCTTTATAGAATTTTTTATTGGCCAAGTGTGATTGGACACACAAGGAATTTGTCTCGGTACAAATGCTCTCAGTGTACATAAAAGAAAAGACACATTCGTCAAGAGTCAAGAATCATAAGGTACAACACTTAATAATAATGTGCTAAAGGACATGATGCAGAACAAATGAATTGCTGAAACTGCTTCTGATGTTAACACCTTCCTTGAAGGCCTCTGTTGAATATTTGTGGCCATTCTCTATAACCTGCCTGCAATCTATTTGTGAATGGTGATTTTTACCTTGACTCAGAAGATGGGAAAGTGCAGTAAATAACTTGCAAACAGTGAAAACTAGAGAATGGCAAAATAAAAACTAGAGAATGGCAAAATGAGAGAGATATAAGAAGATGTGTAGCATATGCACTGTCCTGGATAGACCCAATGCATAATCTGGGTGTCCTCCTACATGCATAATCCATGCTTAATTAGCAATTGGGAGGTGTGGCTAGGAGGGATTGGCACAAGTTCGTCTTTTGCATGAATTATGCCTTTTCCTGGATTGACAAGCCTAGATAGAGATAGATGGATAGATGGACAGACAGATAGATAGATAGATGATAGATAGATAGATAGATAGATAGATAGATAGATAGATAGATAGATAGATAGATAGATAGATAGACAGACAGATAGACAGATAGATAAATAGATAGATATAGAGATAGAGATAGAGATAGAGAGACAGAGACAGAGACAGAGACAGAGACAGAGACAGATATAGACAGAAAGATATAGATAGTTAGATATTGATAATAAGTAGGGATAGATAAATAGAATAATTTCAGAGCATTAACTAATTTCTTACAGCAAATTATAACAATAGTAACATCATTGTAAGAGTTTTGTTCTTCCTTAAAGTGTCCCACATTTATTTAGGTACAAGCTAATTTATTAGTCTTTAAGCTTCATGGTGTCCTCTAGATACTTTCCTAAATTCCCAGATTGGTGTCTGAATGACCAGTGATGGCATTCAGGGAATAATCACAAAGTTCAGCTGGGAGAGTTGATTCACTAGATTAAAAAAAAAAAAATCAGTCATCACAAATTACTTACTTAAAGATGATTTAGATTGGATTACAGAGATAAACTCGTGAGAAAGGTCTGTAGACAGTTACTAGAGGAGAACAAATGCAGCAGAACTAAAGCCAGAGAATTTGAAGGTGGCAAAAAAAGCAGAATGCAGCAATATCATTCTATATTTATATAATGGTGGAACACAGATGCTCCACCATAGGGCATGTAGTCTTGAAATTTGAGCCAGGAGATTAACAAACAACCTGCTCTCTAATAAACAATTTGGTTTCAGGAAAAAACTATCATGTAATCTGCAACTCTTACACTGCAAAAACATATGGACTACACAACTCGATCAGGGCAAAGCAATAGACACAATCTACATGGACTTCTGGAAAGCCTTTGATTCAGTGGTACACAACAAACTACTCCTAAAACTAAAATCTTACTGTATCTCTGGACACCTGCATAACTGGATAGAAGCATTCCTGTCAAACAGACAACAAATGGTCAAAATTTGGAACGTCCTATCAAATTCTGTACCTGTCAACAGTGGTGTCCCCCAAGGCAGTGTTCTAGGACCAACTCTCTTCATACTCTACATAAATGTCCTCTGTGATCATATTAAGAGCAACTGCGTTCTCTTTGCTGATGATGTAAAGCTGTTCAACACTACCGGCAATACTGCTACCCTTCAAAAAGACCTTGACTATGTATCAGAATGGTCAAACAAATGGCAACTTCAAATCTCAACAAATAAATGCTCTGTCCTACATATTGGCAAAAAAATCAGAAAATAAAATACAGGCTGAATAGTCAAGACCTTGTTTATGATCCAAACTCTGTCAAGGATCTTGGAGTACTCATCTCTAATGATCTAAGTGCTAGAGCCCACTGTAACTACATAGCCAAAAAGGTGTTAAGAGTAGTTAACCTAATCTTACGTAACTTTTTCTCTGGTAATATTACACTAATAACTAGAGCATACAAAACGTTTGCTAGACCAATACTCGAATACAGCTCATCAGTCTGGAACCCACATTACGTATTTGATATTAACACAGTTGAGAAAGTCCAGAAATATTTCACAAGAAGAGTTCTCCGCTCCTCTACTCGTTGCAGAATACCTTATGCCACCAGACTTGAAATTCTAGACCTAGAAAATCTAGAACTATGCCGCCTTCGGTCCGATCTAAGTATAATATATAAAATCATACATTGCAATGTCCTACCTGTCAATGAATACTTCAGCTTCAACCATAACAACACAAGAGCAAACAATAGATACAAACTCAAGGTTAATCGCACCAAACTTGATTGCAGGAAATACGACTTCAGTAACAGTGGTCAATGTCTGGAATACTCTACCTGACTCTGTGGTTTCTTCCCAAACCCCAAAAACTTTAACCTCACTGTCTACTGTTGACCTCACCGCTTTCCTAAGAGGTCTGTAGGGGTGTGCATAAGCGCACCAACGTGCCTACCATCCCTGTCCTATTGTTTTTTTTATTTTTATTTTTTTTTCTTATATGTATCCATGTATTCATAACTGTGTTTTTACTTATACCTATTATCTTGTAAGCCATTGACAAAAAATAAATAAATAAAATAAAAAATAAAATAAACTAGAAGTGGCACAAGGATGAGTCCAGCTTTAAAGCATTTGTAATGCTTAAATCTCTTCCTTTGACATCAGTGGGAAGTAAAATTGGACTCTTCGGGGTGGAGGTTGTGTTCCACTTCGTTTCCATTTCCTAATGTCATACTTTACAATGGTCTGCAGAGAGACAGGTTGGCTTTGTGACACTCTAAACCAGGGGTCTCCAACCTTAGCAACTTTAAGACTTGTGGACTTCAACTCCGAGAATTTCTCAGGCAGCTTTGGGAGTTGAAGTCCACAAGTCTTAAAGTTGCTAAGGTTGGAGACGCCTACTCTAAACCTCCTTGATTTACAACCCTTTGTTTAAGTGATTGTCTGAAGTTTACAGTGGTACCGAAAAAGTGACTTATGACCATTTTTCACCCGTGATCGTTACTGCATCGGATCCGGATCCAGTTCTTTGGCAACTGGTTCATATTTACGATGGTTGCAGGGTCCCAGGGTCATGTGATCCTATTCAGAGTTTTGCAGCGTTAATTCAGCGCCAGAAAAATAAACACAGATGGCTGATGCTTCATTTAACATCTTTATAAACATAATAAGTAGATTTTACAAACCAGTTGTAGATTTCCCAACATGGAGCAAACTCAGACAGAAACTGTTGCAAGGAACTTCAGAAGAGCTCAGAAACAGACCAGTTTCATTTTAACAGTCTTTATTAAGGGCACATAGCGGATAATAACAGCCTAGGCTATTCTTTTTCATTTCCAAAACAGTTCCATGTTGACTTAGATTTGCTGACCATGTTACCATGTCATTCAATTCATGACTATACTCTGACAATCCTTGGGGCCTCTGACAAGACAAACTCAATGGGAAGCCAGATTCACTTAACCACTGTGGCAAGAAAGATCGTAAAATGGGCCAAACAGTCACTTAACAACCGTCTCGCTTAGCTACATCAATTTGGGGCTCAGTTGTGGTCAAACGTTGAAGACTACCTGTGTTGCCCTTCGCTTGTTGAAGTAGCTGAGAAAGGCTGTGCCCCTCTCTACGTCTAGTTTGATGAAAAGAAGAACTCGAAGTGACATGATAGCAGTGTTCCAATATCTCAGGGGCTGCCCCAAAGAAGAGGGAGTCAAGCTATTCTCCAGAGCACCTGAGGGCAGGGCAGGAAGCAATGGGTGGACACTCATCAAGGAGAGAAGCAACTTAGAACTAAGGAGAAATTTCCTGACAATTAGAACAATTAATCAGTGGAGCAACTTGCCTCCAGAAGTTGTGAATGCTCCAACACTGGAAGTTTTTAAGAACAGACTGGACAACCATTTGTCTGAAGTGGTGTAGAGTTTCCTGCTAAAGCACAGGGTTGGACTAGAAGACCTCCAAGGTCCCTTCCTACTCTGTTATTCTATTCTATACTCTGGACTGGCACTTGGGGAAATTCTCCTCTGCCCGAGCTTATCTGACTCCTCCTGAAACAGCCCAGTTAATTTGGTCAGGATGTAACAAACCAAACTATTTAAAAGGCTGTTAAACCACTTAAGGGTCTCCCAAGTGCCAAATGGGAAGAAGATATGCGAAAGGAGAGGAGGGGGAATAAAGTCAAGCTGATCCGGAGAGCTCTGAGTAAATTACTTGCCAAACATTTGATTTCATTCAGCTGCCCAGATCTTAAGCTTCTAGTTTGGTCTCTTTAGGGACAGATTCCTTTGAATAGACTGGCTTTGGAAAGATTAGAAGAGGTCAAAAGGTCCTCTAGCTCAGGGCAAAATTTGTTAGGTGTGAATGTTTTGAGATACCTGGTTCTTTTGTCACCTTAAGAGTGACACATTTCAGCAAAAGGCATAATAAAGTTGTTAGTTTTTAAGGAAGGTCTCCCTGCTTTCCTTCAGAATTCCCAATCTGAGTTTCTCTCCCCACTGAGCCATCCTATTTGCTCTTTGTCAAAATTGCCACTTCCTTACTATGCTGCGTGCACTGCGCTGAACTTATTAGCTTCAATCCTGCATTGTTGGCTGCTATTTTTTTAGCAATAGCAACTAAACTTACATAGTGCTTCACAATGCTTTACAGCCCTCTCTAAACAGTTTACAGAATCAGCATCTTGGCTCCCAACAACCTGGGACCTTATTTTACCAACCTCAGAAGGATGGAAGACTGAGTCAGCCTGGTGAGATTCGAACCTTGAGTCAGCCAGCAGTCAGTGAGAGCCTTTGAACTGCCAAATTGCAGTGATGTCAGTCATTTTATCTGTAGTCCATATGAAGAATAAGGGTAATGGACAGTAACTTGACCATTATCATGAAACAGGATGGGGCAACCTGTTTTGCAGTGCAAAAGGCCACGGATGGTTGTATGCTATAAATAAGACATTCAGATTCTAGAGAACATGCAGAGAAGAGTAACAAAGATGATTAGGGGTCTGGAGGCTAAAATATATGAAGAACAGTTGCAGGAATTGGGTATGTCTTGTTCAATGAAAAGACGGATTAGGGGTGGCGTAGTAGCAATGTTCCAATATTTAAGGGACTATCACAAAGAAGAGGGGAGGTCAACCTATTCTCCAAAGCAGGGGTCTCCAACCTTGGCAACTTTAAGACTTGTGGACTTCAACTCCCAGAATTCCTCAGCCAGCAAAGCAAAACTGAGGAATTCTGGGAGTTGAAGTCCACAAATCTTAAAGTTGCCATGGTTGGAGACCCCTGCTCCAAAGCATTTGAAGGCAGAACAAGAAGCAATGGATGGAAACTAATCAAGGAGAGAAGCAACCTAGAACTAAGGAGAAATTTCCCGACAGTGAGAGCAATTAATCAGTGGAACAACTTGCCTCCAGAAGTTGGGAATGCTGCAACACTGGAAGTTTTAAGAAGAGACTAGGACAACCATTTGTCTGAAATGGTATGGGGTCTTCATCTTGCAGGGAGTTGGACTAGAAGACCCCCAAGGTCCCTTCCAACTCGGTTATGCTGCCATGGTCCATGGCAGGAGGCCACGTTGCATCGTGCTGGATTTTGCTGACCTTTGTTAAGGACAAATAAAATTAGAAGAATCCATTTCTGTGTAACATTTTCCTTTTTACTGGAAATCGAGTCCGGATATGTAAGCATTCTAGTTAAGAAGATATAGTTCAGCCAAAGTTAAGGAGTCTTTAGGAGGTATCTCACTTGAAGCAAGTCTCTTTGAATTCGTGGTGCTTAAAGAGGTTAAGATGGCCAGAATTCATGCTTGAATCCTGATAATTTCATGGACACATCCATGCAGTTTTCTTGGCAATAGATGGAAGACGGTTTTTCCTCTCCAAGTAAAAGCATGCTGGATTGCATTGTGTGACTAATTGCATTAGGAAGGAGCATGCACATGCTGGTTTTTATAAAATCCATAGGACTAATGTGCTTAACTTTGATTAGATCGGGTACCTTTTTGCCTTGTTGGGTTGTTTCTTTTCCAACAGCATACAGATTTCTCTGGTTGTCTGCTTCCTATTCTCCCATTCTAATACCTACCTAATTTTCTCCTCTTTCTTCAGAATGACAGAGTTGGAAGGGACTTTGAAGGTCTTCTGGTCCAACCCCTGGCTCAGGCAGGAAACCCTATACCATTTCAGACAAACAGTTGTCCAGTCTCTTCTTAAAAACCTCCAGTGTTGGAGCATCCACCACTTCCAGAGGCAAGTCATTCCACTGTTCTATCAGGAAATTTCTCCTTAGTTCTAGGTTGCTTCTCTCCTTGATTAGTTTTTACTAATTACGATTTATATTGACTGTTTCCTAGTATGACTGATTGCTTATTGTACCCTATGACTATCATTAAGTGTTGTACCTTCTGACTCTTGATGAATGTATCTTTTCTTTTATGTACACTGAGAGTATTTGCACCAAGACAAATTCCTTGTGTGTCCAATCACACTTGGCCAATAAAAGAATTCTATTCTATTCTATTCTATTCTATTCTATTCTATTCTATTCTATTCTATTCTATTCTATTCTATTCTATTCTATTCTATTCTATTCTATTCTATTCTATTCTATTCTATTCTATTCTATTCTATTCTATTCCATTCCATTCCATTCTATTATACATTTCAATATTTATTCTATTCTATTCTATTCTATTCTATTCTATTCTATTCTATTCTATTCTATTCTATTCTATTCCATTCCATTCCATTCCATTCCATTCCATTCTACATTTCAATATTTATTCTATTCTATTCTATTCTATTCTATTCTATTCTATTCTATTCTATTCTATTCTATTCTATTCTATTCGATTCGATTCAATTCGATTCCTATTCTATTCCATTCCATTCCATTCCATTCCATTCCATTCCATTCCATTCTATTCTACATTTCAATATTTATTCTATTCTATTCTATTCTATTCTATTCTATTCTATTCCTATTCTATTCTAGTTTCCACCCATTGCTTCTTGTCCTGCCTTTGGGTACATTGGAGAATAGGTTGACCCCATTCCTTCCCCACCCCAGTAACCTGCTTTCCAGCTCCGTTCTCCTGTGCAGGGCAACAAAAGAACTCAATAAAAAGATTAAAGGATGAAGAGCAGGCATAGTCTGACAGCTCAGACAACACACACATAGACAAACACCAAAAAAAAAAAAAAAAAAAATGCACCAAGGCTTTGTGTTCATCCTCTAGGACAGAAGTCCCCAAATCCTGGGTTGAGGCCCACTCCTGTGTCCTAAGCCCTTCAGAACTGGGCTGCGGAAGTGGTGGGCGAGGGGGTATATGCGCGCATTGCCACTTGCGTGAGCAGCGAGGAAGCACGTGTACACATGTTCCATTTCGCATGTGTGCACCTGCCACTCGAGCAAATGGAGCTGCACACACTCCTGCCTGCCACTCACAGGGATTCATTCCTTCTCCCCACCACTTCCTGGTTTGCAAAGCCAGAAGGGTTGGGGGGAGCTCTGTTCTCTAGGATAGATGCCACATAACTTGCTAGAAAGAGTTGTGAGTTATTAAACAGGAGGTGAGTGATCAGCCAATTCTGTTTCAAGTGAATACTACAATCATCATAAATATGAGCCAGCTACCAACTGTCTGACTTAGGATCAGATAACAGATAATCAGAGTTGGAAGGGATCTTGTAGGTCATCTAGTCCAACCCCCTGCCCAAGCAGGAGACCCTACACCATTTCTGACAAATGGCTGTACAATCTCTTCTTGAAAGTCTCAAGTGATGACACTCCCACAACTTCTGAGGACAAGGTGTTCCATTGGTTGATTGTTCTCACTGTCAGAAAGTTTCTCCTTATTTCCAGGTTAAATCTCTTCTTGTTCAGCTTCCATCCCTTATTCCTTGTCTGGCCTACAGGCGCTTTAGAAAATAGCCTGACCCCCGCCCCCCTTCATCTCTGTGGCAGCCCCTCAAATATTGGAAGACTGCTATCATGTCTCTCCTGATCCTTCTCTTCACTAGACTAGCCATGCCCAGTTCCTGTAACCGTTCTTCATATATTTTAGCCTCCGGTCCCCTAATCAACCTGGTTGCTCTTCTCTGCACTTTTTCTAGAGTCTCAACATCTTTTTTTAAAATGTTGTTGACCACAACTGGATGCAATACTCTAAGTGTGGTCTTACTAAGGCTTTATAGAGTGGTATTAGTACCTCACTTGATCTTGGTTGTATCCCTCTGTTAATGCAGCTTAGGATTGCATTAGCTTTTTTGGCTGCTGCTGCACACTGCTGGCTCATATTTAGCTGGTTGTCCACTAAGACTCCAAGATCCCACTCACAGTTACTGCTATTGAGCCTGGTTTCACCCAGTCTATATATGTATTTTTGAATTCTAGTGTAGCCAATGTGTTCAGTGGTGAGTTTCAAAAATTTTTTAGCACCGGTTCTGTGGGCATGGCTTGGTGGGCACGCCAAACGCATGCTTTGCACGTGTGCAGAGGATTTGCTACTAACCTTCTCTTGCAATCCTGAACTCTCCCTGTGTCTTCAACACCTGACAAGAGGCAACTGGCTGTGCCGGGCCAAGCAGCTGAGGTTGAAAAGCAGGAAATAAAAGGTCATTATAGAGCTGGGGCAGGAGGGAGGAGGGCCCAGCAGGTGATAGTGGGAGCGAACTGGTTCATTCACAAATGATGTGAATCAGCCGAACTGGGCCAAACCAGTAGAATACCACCACTGAATGTGTTGTACTTGCAGGTAGTGTACTTCCAGAACTTACTCTGTTTTTATTTTGATCTGTGGATTTTATTTTCATTATCCATAAAGTATCCGTTTTCCTCTTATCATTTTCTTTTCATCACAATAAGGAGTAATTTTAGTCAGCAGCATCTACTGGTATAAGAAAACCTCTTTATATAATTCTGAATATGAAAATTATATAGACTGTTTCCTAGTATGATTTGATTGTTTATTGTACCCTATGACTATTATTAAGTGTTGTTTGTACCTTATGGTTCTTGACTCTTGATGAATGTATCTTTTCTTTTATGTACACTGACAAGACAAATTCCTTGTGTGTCCAATCACACTTGGCCAATAAAGAATTCTATTCTATTCTATCTATTCTATTTATTTATTTATTTGATTTGCCAATTGTTTACAAGATAATAAGTATAAGTGTATACATAGTTGTGAATACATGAGATGGGTACATATAAGAAAAATAAAAGAATAAGAGAAACAATAGGACAGGGACGGTAGGCACGTTGGTGCGCTTATGCACGCCCCCTACAGACCTCTTAGGAAAGGGGTGAGGTCAATAGTAGACAGTCTAAGGTTAAAGTTTTTGGGGTTTAGGGAAGAAACTACAGAGTCGGGTAGAGTATTCCAGACATTGACCACTCTATTGCTGAAGTCGTATTTCCTGCAATCAAGTTTGGTGCGGTTAACTTTGAGTTTGTATCTATTGTGTGCTCTTGTGTTGTTATGGTTGAAGCTGAAGTATTCATTGACAGGTAGGACATTGCAATGTATGATTTTATATACCATGTTTAAGTCAGACTGAAGACGGCGTAATTCAAGGTTTTCTAGTTCTAGAATTTCAAGTCTGGTGGCATAAGGTATTCTACAACGAGTAGAGGAGTGGAGAACTCTTCTTGTGAAATATTTCTGGACTTTCTCAATTGAAAACTTTTCTCGTATCCCAACTAAAGCTCTTTCTTCAAATCCATCCTTATCCCTTTTTCTCACCCTCATCCTATTCTTATTGGGGTCATTAAGGTTACAAGCTTCCTTCCAAAAAGTCACATGCTGTTGATCTTCTAGTCAGAAATGAAAGTGAAACATCTTAACTAATAGGCTTTTTTGTGCTGTTTTGAGCTGTTTCTTTGTTTCCTGTTTGTTTGGAGAGGGACATCTAATACTGTACTGAAAGCAGTCAGAAGGCACTAACTAGCTATTTCTTCTTTTTGCCCTTAACACTTTCATTTTTCTGGAAATAAATGATGGAACAATAGAAGAAAACTAGAGATGGCAAGATCTGGACCTATTATACAATTTAAAGTTAAGGCAAGGGTAAATCAGGATATCCTTGATTTCCCTATTATTTTGTTAAATATATTTTTTAATTGCCTTACTGACTTTAAATAAACTTGAAAGTTACAAAAAGGTGTATTAATGTTAACAACATATTCTATATTTATATATTTTAACAAATGAAATGACAAATTCCATGGCATTCACTTTTGTTGGGAGGGAAGGACAGACCTTTGCAAATGATATTTAATAATAACATGATTTACATAATGTGTAAATCAATCACTCGACCAACTAAGGCATTTTATATCTACAGAAATTACATCAATCACTTCTGAAGGAAATTGCAGGCAAAATCCATATTTTAGACAATCAATTTTTATCAAAATGTATTTAGCAAGAAAGCATGGGATCTCTCAAAGTTTAGAGATTTAGAGATTAAGCATAAGAATAATGTTAAGAATTGGTCAAAAAACACATCATTTTTAAAAAATTAATGTTTATTTGCCTGAAATGATTTTATAATTTCACTGGTCCCTAACAATTTTATTGTTGGTATGATACAGTCAACATTCTTCCAAACCATCATATTCCTTCTACTCAAAAATATGCCACTTAAGGAGTTTTCAGGATAATTAATAATAAAATATTGAATACCTTTTATGTTATATACCATTGGATATTTAAGTCACTTAATGCTACTTAATTGTATCCTGAATTAGCAAGCTTTTGACTCTATTTGTACAATAGCTTCTAATATAAAATTATTAAAGATTACACAACTGAACACTTTTGCAGATGTTTATATCAACCATATAAATTATGAATGAATGATCAACTCGGATTTCCCAAAACAGGCTCTCTAACTGTAGCACCAGCCAGGGAGTTCCTTTGTCAACAAATCCAAATATGTCTCTGTGGAAAGCGTAAAAGACCCTAAAGTAGAAAAGCAGACATGTGAGCTGAATAAAAGGAGCTCCTGTTTGCCAGCAACTTTGCATACAGATCTGATTCCTGTCAAAGTTCTCAGATTAACAAATTCCATTCTAAAAGTGGAGCTAATTGGAATACAGCCCTTTGCTTATTTCTGACTATGTTTGCTGTGAAATGAACAGTGTTGGGAAAAACCCCATTCCTTGGAACTTAATAATCCAGTTTCACAATTGATTTCACAAAGGAAGTTGTTATCATTATTATTTAATTAAATCAGCTTGGTGATTCTTTGGAGTTTGGCGTGCATTGTTAGCATGTGGCTTAGAACAGGGGTCCCCAACCACCGGGCCCCGGACCGGGACCGGTCCATGGATCATTTTGTATCGGGCCGCCTACTTTGCTTGGGTGCCGCCATCTTGTTTCGACGGTGCTTGAGAAAGTGCTTCCGGGTGAGCTTGTCGGTTGTCGGTTGGAAAGCGGCATTTGGGTGCTGAAGGAACATAGGTCTGGAAGGGACCTCAAACATTTTCTCCTCCTCACTTAATATTAACTCCCACCTTCTTCCTTGGATCTCTGTAAGGCTTCTTGCACTGGCCACAGCACGAATGACTTTTCACATTTTTATCTTTCCAGGCTTCCGTAGGGAATCTTTCCTTTGATCAAGCAGATAATCCTTTCCACCTAGAAAGATTGCATGGTGATTGTGTGAACTGACTTCTTGGGAAAAAAGAATTGATTCTCAGCTCACCTTGGGATCTTTTCCCTACTATTGAGTTTAGGTGGTAAAGACTGAAAAGCCTTTTTTGGGGGGCACTTTAAATGGCCTTGAGGGAAATTGGAATAAAAGGGAGGACTTTAAGATTAGCACAGCTAGGGGATACAGCCCTGTTGTCCATGCCTGGGACATGAAATCAATGTAATAGTCATACAGCAGGAGAAATATTGTTCCCAGGGCATGTCTGCAGAATAGTTTTGATGCAGAATGAGACATTACCCATGATACTACTGAAGTGATACAAACATGAAGCTTGAAAAGAAAATAGTCCAAAATGATAGAAAAAGAACAGGAGATATATATATATATATATATATATATATATATATATATATATATATATATATATATATATATATATATATGTGTGTGTGTGTGTGTGTGTGTGTGTGTGTGTGTGTGTGTGTGTGTGTTTATTTTGCTTGCAATCCAACTATTATAATGATGCCTCGTTGAAGCTTTTATTTTGAATTGCATTATAAGTTTATTTACCATTTCAGTTTTCATCATTCAGTTAATCAGTGGTGCTATTTGGAGGCATTTATCCAGAAGTAAATTCAGCTGTTTTGAGTGAGACTAGTTCCTTTACACAAATGTGTCTAAAACTGCAACCCAACCCAACCCCCCTTATATTGCCAAATCTCAAAACTAGTTTTCTGAAACAAAAGTCCTACATTTCCGATTTTTCTCCTCATATTATATTTATGTTTTCCCCACTTTTATTGCCAGTGATATCATCATTGCATGGGAGACACCATGTTGGGGGCTGTGTCATGTCCCTTGGAGTTGCCCACCAAAGTGGTATTCATTAATCTATTTGCGGTCAGCTGCTTTTGAACTGCTGGGTCGGCAGTGTGATGACCCGGGACATGGCACAAAAGCAAAGACAGTCAGATAATCAGTAGGAGTCCCTTTATTTTAGCTCCAACTTTGCTCCCAATGTCCTGGTTACCTTCTGGGCTGGAGAAAAACTCTCCCAGGAACAGCCTTTGGGCTACAGAGAATCAAGTCCAAAACGGGGTCAACAAAAACTGTAACTATAAGTCCAATCAAGGCAACATGATGTAATTAACCTGGCAGGGCAGGAAAAGGAATTCCAGATGTGTAGGCATGGTTGGGAGGATGCCAGGAATGCAGATAACCAAAGTGAAAACAAGATAAACTCACGTTTGTTCCCATTAGCTGCTGCACTCAGCATGCTTCTCTTTTAAACTATCTTCCCAGCTGTGCCTAATGAAGGGAATCAGGGCTCTTTCCTCCCCTGTAAGCCACGCAACTCACGTTGCTCTCTTCTCTGTTCCTCTCTGCATACCCTTGGATGAAGAGGAGGTGGGCCTGGGTCTTCCTCTGAACTCCCTCTCCCTTGTTCTACCTTTTCCCTGCTCTGCCCAGCCGGACGTTGCCCTTCCCCAGTTTCCTCCACATCCAACGGAGCCACACTCCCACTCTCTGTCACCTGTTTGTCTTCCTCCTTGGATTCAGTCTCCGACAGGGGCATGACAGGCAGGAGCTGGAGGGTGTGATGGGAGCTCACCCCATCTCACGGTAGCAACAGGTCTCAAACACGAGCTTCCCAATCAGCAGCCCAGTGTTCTAACTTTGTGAGCCACCTCTTGAATCACACGCTTGTTAAACAAATCTGGTCTCTGACATTGACTTTTGTTTGTTGGAAGTCAGCTAGAAATCTCACAAATGACAATCACATGACCCCAAGGTGCCGGAACTGTTATAAATGCATGCCAGTTGTCAACTGCCCAGTTTTGATCCTATGACCATGGGGATGCTGTGATGGTTATAAGTCTGAGTAAGTAACTTTTTTCCAGCCCTGTTGTTGTTTCATGTAGAATAAGTAAGCTCACTACAGGCCATCACTGTGCAGAAACCATTTTACTAGAGAAAGTCAGTCATATCCCAGGAACAGGAAATGCATCACAAGAACAATAGAGATGAATCCTAAAATCGCAATGTGATACAGGAAACATCTACAATAGAGAGGAACAGTGGTGGGTTTCAAAAAAAAAAATCCCTACCAATTTGGAGAGCTTGCTTTGCGCGTGTGCCAATTGTGCGCTTTGTGCCTCTGTGTGCAGTACTCAAACACCACCCTCAACACTGGAAGGAATATATATTGCAGAGACCGCCCTCTTTATCAATGATGGTGAACTGTGCTGGTTTTTTTTAGCTCAGCTGAGGTGCGGCGATCTGCTCTGCCACACAGATCAGCTGAGCTAATAAACAACAGAACACAGGAGAGGTTGGAGAGGTAAAAGCCGGGGCAGGTGGATGGGGCCAGTCAAAATTTTCCCTACCAGTCCACCAGGACGGATCAGAACCGGCTGAATGCCACCTTTGGAGAAGAATGATAGAGCTAACAACTACAATAGAGAGGAATGATAGAGCTGCATATAAGGTAGACATAACACCTGTAACAGTTGCAGCTTTAAAAGGTCACTGAAGAAATGGTTGTAAGTGGAGGACTACCTTTAATGACTCGATTGAAGAAGGAACCCCTCATTCTTTTAATCAGATTAAATGAATGGATCCAGTGAAGAATCACCGCAGAAATAATTTTGATGGAGTGTTTTGAACAGGTCTCAAAAAACACCCTTTCTAGTTCGGCTAAGATTAGCCGCTGAAAAACACCAGGGCCATTAAGAAGGATATCCAGCTCTCTACTGAACAGAAAAAAAAAAAAGAAATATTTAGAGTAGAGATAGGCCATATAATAATCACCAAGAACACCAGATACCTCTGTATGGTCATCAGGGTCTCTCCTACACTTGACTTTTCAGAAGAAGAAGAGGAAGAGGAAGAGGAGGAGGAGGAAGAAGAAGAAGAAGAGGAGGAGGAGGAAGAAGGGAAGAAGAAGAAGAAGAAGAAGAGGAGGAAGAGGGGGAAGGAAGAAGAAGAAGAAGAAGAAGAAGAAGAAGAAGAAGAAGAAGAAGAAGAAGAAGAAGAAGAAGAAGAAGAAGAAGAGGAGGAGGAGGAGGAGGAGGAGGAGGAGGAGGAGGAGGAGGAGGAGGAGGAGGAGGAGGAGGAGGTGGTTACCAAGTTACAAAACAAACCTCCAATGAGTTTAAGAGTCTTAAAGATCTTAAAATGTAGTGTGAGCTCTAAAACAGCATAATACAATTTAAATGCCAAGAAATTTCCTGTTCAAAACAAACACTGTCCCTCTGATTAGCCAGTCCTCCACAATTATTAGGTGTACAGTGTGATCTCACCCACTTTGTAATTGTCAGTCTCCATAAAATATAATGTGGAGTTCTTAGCCCCTAAGATTTATTTCTACCCAATCGAGGGAGATGAGCAGGCATATTCAGCCAGGCATCAAAAAGTTACTCAATTGCACCACAGATTACAAGCGTTGAAACTTTAATCAGTTACAACTCCCCAGACCCACCTCTCTCTATGGAAAGGTTTCAGGAGGTGCCAGATCAAAGCCTCACATGTGTAATGTTGCAAAAACTTTTCCTGGTTTTTAAAAGGGAGGGGAGCTGTTCCCTCTCCCAAGAGGTCACTGGTTATTGGCATTTTCCCAGCCCAGTAGCATCTTTTTGCCTTTGTTGTTGGCTTTCAAGGAGAAAGGTTGGGGGGAAATGCTGAAACCTGAGCTGCGCAGCTGAATGGAGAAGAGGAAGACACTGACAAGATGAGCTGGTAATTTGACCTTCCTCCCATATTTGTTCACCTGAAGGACACTGCTTTGAACAAGACTTCAGCCTGAGAGTTTTCCAAAGTTCAAAACAAACTGAAGGAAAGTTGAGGTGTCACTCTGGGGGAGCCTTAATCTCCTCACAATGTCCTCTTTGATTCCAAGGCCTACTTGGGAGGGTGGTCCTCCTAGAGCCTCTGAATTTATTTATTTTTTTACAGAATACAGAATAACAGAGTTGGAAGGGACCTTGTGGGTCATCTAGGTCAACCCCCTACTCAGCCAGGAGACCCTCTACCCATGATGGGAAACCTACGGCACGCATGCTGGAAGTGGCACGCAGACCCATCTCTCCGGGCATGCCAGCCGTTGCCCGTTGCTCTTCCAGGTTCCGGCACATGCATGTGCGTGGGCCAACTGATTTCCACATGTGCTTGAGCATCAGATACTGGAAGACCAGGTGGCTGGCGTGTATGCACACACTGGAAACCAGGAGCTCAGCACACGTATGCGTACTGCGGACCTGTTCTTCCAGTTTCCGGAGCTCCCCCTGCGCATACTGGGGAGCTGTACTTCCGGTTTCTAGCGCTCACCCCCATGCGCGTGCTTCCATTTCGGCACTCGCTGCTGAAAAGGTTCGCCAACACCGCCATATACCATTTCTGACAAGTGGCTGCCAATCTCTTCTTAAAAACCACCAGTGATGAAGCACCCACAATTTCTGGAGGCAAGCTGTTCCACTGGTTGATTGTTCTTACTGTCAGAAATGTTTTCTAGGTTGAATCTCTCCTTGATCAGTTTCCATCCATTGTTCCTTGTCTGGCCTACAGGTGCTTTAGCAAATAGGTTGACCCCTTCTTCCTCTCTGTGGCAGCCCCTGAAGTATTGGAAGACTGATATCATGTCTCCCCTGGTGCTTCTCTTCACTAGACTAGTCATGCCTAGTTCCTGCAACTGTTTGTCATACGTTTTAGCCTCCAGCCCTCTCATCATTTTTGTTGCTCTTCTCTGCATTTTTTCCAAAGTCTCAACCTCTTTTTATAGTGTGGTGACCAAAACCAGATGCAGTATTCTAGGTGTGGTCTTACTAAGGCTTTATAGAGTGGTACTGGTACCTCACGTGATCTTAATTCAATCTCTCGGTTAATGCAATTTAGGATTGCATTGGCTTTTTGGCTGCCACCATACATTGCAGGCTCATATTTAATTGATTGTCCCCCTAGGACTCCAAGATCACTTTCACAGTTAACTCTCACAGTTAATTAATAATGATGATCAAAATTTCCCAATTATTCTAGCTGCATGCATTGCCAGTCTGCAAAACTACCCCCTTTGGTGGTAGAATTTTAATTTTCCAACAGTCCAGAATTAAAGGACGTATCCACACTGTTGGATTGGGAGCAGAAGAGGAAGACATTCTAGCAAATGATCAGATGACTGAAGAAAAACCAAAATAATGTGGCAAACTTAGCAAAGGAATTAATCTAGTCCTGAAACTATGGCAGCTCTATTCAGAACCACAAATTCTAAAAATGGATCTGTGCATAAAAGATTATCTTATTACAGTAATTGGTACCATTTGTAGAAAATGAATTGTTGTTATGCAGAAATTTATAATTTTTCCCATGGCTACTCACTTTAAACAAGCCCTACATAGGAAGGAATACAATGGAATCTCAAAATTCTCTTTGTGTTCGAGGTTGGCATATTTAGAGAATAGTTCTATATCCGATGAACAATTTTATAACCTCAAATGACTGGTGTATGAACCAAATCCCTGATTTCCATTCGCACATGTCTGAGAAATAAGTGGAATAAAAGCAACGAGTAGGCCACATCTGAAGTAGCTTCCGAAAATAGCAAATTTGCTTTAATGGTAGCAGCGTGACCCATAACCCATTTAAAGTAAGGGGTGTGTGTTGGAAGGTTTTATAGCTCTGTTGATTTCAGCAAAAATGGAATTGAAATATTTCAGTTTAGCTTGGTTGCAGATTGAGTTGCGAGACGATAACACCACATCCAAAATTGGGGGTTGTATTACTTAAAGGGCTTAGCAAAATGGTGATCAGCAATTCCAGTCCTTAAAACATTCAATCTGAAACATTTAATGTGGGTGCCTCTGTGGCCTGTGGTCATGGGAAATTATAACATTCGCCTTTTAGCATAATATTTTAATTGAAAATGTTAGTTTTCAAAAAAAGAGAGAGAAAGAGTATAGGTTGGTTGTTTCTTTCCTGCTTAAAAGGTAATATATCTTACTAGCTCGATACTCGTCCTTCGCTACTAAACTATGTGGTCGGGCTTAGTTTTTGGAGAGGAAAATAAGGAAAACAAAATTCTGTCTCTGTCTACCAGCATCCATCAGTAGTCATCTGGCTAGAGGGCTGTTTGGAAAATAAAAGAGTATTTGCTGTGTGAGCAAGAAGGAGACAGCAAGGAGCCTGGGTGTGGCTTAGCTCAACTGTTCTGTACTAAAGCTGCTTGGTGCTGTAAAACTGAAACTCCTCTGCTTATGTTTTGCATTTGGAACAGGTTTCTTTTCAGGTGGTGAGGGGGAGTAGAACTTCTTAGCATCAGAGCGTGTTAATAATAATATAGGAAATACTAATGCTCAGATGGTCATTTCAAAAAATCCTTTCTTAGTGATTTTCTAGAAGCCAAGAGGAACATACTTGCCAAATTTCAAGTTTGTAGGCTTTACGGTTCTGGAGATTTTGTGATGATGCATGAATGGTATTTCACTTTTATATATATAGATTCCCGCCCACCCAACTTTTTTAAAGTTATAATCTGTTTCTTGAGTGCAGAATCTAGTGCAAATTGTATTCTGTTTCTCAGACAAATTGAGGAAGGCAGGAAGTAAGGAGAACAGAGCCCCTGATTATTTTAAGATAGTAGCCAGGAATAGAAAGGTTCTATTGCCTGAGGCAAATTAAAATTAGGTACACATATCACTCTCTCACCCTTCAGGATATAGAAACCCACTTCTCTGTGTTTTTCTACAAGCAATTGTTCTGAAATGGTCTCCTGCTTATTATTGCATAATTTTATAATTTATTTTATAATTCTTTGACAGAATCAAAGAATTAGAGCAGTGGTGGCTAACCTTTTTGGGCTCCTGTGCCAAAAATTCTGTGTGTGTTCACGCTCATGTGCTCACGTGCCAACACCCAGAAGGTAATGCGCGAGCCCCCCCACGCCCCTGCACATGTGCATGCAATCCCCCCTTACCTTCACTGTGCCTCACAGCTGATTTTCAGCCTGTTGGAGGCCATTTTCGGACTCCCAGAGGCTTGAGGAAGGCCTCTGCAGGCTTTTTCAGGCCGAAAAATGTGCCATTTCATCACTGCCGGTATTTCCAGAAATACCGGAAGTGACAAAATGGGCCTATTTTTCAGCCTGCAGAGGCCTTCCTCAAGCTTCTGGGAGGCTGAAAATGGCTTCAAACAGGCCAAAAATCAGCTGTGAGGCATGCACATGCCCAGTGAGGTCAGTTTGCCTGTGGCTCGCATGCCAGCACAAATGGCTCTGCATGCCACTTGTGGCACACGTGCCATAGGTTCGCCATCACGGAATTAGAGTAAAACTGAAAGAGTTATGGGGACATCTACTCCAGACATGGGAAATTCCAACCCATGTGTAATTACTGTTTACAGAAATTCCCTTTTCAAAATACAAATATGGGATTTTTATGCAGAGATGTCTGCTTTGCCAGTGGAGATTCCCAGTCACCCAGGTCATGGTTGTCCCAAAAGGCGCTTTCACAAAAGGCAACTGGGCTTTCTTGGTTTTGTTTTGTTTTGTTTTGAAAACGTTTAACGTCTCATCAAGTTCCATTCACTTCTGGAACTGAAGAAGCTTCTTGGATGAGAAGCGAAACGTTTTTAAAGAAAAACGAACCCAGGAAAGCCCAGTTGCCTTTTAAAAAAAAATAAAAAAAAATCCACCTTTGGGACAAGTTCCTGCTTTATATCTTCACAGCTATAAAGGCAGTAGATATTTTGTTTTGCAAAGCCACTTTCGTACATTCTATTAAGGAAGCAAGAACTTCCTTCATTAGGTTATTATCTTCATTCCAGTTGCTGAAGTTTGTCATAGATAGCACCATTTGCATTAACAGAGGGATAGAATCAAAATCATGTGAAATGTTAGTGCTGCTTTATAAAGCCTTAGAATAGAATAGAACAGAACAGAACAGAACAGAACAGAATAGAATAGAATAGAATAGAATAGAATTCTTTATTGGCCAAGTGTGATTGGACACACAAGGAATTTGTCTTGGTGCATATGCTCTCAGTGTACATAAAGAAAGACCACACTTGGAATATTGCATGCAGTTTTGGCCATCATATCATAAAAGAGATGTTGAGACTCTAAAAAGAGTGCAGAAAAGAGCAACAAAGGTGACTAGGGGGCTGGAGGCGAAAACGAAATATGAAGAATGGTTACAGGAATTGGGCAATATTTCAATATTTGAGGGGCTGCCACAAAGAAGATGGGGTCAATCTATTTTCCAAAACATCAGAAGACAAGGCCAAGAAACAATGATTGGAAACTGGTCAAGGAGAGAAGCTATCTAGAACTAAGAAGAAATTTCCTAACAGGGAGAACAATTACTAATGGAATGCCTTGCCTTCCAGAAGTTGTAGCAACTCCATCCCTAGTGGCCTTTAATAAGAGACTGGACAATTCCTTGTCTGGAATGATATAGGATCTCCTGGAGTTCTGAAGTCAGATTCACACATTTATTCTTATCACTGCACAAAAGAGGTTGCTTAATGAAGCATGAATTGGCAAATACAGTCCATCTCCCACACATCTTCCTGTTAGTTCCACAGACCTAGCTTGCACAATGCAGGGTTCATCTATGACAGTGAGATTTATACAATCTGACCTATTGTCCATAAATGGAGAGTAAGTTGTGTTATGAAGACTCAAGGAAGCTGGATGTTAAAGGAAGATCTCTATCATGATTAACAATTGGGTTTCCTAGCTTTCATTGTAGTCAAGTTTAATCTCATGGCCATTAATGTGATTCATGGTAGAAATGCTACTTCATAGACTGTTCCAGGCAAGTCATAATTTACTAGTGATAACATGCTTGAATGTTCTTTTGTCCTGAGTTCTGGGTCATTTCCCAAAAGTATGCGTGCAATAAGCTAATGGTGACCTTCAGAATAAACTCTTGTCTAGAAAGTATCCCCTTAAAGAAGAGCAATTGCTTGGCGGTCAGTGATAAAACAGCCTGAACTGGAGAAAATAAAACATGAAAATCCTTGGATTCAGGATATAAATGAAGAAGAGATGCTATAATTTTGTCCCATTAGCTGCTTTTGAAAATAGATGATTCCAATGGGAAGACACAAGCATTTAGATGTGGATTCAAGTGACAAACATGTCTATGTCTATCTACCTGGAGGGAATTAGTCCAAATAACTTCCAAGTAACTTGTCAGGTAGACTCACCCTCCAGTGTCTACTTTCTCCATTCAACTCTCTCCCTTCTGTTCTATATAATGTAATGACTCTTACGTGGAAGAGTGCAAAGGATGTTGTAGCTGGAACAATGTCCTATTGTCCTCTTTCCATGTTCTTCATCAAAAGAAATGCAGAGAAAAGAGGATGGAAATATTTGTTTCCCCCTCTTAAATCCTTGTCCAGAAAAGCAGAGGTAGACAGGGAAAGAGTTCTAAGGAATGGGTTATTTTCAGAATATTTAAGGAGAGAGAGGAGAATAGACTGTATCTTTGGATGTTCTTGACATCAAACACAGCAAGTACCAGATTTAGGTAGAAATATTCCTCCTGATAAGATAGATGGAATTCAATTTTATCTGCCCTCTTCACAGGTTTAGGTGACATGTTCTGCTGACTGTTGTTTTGACACATTCTCTAAAAGGAATTAGGAAGTAGAATTTAAATCTTGACTCTAATCTAGCAGCATTTCCCCAAGTATCAAATGAACGTGCTTCTCCATCTCATTAAACTACCATAGTACCACTTTGGTGGAAATACTAGGAATCAAATCTGGATCTTCTGCATAGAAAAATGT
Source organism: Notechis scutatus (assembly GCF_049901735.1). Taxonomy (NCBI): domain Eukaryota; kingdom Metazoa; phylum Chordata; class Lepidosauria; order Squamata; family Elapidae; genus Notechis; species Notechis scutatus. Next base: position 194,862,506 of record NC_142011.1, read on the forward strand.
CAAGATTTGAGCCGAGGATCCCCATCATCTTTCCTAAAAGAAGGCTACACTGGCTGGGTGAGGGTTCTTTTTAGTGACTTAATTCTTGAGTTCCTGCGAGATCTTACAGGGTTTGGCAACATGGCAACAGTGAAATCAAGGGCCTGGTGGTCATTCCCCAAATTCTTAGGTAAACAGACCAGTGAGCTATAAAGTTAATCGTATAACAAATGAAGAAATGGGACCCACAAATCTTTCCAAGATAGGTTAAGATAAAACCATAGTTTTTCCAAAAAGCAGAATCATGTAAGAGCTCCAATCTTTGTAAGCTTTTGATGCTTTGATGGATTTTGCAACAACTCAGAAGAGTTGCTGACGTCTGTCCAGATTTAATCTTACAAGATTTCAGGTGAATTGGAGAGTAGACTTGAGGTCTCTTGGGGAGTAAACATTGATAGGATTTGGTATACTGAATCTTGCTTGCGCAGCTTGGCTATAAACGTGTTAAATGAAAAGAGAGAAAAAGAAATTTCAAGTAACCATGGCATAAAATACATAACTCTGAATATGCATTTTTTGTGTTTTGTTAACAAGTTAGGGCAAGAAAACAATATTTAATATTTAATCATCTGCCGTGTCAGTTAAATTAAACTATGTTCAATCTAGGGCTTCTTAAAAAAAATAAAAAGCTGATAATTCTCGTAGTAGGTTCACCTGTGCTGAGACATTTCTAGTAATATTTTTTCTGATTACAGGAACTGAGATAACAGTCGTTACAGAATTTAGTAGGCGTAACTGGGAAGGAAACTTTGGGAAAAGCAGGAATCACTGGAAGGAAATGTGTATATTGTATATTTTATGTATACTTTGTGATTAATTACTTTAATTAGGAGAAAGGAGATCCAAAGCAAGCTAGGACAAGGACCACTTTTGGTCAGATAGTACATTTGGAAAATAACTGGTGAGTTTATTCAGAAAATGGCTGCTACAGGAATCACATAATAACATAGCTGGAAGGGACCTTGCAAGTCTTCTAGTCCAGCCCCCTTCTCAAGCACTCTATACCAGGGGTACCCAAACTTGGCAACTTTAAGACTTGTGGACTTCAACTCCCAGAATTCTCCAGCCAGCTATGCTGGGAATTGAAGTCCACAAGACTTAAAGTTGCCAAGTTTGGAGACCTCTGCCTGATACCATTGCAGACAAATGGTTGTCTAATCTCTTCTTAAAAATCTCCATTGTTGGAGCACCCACAACTGGGTGGGTACTCCAAGGAGGTTAGTCTATTCACAAAATGGTACCTACAAGGACCATGACAAAGCAGGTAGAACATGGACCCTAGAGTCCTAAGAGAGAAAGAGAGATCTTGATCCATAAACATAATATTCCATATTGAGGACTGTAGATCTGGGAAATTTAATAGGATGTCTTACTTGAAGACATCCTACTAAATTTCCCAGATCTACAGTCCTTGATATAGAATATTATGCCTATGGATCAAGATCTCTGTCTTAGGACTCCAGGTTCTATATTCTACCTGTTTTGGCATGGTCCTTGTAGGTACCATTTGTGACTATATTAACCTCCTTGGAACACCCACCCAATTGTGAATGTGCCAACACTGGAGATTTTTCAGAAGAGATTGGACAGATATTTGTCTGAAATGGTATAGGCCATAGGGTCTCTTGCTTGAATAGGGGGTTGGACTAGAAGACCTCCAAGGTACCTTCCAACTCTGTAAATGTGTTAATTCTGTTAATGGTTAGAACAGCACTGAGAAAACCTTTTCTCAGGAGATTTCTCCCCGGAAAACTGAACCAGGGGCCTCTTTTCACTTAATGAATTTACAAGGTAGCTTTTAGCACCCTTTGATGTAACCCCTCTGCTTCCTGTCAGACATCCAATCATCTACAACCCATCCCCTCCATTGTATCTATGCAAATGACTCTTGTTTAGTCAACATCAACTCACCTAAACCTATCCTTTGAACTGCTAACACCTGGGAGAAGAGATCCTCTTAGGGCTTAAAGCTGAAGAATTAGGATCTATTTGTCTGGAAGATACTCCATTATTTGCCTCTTAGCACACTCGCAACACAAAGTGTTAAGCAACACAAGAGGGGGAGTTTGCTTTGAAAGCAGCAGAAGTCAGACAAGAGATTAAACTACAAATAGCAGCCCTTTGCTATTCCTTGTTAAACCCCACCCCTTTTTTTTAAAAAAAAATGCAACTGTTTGCCAGAGGAAGTGGGGGAAAATCTTCAGCCTACTCTTGTCACCCCCTTAAAACAAATGATTTGAGGACGGAGTTCCCAGCTTTGACTGGAGCAGAGAAAGAGACTATTTTGTGTTTGTGGATTCAAAGCAGGCCCTTAATGATACCTGAACGTAATTACTGTTTGTTTTTGCTGGGTGCTGTCTTCTCAAATAAAGGAGGGGAGATGAAAGCTGAGGATAAACAAACTTCACAGAGACCAAGGCAGCTTCAAAAGCCAAATTACGCCCACCCCAAAATCCAAACACAGCTCATCTAGAAGCATGTCTTCTCACTGCAACCAGCCTAACTTCTTTGGTTCTCTTTTTTCTGTCTTTCAGTTCTGACCGTGGTTCTGGGTCAAATATTCATTGAAACTAATGAAGTCATGTGCTGGAGGAGGAGTATGGTGTGAATCCGTGTTGTTGTTCAATCACTAAGTTGTCTGCAACCCAATGGACCACAGCATGCCAAGGTCCTGTGTCCTCCACTGTCACCTGAAGTTTGCTCAAATCCATGCCCATTGCGTCGATGACACTATCTAACCATTTCATCCTCTGCTGGCCCCTTCTCCTTTTGCCTTCAATCTTTCCCAACCACCAGGGTCTTTTCCAAGGAGTTCCTTCTTCTCGTTAGGTGACCAAAGTATTTGAGCTTCAGCTTCAGCATCTGTCCTTCCAAAGAACAGTCAGGGCTAATTGCTTTAGGGATTGACTGATCTGATCTCCTTACAATCCAAGGGACATTCAAGCAGCGAATGCTTATTTTCTGCCAAATATCTAGGAGAGGCTTGTGGGACATCCTAGGGCAATGGTCTTCAAACTTGGAAAGTTTAAGACTTTCCCAGAATTCCTGAGCTAACATGGCTGGAGGAGGATTTCTGGGAGTTGAAGTCCAGAAGTCTTATAGCTGTCAAGTTTGAAGACCCCTGTCCTAGGGAATAGCAGACTCCAGAGAAGAACAATCTGGAGGGTCTCACTTTGGAAATGATGATCTTGTTACTCTTTGCCATCTCCAGACCATGAGTACTTTTCATGATCCTCATCAGGGAAAAAAAAAAGTGTGGGGAGAATATACAAACTGGATTTTGAGAGTGAACACTGAGATTTAGAATGCAAAATTGGCCAGTTTCACTCATTTGGAGAAGAGTTCAGTGTGTAAGTGGCAGTATGGTACAGTGGTGAGGCTTCTGGTTTGAAACATAAAGAAACCTCAAGTGTAAATCCCCATACAGCCATGAAGGGGTTTTTTTGTCCATTAATTTTGTTTTTGGAGTTCCAGCCTTGTAGGCTAGATGGGAACATTTCCGAATTTTGACACTCCTTGCAATATAGTTGGAATTATTCAAGGACTTAAATATATCCAGCAACCTTTTTTTTAAATGGCAGTTACTTTTCTTGAATAGATAGATAGGGACAGGGAAGACAAGGCTAGGCGTGCGGTGGAGAAAGAAGGAATAGAATTCTGTGCAGGGTCTTCAAGGAGAGTAACAAAATCACAATGGCAACTATATACACATATAAAACTCTGCCCCTTTTACATATATGTTGCATGCATGACACTTAGATGCACACAAGAAACAAGACTCTGCTCATGTTGCCTTAACCACTATCTTGGTACTTTAAAAAAACCAACTCCTTATTGCTCTGCCCTATGGCTGTATTTTAGGACATAAAACTCAAGGATGAAATGGGAAGGCAACCATCGCTTTTATATAATTACTTTACAGTCCATTTTCCAGAATTAAAAAAATAACATTTCAAAGTGGTTTATAAAGAAACTAAAAGCAGCAGTAACAAGACATTAAACTCAAATAAACAACTTTGTGGGAGCTAGCATTAGGACTAAAAGAAGCAGAATGCAAACCTCAAGATCTAGAGCAAAACTGAACAAGTTAAATGCAGCAGACTGTATAAAAGCTCTCTCTAAAAAAAAAAAAAAAAACCCTACTGACAATAGCGGTGCCCATAATGTTATTTCTAGCTTAGTCCTGAGTTCCATAAAAATTGACCTCTTGGAATAGGTTTCTCCAGTCACCCAACCTCCACCCACAAGCCTGGGTTGTTTATCAACAGTTTGGTCTAGTGGTTAAGGCATCAGGCTACAAACTGGGAGGCGGTGAATTCTACTCCCTCTTAGGTATGAAAATGGGCTCAGTGTCTTTGGACCAATCACCAGGAAACTCTGTGTTCTAGTCCAACTTAGGCATGAAAGATGATGGAGTGACTTAGGGCCAATCACCAGGAGACTGTGGGCTCTAGTCCCACCTTAGTCATGAGAGCTGACTAGTGCCTTTGGGCCAATCACTTTCTCTCGGCTGAACCAATTTCACAGGGTTGTTGTTGTGGGGACAATAGGAGGAGGAAGGAGTATTAGGTATTTTCACAACCTTGAATTATTTATAAAAACTAATAAAGGTGGGTTAGAAAAACAAACGAACAGATAACATAAAGGCCCCTTGTAACTCTTACTTCTACTATCCTTTCTTGCTCTAAGACAGGGGTGTCCAACCTTGGCAACTTTAAGACTTGTGGACTTCAACTCCCAGAATTCCTCAGCCAGCTTTGCGGAGGAATTCTGGGAGTTGAAGTCCACAAGTCTTAAAGTTGCCAAGGTTGGACACCCCTGCTCTAAGACTTTGTTCTCTAGCAGAGTACATGCAGTATCTCAAATCTGCAACTGGCTATTTTCCCTTCCTTTATCACTCCTGGCACTGGGACAGCTGAATGAAGTTAGGATGCTAACTTCACATCTGCAAACACATATGTGTATGTGCACATACACATACCCCATGTATGAGTGCAAACCAGTGGTGGGATTAAAAACTTTTTACTACCGGTTCTGTGGGCATGGTTTGGTGGACGTGGCTTGGTGGGCATGGCAAGGGAAGGATACTGTAAAATCTCCATTCCCACCCCACCCCAACTAACCTGCTTTCCAGCTCTGTTCTCCTGTGTAGGGCAACCAAAGAAGACCCAGCCGATCAGCTGGGAACTTGGGAGGCAGAGAATAGATGAGGGCGGGGCCAGTCAGAGGTGGTATTTGCCGGTTCTCCAAACTACTCAAAATTTCCGCTACCGGTTCTCCAGAACTGGTCAGAACCTGCTGAACACCACCTCTGGTGCAAACCAAACTAAGTTCTAGGTTTTGCATATCACTGTTGGGCCAGGAGAATTATCAGAATCAGAATAGAACTGGAAGGGACTTTGAAGGTCTTCTAGTCTAGCCCCTTGCTCAAGCAGGAGACTCTATTTCAGACAAATGACTGTCCAATCTCTTCTTTAAAAACCCTAGTGACGAAGCACCCACAACTTCTGAAGGCAAGCTGTTCCACTGGTTAATTTTCCTTACTGTTAGGAAGTTTCTCATTAATCCCAAGTTGCTTCTTTCCTCGCTTAGTTTCAGCTATTGTTTCTTGTCCTACCCTCTGGTACTTTGGAAAATAAATTGACCTCCTCCTCTTTGTGGCAGCTACGGTGGTGCAGTGGCTAGAATTCAGTATTGCAGGCAAATCTTTGCCAATACCAGGAGTTCGATCTTGACCGGCTCAAAGTTGACTCAGTCTTCCATCCTTCTGGGGTTGGTAAAATGAGGACCCAGATTGTTGGGGGCAATAGGTGGACTCTGTAAACCGCTTAGAGAGGGCTGTAAAGCATTGTGAAGCGGTATATAAGTCTAAGTGCTAGTACAATTACTAGTGGCTTTCTTTTGTGGTTACAGACCTAGCCAATAGATGAGAACACAATCTCTGAGAAGGTGACTGCCTAATGAAGGGCCTAAAACCATGGAATTCCACCTTACAAATGCTAGTTGATGGGTTTTCTCCATAGTCCACAATCTGGAAATCTCTGGATCTGGAAATCTTCGCATCCACAACCTGGAACTCTCTGCTCTTTAGAATTTTTGAGCTGCCTATTTTTTCTTCTTCTCTTTCTTCATCCAAATCTTTTTTTTTTTTTTTTTTGGTAAGGAGAATGGCTTTTGTTTCTGCTTCCTTTTTAACTGTGGTTTTATATTGCTTTTCAATGAGTGTTTTTTTTTTAAACTGTACATTTTATAGTTTGTAAACTGCTTCAAGATGCTTTTAAATAGGAAATGACGTAATATGTATATTTGATCATAATCATAATAATATGAATTGGTTAAAACCAGCAGTGTAAGAAGGCTGGCGTCCAAACATTTTTAAAAGATTATGCTTTAAAAAAAAAAAAAAAAACATCATATGTGGGTCTTCAGAGCCATTAGAAAGCAGTTTTTCAAGAAGAAGGGCAATCTCTTACTCTGATTTATTTATTTAGTAAATGTATATGCTGCCCACTTCCTTGATGGCTCTGATCCAGACATTGCACTATGCCATAATTTGTTTAAGCAGCGTCTATTGAATCAACCAAAAGAATACCAATAAACCACACTGTAACTCACTGAAATGGGTGCAGCCCAACTTGAGTGTTTTTGCATATGAATAGTTAATTAATTTTCCCAAGATTTGCTGAATGGCAGGACCAGCTTTTAAAAAGTCTCAGAGAAGGATACACAATAGCTTTACAACCGGTTCAAGTCAGTGGTGTGTTTCAAATACTTTTATTACCTGTTTTCGGTGGGCGTGGGTTGGTGGGCATGCTTTGCACGCATGCAGGCACTTTGTGTATGCATGCTCACCAAATGCACACTTTGCGCAGATCAGAGGCATTTTGACTCACCTCCTGCAATCCTGCGCTCTCCCTGTCACATCAGCAGCTGCCACGCGGCAATTGCCGTGCCACGCAAAGCAGCTGCGCTTCAAAAGGTGAGTATGGGAGCCCAGGCGGGCGGGTGGGCCAAACACCAGAGCATTGGAGAGAACCGGTTTGGTCTCTGGTGCTCATCATCGCTACCAGCTCGGCAGAACCGGGACAAACCGATAGACTACCACCACTTGTTAAAGTGTACCTCCTCATTCAAGAGCAATACCATTTGCTGATGACAAATGCTCTCCAGTAGGACATATGGCCTTCCCAGAGCCATGGGTTGACTTATGCGGGGAGGGAGATGTTAGGAATTAGTTTTTCCATACTGAAGATGAAGCAATATTCTTTTTAAACATACGTGGCATTGGTGTGGAGGCTTAAATGGCCACTTCTAACTTCCTATCATATGTGCATTGCAGCATTCGTATGTTTATTAGGCTTTTATGGCACAACTTTTCTGATTTTGCTGCACGAATAGGGTTAACATGGTTACCCCTCTATCATGGAATCATTTTTGCTGGTGCCCATCTCTTCTTCCAAGCATTATTTATTTAGGTTCCGCCTTTATTATTTCTACAAACAACTCAAGGCAGTGAACATATATCCAGCATACATATCCAACACACCTTCCTCCTCCTATTTCCCCCCCACAACACCCTTGTGAGGTGGGTTGGGCTGAGAGAGAGAGTGACTGAATCAAGGTCTCTCAGTTGGCTTTCATGGCTAAGGTGGGATTAGAACTCACAGTTTCCTAGTTTCTAAGCCTGGTGCTTAATCACTAGACCAGACAGCTCATGCCATCCAATCAATCTGACTTTAAGTTTAGCATGTTCTGTGAACCTAGCCAGTGCTCTTAATTAGTACATAACGGGTAGTTAGACAAGTATTTATATTAATTCTGACCTCTGGATTTAACAGATTAACAGAGTTGGAAGGGACCTTGTAGGTTATCTAGTCCAAACCCTGCCCAAGCAGAAGGCCCTACACCATTTCTGACAAATGGCAGTCCAATCTCTTCTTGAAAGCCTCCAATGAGGAAACTCCCACAACTTCCAAAGGCAAGCTGTTCCACTGGTGGATTGTTCTCACTGTCAGAAAATTCCCTCTTATTTCTAGGTTGAATCTCTCCTTGACCAGTTTCCATCCATTATTACTTGTTTGGCCTTCAGGTGGCTTGGAAAATAGTCTGACCCTTCTTCTCTGTGGCAGCCCTCAAATATTGGAAGACTGCTATCATGTCTTTCCTGGTTCTTCTCTTTACTAGACTACCCAAGCCCAGTTCCTGCAACCGTTCATCATATGTTTTACCCTTCAGTCCCCTAATCATTCTGGTTGCTCTTCCCTGTGCTTTTGTAGAGTCTCAACATCTCTTTATAGTGTGGTGACCAACGGAGGGTGGGGAATGAAATTCTAATAGAAGAGAATATATGTAGCTCAGAGTTGAATTATGGAATCCTTGTTGCTCTCTGAATTTGGTGGTTTGCTTGCAGACATTTCATTACCTGACTAAGTAGCTCATCAGTACAAGTGAGTGCTTACATACGGTAATTTGCCCTGCCAATGTTGATATGTTTTATATATTAATTGTTTTAAAGTCTTGCTGTGCACCACTTAGAATCACCTGTTTATATTGCTGGGGTGGGCAGCCTATAAATTTGATGAACAAAAATTTAAAACGCCTGGTTTACCCCTGTGGAATACCGAACGTTGGCCAAACCCAGCAGAGTTTTGAAGTTCTGACTTTCCCTCCTTCCTGCAGCTTTCATTCTCAAAAAAAAAACACACAAAAAAAACACCCACAGATATTTTGAAATGGATCCTGCATTTACATTTGGAATTACCATTCTTTAAACTAGTGGTCACCAACCAGTGAGCAGGGACCACTGGTGGTCTGAGAGAAAATTTTGGTGGTCTGGAGAGAAATGTCACCCCACCCCCAAAGGTATTAATCAGGCTGCGTGGGAACACAAGGCTGCGCCGCCCACATGGCCTGTGGGAGCACAAGGCTTGCGTAGCTTGCATTGAGAACATGAGGTAGTGAGGGGAGGGGGGAAAGGGTGGAGGGGGGAACTTGCCCCACGTGCCCCAAGCGCCCCACGCGCCCGGCCCAGCCATCGGGCTGCTTCTTTCCACTTCTTTCTTCTTCTGCTTTTGGCTACATGCAAGGAAAGCAGCAAAAGTCTTTCTTTCTCTCCCCCAGATTCCACCAGAAATGAGTCTTTGGGACCCTGCAAGGCATCCTGCTTCAAGACACTGCGCTGGTGCAACAAGTCTCACAAAGATTCATTTCTGGCAGAGTTTGGGGGAGAGAAAGAAAGACTTCTGCTGTTTCTGCTGCTTTCCTTGCATGAAGCCAAAAGTCTCTCTCTCTCTCTCTCTCCCCCTGAGAACGGAGCTGGAGACGGTATCCTGCAATCCCAAATAAAGAATGATCGATACAGTAGGAAAATAGGGTGGGGAATTTTCCTGCAGACTTTTTTGGGGGGATTTTCCCAGGGTCTCTGGTCCGCGGGATTTAAAATTATGAGTTTGTTGGTCCCTGAGGTCCAAAAGTTTGGCAACTCCTGCTTTAAACATCATAGTGGTGGCGGGGGGGGATCAGATATAGGAATAAAAGCACTTTTATAACTGGAGCATTATTCCGTGAAGCAAACCCACGTGAAATAACTCAACTCAAAGAGTGAAGGGAGCAAAGGAAAGAAAACAAGAATGAATATATTTGATAGGCTCCAAAAGGTCTTGAGATTTTAATGCAGTCAACTTGGATTGGCTGCTAGATGCTCAAGGCAGGTTTTGGCACCAGCAAGAATGAAAGGGAAAGTAGCCAGTTCCAAGCCCTGTGAGGACTTTTAGAAAAGCAACAGCCGCTGCTGCCTGTTTTAAAGAAACAAAATTCCCCTCTCAGAAAATGTTCACAGATGGAGTTTTTGTAGCGTTACCAGTCAAAATGCATTGGCAGATATTCCATCTCTTCCTCCTTGGTGAATTTTCTCTGGAAACAAAAATTATGGAAGAAAGGTTACATGTCGAAAATGATATCAGTTAAACGCCTGGTATTATTTTATGAATCGGTCAAGGCATGGGCTCCATTAAACCTGAATCTGAAATTGGCCCAAGCTGGAAAGAATGATCTGGGACAAGAAATGTAGAAATGTGGATTGTGGACAATTGTTTCATTTTCTTTTTCCACTTGATCTTCAAAAAAGGTTTGGGAAATCTTTATTGCGTGCGTTATTCAATACTATCTGCAAGATAGCGGTTAGATTTGTGAGAATGGACTACTTCTGCAGAATTATCTAAGAAGGATAAGATATTAAACAACTTTCAGCCTTGATGGGCACATAGTTGCAGATTCTAAGTGCCCAGCTCCAGGAAAATCAGAAGATCCAGGCAGTTCAAAGGGATATAAAGATTTATGGTAAGTTTAAACTCTCTTCAGTCTGAACTATTAAGGATCCAAGAAATTGGTGGTAGATAAGAATCAATGGAATTCAAGTTGGGATAGACTCAGATCTCTTGTGGGCACAAAGGGATTCATGACTAATGATGCATTTGATCCCTCCCTCAGGTTCAGCCTGGTCGTCTCCTACACTAACCTTAGTTGAAACAAAACTTGTAAGATATTCTGTACTACAATTCCCATCTTCACTCAGCATACAGGTTGTCCTCCACTTATGGCCACAGCTAGAACCAGAACTCCAATCAAAAGCAATGTGCTCATTAAGTGAGTTGTACCTGATTTTACAACCTTTTGTTGCCATAGTTGTTAAGCAAATTACCATGGTTGTTAGGTGAATCACATGGTCCTTAAGTGAATCCAGTTTCCACCTTAGATTTGCCTAAGAGAAGTCCTTTGGGAAGGTGGTAATACATGCCAGTTGCCAACTACCCAAATTTTCATCATAAGACCATGGGGATGCTATGACAGTCAAAAGATAAGAGAATATTAAGAAGATCCCTGTCTCGCAGTCCTCAAACACCGGAAAATCTGTAGAGAAAATGGGGCGGGTATATTGTCTGGCATTCCAGAGAATAGGACAAATTTGATCTTAGAAATGGCATAAAAGCCATTTTCCCTTAAACGTTTAAAACAAATCTGATATTAAGAGCTGTTTTGACAATGACCTGGCTACCTTCGGTGGTGATGGCCTCTCCATGAAGCAGAAGTTGGAGAGCTACCCACCTGTTCTGACCTACGCCCTTTTCCAACAAATCAAACACAATCCAAAGGGAAAGAAACCTTTTAATGCTTCTGCAAAATAATTAGCTGTGGTAAGCACAAGCCTTGCCAAACTGTGCGAGACTGCCAAAAGATAACAGACAAGAAATAATTTGCAATACAAGAATCTTCAGATACAAACTCAGGATACTGTAATGTCCACGAGGCTGGAGTTTCAAAACGTCTTTGCCTTCTGCAAAGAACGTTTGTTTCACAGATGGCTTTTATCTTCTTGAAGGAGTGGCCATTACCTTGCAGCCTTACTCCCGAGTCACCCGTGCTTTCCTCCGAGCAATCCTGCGTGCACATGCATTTGGTACAGGCTCCTTGGGAACCTCCTCATCACTGCTGCCAGCCCCCACAATCTCTGAAGGCAGCAGTCCACTCCCTAATGGTCCTGGCCCCTCATCTGAGTCCTCGCTCTCCTCAGACGTCCGCACCTGCTGCCGGCTAACCACAACACCACCACAGGAGCTGAAGGTGGATTGTGCACTTGCGACCACAAATGAGCCGAAATGTCCTTTGCTAAGCGAGACCGTTGTTGAGTGATTCCTCCCACCATTTTATTCTTCACAATTGTTAAGTGAATCACTGCAGTTGTTAAGTTAGTAGCATGGTTGTTAAATGATTCTGGCCTCCCCATTGATTTTGCTTGTCAGAAAGTCTCAAGAGGAGATCATGTGACTCGGGATACTGCAACCGTCATAAATACATGCCAGTTGTCAACCATCCAAATGTTGATCACATGACCAGCGGTGGGATTCAAAAATCCCAACAACTGGTTCTCTGCCCAGTTGTTGGATGGGCGTGGCCATGGTGGGCAGAGAACCAGTTGTTGGGATTTTTGAATCCCACCCCTGGTCATGTGATCAACATTCCCCAAACTCTGGGGAAGGTGGAAAAATGGTTAGCCACTACTGCCCTCTACCATTCCAGACAAGTGGTTGTCCAATCTCTTCTTTGAAACCTCCAGTGATGGAGTACCCATAACTTCTGAAGAGAAGCTATTTCATTGATTAATTGGTCTCATAGTTAGGAAATTTCTCCTTAGTTCTAGGCTGCTTCTTTCCTTGGTTACTTTCCAACCATTATTTCTCATCTTACCTTTCGATGCTTTGGAAAATAGTTTGACACCCTCATCTTTGTAGGAGCCCCTCAAATACTTGAACACTGCTATCACGTCTCCCACCCCAGTCCTTCTTTTCATTAGACATACCCACAGTGGTAGGATTCAAAACTTTTTACTATTGGTTCTGTGGGCGTGGCTTGGTGGGTGTGGTGCAGGAAGGATACTGTAAAATCCCCATTCTCTCCCCACCCCACTAACCTGCTTTCCAGCTCTGTTCTCCTGTTCAGGGCAACAAAAGAAGACCCAGCCGATCTGCTGGGACTTGGGAGGCAGAGAATAGATGGGGGCGGGGTCAGTCAGAGGTGGTATTCTGAACTACTCAAAATTTCCACTACCGGTTCTCCAGAACTGGTCAGAACCTGCTGAATACCACCCCTGCATACCCAATTACTGCAACCGCTCTTCATTCGTTTTAGCCTCCAGCCCCCTGATAATTTTTGTTGCTCTTCTCTGTACTCTTTCAAGAGGCTCAATGTCTTTTTTCGTATTGTGATGACCAGAACTGGATGCAATGTTCCAAGTGTGGCCTTACCAAGGCTTTGTAAAGTGGTACTAAACTTCACAAGATCTTGATTCTGTCTCTCTATCAATGCAGCCTAGGATTGAACTGGCTTTTTTATTTTGGCTCTTCCAAAAAAATGAAAGAAATGAAAAAAATGAATGCAAATGAAGAAAATGGCTTCATGCAGGAAGCTTCTTCAGTTCTTCAGTCCAGAGAGAAATGTCTTGAAAGAAAAGATAAAAACAAAATCCAGTTGCCTTTTGAAAAAAGCACTTTGGGACAACCATGATCAGGATGACTGAGAATTTCCGTTGACTTTTAACTCTGCTGTTCTTTTATTCTGAAATCTCCAAGCTTGTGTGAATGGCAAAAATTGTGAAGTCCTGGAATTTGGAACCCCAAAGTATCTGATGGGCACCAAGTTGGTGAATTCCAGAGTAATATATGTAGTAATAGAAAAATAAAAGGATTTCTTCCTCCAAATGGATTTTTATTTCTTCAAGGTGGTTGCCACTTTGTATTCTTTTACATTTTATTTTATTCGTTTATTCATATTACTGGAGTCAATAAAATGCTTCACAAAACCTCTGTCCTTAAAAGTAACTGAATAACACTTTTTATATTTATTTTAGAAAAAAAATCATCATTTGAAAAATGGTTCATGATTAGAAAATCAGTTACTAAGAATCATAGACTAACCTGATGATACCCAAAGGAAATTTTTTCAATTAAAAATTAGAGCATTTAATACCGTAGAGTCCCCAACCAAATAGACGCCAATAATTATTGTACATTGACAAAGTTGCAAAAATAAATGAATGGGGGTAGGATGAGGAAGATGCTGCAATTCTGCTGAGATCAGTTGACTAGCTCAAGGGTCTCCAAATTGTAAACAAAAGGAGGAAAAATGCTGGCTGGGGAATTCTGAGAGTTGAAGTCCATACATTTTAAAGTTGCCAAGTTTGGAGATCCTGCGTTAGCTGATATGTTTTACAAGAGTGTACCAATTCAGATGCATTTTAATTGTAGTATTTTTTTTCCTTTTGTTTTACACATCCTCCTCGTCACACCCCTTAAAAATAAAACAAATGGAATGTGTTTGGTAATGCAAGTATTTTATAGCCAGTTGTAAAACCGAGAAACTCTATACTAAAAAATGATCATATTGCAACATGGCCTTGCATACAGTGATGTCATTCTGAGTATGCTGCTCTTTTCACCCTTCCCCACCCTTGGATATCCAATGGTCCAGACCTCTGCAGGATGCTCAAGGATGAATTTAAAATATGGGAGTGACAAGAAGCATCTTGTAGAAAGGTAAGTTTGCAATAATAATAATAATAATAATAATAATAATAATAATAATAATAATAATAATAATAATAATAATAATAATGAATTGTGTATGGAAGCCCAGTAAAGAGAAGATGACACAGATGAGAAGGAGGAAGAAAAAAAAGAAGGAGGAAGACAGCCTGTTAAATAATGGCAGGAGAATGAAAAGGTCTCTATAGATGTGGAGTTTAGACTTCAGGGGCTCCATACTTCAAATATTGGAGAGAAGCTTAGTAGTCCTTGACTTGTGACCATTCCTCCACTGACTATTTGAAATTATGATCAAATTATGAACAAAGTTACTTGAAGGTTACAGGACAATTAAAATTCGGACCACAAGTTTTCTGAACAGTTTTTATCCCAGAGCTATAATTGCACTTAACAATGAACTTAAGGAACACCATCAGTGAGCTGTTGGACAGTATTACTTGGTCTGTTGTGTAGATGCTTGTGTGCTTTTAGGGAGCGAGGAACTTTGGTGGGTGGGGGTATGTTTGGGGATTGTCATGTGTGTGTGCATGTTGGGTCTGGTCTCTGGGTATTATGTGAATTTCGTTGTATATGTATACCGTGCATATACATACAATGACAATTATTATTATTATTATTATTATTATTATTATTATTATTATTATTTAATGAAAAGAAGGACTAGGGGTGACATGATAGCAGTGTTCAGATATCTCAGGGGGTTGCCACAATGAAGAGGGAGTCAAGCTATTCTCCAAAGCACCTGAGGGCAGGACAGAAGCAATGAATGGAAACTAACCAAAGAGAGAAGCAAACTAGAACTAAGGAGAAATTTCTTGATAGAACAATTAATCAGTGGACATTCATTGACAAACAAAATCAATGAATAAGCCAACAGGGAAGGTCACAAGGGATGTCTTGCTTAACAAAGATGGTAAAAATGTTGTAAAATTGGGTGTCTCACTTAATGACCATAGTGTCCTGTTAACAATGAATTTTCTGGTCCCGATTGTGTTTGAAATTGTACAAGGGCTATTTGTAGTGCCATGATGAGCTGAAGATTGGTTAGTTTCTCTTTTTGTCTCATGGAACCATTGCAGATTGAGAACATTGCCACTTGGTTGAGAATTATTTGGAAAAAAGAATAGATAATGGTGTGCAAACATCACCGACTGATTATGGTTTTGTTGACTGGGAATCTTCTACTTAGAAAAGCATCCATACATGCCTATCATGCAATTAGAATAGAATAGAATGAATGAGTTGGAAGGGATCTTGAAGAGCTTCTAGTCCATGTCCCTGTTCAAGCAGGAGAAACTATACCATTTCAGACAAGTTACCATCTAATCTCTTCTTCAAAACCTCCAGTGATGGAGCACTGACAATTTCCGGGTGCAAGCTGTTCCACTGGTTAATTGTCTTAACTGTTAGGAAGTTTCTCCTAAATTTCAGGTTGCTTTTCCCTTTGATTAGTTTTTCAACCATTATTTCTTGTCGTGCCCTCTGATGCTTATTACATTAATAAATTAAATTAAAAGAACTATATTAAGATCTTTATATTTAGAAGGTGTTAAAGGATATTCACCAAAAAAAAAGTCCCATTAAGGTTGAATGGCAGAAGGCACTGTTTCGGAGTCCCGGTTTCCAAAGCATTTAAATTTTAAAGGGATTTTTAACTAAGGTTAAAATTGATTAATGCAGGATCCAGTGTGGGCTAATTACCAGGATCAGGGGTTTAGTCTTCCGAGCTTTTGGATTCGTGTTGGACCCCATCCTAAGGGAACTTCTCTCTAGCAGAGTGTGTGCTTTGGACTATTGTGTATGCGGTGTTTATATGGTGCTTGTGTGTGGCGTTTTAGTTGATGATTGGGATGGTTGGCTATTAAGTCATCCAGCATGAGTCTGGAAACTCAGAACACTAAACCTCTAGTCATGATGACAAATCCAGATTGGACCCTGTAATATTATTCTGGAGCACATTTATTCTCCTTCATTCATAAAATGAATCAGTGGCCAATTTTGGTTGATTGATACTCATTAAAATTCCATTTTATAGCTAGCGATCTAAAGAGTTGTATGTTGCCAAGAATCACAAGGAATATTTTTATATTATTATTATTTTCACATTTCACATTCTGGAAGGTTAGCTATGGCCTAAGTACACTACACAAATTGACACTATAATCCCAGATAATAACTGATGCTTTTAAGGTCTGGGAGAATTATGCTTTAGCAAAATATATAATTGTTCTGTTATTGTATTAAATTTCAAATCCAGACTGTATCTTGGGATAAATGCATGAAGTGTTTATTCTAACGACATGCTGTTTCCATGAGAATTAGAAGTCTGGACATCATCACTATCACAGTTACATTGATATCTGGCCGACAGATTGCAACGCAATACAAAGATGATTACCTTAAACAGCTGTCATTGTGAACAAATGAGGGTGCTTTGAGAACAAGTTCCATTTGCATGTTCAAATAAAGGTTTATGGACTGGATCCAAATTTGCTATGCTTAGAGTAGCCACTGAGATCAACGAGACTTAACCAAATCATGACTAACGGAAGGCCTATTGATCCCAGTAAGGCTATGTTGAATTTTGTTTGGCACAAAGTAGTTTGGGAAGGCTATTGTAGGAAGTTGACACAAGCCATGAGGGGTTTAGAATTTGCTTAACTAGCAAGGGTTAATCTTACAGAGATGCTCTATCATGACTGAAATAGAGAAATAGGCACTTTGGTGTCTGCAAATTTGGCACTCAATGATACTGGCCGTGCTAGAGTGCCCATAAAAGCTCTCCTACTGTTTTTCAGGAATGTTAGATTACAATTCCCATCAACTTAGATCAGTGTTTTTCAACTCAGCAAATTTAAGATGTGTGGACTTCAATTCCCAGAATTCCCTAGTCAGCATGCTGGAACAGGAATTCTGGGAATTGCGGTCCAAACATCTTAAAATTGCCAAGATTTTGAAACACTGATTTAGAGACGTAGTCCTTATTCCTCCTCTCCGTGTGAACAAATCATTTCAGAGCCCTTCTTACATCGTGGTCTCTTAAATGCTGGCTGGGGAATTCTGGGAGTCGAAGTCCACACATCTGAAAAGTCGTTGAGGCTGACAAACCCTGGCTTCAGTAGCATTGCCTCAGAAAAAGGTACATTGAAATACCTCCTTGAATTCCTTAAAGCAAAAATTGGTGGGATATCCCATCAATCTGCACCTTTATTTTATTTAGAACAGTGCTTATTTTAATTCAGCTCCCACAAAACTTATTTCCTGGCATTGCAGGGTTGATTCTGTCAATCCAAGGGGCTTAATCAAGCTGTCTATTAGACCAGTGATCCCCAACCTTTTGACGCCGCTGCCCGGTACCGGCATCAGCTGGGCGCCGCGGCCCGGCATCCAGCATCAGTTGGCGCCGCCATCTTTTTGATGAAAAAGTGCTTCCGGTGACTCACCGAAGCATGTTTTCATCAAAAGATGGCGGCGCAGCTGCTGGTGAGCTTTTCCGGGTAGAAATGGCTTTCACCCGAAAAGCTCACGAAGCACTGGCGCCGCCATCTTTTTTGATGAAAACGTGCTTCCAGTGAGCTTTCTACCCGGAAAAGCTCACCGAAGCACTTTTTCATGAAAAAAAGATGGTGGCGCCCAGCAAGCGCGATGCCTGGTAGGAGTTGTTCCGCTGACGGTACCGGTCCGCGGACCGGTGGTTGGGGACCCCTGTATTAGACAGTACAAACTGGAGGTCTATAGTCTTATCTAAGATCCATTTGTTTGAATTGTCCATCATGCAGGCATGAAATGGAGCTAAAATACCATTTCAAGGGTCTCAGGAGAAAAAGATGCAGAATCAGAAAAATGACTCCCTCACTCTTACTATGCCATGCATTTTATGAGCAACCATATCTGCATGGTGTAGTAAAGAGTCTTGCCAAGACCTGTTCCTCCTTACAGGAAATCAAGAGCCATCATTAAGCAGGTAAAAACTTGCAGACATAATTCACTGGCTGGAGCAACAAGGAAGCTCACGTTATTCATCCCTCATATCCATGGAAAAAGAATAAATCAAGTCTGCTACAGAGCTGGGTTAATGAACAAGGCAATCCAGGCTTTTTTAAAAAAAACCCAGAAACAAGGCTCAATCATTTCCTAGTAGGGATTAATGGTCTTGGATGGCCTACAGCAAAAGAGAGGAGTCTGCAACCATATGAAGTCCCCAAAGTTCATTTTTGAGATCCCCAGTAGGAGCTTCATTACTCGAAGCTTTCAAAAAGAGACTGGACTGCCATCTGTCAGGAATGGCATAGGGTCAGGGGTGGTATTCAGCCAGTTCTGACAGGTTCTGGAGAACTGGTAGCAGAAATTTTGAGTAGTTTGGAGAACAGGTAAATACCACCTTTGTTAGCCCTGCCTCCATCTATTTGCTGCCTCCCAACTCCCAGCTAATCGGCTGGGTCTTCTTTTGTTGCCCTACACAGGAGAACGGAGCTGGAAAGCAGGTTAAGTGGGTTAGGGAGGGAATGGGGATTTTGCAGTATCCTTCCCCTGCCATGCCCACCAAGCCACACTACACCCACCAAGCCACGCCCACAGAACCAGTAGTTAAAAAATGTGAATACCACCACTGCGTAGGGTCTCCTGCTTGGGCAGGGGGTTGGACTAGATCAGTGGTCACCAACCGGTGGGCCGCGAGAAAATTTTGGTGGGCCACAGAGAAATCTCACCCCCAGAGCACCCTTCCAAAGCAATTAATCCAGGCTGCACAGAAACTCAAGGCTGCTCCGCCCACATGGCTCGCGGGAACCCTTCCCGCCCACTCACTCCTTACCCGGTAAAGTTTCCTGCTAAATTGCTATTTTTCCTTTTTCCGACCATCATCTGTTCTGCTATGCCAGGAGATTCAGATTAGCTAGGAAGCAGAAAATGATTGGATTTCTTGCTTTCTAGCTCAGGGGTCGCCAATCTTTTGGACCTCAGGGACCACCAAACTCATAATTTTAGATCCCAATGACCACTAACCAGTTCTGTGGGCATGGCCTAATTTGTGCGTGTGGTTTGGTCATGTGACTGGCTGGGCATGGCTTGTATGTAAATATTGTAAATATTTACATAAACATTGAATTTTTTATAAAAAAGAGCAACTTTTACACAAAATCAGGCAAAGCAGGCAGATTGAGTTGCTCACAGAATCATTCAGTGATCTATCTATCTGCCATCGGCTAGCTCAGTCTCTCAAATTTGCTTGCCATGAGTCTGCACTGAATTTGGTTGCAAGCAAAACTTCAGTTCTAAGGGAGGTTCGGCTGTGCTTAAAAGCACAGCCGAAGATCTAAAGACTTTCTAGGAAGCAAGAAATCCAACCATTTTCTGCTTCCTAGCTAATCTAAATCTCCCGGCACAGCAGAACAGATGATGGTCAGAAAAAGGAAAAATAGCAATTTAGTAGGCAACTTTATCGGGTAAGGAGTGACTGGGTGGGAAGGGTTCCCGCGGGCCATGTGGGCGGAGCAGCCTTGTGTTTCTGTGCAGCCTGGATTAATTGCTTTGGAGGAGTGCTCTGGGGGTGAGATTTCTCTGTGGCCCACCAAAATTTTCTCATGGCCCACCAGTGGGCCGCGCCCCACTGGTTGGCAACCGCTGTTCTAGCTAGTCTTTAGATCTTCAGCTCTGCTTTTAAGCACAACTGAATCTTCCTTAGAACTGAAGGTTCGCTTGCAAGCAAATTCAGTGCAGACTCACGGCAAGCAAATTTGAGAGACTGAGCTAGCCGATGGCAGATAGATAGATCACTGAATGATTCTGTGAGCAACTCAATCTGCCTGCTTTGCCTGATTTTGTGTAAAAGTTGCTCTTTTTTTATAAAAAATTCAATATTTACATACATGGTGTGTTGTGAGTTAATTTTGTGTTTGTTTGCTAGCAAATTTTATGAGTTTGCTTGCAAGCAAATTTTATGCGACAGACTGAGCTAGCCAATGGCAGATAGATAAGATCTCTGAATGAATCTGTGATTCTGTGAGCAACTCAATCTGCCTGCTTTGCCTGATTTTGCGTAAAAGTTGCTCTTTTTTTATAAAAAAAATCAATATCTATATAAATATTTATAATATTTACATACAAGCCATGCCCAGCCAGTCACATGACCACCAAGCCACACCCGCAAATTAGGCCACGCCCACAGAACCGGTTAGTGGTCCCTGGGATCTAAAATGATGAGTTTGGTGGTCCCTGAGGTCCAAAAGGTTGGCGACCCCTGGACTAGATGACCTACAAGATCCCTTCCAACTCTGTTAATCTGTTAATATACATTTCTCCTCATTCTGAGATGAGAAGTATATACAAAATATCTTTTTAAAAAATAAGGAAACCTCCACACCCAAAAGAAATCAGGAGAAAGACAAGGAAACCCAGCTCAGACTGACCTTACGTATGAGATGACTCCACCAACGTTGCTTTTTGGCCCTGCCCACTCTGCTCCTGGCCTCTCCCACTCCATTCAGAATGCTACTTAGGCAACAGAGGAGGGGCCAAACCACAAGAAAACTGCAGGGACTTGTCCAGGAGTCAATACTGACCTGACGGCGTGCATGGAGACACACACATACACAGAGACAAAACAGACACAGTTTCAGTAACAAATGCTGGAATCGTGACACAGGATCAGAAGTCATGATGAGCAATGTCCTGATTCCACCACTTGTTACTGAACCTCTGTGTGTGCTTGTGCCTGCATGCATTTGAGTCAGTGCTGACTCTTGGACAAATCCCTGAAATTGTCTTTGTGGTTTGCCATTGCTTTCTTTCTAGGGCTGACAGAGTGACTGGCCCAAGCTCACCTCATTGGCTTTGTGGCTAAAGGCAGGATTAGAATTCACGGCCTCTTGTTCTCTAAGCTGGTTATTAGCCACTACACCAAAGTGATTCTCTTATTAATTTTTCCTGAAATTATGACACTAAATTATTATTTGTTTTCCTTTGCATTGTTGAAAACAATGGTTCCCAGGGATGAAAAGCTCATCTAGGGCCGAAAAGAGATCGGGCAGTGGCCATTGGTTTTTCTTCTCTAGGCTATGAACAGCTGTCTCAGGACATCTAAAATGGCCTTTGTCGATCCATTTGGTTCCTCTAATACAGGGGTGTCAAAGCCAAAGCCTGCAGGTTGGATCCAACCTGCGGAGTACTTAGATCTGGCATGCAGGAGTGCCCTGAAAACAGCAAAGGACCGGCCAGTGGTGCCTCTGCCAGCAAAAATGGAGCTTGGGACGGCCTTCCAGACTACATTTTCAGTCACAACGGCCTCCTGCAGTCTTCTGCCAGTGAAAACGGAGCATGAGGAGACTGCAAACAGCCTGCCAGGGTTCCGTTTTCACTGGCAGAGGGCTGCAGGAGTCCATCACAGCCTAAAATGGAGCCCAGGAGGCAGTGGTGGTATTCTACCGATTTGGCCTGGTTCTGCCAAGCCGATAGTGGCGATGAGCAGCAGAGACCGACCCAGTTCTCTCCTCCACCCTGCTGTTGGGCCCACCTGGCCACCTGGGCTCCTATACTCACCTTTATCCTCTACTTTTGAAGCACAGCTGCTTTGCATGGCATAGCAGAATGCCGCGCAGCAGCTGCTGAAGTGACTGGGAGAGTGCAGGGTTACAGGAGGTGAGTTGCAACACCTCTCCTCCTGTGCAAAGTGCACTTTTGGCACGCAAGTGCACACAAAATGTGTGCACGCACACAAAGCACGCCCACCAAGCCACGCCCAACAAACCGGTAGTAAAACTTTTTGAATCCCACCACTGCCGGAAGGCCCGAGTGACATTGAGCTGGCCATGCACACCCTCAGCCCCCCACACCGAGGTCAAACACAACCCTGTTGTGGTCTTCAATGAAATTGAGTTTGACCCCCCTGCTCTAATAGAAATAAAAGGCGTGAACACAAAAGTCCAGGAATCCTTCATTCTGTCCAAATGAAGCTAATCTCCAAAATCTAAAAAGCCGCGAAGGCCAGGCCGAGCAATAGACAAGACATGCAATGATTCCACTTAAATTTAATAAAATTGCATTGAGTTAAAGATGCCCAATAGCTCTTCCCCATGTATTAACTGTTCTCTATTATTTCAAAAGGATAATTTGCTTGGTTTGGAAGCTCTGCAGCCTGAGGTCCACTGCTTCTGACTGGCTGCCCATTTTAACCACCCCGTTGTACAAGGGAGTCAAAGTGACGGCTTATTCAATAGCAGACATCGTTTTTGGCTGAGATACCTGAAGCATGTGCCGAATAGATTCGTGGAACTCGGCTTTGAAGTTTCCAGAGGAAGTAACAGTTGAGGACTCTGCGTAAAAAGGAAACTCTGAATTGTTCTGAATACAGATACTCCTCGCCTCGCAACAATATGTTTAGTGATTATTCAGAGTTACAATGGCACTGAAAAAAGCAATTTATGAGCATATTTTACACTCATGACTGTTGTGGCATCCCTGGGGTCACGTGATCAAAATTCAGACGCTTGGCAAAGGACTCATACTTACGATGGTTGCAGTGTCCGAGGGACACCATGATCCCATTTTGCGAACTTCTGCAAGCAAAGTCAGTGAGGAAGTGAGGACTCACTTATCATGTTACTGTTTGAACAACCGCAGCGATTCACTTAGCAAATGTGGCAAGGGAAGTCGTAAAATGGGACAAAATTCACTTAACAACTGTCTGGCTTAGCAACATAAATTTGGGCCCAATTTTAATCATAAGCCGTAGGACTACCTGTATAATTGCACATGGAGAAAGGCAGCAGAATCAGAGGGGAGGTGTCAAAAGGAGCAAGATAATGGCTGGGTAGCTACAATTTTAGCCCCATTCCTTTTTAAGATATGAAAATGAATAATAATACGTAAGAAGAATCAGAATAGAGATGGAAGAGACCCTGGAGGTCTTCTATCCAGCCAGTAGTGGGATTCAACCAGTGTAACAACCAGTTCGGTATGAGCGCACGCTTAGCATTTGAAAACAGCTCTAAAACTTACCTTCTAACTGCAATCCCGGTGAGTAAAATAGCTGAGGCATGGCAATCCGCTCTGCCATGCCTATCAGCTGGGCTTCAAACAAAGGAAATATAGGACAGACTAGTGCAGAGGCAGGTGGGCGGGGCCAACTTATCGCTGGAACTAGCGGTTCTCCTGAACCAGTCTGTACCGGCTGAATCCCACCCGAATCCAGCCCCGTGCTCAAGCAGGAGATCCTATACCTGTGATGGTGAACCTATGGCACACATGGCGGAAGTGGCAAGCAGAGCTGTTTCTGCCGGCACTCAGAGAGGTCACCCGGAAGAGCTCCACTGTGCATGTGCGTGCACACCCCATCAGGCAGCTGATTGTTGGGTATCTGCCGCGCATGCGCAGACGGAGATGTGCGTGGGGGAGACGTGCACGCATACTCATGGGGTGGGGGGCGCAGGAGGCGTGCATGTATGCACAGAGGCATGCAGTACGGGGGGGTCATGTGCACATGCACAGAGGCATATGGTGCATTCACAGAAGGGCCGGGGGTCACACGCCCATTGCATCAGGGGTGCAGGCATGTGGGCACATGTGAGCTCACTTTCAGCAGGCGACATGGAAAACATTAGCCATCACTGTCCTATACCATTTCAGACAAACACCTGTCCAGTCTCTTCTTAAAAACCTCCAGTGATGATCCACCCATAATGTCTGAAGGCCAGCTGTTCCAGTGGTTAATTGTCCTCACTGTTTGGAAGTTTCTCCTTAATTCCAGGTTGCTTCTCTCCTTGATTAGTTTCCATCCATTGTTTCTTTGCCTTGCCATCTGGTAATGCATGCACTCTTACCAAAGGTCATCACAAGCCTTTCATCTTGCAACGCTTAACTTTCCCTCCGTAAATGCCCTAGTGATTATTAACAATTTCTATTAAACATACACATTTACACTTTCACACATATACAACGAGAGCTGCCTTTTGGCAATAATTTATTCCTGGCTCTCCTCTACTGGGAAATAAATTCAAAGGAAATCATAGACTCGGGGAGTATCCTTAAAATGAAGACTTCATCTAAACCCCTGTCTGAGTTTCTTGGCCCTGTTCAACACAAAGCATCTGGCCTTTAATGGCATTTTAATGTTGTTGTAATACCGAGCATCTTTTAGGCGTGTCAAGTAGTAATATTTAATCATGATTTTTGGCAGACGGATTATTACCATAACTGATGGGTTTCTTTAAAAATGGAATTGTGTTTGTATCCAGGGTCACTTTCAAAAAAATTTATTATCAAAGTTCCTAGAAGGCCTTCAACAAGAAGGAAAAGAGAAAAAGGAAGTCAGTGCTTTTTTCTTCCAAAGGCAACAGGACTTTTTCTTTTCCTTGAGGAAGAAGAAGAAAACGTTTCGCTTCTCATCCAAGAAGCTTCACTATTTCTGGCGGCGGGAAAGATCCTGATGAAGCTTCATGAATGAGAAGCGAGACATTTTCTTCTACTTCAAAGGACCCCCCCCCCAAAAAAAAAAACCCATGTCCAGTTGCATTTGGAAGAAAAAAAGCACCTTTGAGACATCCTGGATGACTGAGAACCTCTACAAATATACAATGGGAGGGGAAAAATAAAAGGTTCTTTTTTTTTCACATTTCTGGCCGCTCGTTTAAAACTCTGACATTGTGCAAATTTGGCAACTGCTTGATAAGAGTTTGAAGCTGTGGAGAAAAATCATAAACAACCCAGAAAAAGTAAACTACTATCCTCCTTCCAAATTCCACCAAAAGACATACAGGAAATGAGGTTTTCCAGAATATTTTCCTCCTCAAGTGTGTGTGTGTGTGTGTGTGTGTGTAAATTTATATACCTTTGCAGTTGAGACAGCTAATTTCAAGAAGTAATTTATTACATGTTTAAATCATCCAACCTCTAAAAACCGAGGCTGAGATGCATGGTTTCCTTCTTTGACTCAGGCAGAACCGAAAAACAGCCACAGATCTCAATCCAAGCTATATACAGATAGTCCTTGCTTAACAACCAGTCACTGAGCAACTGTTTGAAGTTACAACAGAGCTACTTGTCAATTGTTTTTGAAGTTCTAATGGCATCACCCTCCCCTGCAGTCACATGATTGTATTTCGGGCATTTCTCAACCAGGTCACATTATGACTATTTTTCACACTTACACAACTGTTGCAGCATCCCCATGATCAGCTGATCCAAATTTGGACACTTAGCAACTGGCATTTAGTGTGACTGTTGTAGTGTCTGGGGCAGTGGTGGGATTCAAAGATTTTTTTTACCACCGGTTCAGTGGGCGTGGCTTGATGGGCATGCTTTGCATGCGTGCACACACTTTGCATGTGCACGCACACCAAACACACACTTTGCGCAGACGCAGAAGTGTTCCAACTCACCTCCTACAAGCTTGCACTCTCCCTGTCGCTTCAGCAGCTGCTGCGGGGCACTAAGGGGTGGGATTCTACCAGTTCGCACCTATTCGCTAGAACTGGTTGTTAACATTCTAAGCAGTTCGTAGAACCGGTTGTTAGAAGAAATTACTGGACTAATCCTGTAAGGAAGGCAGGAAGGAAACATTCTGGTGTTGCTTACAGAAACTGCCTCTCCATGAACCCTTATTATATTCTTGGCAGGACTAGACTTCCTGTCTCAGGAACCTCTCTGGAGTTTTCTTTCCCTCCTTTGCTGGTACTTTGCTTGTGTGGAGTGACCATTCAAAGTTACAGTGGCACTGAAAAAAGTGACTTATGACCATTTTAAACACTTACGACTGTTGCAGCATCCCCACAATCATGAGAGGCCAGGCGAAGAGATGCGTGCCTCGATGTGAGTGATGTTGAGTTGGCCATGCCCAGCCAATAACATGACCACCAGGCCATGTCCACCTAGTCACATAACCACCAAACCACACCCACCACCTAAGCCACGCCCACAGAACCGGTTATTAAAAATTTTGAATTCCACCCCTGGCGGCACTCTGCTGTGCCATGCAAAGCAGCTGTGCTTCAAAAGCAGGACATAAGGTGAGTGGGCAGGTGGGTGGGTGGGCCCAACAGCAGAGCAGCGGAGAGAACCGGTTTGGTCTCCGCTGCTCATCAGCGCTAGCGGCACGGCAGAACCGGGCCGAATCGATAGAATACCACCACTGTTCCGGGGGTATGTGATGTGATCTTGTGACTTTCCTGCAAGCAAAGTCAATGGGGAAGCCAGATTCGCTTAACAACCGTGTTACTAACTTAATAACTGCAGTGTTTCACTTAACAACTGTAGCAAGAAAAGTCGTAAAAGGGAGTAAAACTCAATAAACAACTGCCTTGCTTAGCAACGGAAATGTGGTCATAAGTCAAAGGACTATGTGTTATAAAACTTGCCCAGCTATCAGAAGGAGAGGCCAGGATTTATAACTCGCTACAATGGTTTTTCGAGACTAAAAGGATTGTTAATGATGTCGACAATATGAAACCGGACAGATCCCTATAGGGTACTCTCTAGGAACCCTTAAAGAGCCAGATTGCAAAATTAATGCTTGCCTTGAAACAGTTCCACTAATACAGGTTTCTTCCCAGCCTTGTCGAAGATCAAGCAGATTGCCTAGTCTCTCATTTCTCTTGAAATGTGTTTCCAATTTAGGTTTCCTTTTCTCTCTCTCTCTCTTCCATTCGGCCACCTCAAACCCAGCCACTAATATTCAAAGGAGGCCAAAGAGGATTCTAACAAAATATCCCTCCCTGGTTTATGGGTAATGAAAGGCAGACTAAACCCTGTCAGATGCAGCCAAGCAGTCTCATTTTCCCCAAACTCCTTGAGTGCAAGCAAAGAGATCAAACCCAAGAGCCAAAGCAACACAGTGGGTATAGCTGGGAGGGAACCATTGCCAAGATCAAATGTTAGGTTCCCCACCATAGAATTCAGCGGGCATTGGATGCCACGGTGATGTAATAAACTCACAGAGAATTGAGAATTAAGAGCTGCAGTGCAAGAGTAATCATTTATAAGGCCTTGGGGAAGACCATATTTGGAATACTGCATCCAGCTTGGGTCACCACAATATAAAAAAAGATATTGAGACTTAGAAAGAGTGCAGAGAAGAACAACACTGATGATTAGGGGACTTGAGGCTAAAACATATGAAGAACAGTTGCAGGAATTGGGTAGTCTAGTCTAATGAAAAGAAGGACTAGGGATGACATGATAGCAGGGTTCCAATATTTGAGGGGCTGCCACAAAGAAATGGAGGTCAACCTATTCTCCAAAGTACCAAAAGGCAGGACAAGAAGCAATGGATAGAAACTAATCAAGGACAAAAGCAACCTAGAATTAAGAAGAGATTTCCTAACAGAGAGAACCATTAACCAGTGGAACAAGTTGCCTTCAGAAGTTGTGGTTGCTCCATCACTGGAGATTTTTAAAAAGAGACTGGACAGCCATTTGTCTGAAATGATATAAGTCTCCTGTTTGAGCAGAGGGTTGGATTAGAAGACCTCCAAGGTCCCTTCCAACTCTGTTAATCTGTTATTCAGTTAATGGAGAAGAAGCAGCTGAAATGTTTAGCGTGTGTTAAATCAGGGATCAACAATGCAGCAGCTGCAGGACCCACGATCTTAGAAGAATATTCAAGGAACTTCGTATCCTACCATATCTTACCCAGTGCAATTATTTATATTTCTTTCCTTGCATAGTCAGACAAATATTTGCACTGATTTGGCATTTCATTCACCTATCGAGTTTTTCCCGAGGACCTGGGATAGGCAGATGCAGATGTTTTATGGTGTAAGAGGGATTATCTCAGGATGTAAGCTGTTCTGAGTAAAGCTGCCTTTTGCAACTGACTGATGGTGAATTTGTCTCCGGTGGATAAGTTCTCAGTGTGCAATGACGACATAAGCCTAAGATCGAAATACAGGCTTGTCAGATGCTACCTCTTTTCTATCCTGTTCTACAAAGGGGAGAGTTGGTCTCTGACAGAAAGCCACTTAAAGAGACTAGAAGCATTTGAAATGTGGAATTACGGACGGCTGTTATGTATAAACTGGGTTGACAAAATCAGAAATGAGGAGGTGATAAATTGCCTGGGAAAGCCAAGGGAAATCATCAAAACCATAAAAAAGCAAAATAATATTTTGGACGTGTGATGCGACACCCAGAAAAATATGACATACTTCACTTAATCCTCCAGGGAAAGATTGAAGGCAAACGAGATCCAGGCAGAAGAAGAACATTATGGCTTCAAAAATCTACAAAACACAGCAGCACTTTTTCATGCAGCTGTTGATAAAAATAGGATCGCCAACATCCAATGATGGATATGGCACAAGAAGAAGAAGAAGTACATACAAGCAACAAGTGATAAATCAAGATTATAATCATAAAATGCGTTCATCATAAAATTATAAAATACAACAGTGATAGTCATAGGATACTAAATAAGCAATCAACATAAGTCATACTAGGTAGTGGTGGGATTCAATTTTTTTTACTACCAGTTCTGTGGGTGTGGCTTGGTGGGCATGGCAGGGGAAGGATACTGTAACATTACCAGTCAGAGGTGGTATTTTCCAGTTCTCCGAACTACTCAAAATTTCCGCTACCAGTTCTCCAGAACTGGTCAGAACCTGCTGAATACCCACCTCTGATACTAGGATACTATAGAAAACAATTAATCAAAATCATAAGATACAAGCAACAAAGTTATAGTCATAAGAAAGAAATGGGTAATAGAAAAGATGCGAAGGATAATAGCAATACAGCCCTACTAGGTAGTTGGACAGTGTTGTGGGAATTAGTTGTCCCTGTGTCTAGTTGGTTTGGCGTGCAATGCCCTATCGTGTTGTCTTGAGGGAAGAAGTTGAAACAGTTTATGTAGTGTATTTAAATAGAGACTTCTAGGGCGATGTTCCTATTGGTTAACAGAAGCAACGATACGATTGGTTAGTAACGTTAGTACCTGATTGGCCGCCAATAGCGGCGGGAAGTTTAACTAAATGTCATTGGTAGCGAGCTGTGGAGCAGCCGCTATAAAAAGGGCTGCTGCGGTTCGACTGCAGTTGAAGTTACTGTTATTATTAAAGAGCTGAATTCAACTCTGGTCTGCGAGTCTCTTTACTGGCAACAGAACAGTTTATATCCAGGGTGTGAGGGGTCTGTAGATATTTTCACAGCCCCCTTTCTGGCTCATGCGGTATACAGGTCCTCAATGGAAGGCAGGCTGGTAGCAATTGCTTTTTTTGCAGTTCTGTAATAATTGTTAATCATTGGTCATAAGTTGAGAACTGCCTGTAGAGACTGTTTCTCCATCCAGCTAATAGTGGGCCTCTTCAAGCCAGGCTGCTCATAATCCTTTTAGAGTTGGGACAAACTGAGGGACTTCTGCATATCAAACAAAAATTGGTCTCTTACATTTCTCTAAGGAAATTGCATAGAAATAGCTATAACATTTAAAATAGTAAATTGTACATAATAACCCAAACCTGTTTAAACTGTAGCATTTTCATTTTTGTATTTGCCCCCTAAACCTATCATTTAGTACATGCCTATTTTATGCAGAACAGAGGTTTTTTTTTAAAAAAAAAAACACTTTACTGATTATCTTGTGTGGATCATGTCCTCAACCACAAGTTCATTCAGTTCCTTTTTTTTCAAAAGACATTCAGAGAAAAGAAAATTGAAAAAGAATAAAAAGGAGGGAAACACACTTCCTTTGGGGAATTACATTAATTGTTTCCCTTCCTTCATGTTATGGGTGAGTGGAATAAACAAAATTTATTGCAAGATTTGTAAACTGAATTTCTAGGAACCGAATTTTGTGGGTGAGTTGCACCAAAAAATGAGAGAGTTTTAGGCCACTGTAAAATAATCTACTACTCTCCAGATGTGCTGGACTACAGCTGTCCAAAGTATTTGGAAGACACCATTTGGAGTAGCTGTTATAAATATGACAAATGTATTCTGGAATTTGTTTACATGGACCATGCCTTTTTTTTGTCCACAGCAATAACTATGCTTGCTGGTCATTTTTGAAGCTCTAATGCAGAGATAACCAATTTTGGCCAGCTTTAAGAGCTGTGGACTTCAACTCCCATAATTCCTCAGCCAGCCATGGGCGTTTCTAGAAGGTGAAGTCCACAGCTCTTAAAACTGCCAAGGTTAGACACATCTGCTCTAATGCTAACATGTCCAGAAAACTCCTAATCGGAGAGCTAGCCTATCCCTGTTTTTTCTCACAGTAGTACCACCTACCAGTGCTTACTTTCCCCACATTTCTATCGGCACAGAGTGACAATACAGCCTAGCAAGGTCTGATGCACCAACCATTGTTCCTGATTACTGCACCAAGTTGGACAGAAGTGCTCTCAACCTGTTGCTTTCACTTGTGACTTTGAAAAAGAATTTGCCTCACTCTCACCTCACACAGCCTATACAGCCCCCACAATTCTTGGCTGTGTCCTCAAAGTCCTCCAACACTTGCAAACTTGATTGCAGAAAACACGACTTCAGCAACAGAGTGGTCAGTGCCTGGAACTCACTACCTGAATCTGTTGTTAAATCTCAACCCCTGCCCCCAAATGTTAACCTTAAACTGTCTACTGTGGACCTTACTCCATTCCTAAGGGGTCTGTAAGGGGGTGTGCATAAGCACACCAGCATGCCTACTGTCCCTGTCCTACTGTTCCCATTTATCCATTTATTTGTACTCATTTATTATGTATATACTTATACCAGTTTATACTTATATGTTTATATGCTATGTTCATACTTATACTTGTTTTCTCATACATGCTTGACAAACTAAACTAAATAAATAAAATAAATAAATAAATTACAAGGGGGAACGCTTAAATACGTGACTGGGGAATAATCATATAATGTTATAGCAAAGGTAGTTAACTTATAATCACAACTGAGCCCAAATTTCCAGTCGTTAAGCGAGGCTTGCCCCATTTTATAACCTTTCTTGCCCCTCCTTTTAAATGAATCACTGCAGTTGTTAAGGTAGTAACACAATTGTTATGTGAATCCGGCTTCCCCATTGACTTTGCTTGTCAGAAGGTCATAAAAGATGACCCCAGGATCACAGGACATTGCAACCATAAATATGAACCAGTTGCCAAGTGTCCAAATTTTCACCATGTGGCTGCTGCAATAGTCATAAATGTGAAAAACAGTCATAAGTCATGTTATTCAGTGCCACTGTAACTTTGAAAAGTCACTAAACAAATGGTTGTAATTCGAGGACTACCTGAACTGACTTTTGCAAATCAAAGTGAAATTTACTTCTTGTTTTAATCTCCCTTTTGGGAGCATGGCTTCCATTCTACCATCACCACTCAGGACAGACAAATAACAAATTTAGTTCCAAAAAAAATAATAATATCTATCTCCTTTGGTTTTGCAGATGTTGCAAACTTTGGAAGCCTTGGTGAGGTGCTGCTGTTAATGCAATCACTCTGTCAGCGTTCCAGCAACCCTCCATTCCAATCAATAACCCCAAGACAGACATATCTCAAGGGTACCTTTAATTGGATAGTAACTGGCGCATCTGTGGAATCCCAAATCTGAAAGTTTCGGGCTTCCTTGCAAAAGTCAAAACTACAAATCTATGCCCCCTTAGCCATCACCACATCACATGGTCCAATCACCATCCATCCTAAAATAAAATTCCTATTTCATTACGCACCACACTCAGTGACCTTGAACCAAGCAAAATAATTTTATTTTGTCTAACTAGGTATACTCAAAGGAATTCCCCCCTCCCACTTTCTCAGACTCAATTGTGGCAGCGTGTGTTGTGGTTAGCCGGCAGCAGGTGTAGATGGCTGAGGAGAGAGAGATGAGGGGCCAGGACCATTAGGGAGTGGACTGCTACCTTCAGAGATTGTGGGGGCTGGCAGCAGCGATGAGGAGGTTCCTGAGGAGCCTGTGCCAAATGCATGTGCGTGCAGGATTGCTTGTAGGAGAGAGCAGTTACAACAGCACGGGCGACTCGGGAATAAGACTGCAAGGTAATGGCCCCTCCCTCAAGAAGATAAAAGCCAGCTGTGAAACAAACCTTCTTTGCAGAAGGCAACGACGTTTTGAAACTCCAGCCTCGTGGACATTTCAGTATCCTGAGTTTGTATTTGAAGATTCTTATTTTGCAAAGTATTTCTTGTCTGTTATCTTTTGGCAAGCCTTGCACAGTTTGGCAAGGCTTGTGCTTATCACAGCTAATTATTTTGTAAAAGCATTGCAAGGTTTCTGTTCTTTTTGAATTGTGTTTGATTTGTCAGAAAAGGGTGTGGGTCAGAAGAGCGTGGGAACATCGAATCTCAATATGGTTTCCAAAGCTGACACACTCACTGGTCAGCTCAGCAAAGCTACCATCTCCAATTAAAATGGGCACTGAGTCTTTTACTGAATGCGTGTTTATTGCAACAGTTTGCCGAAAACCCATAATGTCGCTTTTCTTGGCTTGCAGTCAAACTTCAACGGATCCCATGGTAGTTCCACAACACTGCATGGTGGTCCCTACTTATCCACCTGTGTTTATATTATGGTTTCTTTTGTTCCCAGGTGTGGTTTTCAAAGGGAGCTCATTAGAGAGACACAAGCCATCGCACATGAGAGGAACTGTTATTCTTCCCACTGTTCTTACTTTTCCTTCTCAAGTTTCACCTTTCTTTCGCCTGATCGTGGACGCATATTAAATACTTACCGGCCAATATTTGATACCCAGACCAAGGTTAATCTGTCGTGAGTGATTTAATGTAAGATGTGAACAATACCTGATGCTTTTGGCACGTTAAAAAAGATCTTTGAGTGGACTAAACTGGTAAGTGCTTAATTATCTCCTCCAGCTTGTCTCTTCCTTAATGAGGTGTTAGACCTGATTAAGTCTGGATATCTTTTGTTTCTCCAAAGAGAGACAAAGACAAGAGATAATTGTAACCCCTGCAGAAACGGCAAAAATTAAATGCATTTCTTTTCCTAAATGGCATCATTTTAATCATACAGGCCAAGGGCTTCTGGTTTGTTTTTTCTTTTCTTTTCTTTTTTTTTTGTCTTTAAAACCTCCCTTTCAGATAAATTGTGGCTCAGAGGCACATCAGATTGTTGTCTTTTTGTCCACCCAGATTGATCCAGACAGCTTCCTCAGCATTTAGAAGAAAAGGCAGATGAGATTTCCCCTCCAAATCTGAAATCTTTATCCAGAGAACACTGGTGGAGGGGGGAATACACCCAGGAGGGCTCTGACAGACAAATCATCCCATTATTTTTTTTTCTCCAATTGTTGTATATCTGGATTTTTCATCCAAGAATTATTAGCTTAAAAGGGTCGCTTTTAAAATAACATAGGACAGAAAACACTATATGAGGGACTAAGCTAAAAGGTAAATTTAACAATTTTTTAAAAGATGTCTGAACATGAATAGAATCTATGGTGGTATACAAACTAAAACAAAATAAAATGCACTGATATACTCACTTACAGGGCTCATAGGCCAGTCAACTGGGTAGAACCCACTCTATGTTCAGTACAATAAATCCATAAAAAATTATAAAACCAAGCTCGTTTGTAAAGTAACCCTATAGAACAAGAATCAAATAATCCAGGAAATAAAGCAATTCTTATTCCAGAGGGATAAGTCATAGCAGCCTTGTCTCTAAGGCCTGATAAAGTCTCTCTTCATAGATTACCTGAAGGAAAAGGATTCTTCAAATATTGAGGAAAAACAAGGCCGGAGAAAGAGATTGAGAAAATATCTTTCTGGGGACACATCAAAAACTAATGATTTTACCTGCTAGATTTTACATAATAAGCAGATCTTGTACCAGACCAGGCACTCCTGTGAATACAGATAGTCCTCAACTTACGACTGCAATTGAGCCCAACACTTTTGTTGCTAAATGGGACATTTGTTAAGTGAATTTTGCTCCATTTTATAATCTTTCTTGCCATAGTTGTTAAGTGAGTAATGGTTATTAAGTGAATCTGGCTTTCCCATTGACTTTGCTTGTCAGAAGGTTGCAAAATGTGATCATATGACCCAGAGCCATCATAAATACATGCCAGTTGCCAAGGATCTGAATTTTGATCATGTGACCATGGCGTTGCTCCAGTGGTCGTAAGAGTGAAAAACGGTCATGTCACTTTTTTTCTGTGCTGTAGTAACTTTAAACTGTCACTAAATGAACTGTTGTAAGCCAAGGACCACCTGTATTTAGAGCTTGAAATGTGTAGTGTTTTAAAGTAACCACAATTAATTGCTTTGACAGCCAACATTCTGAATTATACCTGAAAGCTGGAATATATAAAAAGATTAACAACGGTCCAGTTGCAGAATTCAGGGTTGCTTTCTACAGAATATTATGCCCACTTTGGGGTTTGAACATCCTGGGGGTGGGTGTTAGAAATTATATTAGAAGGGGACAGAATAAAGAAGTAGGTGAGGCTGCCCCAAAAATGAGCTTTGATTTGCATTTAAGCTGAATTCAAACGAATCAAATACCATGAATTTGATGACTCCACAGACATTTAATGCTTTTCTCTTTTTCTTCAATTAAACTCTAGAGTTTGATGGCACAGTGGTTAGAATGCAGTATTGCAGGCTAATTCTGCTGGGTGCCAACAGTTCGATTCTGAACAACTCAGTCTTCTTTCTTCCGAGGTCAGTAAAATGAGGACCCAGATTATTGGGGGCAAGATGCTGACTCTGTAAATTGCTTAGAGAGGGCTGTAAAGCACTATGAAGCAGTATATAAGTGCTATTGCTATTGGTGGAAAATGTTATCACCTCTAGACTACCTTGGCTGTCATTGGAAGAGACTCCAAAGGTCAAACGGATGGGCATGACTGTGGAACCAGGGCCTTGCTTTTTTTGAAGGTCAAATGGTATCATCTTGACATGTTGGTTTCCCTTGAAGTTATCTCAGAGGACAAAATTTTGGGCAAGGACTCAAGTTGAATTTAGTTCCAACCATTTAATTCAAAGAAATTCCCATGTGGACGACAAAATTCTGAATTTTCACTTATGAGTAAATTGGAAGTATGTTGTTTCAGTGAGGCTATATAAGAGTCAGCTGCAGTAGATGACCTTTACAAAAATGTTCTGTCCTGCTTTACCCGCCTGGCTGAAAGGAAAACCCTTATTATTGCATTGAAGAAAGTTTCTGTCAGTGCTAGAAGGATGTTTAATAAAAAAAAAATGACTTAGCTTCTCTATGTTTCCTTGGGAAGTTTTGATGGCAACACCTTTTAACAGCTGGCTTCAGAAGAAGTCCTCCAAGGTTAAAGGCAGAGGGTGTCAAGAGAAAGAGAAGTTGGTGGGCCAATTGTAGATGAAGAGTTTAGATCAGGGGTCTTTAAACTTGACAGCTTTAAGACTTGTGGACTTCAACTCCCAGAATTCCTCCTCCAGTCATGTTAGCTCAGGAATTCTGGGAGTTGAAGTCCACAAGTCTAAAACTTCCCAAGTTTGAAGACCCTTGGTTTAGATCAACCTTGGGAATGGAAAGCCCTTCATTAAAAGTGAAGTCCATTAAAACTTGTACTTCAAAGGAAAGGAAAAAGCTTTCCTTGCTCAGCTTTCTGGTTCAGGAGGCTTTATAAGGGGAGTAAAAAATCAAGATGGCATCTGTGTTGACATCTTCCAAACCCTGCCCCCTTCTAACATGTAGATTACCTACTGATTGTGTTTAAAACCCATTACATGAGCAACTTAAAGGCAATCCTTCTGATCTAGGGTGGCCCTTGGGTAATAGAAGGAAGAGAAAATCTGGTAACAAAGACAATTGTAACAGATCAAAGACTGTGTGAGCCTTGACCAGTGATGCAATGAAAAGGGGGATACCTTGATGCTCTCACCCACCGTTGTGTGTGCAGAAAGCTTTGAAGAACATAAGATGAGTCAGGAGGAATCACTCAAACAGGCAAGAACAGCCCTTTAACTGTCCACTTCTATGCACATGGCTCTTCATATGGAAGGCATTTAACACTGTGGGACTCTTACATCCAGATATGCTTGCAAATCCGTCTCTTGTTGCCCACAAGTTTTCGGCTTCCCCTGATTTCATGGATTACAAAATAATTTTTATACAATTAGTTAACTTCTTTTAAAAGAATACTGGATAAAAGATAAAAGCAAAAGGAACAAAACACAAAAGTACATACATTATAAAAATATGTAGTAAGTTCCTTAATAAGTGAAAAAAATTCAGCAGAAAAAATAAAATATGTTAGAACAATGAACAGTTCTACATGTTCATACAAATGTTTTTTCCAAGTCTGTGTGCCCATGGATGGATGGATAGATATATGAGAAAGAGAGAGAGAGAGAGAAAGAGAGAGAGAGAGAGAGAGGAGGGAGGGAGGGAGGGAGAGAGAGAGAGAGAGAACAGAGTTGGAAGATGCTTTGGAGGTGTTCTAGTCCAACCCCAGGAAACCATATAGCATTTCAGACAAATGATTGTCCATCACAGACAGGTAGATAATACACTTACATAAGTGTTTTTTTAAATCTACTGTACTTTGTATAAATGAGTTCCATATTTTCTTTGTATGGATAGGTATCCATACAAAGTGTACCTCTACAGGCAATCTGCTCATAGGCAGTCATCAGGTCTTCAATCCATTGAGTAAGTGGACCATGCGATTATCTTTAAAATGTTCCAATATCTTTTTTTCTAAAGACTTTGAAATAATATTTCAGCTACAGCCTAGAATCTAAGAACTGGTTCACATTGCTGGCTCCTATTTTCTAAAGACTTCGTGCACCTTTGAAATAATATTTCAGCTACAGCCCAGAATCTAAGAACTGGTTCACATTGCTGGCTCCTATTTAGCTTGTCATCAATGATCATACCCAGTGATCATTGACATTATTTATTTAGCCCTGCTGATTGGGCAGATTAAAAGAGATTATGTTTTCTTTCTCATCATTTTTCATATAATGAAAAATAAAACACATTTGAATTTAATTCTATATTGTACTAGTCATTTTTGATTGCCTATTGATAAAGAGTTAACTGTTTTCTCTAGAATGAGCATAAGTTTGTATTTAATATAACACTTTTCTTTGTAACAAAGCGGGTTTTTTCTTTCATCCATGCAGATGGAAAGAATTACCCAGAATAAAACACCATGATTGATTGGGTAGGGAGCCCATGATTGAAATCTTTCTAATTTAGAACTTAAATGTTGACATACTCCTAAATCTTTATAGTAATCTTACAGCTCTTTTCTCAATCTCTTTAACAACCCTAATGTTAACATCTATTCAATTTCTCTGGAGAAAGACCTTGTCCTGTTTCACCATATTGATCATAAATGGATCAATTGATTGAAGCATTTATGATCAATCAGTGTCTAAAAGTTCTTGATGGTTTTATGGCGACTCTTTTAATACTCTTCAGATATGGTATCTTCCTCAGTATGACACACTTAGAATTGCATGACAAATAGCAGGGGGTTGCCGCTGAAACAGAACGTGCATTTGACTTCCTTTTCTCAGGACCCAATTTCCATAGTCATCGTTCAAAATGAAGTTTTAGGCAAGGAGTGAGGACAGCTGTGGACATTGGAAAAAGGAAAATGCAGTGATATGGTAAATCCATCAAGATTTTAGAGTATAGGTAGTGAAATGCCCGAATGTTCAATTAAAAATGTAAGAAAAGTTCCTGTGGGAACGAATCGAAGATCAATTTATTCTAGCCTTCTTTTCTTGCTATTATGTTTACGTGAGCCCACACACTGATGGGGAACTAATTGCCCTTCCTTTCTCATGATCACTCAAACAGAAGCCAACTCTCATTTGTCCTTTTTTAGTTTGTTTATCATGTAAAATACAAAAAATACGAAAACCAATAATAGGAAAGAAAGGGGAGGGAAAAGGGTAGGGAAGAGTGCAGAAAAGAAGGGAAAAAGAAAGAAAAGGAGCGCAGTATAATAAGAGAGTAACAATCCAGTCTTAACTTTTAACTTTTACATAGTAGTACAAACTAGCCATTTTTATATCTAAAAAACTAATTGGTAAAACCAAAAACCAAAATTGAAATTTTTGTCCACTTCAAGCACAAAGACCAGAACTGGTTTCCAAGTACAATAGAAACAAAAGTACTTATGTTTTTTTTTTTTTTTCTTTTATCAAAGCAGTCAATTTAGGCCATTGTTGCTAACTCCATCAATCTTTGCAGCCATTGTTCCATTGTGGGGATCGAAGTGTCCTTCCATTCTTGTGGTGCTATTATATTCATGCGAGCTGATGGGGAACTAATTGCCCTTCCTTTCTCATGATCACTCAGCAACAAAGTCAATTCCCATTTGTTACAAGAGACTCTCTGAGGCAGGTTCTTGAATGAATGGTCCATGTTTTGCCCTAGGACAGTGGTGGCTAACCTTTTTGGGCTCCTGTGCCAAAAATTGCATGGGTGTTGGCGCGTGCACACTTGCGTGCCACCACCCAGAATGCAATGTGCCCCCCACAACCCCCCACGCCACCCCCCTTACCTGCACTGCTCCTCACAGCTG
Organism: Notechis scutatus; assembly: GCF_049901735.1. Lineage (NCBI taxonomy): Eukaryota > Metazoa > Chordata > Lepidosauria > Squamata > Elapidae > Notechis > Notechis scutatus. The sequence goes on from NC_142011.1 coordinate 194,901,119, forward strand.
ATTTTTCAGCTGGTGTGAGGCCTTTTCGGCCTCCCAGAGGCTTGGAAAAAGCCTCTGCAAGGCTTTTCTGGATGAATAATATGTCCGTTTCGTCACTTCCAGTATTACAGGAAGTGACGAAACGAGCCTATTCGTCCTGAAAAGCCTTGCAGAGGCTTTTCCCAAGCCTCTGGGAGGCCAAAAAAGGCCTCAAACCAGCTGAAAAATCAGCATACGCAGTGAGGTAAGTTGGTAAGTTTGCCTGTGGCTTGTGTGCTGGCAGAAATGGCTCTGTGTGCCACTTGTGGCACGTGTGCCATAGGCTCACCATCACAGCCCTAGGGCTTAACAAAACAGTTAAGGATGCTTAGTGGAATCAGAAGATGTCAGCCAAACCCCTGGAAGACATATCAATGACCCCACCAAAAAGGCTTTGAACTATTGATGCCACTATTTAAGGTATTTGGATATCCAATACTTTGGTAACTCTTTTAATCATCACACATTTTAAACACTTTGCTCATAGTTTGTTTCTCTGAAACAACAAATCACTTGGATTAATTTTTAAATAAATATGAAGAGATAACACACATGTTGCTATCTATTGGAGACTTAGAAAGCCAAAGGGTTCTGTAGACCCAACAAAACTGAGGAATCTGGGAAAACCTTCTGCGAATTAGCCCAAAGGTGCTTTTTCCAAAGCCAGCTGGACTTGTTTTTTCCTTAAAGACATTTCACTTCTCATCCAAAAAGCTTCTTCAGTTCAGAATTGAAGAAGAACTGGGCTAATTCAAGGAAAAGCAAGTCCAGTTGCCTTTTGGAAAAGCACCTTTGGGACAACCACGACCTGGATGACTGAGAATCTCCATAGACCATTTAGCTTCTGTGAATTCCCCAAACCCCAAAAACTTTAACCTTAGACTGTCTACTATTGACCTCACCCCTTTCCTAAGAGGTCTGTAGGGGGCGTGCATAAGCGCACCAACGTGCCTACCGTCCCTGTCCTATTGTTTCTCTTATTCTTTTATTTTTCTTATATGTACCCATTTCATGTATTCACAACTATGTATACACTTATACTTATTATCTTGTAAACAATTGGCAAATCAAATCAAATAAATAAATAAATAAATAAATTAGTTTTCCCTGGAAAGCAACTTAGTAAATAAAATTGGAGCATAAGAGAAATTCTGGTGGCTGAAATATTGATTCATCATAAGAACTTTGGCCAGGTATGTACATACTCCTACAAATCCCAAACAGGTTCCCTAGCAACCCAAACTATTGTTAATGAAACAAAGAAATACACAGCAGGGTTTTCTCAGTTCTTGGACACCTGATTATATACATCATCTGCCAACGAGTAGATTTTCAATGAAATCCAAAGGAAAAAAATTCATATGGGCTGGTCAATATACTATCAGAAGAATATTGATGGATTGGTCCAAACTGAGAACTTTAATTCATCCACTCCTACTCCCTGTAGGTTAACTTCTAATTTTATTTTATTCTCTTAATGTATCAGGAGAACCGTATGACCTTAGATACTAAAGGAAGCATAATATGTCTGATGATGATTATCTCTTTTGTTCTTTTTCCTGTCCAGTGGACTGAATCAAGCATGACCCTGATATTTCATTCTATTCAGTTTCCCCCACCCCTCTTTATTATGGCCTCATAATTCCTGTACGATTGCAGCATGCTTAAACAAGTCCGTTAGAGACCTGCAGTTGGCAGTTTAGCCCTTCCTAACCTTGGTTAGTGTCAACTTTGGTTATGTTATGGATGGCTTACCATGAAGCTAGCTCATTTGATTAATTTATGTATTTTTTAAGAAACTAGAAAATGGGTTAATTTAGTAGTCAAGGCTCTGAGTTGTGAATACAATCTTATAGAAGTCTGTCATGGTTGGCAAAAAGCAATCTGTATTGTGACACAAACTGTATGATTTATATATTTGTGTTTGATGCAAGGCTGGGCTTTGTATCATTACTGTATGTCAAAAAAAAAAAAGTCAAATCCTTTTTTTTACCAAATACCTGTGTAATTCATGAATACCTTTTTGGGGAGATCATCCATCCATCCATCCAACCATCCATCCATCCATCCATCCATCCATCCATCCTTCTGTTCTCTCTCTCTTACGTTTTAAATGCTCTTCTAATGCAGTTTCTAGTTCTAGATAAGGAGCTTAGACTTAGAATAAAATAATTGTCACTTGAAATGTACACTAATCACCATAAATTAAAATGAAATTCCATTGCATACGGCTCTCAAAGGGTCACCACCTCTAATATTCACTACATAAACATGACAAATAACAATAAAATAAAATAATTCATATACCCACATCTATTATATGACATAGAGAAACAACATGGTCTAGCTGGCTAGGGAATTCTGGGAGTTGAAGTCCACACGTCTTAACATTCCTCAGGTTGAGAAGCACTGCATTAAGGAAATCGTGAGGCCTGCAGTACAGTGGAATAAACCGGAGACTGCTAAAAGTAACCATTGCGAAGTTAGGCTTGCAATTTATTACAACTAAAGTGTTTGTGGAAATAAAATCAGTTCCCAATGTTAGCGCTCTCTCAGTGCTAATGAGAGGGCCAAGCCATCTTGATCATTTTCACATGGCCTAGACTGCTAAGGACTCCGGCTTTCTTTCTTTTTTTGCTGTGACCACAGATTTATATCCATTTCCTTTCCTGTCTGGTTCTTGCAGAAAGAAAAGGCTGAGGGGAGAGGATTGGCCTTGAAAAAAAAAAAAAAAAAACAAGCTGGGGTGAACAGCACGGATAACTATACCAGAAGAGCTTTCAGGCCTATACCATGCAAACTTTTTTTTTTTGGACAGACACAAACTCCTCGTTTGCTCATTTGCTTATTGCAAACCCAGGGGCCCTCTCTCAGATTAAAAAACTTTTCTCCTTGAAATAAATACAGGGAGTCCTCGACTTACAGCAGTTCATTTAGTTCATTTGGTGACCATTTAGTGACCATTTAGCAGTTCATTTAGTGACCCTCCCATACTACCACCTCTAACAATACTAGACAACATGGTATCAACAGTAGAGACCTTCACATTCCTAGGTTCTATCACATCACGGGACCTAAAATGGACACTTATGGACACAAAAATGTCATCAGAAAAGCTCAACAAAGAATGTTCTTCCTGCGCCAACTCAGAAAGCTCAAACTGCCCAAGGAGCTGCCGATACAGTTCTGCAGAGGAATTATTGAGTCTGTCATCTGCATCTCTATAACTGTCTAGTTTGGTTCTGAAACCCAACAGGACAGACACAGACTTCAAAGAGTAATTAGGACTGCAGAAAAAACAATTACTACCAAACGGCCTTCCATCGAGGACCTGTATATTGCACGAGTCAAAAAGAGGGCTGTGAAAATATTTACAGACCCCTCACATCCCGGACATAAACTGTTTCAACTCCTACCCTCAAAACGACGCTATAGAGCACTGCACACCAGAACAACTAGACACAAGGACAGTTTTTCCCCGAAAGCCATCACTCTGCTAAACAAATAATTCCCTCAATACTGTCCAACTATTTACAAAGTCTGCATTACTATTACTATTAATCTTCTCATCACTCCTGATCACCCATCCCCTCCCACTTCTGACTGTATGACTGTAACTTTGTCGCTTGTATCCTTATGATTTATATTGACTGTTTCCTACTATGATTTGATTGCTTATTGATCCCTATGACTATCATTAAGTGTTGTACCTTATGATTCTCTTGATGAATATATCTTTTCTTTTATGTACACTGAGAGCATTTGCACCAAGACAAATTCCTTGTATGTCCAATCACACTTGGAATAGAATTCTATTCTATTCTATTCAAAGCTACAACAGCATTGACAAAGTGAGTTATGACCGTTTTTCACGCTTTATGACCATCGCAGCATCCCCCATGCTCATGTGATCAAAATTCAATTGCTTGGAAACGGACTCATATTTGTGACGGTTACAGTGTCCTGGGGTCATGTGATTCTCTTTTGCAGCCTTCCGACAAGCAAAGTCAACGGGAGAAACCAGATTCACTCAACCACCATGTTGCTAACTTAATAACCGCAGGCGATTCACTTAACAAATGTGGCTGGAAAGATCGTAAAATGGGGCAAAATTCACTTCACAACAGAAATTTTGGGCTCTATTGTGGTCGTAGGTCGAGGGCCCACTGCAAATTAAATCCAAAGCTATGGAAATAAACTTAGGGAGGCTGACTTGCTCATCCATCACAATTTTCTTTCATTTCGTCGGCCCGGCCTTTCAGTTCTCTGAATGATTCTTAAAACCTGGCTACATGTTTCAGAGGCTCTAATTAGGAGAAGAGATTGTGCTACACAATGGGATATTGTTAGCTTTGCTTAACCGTATCTAGGTCTACTGAGGAGAGCAATTATTCATCCACTTTCCTATCTGCTTCTCTTGGATTCGATACAGCCCCCAGAAAAGTATCTCCAGACGGTCTGTAAATGTCTGTCCTTATCTGAAATGAAAAGGCTTGATTTGACTTAGTCTCCCCTCCCAGCATCACACATACTGCCAGGGCTAGTAATAAATAAGCGATTCTATTCTGTGGGGTCCTTGGTGCTCTCTGAGCTTGGTGGTTTTGTGCCTAATGATGTTACCTAGTTGGATAATGAAATGTTTGCAAGAAAACCACTAAGGTCAGAGAGCACCAAGGACCCACAGTTCAACCCTGAATTACAAATATTCCCTTATGTTGCTATCCCATTCTGTTGTTCAATGAGACTAGAGAGTGGAGTGGAGTGGAGTGGAGTGGAGTGGAGTGGAGTGGAGTAGAGTAGAGTAGAGTAGAGTAGAGTAGAGTAGAGTAGAGTAGAGTAGAGAAAACCTCCAGTGATCAAGCACCTACAACTCAAATCTACTCTACTCTACTCTACTCTGAGTAGAGTAAAGTAGATTTGAGTTGTAGGTGCTTGATCACTGGAGGTTTTCTTAAAGATAAGACTGGAGAGTCACTTGTCTGAAATGGTATAGGATCAGTGGTGGGATTCAAAAACTTTACCACTGGTTCAGTGGGTGTGGCTTGGAGCACCAAACACGCACTTTGAGCAGGCGCAGAGGTGTTTTCTCAGGCATAGAGGCGTTCCAACTAACCTCCTGCAAGCCTGCCCTCTCCCGGTCACTTCAGCAGCTGCCGCGCAGCACTCTTCTATGCCACACAAAGCAGCTGCACTTCAAAAGCAGTAGATAAAGGTGAGTATGGGAGACTGGGCAGGCAGGTGGGCCCAACAGCAGAGCGGCGGAGAGAACCAGTTTGGTCTCCACTGCTCATTGCCACTACCGGCTCGGCAGAACCGGGCTGAACCAGTAGAATAATACCACCACTGTATAGTATCTCCTGCTTGAGCAGAGGGTTGGATTAGAAGACCTTCAAGGTCCCTTCCAGCTCTATTCTGACTGATTGATATCAGGTACCAATGAGGGTAGTGTAGTGTGTCAGGTTCAGATATCGTAACAGGGTCTACGACAACTCACCGCAGTCAACTTGCCATGGTTGGTTCCATTTTGTGATCTTTTCTTTTTTCTTTTGCAGGAAACCAGAAGGTAAGTGACAGTTTCTGGCAAAATACACCCCAAATCAGGGTCATGTGACCATGGCACATTGCAAATGGTTGCAAATGTGGGACAGTTGACGAGTGTCTTGACATGTGATCACTATGGGGCATCACATGGGGCACGCAGGCATAAGAATTTCAAATCTGGGTCATAAGCAGAGGTGGTATTCAGCAGGTTCTGACAAGTTCTGGAGAACCGGTAGCAGAAATTTTGAGTAGTTAGGAGAACCGGCAAATACCACCTCTGACTGGTGCCACCTCCTCCATCTATTCTCTGCCTCCCAAGTCCCAGCTGGTCAGGTGGGTCTTCTTTTGTTGCCCTGCACAGGAGCTGGAAATCAGGTTAGTGGGGTGGGGAGGGAATGGGGATTTTGCAGTAACTTTCCCCTGTCACACCACCAAGCTGCACCCACAGAACTGGTAGTAAAAAAATTTGAAACCCACCACTGGTCATCAGTACCTTTTGTGGGATCCGTTGTAACTTTGACAGGTCACTAAGCAACCGGTTGTAAGTGAAGGACCACCAGTACACCCTGTGGTCTCCCCCTTCGCCACACATACTTACAACAATTGATAAAGCCACATGAAAGAGCAACAGCAAGGCGATTATAGGGAGGAGGAACTGTTAAAAAGTATTTTAAAAAGTGACGATGGCAGCTGCCACTCCCTAATTCCAGCCCCCATGGACTTTCTCAATGCACTCCATCCCGATAACCTCGACAAACAGCGTCAGTTAAAAGGTTCAGCAAATGCAACAATTCCTTTCCCCTGGGAGGGAACGGTCTGTGCTCAAAGGATCCCATAATATTGGATGGGTAGTCTTTGACTTATACATGTTCATTTGGTGACGGTTCGAAATTACAATGGCACTAAAAAGTGACGTATGAGCCTTTTTCACACTTGGGACCGGTGTTGCAGTATCCCCTTGGTTACACGGTCCAAATTTGGATGCTTGGCAACTGGCTCATATGTCCCAGAATCATGTGACCATCTTTTTGCAACCTTCTGACAAGCAAAGTCAGTGAGGAAGTCAGTTAACAACCATGTTATAGCGTAACAATTGCAGTGATTCAGGGGTGGGGCTGCTGGGGGTTCGCAGGGGTTCAGGAGAGCCCCTAGCTAAGATTCTGTGCAGTTCGAAGAACCCCCAAATCCCACTCCTGGCTGGCTTGGCCCACCCCTCCCCTCCCCTCCCCGGAGTCCCCACATGGCCCGTTTTGGATGCAGGTAAGTGCATGGGGCACACGGAGGCCCAAGGAGGGCAAAAAACGGGCCTCCCAGAAGTTCAGGAAGGCCGGAAATGGGCCCTTTTCCAGCTTCCACAGAGCCTCTGAAGCCTGGGGAGGCTGTTTTCACCCTCCCAGAGGCTCAAAGGAAGCCTCCGGAGCCTGGGCAGAGCAAAAATGCCCCCCACCACCATGGTGTTGGAGGTCGACTAGGCCACGCCCACCATGGCCACGCCCACTCAGAAACTGGGCAGAGAACGCATTGCTAAAATTTTGGAAAACCGCCCCTGCAGTGATTCACTTAACAGTTGGGGCAAGAAAAGACATAAAATGGGGTAAAATTCACTTAAACAACTGTCTTGCTTAACAACAGAAAGTTTCAGCTCCATCGTGGCCGTAAGTCAAGGATTTCCTGTCTGGCAAATCAGCAGCCAATTCTTCTCTGGCTTTCCTGCAATTCAGTAGGAGTCACACTGACTGAAGCCAATTTCTAATTGCATTTGGCTGTTTCCCATTCGTTTGAATGTGTGCTTTGGAAAGTCAAATTCCCATCTGTTTCAGGGCTGATCTGCATAACCAGGTTGTCCCCAGACGTATAGGCCATTAACACTTACTCATAGGCAGGAATGCATGCCAACTTCTGTATCAGTATTTCTCCATTTTAACAACTTTAAGACATGTGGACTTCAACTCCCAGAATTCCCCAGCCAACCCTGGCAGTTGAAGTCCCCCCATGTTAAAGTTAACAAGATAATAGAATAGAATAGAATAGAATAGAATAGAATAGAATAGAATAGAATAGAATAGAATAGAACAGAGTAGAGTAGAGTAGAGTAGAGTAGAGTAGAGTAGAGTAGAGTAGAACAGATTAGAATAGAATAGAATAGAATAGAATAGAATAGAATAGAATAGAATAGAATAGAATAGAATAGAATAGAATAGAATAGAATAGAATAGAATAGAATAGAACAGAACAGAACAGAACAGAATAGAATAGAATAGAATAGAATAGAATAGAATAGAATGCTCCAAGGTGAAGGAAGGGGCTGAGATGCTGAGAGTGCCTGGTTTTATACCCTCTGTTGAAATTTGAATTTGAGCTTGTATTCTGATTGGTTGTCAGACTCCCATGGGGCCATGCAGGGGCAACTCTGTAGGTTGTCCTGAGTTCCAGGCTTGGTTGAGCCTTGTTGGATGATGATGTAATGAAAAGGGCTTTGGGCAATTCCTATTATAGCTCTACCTGTAGTAGATCTTTGTTATGTAAAATATTCTGGCCCAGGCCTTAATGGCCTACCCATTAACAAAGGTGGAGGTGAGCTTCTGCTTCTGAGATGAGTTTCCGCTTCTAAGTTTCTACTCTTTTTAGGGGAAATATTCTGCCTTTTTAATATTTTCTAGGACATTCCAATTTTCTAGGAGAGGGGTGGGTGTCAAAAGCCACTGTTTGCCTTCACAGGAGCTAGATTATATGGTTTATTTGGGATCTGCATTCATCCTTGACACTTTGCCCCTCCTCCCACCCCAAAATAAAGGCAGGGATATATTTAAAAAACGAGGTATGCTTTTATGTCATCGATGGAGCCATTAAAATATTTAATCCTTGACCATTTTTTTGACCATAAAATATTAAAATATTTTAATCCTTGACCTTTAACAGCTGCTCAACAGTGGCATATAAACATAAAGAAATAATCTCTTCAAAGCCTCCTTGTGTTTTTCTTGAGGGTCATCTGAATTTAGGATTTTAGCTTCTACTGGTTATAAAAAAAGATCTATTACAAAGAGAATATCAAAGATGGAAAATATTATGTTTTCTGTTGTGTTGCAACCATGGAGAACTATTAACTATTAAGCAACCTCAGGACAACACCCATTGATTGATTACCCATAATAGTCAGTAGACCTGTTAAAGTACTCCAGGAAGGCTAAGTGTTAAAGAGAGGGAAAATAATCATCTGATTCCTCCCTTTCACTGAGGGTGGGAGGTTTCCCTGTGAAAAGAATAATAAATTGCATGTTGACACAAAAGAGATCCAGAGTGGGAGAGTTCAGGGTTCCTGTGAGAAAACTTGGAGAAGGCCGTGTTTTACAGGCATTTACCTTGCTTTATTGCATTGCCAAAACAACTAGACACAGAGACAGGTTTTTTTCCCCATGCCATCACTCATTCCCACAAGTAGATGTCTTTAGAGTTGAAAGGGACTTTGTAGGTCATCTAGTCCAACCCCTGCCCAAGCAGAAGACCCTACCCCATGTCTGACAAATGGCAGTCCAGTGTCTTCTTGAAAGCCTCCAGTGATGAAGGTCCCACAATTTCCGAAGGCAACTTCTGTTCAATTGGTTGATTGTTCTCATGGTCAGAAAGTTTCTCCTTATTTCCAGGTTAAATATCTCCTTGTTCAGTTTCCGTCCATTATTCCTTGTCTGGCCTTCAGGTGCCTTGGAAAATAGCTTGACCCCTTCCTCTCTGTGGCAGCCCCTCAAATATTGGAAGACTGCTATCATGTCTCCCCTGGTCCTTCTCTTCACTAGACTAGCCATGCCCAGTTCCTGCAACCGTTCTTTGTATGTTTTAGCCTCCAGTCCTCTGATCATCCTGGTTGCTCTTCTCTTTTTCTACAGTCTCAATATCTTTTTATTTAGTGTGGTGACCAAAACTGGATGCAGTACTCTAGGTGTGGTCTTACTAAGGCTTATGTAGTCCTCGACTTACGACCACAATTGATCCCGAAATTTCGGTGGTTCTGGTGAGACATTTGTTAACTGAGTTTTGCTCCCTTTTATGACCTTTCTTGTCACAGTGGTTAAGTGAATCACTGCAGTTGTTAAGTTAGTAATGTGGTTGTCAAAGAAACCTGGTTTCCCCATTGACTTGGCTTGTCAGAAGGTGGCAAAAGGTGATCACGTGGCCCCGGGATATTGAATTTTGATCATGTGGCCATGGGGATGCCACAATGGTCATAAGTGTGAAAAACTGTCATAAGACTATTTTTTCATTTCTGTTGTAACTTCTTTTTTTTAAAACAAACTTTATTGATTATACAACTAAAATGTCAAACAAACACGCAACACACAGAAAGAAAAAGAAAAAAAAAGATTAAAAAAAACTAGTGATTCTATTATCAACAGTCTATGGTTCCTTGCTTGTTATCAATATTAGTGACATATTTACAAATACATCTTATTGCGAGTATGTAATTACTACCTCTTTTACATTTTATGTTGTTTACTAATATATTTTCTATTTTTGTTCTATCCAGTCATACCAGCATTCCCAGCTTCTATAATATTCTGATGTTTCTTTTTCCTTAAGTGCTTAGGTTAACTTATCCATCTCTGCACAGGCTGTTATCTTCTGAATAGCCATTTCCTCTGTTGGAATATCTGCTTGTTTCCAACACTGTGCAAAGGTTATTCTAGCTGCAGTAAGAATGTGCAGTATTATATATCTGACTTTTTTAGAAATTTGTCTATTAAATATCCCCAGTAAGAAGAATTCTGGTTTTAATTCAGTTTGCTCCGCCGTTATTTCCTCTAACCATTTTTTAATTCTGTGCCAGTATCTTTGGGCTTCAGTGCAGGACCACCACATGTGAAAGAATGTTCCGTGTTTCTTTTTACATTTCCAGCAATTTGGATTCATGTTAGGAGACATTTTCGCTATTCTCAAGGGTGAGAGATGCCATCTATAAAACATTTTATAGGCATTTTCTTTATATGTTGCTGATTTTGTAATTTTATTATTCCTTGTCCAGACCTTTTCCCATTCTAATGCTACATCCTATGTTTCTACTCCAAGCTATCATGTTGCCTTTTTTTTTTTTTTGAAAATTTTATTTGGGTTTTCACAAAAAAAAAACATAATACAAATAAAACATCTTTTTTTGAAAATAGCATGGTTCCGGGTTATCACTTCTTCATACAGACACAAACTCAATTTCATGCTCATTTTTGTGTTCTATTCCATATCTTATTACTGTTTTACATTTTCTACATAGCTTTTCCCCTCTTTTAATTTTCTCAACTTTATTTTGATTATCTCATCTCAATTCAAATCATTATATTTATACTTTTGTCTGTCCTGTTTCAATTTCATATTATCTTTTCTCATAAGACAAATTTTCCCCTGTAGTTACTAATTGGAGTATGACACCTTTATATCTTTTAATTTTATCCATTCAACTCTTATTTAAGCATAATGTATACCTTTAAGATTATAACATTCAATATAATACATAACTTCCAATCAAATTCTGCTTGGTACATTCTTAAAATACACACTATATTCTTTAAAAAAGATTATATATATATGTAAATAAAGATCATGATGTTGCCTTTGACTACTTCCTCTTCTAATTGTATCTCTAATAAATAATTATAAAATTTAGTTATATTTTTTTTATCTGAGCCTAATAGGATTTTATCTAATTGTTGTAGCTTAGCATAAATTCCAAATTTTTTCTTTTCCTGGCTATATCTATTTTGAATTTGCAGGTAAGCCCACCGGTCTACTTGTAGCCCTTGTTCTTGGAGATCTTGCCATGATTTTAAAGTTCCTTGCACATCAAGAAGATCTTTGTCCAGGAAATACTGGACTAGAATTCGCATATGGTTGGAAAAAATGACAAAGAAACATATAGATTTGAAGCCAGAGATTTTTTTATTGGGAATCTTACCTGATACATATAATAAAAACTTAAAGTATTTGATTGTAAATGTATTAACAGCGGGTAGGATTGTATTTGCTAAAAATTGGAAGAGTGAGAAAATACCATTAGAGGAAGAAATTATTAAGAAAATATTGGAATGTGCTGAAATGAGTAGATTGACATTTGAAATTAGAGAACAAGAAGATAAACAATTTTATGAAGTTTGGGATTTTTTTTATCAATGGTTAGATAATACAATATAATAATAGAATAGTTAGAAATTTAGGAAATAACGAATATACATTTTTTCTTGGTCTTGATAACATTTTTAGAATATTTTATTAAGATAGACTTGGTATGATTTTATGATTTGTTATAAAATAAAGTAACTAAATTACAGTTATCTTGCTTAAGTATGAATTAGTAAAATTATAGTCAAATGATTGTTTAATAATGATATTAGGATATATAATTGTTGATCGATAATATGAGTTATTATGTAACATAATTATTATAATGACTATGAAATGGATGCACAAAAAGGAGTGGTAAACCAACCGATACACTGTCTGTAAATATATGAAGAATGATGATGTTTTTTATGTTATGTTTTATGTTTTATGTGTTTTTGTTTGTCGTTAAAATCAATAAAAACTTTTATTTAAAAAAAAAAAGATCTTTGTATTTTATCATTTTATTAAGATCTAGATTATTTGGATGTATCATCACCTCCATCGTTGAGATCCAAATTGGGATTTTTAAATAATGTTTTTTTTTTGTTCCAATTAGCCAATAAGGAATCTCTAATTATATGTCTTTGGAAATAATTCTGTTTGATTTTTCCAGTGTCCCATAAAAATGTGTGCCACCCCCTCTGTAAGTCATGGCTTTGTTTTATTCGACAGGTTTGCCCACTCTTTCAACCAAAGTAAGGAGGCTGCACTATAGTATAATTCCCAATTTGGGAGTGCCATACTTCCCCTGCTCTTCATATCTTGCATTGCCTTTAGGTTTATCCTCGGGTTTTTCCCTTGCCAGATAAATTTGGTGATTATCTTGTTGAGTTCCACGAAGTAATTTTTATGTATTTTTATTGGTATTGTTTGGAACAAGTAAATAAATTTGGGAAGAATGTTCATTTTTATAGTGGCAATCCTCCCTAATAAGGAGATTTGCAATTTAACCCATATCTCTAAATCTTTTTTGACTTGGTTTATTTTTTTTTTACTTGATCTGTTGTAACTTCTAACAGTCACAAAATGAACTGCTGTAAGTCAAGGAATACCTATATACTATATGTACCATGTGGTACATATTATTATTATCCTTTTCATCTTCTCTACTACCTCCAATTATTGGTATCATTATTGTGATTATTATTACTTTGTTGTTTTGCTTGTACATTGAGAGCTTTTGCACCAGAGACAAATATATCAAGATTGTGATCACAACTATGTCATTGGTGACATGATTGTAGTCACTATCTTGATTCTTTTTTTTTTGGACACACCATAGACACCATTACTACTCCATGTAAGGGGCGTGCATAAGTGCACCATCGTGCCTACCGTCCCTGTCCTATTGTTCCCATTTATTCGTACCTATTTCCTGTATTCTTACTCCTGTTTATACTTATATCTACTACCTTGTAAGCGATTGACAAATAAAATAAATAAATAAATGTATATTGTTGAATTATTCTGGGAGTTGGAATGTTCAAATACTTTCTATTCTGCACATATAAATGTTACATATAACATATCTAGGTTGAATTCCTTTCTTCCTTCCTTCCTTCCTTCCTTCCTTCCTTCCTTCCTTCCTTCCTTCCTTCCTTCCTTCCTTCCTTCCTTCCTTCCTTCCTTCCCCACTTCCCCCTTTCCCTTCTTCCCTCCCTCCCTTCGTTCCTATGGATTTTTTTCCAGATATTTGCTTGGTGGCAGTTTCCCTGTAAGAAAGAGAGGATAGATCAAAGATGGGCTTATATAACATTGTAAAAGAGGATAAGTTATAATTGTAGTAGTAATTATATACTCGCATTAAGGATTAATTGTAAATATGGCATAAAATAAGGATATAGATAATGACCCACAAACTGTCAATGACGATATTGTTTTTAATCTATTTCTGACTTTCTTTCTACCTCTTTTCCTTTTTTGTTTGTTTTCTTTTCTGTTTCTTTTCTCTTCTTTTCCATTTGTGTTTGTGTTATTTGTTTATTTTAATTGTAAAATCAATAAAGTTTATTTTAAAAAAAGAAAGAAAGAGAGGATTTTGATGGGGTTCCCCGAAACATGTAGGAAATAGTATTACACATCCTATTTTAAAGGCTCATGGTAATGTTGCTGAAGGAGAGAAAAATCATAAATATTAAAGACTGCTGATGTGGCCAGCACTACAATAAAATATGGAAATACTGTTCTTCCTGAGACGACTTAAAGGGTTAGCAGTAAACTTTCAGGGCAGCAGATTTGCTCTGATTGTATTACTTCAGCTGAGATCATTCTCAGGCCGTCCTTCTCCTGCCAAACTTCTTATCATGGAAAACATCAGCTCCTTTATCTCCTATGTTACAAGCGTGTATCTGGGGCCTGGCTGAAAGGGGCCATCTGCACCGAGGAAGACCAAATTACGGAGCAGATGTGAATCTGATGGGTAATGGAGCCCCCAGCTTTAACTAATAATAGATCAAAGGACAGAAAGGGAAAAGCAACATCCAGGCTGTGGGTTTCATGCATTCACTATACAAAAAACTTACTAATCTATATCTAGGGACTGGTTCACTTGGAAAGTATACCGACAAAATTAGAAAAAAGAGAGAAATTGCGTTTATGGCTCAGAAATCTCTTATGTATGTATGACTATAAAATCCCGGTAGTTGTTTAGTACATAATCTTTGCCTCATCCAGCAACCTCTCTGGTTTTGCTTCTCCTTTTTCAGGGATGAGACTGTCCCACCAACATCTTTTCAGATGATGCCTTCTTGATGGGGGCACACAGCTGCAGAAATTTACCACTTAATAGTTGTTTTACACACATACATATCCTCTCGATATGCCCAAAGATACTTTTTCCAGGCTTCCAAGATAACTTTTTCCAGATCACATTTGAAAAAGTAGGTTGCAAGGGTGAATAATAGTGGGGGATCTGCAGTGGCCAAAACATTGAAATCAGATGGTAAATGCCTTTTAAGAAGTATGTTGTAATTTTGAATGGTTACTAAGTGATCAGTCATAAGTCATTGAGTGTATGTGTATTTATATGCATATATTTATATGTATAGCCATATTCATCTATCTATCTATCTATCTATCTATCTATCTATCTATCATCTATCTATCTATCTATCTATCTATCTATCTATCATCTATCTATCTATCTATCTATCTATCTATCTATCTATCATCTATCTATCTATCTATCTATCTATCTATCTATCATCTATCTATCTATCTATCTATCTATCTATCTATCATCTATCTATCTATCTATCTATCTATCTATCTATCTATCTATCATCTATCTATCTATCTATCTATCTATCTATCTATCTATCTATCTATCTATCTATCTATCTATCTATCTATCTATCTATCTATCTATCATTTAAGGCATCAAGCTAGAAGCCAGAAGACTGGGAATTGTAGTACCATCAGGCATGAAATCTGGATGATTGATCTCCAGCGCGTCACTCTCTCTCAGACCATATGATTATTGTTGTGGGGAAAATAGGAGGAAGAAGGAGCATTGATTATAGTCACCACTTAGAGTTATTTATAAAAAATAATAAAGGTGGGATATTATTAAATAAAATATTATCTCAAGCCCCCCCATGTATGTGACAGTTTTTTTTTCTAGCAAATGTGGCCTGGGGTTCACACTATTTTGTCAGTACTTATTATCATTCCTTCCTGACTCTTGTGGCATTAGGACCTGCCATAGGTGGGCAGCTTCATGGGATGCTGGCACCTACTCGGACAACACCGTTTCTCTCCTTGTGCCAGAAATGTCATCAAGATAGTCCAGTACTATGTTTTCTAGTTACGAGCATCCATAGCAAGCTGAGATTTTTCTCAAAAGATCGAAATGTGGGCCTGTTACCTCACAACACAAATTCTGAACCTTACACCCTCCTGTGCAATTTCATTATAAAGTTATAAAAGAGGCTGAGTTCATATTGCCCTGACCGGTGCAGTTTTACGTATCGTCTTTCTCTCTCTTGTTCTGCCCTGCATGGTCCCAGCTGCCATTTTTATTAGATTAGTCCATAACAGGGCAGGTTGCCCTTTGTTTTATGGTGGTCCTTGGAAATGATATACCCTTTGGATTTTTGCTTTCTCCTTCCACATGAGATTTCTGTTTCAAATCCTTCATGGAACTTGAAAGGTTGCACACACCCTTTTGTGGCATTTGGATGGGTCCTAATAAAACTATTGACTCAAGGAATTTTTTCCCCCCAGGAACCAAGATTTTTATCCATGCTTCTTCATCGCCAGCCAGCCATTCTAAGCACTCTGAGCAAATGTGATACTGCTTGTTCTGTTCTGTCCTTTAGTATTCCTGGAGAGGTTTCCTTAGACTTTATAACGTGTCTTCTAGAAGCAACTTCACATCAAATGAGCCAAGCATTCAAACATCTTATGTTCCACCTTGATAATAAACATAATGGTCTTTCTTGTCCCCAAATTGCTACCACACCCCTTCCCTGCTCTTTGCAAGCTTTTACTCTCCTGGCACAGGGGAGATGGCCAAGCGCCAGTTTGTTTTAATTTATTTATTTTTAACTTGCATCACCTTTCTTCTGCTTCCACTTGTGCTGTGTTTCATTGCTTTTGTTTCCCTGGATTATTAAAAGGGGTGGGGGGCTTTTCTGTGTGAGCATTCATAAAAAGCATTCTATTTCTTCCTGATCTTGGACAGGACGTTATTCTTCAAATAAATCCTTTCATTAAGTGTATTTGAAATGTAAGAGCCCACACTAACTCATCATCATGTTATTGTTATATATTTGAATCAAGAGAAGGAGTACCTCTCTTCTTGTAAAAAAAAAAAAAAAGCAAAAGTAGATGAGAATATCTATAATTATATTTAAGAGGCATATAATTATGCCATCCCTATTGAGTCAATATGTACTCTTCTCTCCTAATCTAGTGAAATTAATCTTATAGAATTGGCAGTCAGGAGTGGTTATTTTCTCTTGAAATGGTACTGTACATAATACTGTTTTGATGCAGTACTATGGATTTTAAGCTTTTGATTGTCTATTCTTGACAGAGTTTGGATCATCAACAAGGTCTTGACTATTCACCTTGTATTTTATTTTCTGATTATTATTATTTTACCAATATGTAAGACAGAGCATTTATTAGTTGAGATTTGAAGTTGCCATTTGTTTGACCATTCTGATACATAGTCAAGGTCTTTTTGAAGGGTAGCAGTACTGTCGGTGGTGTTGAATAGCTTTACTCAAACTTTTATTTTATTTTATTCAAACTTGAAATATTTTCCCCAAAGTCGGTGTTCATCAAAATTGCAAACAAAGGGACACATGATGCTCCACAGAGACCATCTTTCCATTTTCTTGATTTTATATGGTCTGCAGAACTTTCAAAGGTGCAGCTGGTAATGACACTGCAGGGAAATTTGAGACTTACCAGGATGAACAGATTTTAAGGCCTAGCGTAACACATGTATTTTGGATCTTTACAAAACCCCAGCACCTTAAAATGCCAAAGATTTCTGTGTGAGCATTCACAAAAGCATTATATTTCTTCCTGATCTTGGACAAGATGTTCTCAGATTCAGAAGTTTTGCTAACCAGTTTTGATGGTGCAAAGTGGGTGCAAGACCATAAATTGGAGCTGAGGGTGCATGCAACCTGCCATATTTCCCTACCTGTTACTACATGGAAAGAGAGTGAGCAGGGAAGAGGTAGATTCTAAAATTTTCAAAAGATGTTGTGGTTCTCCTCTAGGGCTGAAGAGGGGGTAGGAATTTCATGCTCTGCTTCTTTGTAGAACTTATACATAAGGAGAGTGCCTGACAAAGGCTTTTAAGGCAAAGAAAATGGGGGAAAGAAGACCATTTGATCAAATGCTCCAGCCAAAGGAGACATCCTAGCATTAGACAGAATGAGACGATCATCTTAGATATCAGAAGTTAGGTTAGGAAAAGAGAAACATTACGGTATAACATGACATGTGTGGTCTTCTCTTAAATCTTCTAAATTAACTTGCTGATTTCAGATGCGCATCAGTGGAATCGAATAAAACTTCAACTGATATTTCTGAGTTGGCTTTTGTGTACATGCGGGAAGGGGTGACTTCTTGGCCTTTGCTACAGCTGGCTAAACATCTGGAGCAGCCTCTGATTATGAAGGATGAGCTGTCCTGGCTTCATCCTGTTTTTCTGGGTCTTGGGTCCTTGACACTCCAAAGAGTAGCATGAGCAATATGGCTGTACCTGCACACCAGAACATTTGAGAGGGAAGCAGTCAGTTCAACAAAAAATATGATGAACAGTTGCAGAAATTGAATATGCCTAGACTAGTGGAGAGAAGGATCAGGGGTGATATGTTCCAATATTTGAAGGGCTGCCACAAAGAAGAGGAGGTCAACCTATTTTCCAAAGCACCTGAAGGCAAGACAAGAAGCAAAGGACAGAAACTAATCAAAGAGAGATCCAACCTAGAACTAAGGAAAAATTTCCTGACAATGAGAATAATCAACCAGTGGAACAGCTTGTCTTCAGAAGGTTTGGGTGCTTCAATGCTGGAGGTTTTTAAAGAGAATTTGGACAGCCATTTGTCTGAAATGGTATAGGGTTTCCTGCTTGAGCAGGACATTGGACTAGAAAACCCCCAAGGTCCCTTCCAACTCTGTTAATATGTAAGTTTTTCTATATTTTTGTTGTGGTCCACCAGCAGCCTGCGAAGCTGGCAGCAGAGTCGGACAATGGGGAAGAACATGGACCAGTTCTGGAGTCTGGGGAGGGCTCAGACGAGGGATCTGCTTCCAGCACAGAGATGGGACCAGGACCACCTGAAAGGTATGTGCTGACTCCCAAGCCTCCAGAATCTGACATCAGTGAGGCAGAGGAACAGGGGGAGCCGGTTCCCAGTCTGTACTTGTGCAGAGCTGCCAGAAGACAAGAACAGTTAAGACAAAAAGGGCGACTCAGGAGTAAGGCTTGGAGATGATTGGCCCCTCCCATAAGACATAAAGGAGAAGCCTTTGCAGGAAGCAACTTTCTTTGTTCTGGTTGGTTTAAACTCTAAAGCTCTGTGTTGACTTTGTGCTCCATTTGGCCTTATACAGCTAACTGGCAATTTAGTTGTTGGCAGCATTTCAAGCAGAGGTGGGATTCAAATTTTTTTACTACTGGTTCTGTGGGCATGCCTTGGTGGGCGTGGCAGGGGAAGGATACTGTAAAATCTCCAGTCAGAGCTGGTATTTGCCTGTTCTCCTAACTACTCAAAATTTCCACTACCGGTTCTCCAGAACTGGTCAGAACCTGCTGAATATACCACCTCTGATTTCAAGGGAGGTACAGATCGGTGCTTATCAGCCTTATCCCGAAAGACTGTGGCAGACTTCTGTTGGACTATTCATAAATTGTTTGGGACTCATTACAGGCTGTGAATGCATATAATTCACAGCTGTTGAAATAAAACCAAAAGTTTTTGGGAACAGCGTGTGATTGTTACTGTCTCAGGAAGCCTTGGTCAGAACAATTTTAAAACATTAGGGAACATGTATAGAAAGCTCTACAAACCAGCCCCTTTTTGCTTCTGCGGAGCTAACATCTCCAAACTATTTCCTCGTTCACCCAGAATGATTTCAAAATGAATCAGCAAGCAGCAGAAGCGTAAACTGTGGGCTCAGAGGGAGGGCTATGTTTGAAAACATTCCTACTTCTTTTAATTCGAAGCTGCCGAGATGACGTCTTAGCATTAATGGGTGGGGCCAGAGTCAAGTCTTGATATCATTTCTGTGACATGTAGTGGTTGCAGCTTAGGAATGGGTATCCTTGACTCTCCTTCCAATAATTGGCTACAACCGAGGGGACTTTTGGGGTGATCTTTCTGCTGGAATGTTCTCAGCAGTTGCAAATGACTACCAAGGGACCGGATCTCCTCCCTATTAATTCCCAAGGAGTGGGAAATTGTAAATATCACATTGGGTTGTGTCCTGCTTCTGTCAGCTAAACCTTCTTGGTTAAAAAGATTGATTGGTTTTCTTTAATCCTCTTCTTAGATGGGAAAACAACCTTTAAAAGAAAAACCTGATGGGTTTATCTGAGGCCAGCAGTAGAAGTCAGTCTCGTTTCTGGAGGCATCTACGTCCCTTGTAAGGGCTCCCTTGAGCCCCACTAATATCTGTTCCACCTGGCATGATAGGGTTTATTTTTCTAAATAAAATAAAAAAATGAAGTAAGCTGCATGGTGGAAAATAAAGCATATGCCTTTAGAATATTTTTTTAAAAATTTATTTACCAATGTGCCTCTGAATTTCAGAAAGAAATTTAAGAGGGAGGGAGGAATGGCAAGATATTGTAAATGTAGCCTGCCCCAGTGTTTCTTAGTCTCGGCAAGTTTAAAATGTGTAGGTTTCAATTTATAATTGTACTTATAACTGCTGTAAAGTAGATTGAAAGCCGCCTCTTTGCATCTTTTCTTTTGTTCTTTTCTAGTTTCTATTTTCTGTTTTTTTTTCCTTGCATGTTTAGATTTTTTTTATTTATTTTTTCTTTTACCTTCCTTACTACATGTCAGTTTTTAGTGTTGTTTTTAGGAAGGAAGGAAGAAGGAAGGAAGGAAGGAAGGAAGGAAGGAAGGAAGGAAGGAAGGAAGGAAGGAAGAAGAAGGAAGGAAGGAAGGAAGGAAGGAAGGAAGAAGGAAGGAAGGAAGGAATTTGGATTTTAATTCCTAGAATTCAATAGCCAGCACTCCAGTCAAAAGGGGGAAAAGGAGTTAAAATTTAGGCATGGATTTCTTAAATTTGTGTCACTTCCAGCTAACTGATGCATGGAAGATAAGGAGCCGAAGGCTACAGTGTATGTAAGCTTTAATGCAGTGTTTCTCAACAATAACAACCTTAAGAAGCGTGGAAATCAATTCCCAGAATCCCCAGCCAACATTGATCTAGAGTCAACTATATGATTAGCTGACTTATTTCCACCATGTATGTATTTTATAATTTCTGTTGCTTACAACATATTTTCTAATTTAATTTTATTATTTTGACTTTTGTTCTGATCTTTGGAATAAGTGAGGTATCAATGAACTATCAAATTGTCCCCTGGAAAACAACTTTTTAACTCCTCAATTTATCACTTAGAAGGCTTCCGCTTTGCCCTTTGCTACTTATATTTATCTTGTTCACTATTTTCATGTCTTCTCCTGAAATTCTTCTTCATTCTGTCTTTTTTGTCTTTGATGTTTTAAATTTGTTTTTCTCCATTAGCTGGAGGGGTTCCTTTTTTCTTCCTTTCTTGAAGCCTGAATTCTTTTTTTAAAAAAAAGGACATTTGATTCATTACGTGAGTTATAGTTTCATTCAGAGAAAATGCAGATCCATCATGTTAAGAAAACACACCCCTGCAGATAAGCGATGGAAAACAAAAAGAAAAAATTGTCTCTTTGTGTGTGTTGCTATAGACACTACAAGTGTATTCAGTTTTTTTCTAATATGAAACACATGACTGACTGAAGCCTTCATTTGCTCTTGTGTTTTACTTCTAGAATACTACCACTGATGTTCTAGGTCTCTATTACACAAAGTCTCCTCACTCTGTACTGATTCTGAGATACATGCATTGTACTACCAGTGACAAAGATTATCAGTTGCACTATACAAACAATAGCAACAGTATTTAGACGTATATACCACTCCACAGTGCTTTACAGCAGTGATCCCCAACCTTTCTTATGCCACGGCCCGGTATCCCCAACCTTTTTTATGGCGCGGCCCGGTACCGGCATTAGCTGGGCGCCGCCATCTTTTTTTGATGAAAAAGTGCTTCCGGTGAGCTTTCTACCCGGAAAAGCTCACCGGAAGCACTTTTTCATCAAAAAAAGATGGTGGCGCCCAGCAAACCAGCGGCCCGGTAGGACTTGTTCCACGGACCGGTACCAGTCCACGGACCGGTGGTTGGGGACCCCTGCTTTACAGCACTCTCTGGGTAATTTACAATGTTAACGTATTGCCTCCCAAAATCTGGGCCCTCATTTTACTGACCTTGGAAGGATGGAAGGCTGAATCAACTATCAGCCTGCCAGGATCGAACTCCAGGCCGTGGGTAGAGCTTGCCTACAATACTGAACTTTAACCACTGTGCCACCATGGCTCTAAACGAAAATCTTTGTAGTTAAGGATGAAGAGGGCAGGATTTTTTTACACGAAGTAAGAAATTGATCGATAAATATTTCTTTGGCACTATTTTGAAAAATGAACGATGCTCAGACCCAAATGTTGAATGTTGTATTCCTGGGTGTGGTACATTCTAAACTTTGTCCCTCATTTACAAACAAGACTAAATCCTTTTTATTTATCTTTAAAATGTATCTATCTTTAAGCCATAGAAATAATACATTCCTGATTATGATAAAACATCACCAAGTTTTATTTGGTGGATTAACCAATCCAAATACTCTGAATAAAAAAACACACACTATGATTTCCACTTAGAAATGGGATGCATTAATCACATAGTTTTTATTTTTTTCAAATAAGTCTAGAAAAGTACCATAGATGTCCTCTAGAACAGCAATCCCCAATCCAAACTAGTCTTGCATGTGCACAAATGAAGCATCCCACTGCTTGTATGACCAGGGTTCCCAACGGGCCACAGACCAGTACTGGTCTGCTGCTCGGAGTTTGGGGATCCCTGCCCTAGAAACATCTAGGTGGACCACCCTAAGCTTGTTTCTTACCTTGATCTTTCCAACAACCATGCATTTGAATTTTAGTTGAATGTTAGTTGGAACTTTCAATGCAAATACTAAAGGGTATATACTTCGCTCTGCTCCTGTGCAGGAATTCTGACAAGCGTAGGAACGGTCTGGAGGATTGTTGGTGGAGAAATAGGAGGAGAAAAAAAAGAAGAAGCACAAAAGAAGCACTTTTCACCATTTTCTTGAACTTCTCCAACTATTTTTATTATTTACTTATCAAATGTATTGTTGCCCATCTCGCTATCAAGTGACTCTGGGCAGCTTCCAACATGATAAAAATGGCACTATAAAATAAGATTAAAATTAACAAAAAAATTAGCTAAGATAGGAACCAGTTTACAACCGGATAGAGGTGAAGGTCTTCTTTTTAACCCATTAACCACCTCCAGTATGGAAGGCCCCCCAACGGGACCCCAGGCCAATCAGCAGAGCCAGGTTTTAAGACCTTTTCGGAAGACCAAAATGGTGGGGCTGATCTCATTTCAAGAAGGCGGGAGCCACAGCAAAAATGGGTCTTGTCCTGGCCCCCTCCAGTCAAAATTCCTTGACTGACAGGGTCCACAGCATGCTCCTTCTGCTGGCATGAGTGAGGCGGGTCAATCCCGTTGGGGCAATATAGTTCCTCAGGTAGCCTGGACCCCTGCCATAAAGGGATTTAAAGGTAATTACCAACACCTTGAACTGGGATCCAGATGCAAGCTAGCAATAAGTGCATTTGGACCTTGCTCAACAGGAGTGTTATATGGGCCACCCTGCAGAATCTGTCTCAATGCATGTCATCATCCCAAAAGGTATGGATGCAACTTAGCAGCAATTTCCCAATTATCATTTTTAACAGTCAGAAAATAAATAAATGATTTCACACTTTGTGAGTGTTAATGACACTCCAACAGTGAAGGTTTATAAGAAGCGCTTGGACAATCATTTGTCTGAAATGGTATAGAGCAGCTATGGTGAACCTTTTTGTTGTGGTGTGCTGAAAGCGTGTGTGTGTGCTGGCAGCCACAATGCAATGTACCCCGCCCTTCTGCACATGCATGCGCAACACCCTCGCCCTGCTCCCTTACCTGCACTGCACATGTGCGTGCATCCCAGCTGATTTTTTGGCCTGTTTGAGGCTGTTTTGTACTCCTGAGGCTCGAGGGAAGCCTGTGCAGCCTTGGGAGGCTGAAAAACGGGCCTTCCGGAAATACCAGAAGTGCCTGTTTTCAGCCTCCGGAAGGCCTCTGGAGCCCGGGGGAGGCCATTTTCACCTTCCTGGAGACTTGAGGGAAGCTCTAGAGCCCCGGGAGGCTGAAAATAGGCCCGTTTCAGCACTTCCGGTATTTCTGGAAAGCCTGTTTTTGGCCTCCTGAGGCTGCAGGGGCTTCCCTCAAGCCTCGGGAGGGCGAAAACGGCCTCAAACAGGCCGAAAATCAGCTGGGACATGCGCATATGTGCAGTGCAGGTAAGTTTGGCTGGGGCTCACGTGTCCACAGAAAGGGCTCTGCTTGCCACCTGTGGCACGCGTGCCATAGGTTTGCCATCATGGGTATATGGTTTCCTGACAGAACAGAGGGTTGGACTAGAAAACTTCCATGGTCCCTTCCAACTCTGTTATTCTGTGGTTCTGTAGAAGCTAAACAGAGCTAGCTCTGGTTAATACTTGGAGGGGAGACTAAGAATCACACAGCTGTTGGCTAGGTCTATTTTACTTCACCCGCTTTTGTGATTGTCTCCTTGAGAAATTATAATTGCGGTCCTCAAAGTGGGTGAAGTGGCTAGAAGAGAAACAAACACTGACTGAAGTGAAATCTAATGTGTGGTCCTTGGCTCAAAAAAAGATTGTGCAATGCTGCGTTGTAATCTGCTTACACTCTAACCTGAATTCATAGCATGCACATATAAATACACCCAGACATTTTAAATAATATTTCACTTTAAATTGCTTCAGTCCTATCTATGGACAAACAATTTGGACATATTTTCATCAACATCCTTGGAAAACATACCCAAGTTTTTAAAATAAAAATTGCTTGTCATACTTTCAGACTTATGTTTGATAGCATAGGATTTATTAGCTATACGAACTGTACAAAGTTTTATTGCACATTACATTAGAGGAACAAATGAAGTTATTGTTTGCAGATTATTTATGTCTATAGAAACTAAGCTTCCCTAACTCACCCTGGAGAAGAACATCATAGGAAAAATGATCTGGGATTAACTGGAGGGTGAGCTCCCAACTAGGCTAGGAGGGAGATTTCTAAAATCTCATCCTTCTTTTCTCCAAAAAGGAGATATTCTACAGTCTCTGACATCCATGATCCAGGAAGTTGTAGAATCACCTACTTTGAATATCTACAGTCATCCAAGGTCCATGTGAAATAATGTTGGATCCTGGGATTGCATCCATTTGAAATCAATAGGTCTAACTTTAATTGAAGAATCAATATCACATCACATCATATCATATATTATATCATATTATTTAGAACTGTTGATCCTGGCAGACTGAGATGCAAGCAAGAGCATATGTGTCTTCTCCATAGCCAATTAAATTAGTTTTTCTCCCATGCTTTACCTCATTTAAAAGGGCTTCCTTCTCCAGAAAAGTTAGAACTACTCTCAATAATGGGAATCCAATGACATTTCAATGGTGGTTTGTATATCTTCGTTACATCAGTGGACAAGGGATCTGTTTAAATTTATACTTCACCACACTCCAAGAAATTTCTTGGAGTTGTCAGGAAGTCCTGGAATTTAGTCATATATTCCCTCAGAGTTTCCCTGCAAGACTGTTACCTAGGTTGGTTTTAGAAGTGCCACAAAGAAGAGGGAGTCAACCTATTGTCCAAAGCAGGGGTCGCCAACCTTTTGGACCTCAGGGACCACCAAACTCATAATTTTAAATCCCGCAGACCACTAATATGAATTTTGACTGACAATGACTTGCTGACATTGGTGGGAAAGTTGGCCCCATATTCCAGAGCTGCAGTAGTCACAGGACTGGCACTTTGGTCATCCTGGAGCAGCTGCTCCTCCACCCGGGTACACTGGCCTCCCGTGGACTGGAGGAGCTGCTCCGGGATGACCAAAGAGCCAGTCCTGTGACTACTTCAGCTTTGGAATATGGGACCGACTTTCCTACCAACACCAGCAAGCCATCCCAGGGCGGATTTCCCTCCCCCAACATTAGTTTTACCTTCCAGTTCCAGCTCGCGTGGCTCTACTCAAGGTAAGGTTTGTGCTTGGCTGAAGGGTGGGGGCCAGCAGGTGGGCAGGCCATGTGGAAGGCGCAGCCTTGTGTTCCTGTGTAGCCTGGATTAATTGCTTTGTGGGGAGTGCTTTGGGGGGGACATTCCTCTGAGGACGAGCAAAATTTTATCATGGACCACCAGTGGTCCCTGGCCCACTGGTTGGTGACCACTGGTCCAAAGCAACTGAAGAAGCAATGATGGAAACTAATCAAGGAGAGAAGCAACCTAGAACGAAGGAGACATTTCCTGACAATGAGAACAATTGACCAGTGGAACAATTTGCCTCCAGAAGTTGTGGATACTCCAATACTGAGGATTTTAAAGAAGAGATTGGACAGTCATTTGTCTGAAATGGTATAGGATTTCCTGCTAGAGCAGAGGGTTGGATTACAAAACTTCCATGGTCCCTCCCAATCCTGTTATTCTGCTCTTCTATAGAAGCTAAATGGAACTGGGTCTGGTTAATACTTGAATGGGAGACTAAGAATTACATAGCTGTTGACTAGACATATTTTACCTTTTAAATAGCAACATTTTCTTGGTCTCTGATAATATGCTAATAGAAACAGCTACTTTCACTATAATCTAATTTATTTCTACAAGTTGGGGTGGACAGCAAGAGGCTATATTAAAATCAGAATCAATAGTTGAAAAAGACATGTCTTGACACTTTCTCAAAAACTCTGAGAGTCAGTCCTTGCCTTGCTTGCATCCAACAGTGGGGTACATTTGTTCAAGCAACTCCCCTTTTCTGCCATGTCCTTGGGATGTTGCCTTCATCTTATCTTCAGTCACGAACAAGACTGTAATGGACTGTTCCTCTTTCAGGAACAGGAGGAAGAGCTGCAACCAAGTCAATAGTCAGATAAGTGAAACCTAAGTCCAAAAACACAAATGTAATTTGAGAAAGCATCTCAGATGGGATCCTCCCTAGTTCCTCTTAAGATAAAAGTGGGCAGGAAGGAGAGAGACATATTCAACAGTATGTTTTGTTACTGTGATCCGCTAACAAAGTGGTTTTAGTATTCATAGTTTTGGTGTTCAATAATAGTCTACCTTGAAGAGCTGACAGAAACAGACTTAAGTTATCATTAGCTTTACTGATGCTAAAGTAACATTTTTCCTTGTAATTAGATGCCACTCAAGGGCAGAAGAGAGAGGTCAACCTTGAGCCTGGTGGGATTTGAACTGCCAAATTGTAGGCAGCTGGCTGCAGAAGTAGCTTACATTACTGCACTCTAACCACTGCGCCACAGAGGCACAGTGGTTAGAGTGAGAGAGAGAGAGAGGTGCTTGGCCTTGCCACTTGTCTCTTCATGGGTGACCTGTGTCCCTTCAGTGGTGGGGATTGTAGTGACTTGGAGCAACACAGACAGAAACCAGCAACAGAGACAGCAAATGTGTCAGTATTATTTAGTGCCAACTTCAGGATGGGTTGATAGAATTTCAACAGAGAATGATCCAAAATTTCATTTATTTTTTCCTAGTGTAGTGACACCCAAAAAATGGAACAACTTTCTGAGAGACACTAATACCACCCCCATGATCCTGTCAGCACTAGTTAAATAAATGAACTTTTCACTCAGGTCTTTTACATCAGTGGATGACAACTAGTGGGCTGGGGACCACTGGTGGTCTGCAAGAAAATTTTGGTAGTCCACAGAGAAATGTCACCCCCAGAGCACCCCCCAAAGCAATTAATCCAGGCTGCGTGGAAACACAAGGCTGTGCCGCCCACATGGCCTGTGGAAACACAAGGCTGTGTCGCTTGCATTGCGAACAACACAAGGTAGTAAGGGGAGTGGGGAAAGGGCGGAGGGGAAGAACTTGTCCCACTCACCCCATGTGCCTGGCCTGACCACCGGGCTGCTTCTTTCCACTTCTTTCTTCTGCTTTTGGAAGGAAAGCAGCAAAAGTCTTTCCCCCCAAATTCTGCCAGAAATGAGTCTTTGGGACCCTGCAAGGCATCCTGGTCCAAGAGGCTGCACCAGCAAAGACTCATTTCTGGTGGAGTTTGGGGAGAGAAAGAAAGACTTCTGCTGTTTCTGCTGCTTTCCTTGCATGAAGCCAAAAGTCTGTCTCTCTCTCTCTCTCTCTGTCTCTCTCTGTCTCTCTGTCTCTGTCTCTGTCTCTCTCTCTCTCTCTCCCTAAGAATGGAGCTGGAGACAGTATCCTGTGATTCCAAATAAAGAATGATCGATCGGTAGGAAAACGGGGTGGGGAATTTTCCTGCAGACTTTTTTTGGGATTTTCCCAGGGTCTCTGGTCTGTGGGATTTAAAATTATGAGTTTGGTGGTCCCTGAGGTCCAAAAGGTTGGCGACCCCTGTTCTAAGAGACACCAGTACTACCTCCATGATCCTGTCAGCATTAGTTAAATAAATGAACTTTTCATTCAGGTCTTTTACATTGCTTCTACTATTATTCTGCTGTTCCTCTCCTGTCTCATCTCCATATTTTTATACACAGTAGGAGAAAAGTGCTGTGCATTAAACAGTCCATTCAGAAATCACTGCTCCATTAAGAAATTTCTGCTTTGAAATCACTCCATGAAGTTACAGAAGGCAAAAGCCATCCCTCGGGACCCAGCTAGCCAGCCATCCTGCTTGGCAAATTAAGGGTCTCTTCCAAGCTCACCCATGAAAAATTGAACTCAAACAATTGTCCGGCTCACCAAAGCCACAAGACAGCTGGAAAACACCATGATGGATGTCACAGGAAATTGTTCCCTTTGGACTAGTTGGCAGGTCTCTTGTTTAGATATTGAATGGTGGGTTGTCAGGTAAAGAAAAGAAAACCAAACCAAACCAAGGAAGGTCATTTCTGGAGCATTGAAGTAGCTGCTGTGCCTAATACATCTCAGCATTATTTTCCTACCTTTCCCTTTTATTAAGAAGGAAAAATACCATTCTATTCTTTTTAAGGAGAAGGAGAAACATTGGATTTCCTTGGAACGTGAGTCTATTGCATTTGGCTATCAAATTTCTAATTTTTATTGTATAATTCATTCATTCATTTTCTACATCTGTCCATTTCAGCCAAGTGACCCTGGGCAACTTACAATTCTAAGACTATAAAACAGTGAAAACCATTAAAAACAATAAAAACATCCCAAAATAGCAACAGCACATAGACTTATATACCGCTTCATAGTGCTTTACAGCCCTTTCTAAGCGGTTTACACAGTCAGCCTATTGCCCCCAATAGTTTGGGTCCTCATTTTACCCACCTTGGAAGGATGGAAAGCTGAGTCAACCTTGAGCCTGGTGAGATTCAAATTGCTAAATTGCAGGCAGCCAGCATTTAGCAGAAGTAGCCTGCAGTACTGCACTCTAACCACTGCGCCACTGCAGCTCTTATAAATAAATATATATAGCAGCTGTGATAGTTAACCAAGTAACAGTAAAGTCAAGAAATGTTAAATAAAGTCAAGTCAAGATCCTAAAGACATTCCAAGCCCTGTTCTGAACCTGGCTGTTTTTTAAAGCTTTGTGAAAAGCCAACAAGGTTGGTGTTCTGACCTAGGCTTCCAAAGATCATGAAGCAGACTCCTTGTCCCGATAAAACCCCTTTTATTTAGATTAAAAGGAATTCCTCTCCAGCAAAGTCCCGGCAAACAGTCTTTCATCAGATTTCACAACTACAGACCTTTATCAGGCTTGGAGAGTTGCCAGGCCGATATCTTCCAAATGCCATGCTGTAGCAGCAATTATTTGGCAAGAAGTCAGGAACAGATCTTCACCCTAATGAATTGAGCTAATGTCTCCTGCAAATACCAGTCCCCTTTAGCCCCTTTTTATTCCCTATGGGAGGGGCCATTCACTGCACCTGAGCCTTTACTCCCAAGTCAACCCTTGTTCCTTAACTTGTCCCTTCTCCTGGCAGCTCTGTGCATCGCACACTGGGAACAGGCTCCATCTGTTCTTCTGTCCCACTGATCTCTGACTCCAAAGGCAGCTGATAACTGTCAAACAGCTCTGGCCCCATCTCTGCCTCTGATGCAGAGCCTTCTCCAGATTCCAGGACTGGCTCATGTTCTTCCCCAACCTCCTCACTCTCCAAGTCTTCTACCAGGTTCGCTGGCCACTGGTTGCTGGCAGGCCACAACAGTTGGATCTATTCTAATCTTCTAGGGGAACCCCACAGAGCAGGGGTTATGGCAGAGAAGGCAATTCTTCTAGTTCCTGAGACTCTTTGGATGTGAGATCTGCAACAACCTTGTGAAGTGACTCGGGTTGAGAGAGAGTGAATATGTTGGGCTCCATATTCGACTATGCCCACCAGCAATACAAAAATAAAAAGAAGTTAATCAGGGATCCCTCCCACCAGTGACAAAGTGGATGCGGGACGGGGATTCCCTATGACACTGCCTCGAACTGCTACATGGGAGGGGTAGGCTGAATGGGAATTCCCACATGACATGGCTGGGGTGCTCCGCTGTAGTGCAGGGAGGGGGGATTGGTGCAGAGAGGGGGGATTTATGCATCGGGTGTTATAGTGTGTTCAGGGAAGTAGAGGGGATCAGTGATAGGGAGGGTGCAAAGCTTTCTAGGCTATGGTAGAGGAGTACAGCTTAAGTAAATAATTAGCCATATTAGGAAAAATTGAATACATGGGTGTTATGGCTCCCCCTTCAGAGTTCAAACAACACAAAACCAAAAGCAGCCGTTCCAAAACTTAAATCCAACAGAAAAGAGTCTTACAAGATAACGGCTGTCATAATTTATATTCCACAGCAATAATACACGCTCTGTTCAGCAAAACAATCCTGGCACAAATTCTCGAACCTCAGAGCCTCTGCTGAAAACCTCTTCACGCAATCCGACACTTTGTTCCTGACAATCTTCCTCCACACAGCTGTGTCCTTTTATGCTCCTTGAGGCAACGTGCTAATTACTGACTCGCCCTCCTCCTTCTAACTGAGTTTGCCTCCGTAAAACACCTAGATGGGCGTGTCAATCTCCCTAAATCAACGTCTGGCTTGATGCCTCCTCACAGCTTGACGTTTCAGCCTCCTTCTGGTTCTGGCATCAAGCCACGATCTTTCAGCTTCCTCACTCGACTCTTCTGACTCATTTTGTGGATCAATTGCTGGCATGAATGAGGTCGAGGGTTCAGGCGAAGAGTGTCTGTGTGATAACCTCTCATCCCCCTGGCTCACATCTGTGTCTTCTAATAATTCAGACTCCAAATTCTCAGCAGGCTCCAGCCTTTCATCCTCAGAGTCATCATAGTCAAAACTCACAGCAGGATCGATCCTTTCAGTCACAACACATGGGTAATTAGAATATAGTGGTCTACAGGAGGTAGGTGTGATTAGATGGGTGGGGTTATGCTATAAAGCAGGGGTCCTCAACCACCGGGCCGCGGACCGGTACCGGTCCGTGGAGCACTCTGTACCGGGCCGCAAAGAAAAAAAATAAAAAAATGGCGGCTTTCTTCGCCTTCGGTGAATGCTGCTGGGATTGGGGATCAAGGACACAAATGAGAGAAGGGGAGGGAGAAAGCAACCGAAGCCTGTCCTGCTCTCTGGCTCAGCAGCTTCGGTTTCCTCTCGCCTCGTTCCTCTCTCAGTCGCTCTCTCGCTGCTCCACCAGCCCAGGAAGAAACTGCTTCAAAGAAGCCGGGGGGGGTGGCTTTTCCTGTCGCCGCAGCTCCTCCGAAGCGCCCGTTTACCCCCACCCTGCCTGCCCGCCCGCGCTTCAATTCAGTGCCCAGTTCTGCCTGCCTGCCTGTTTGGTTGTTTGGGAGCAGCTTCGGCTGAGAATAATAACTATTTGCCTCTTTTTATCAGCCGAAGCTGCTCCGAAACGAAGAAGGCAAGCAGGCAGGCAGAACGGAGCACTGTGGATTGAACCGCGCGCGGGCGGGCAGGGTGGGGGTGGGGGTAAACGGGCGCTTCGGAGGAGCTGCGGCGACAGGAAAAGCCACCCCCCCACCAGCTTCTTTGAAGCAGTTTCTTCCTGGGCTGGTGGAGCAGCGAGAGAGCGATTGAGAGAGGAACGAGGCAGACACCTGAGGGAGGGAGGGAG
Source organism: Notechis scutatus (assembly GCF_049901735.1). Taxonomy (NCBI): domain Eukaryota; kingdom Metazoa; phylum Chordata; class Lepidosauria; order Squamata; family Elapidae; genus Notechis; species Notechis scutatus. The sequence continues at coordinate 194,932,810 of NC_142011.1, forward strand.
ACACCTGAGGGATGGGGCTGAGGGAGGCAGGGCCGAGGCGCTCCCTGAACTTGGTGGTTTGCTGGCAGACGTTTTATTACCCAACTAAGTAACAACATCAGATGTTACCTAGTCAGGTAATGAAACGTCTGCAAGCAAACCACCAAACTCGGATTCTTCTCTCTCTCTCTCTCTCTCTCCCCCCCCCCCGGTCCTTGAAAAAGTGTTTGTGCTTGAAACTGGTCCCTGGTACAAAAAAGGTTGGGGACCACTGCTATAAAGGGCGCTGGAAGGCAAAATGCTCCCAGGGCTAACCTAGATTGGAATTCAAGCTGTTATTGCCGGATGGGATGTGTGTTACTTGTACAAATAAATGACTGCATACATCAATGTTTGTTCGTTTGTATCTTGGGAATACGAACATCTTGAAGACTGGCTGACAGAATAGCTCAAAGTCACTCAGCTGGCTTTCATGTCTAAGACAGGACTAGAATTTTCAGTCTCCTGGTTTCTAAGCCAGCACCTTAACTACTGCACTAAAATCCATTTGTGTATTTTGCACATCTCCAGGTGCTTGTAGGCCAATAAATCTGTATTTTATTTTATTTTGTTTCATTTCTTGCTACCTCCCATGTTGAAATGCATTTTAGTTTTTTTTTCCATGATCCAATTATGAACTTAACTATGAATGAAATATTTTTCCGCTTCCTCCAGCCAAATGTCAGTCAGTGCAGCTGTTAAGAGCAGAGAAGGCCCTGCTTGCCTTATATGAATTGAGCACCTGGTCAGGAAAATAAAACAGTGGCCATCTGAATTCAGTAGTCACAAATATTATTCCAATGAAAAGGAAGTCAAACACAGGCTATGAAATGCTAAACACTCTTAAGAGGCCTGAATGGAACATTTGTCTTCTACTTCTACTTTCTCTCACATTGATTTTATTTTAACTCATTTCCAATGAATTTGCATCTCTTGACCAGTTTTAACTAATCTCTCCTCCCATCTCCACTCCTCTACTCGTTGCAGAATACCTTATGCCATCAGACTCGAAATTCTAGACCTAGAAAACCTAGAACTACACCACCTTCAGTCCGATCTCAGTATAGTATATAAAATCATACATTGCAATGTCCTACCAGTCAATGAATACTTCAGCGTCAACCATAACAACACAAGAGCAAACAATAGATACAAACTCAAGGTTAATCGCACCAAACTTGATTGCAGGAAATACGACTTCAGCAACAGAGTGGTCAGTGTCTGGAATACACTACCTGACTCTGTGGTTTTTACCCCAAACCCCAAAAACTTTAACCTTACACTGTCTACTATTGACCTCACCCTTTCCTGAGAGGTCTGTAGGGGGCGTGCATAAGTGCACCAACGTGCCTACCGTCCCTGTCCTATTGTTTCTTTTTTTTTTTCTTATATGTATCCATGTATTCATAACTATGCTTTTACTTATACCTATTATCTTGTAAGCAATTGACAAATTAAAAAAATAAATAAAATAAAATCTCTAGAAAAAAATTTATAATCTTCAGGATTAGTGAAGGCACCCATAGAAGAGAATTAATAATCAAGAACTATTTGTAAGTTCCTCAAGTTTAAATACATTGATATTCATATTCCCATGCTTTAAATTTTCTTTTAGTCTGGGTTCTGTTTTTTTCCCCACCCTGCATTGTTAATATTTTTGGCAGGGTATTGCAAAAAATAAGGATCATCCTTGTTCTCATCTGATAAATGACCTATTTTCATGAAGAAGTAAGGCTGTTTTCCTGGGCTTATCTCAGCTATAGTATTTTTTATCAGTTGCTTTTATATTTTTCCTGCATTGATTCAATCTTCAATAAAGTGCAACTGAGACCTTTTGATTGAAAATATAATGTAAAGAATAAAAATATTTAATTAATATATATCTTTCACTAAATAGCTTTCTTTTCCAAGGCTTGGAAATCTAAAGCCACTGTAATAGGGTTTTCTGATTATTGCCTAATGAATAGCAATAGCACTTAGACTTATAAACCACTTCAATGTGCTTTATAGCACTTTCTAAATGGTTTACACAGAGTCAGCAATTGCCCTCAATAATCTGAGTCCTCATTTGACTAACCTCGAAAGGATAGAAGGCTGAGTCAACCTTGAGCCAGTCAAACTCCTAGCTGTGGGCAGAGTTTAGCCTGCAATATTGCATTCTAACCACTGTGCCACCATGGCTTCTGGTTAATCTAGACCAGGCTGTCAAACTCATGGCCCACAGGGCAAATGCATCATGTACTGACCATGCCCACACCCGGTTTAGCGAAGAAGGGGAAAGTCACGATACATCATGTGATGCCACTATGATGCCACGAGTTTGATACTCCTGATCCAGACATTAGAAATCGAAACTGGGGACTTCCGGTTTGAGCTTCTTTGGCGACAGACCGAAACTGCATCTCTGCGCGGTTTCGATCCGTGCTCGCCGCTGGAGCACCCCAAGCCAGCTGGTTTCGGGGCTAAGCCACCCCGTAGAGGTGGTGAAGAAGGGGGAGACTGCCTGCAGGGTTGAGGAGAGCCACATCTCTCCTCCCCAGCTGGCCATTACTCCCTTTCCCAAAGGCGGTTGTAGCGGTGGTCAGAAATGGCCACCACAAAGAAGAATTCGACCGGAAAAGAATGTGCAGGAGGATAAGAAGAAAAAGTTTTGGTTGACCGGGTCAAACAGCAAAAGCAACAAATAAGGTACCCTGGAATTGAAACTATTAAAAAAAAACAATAACATTGTTCCCTAAAAAGATTTTTAAGCTGCGAAGGAGAGAGAAAAGGGAAAAGATTTGGTGTTTTTTTTCTCCTTTTCCTATACTGACAGCTAAGAGACTTAAGCAAGAAATTGGAAAAAAATCCACTTTGACATTAATAGGCATTTAATGCTGAAAATAAAAAGTCAAAGGGATAATAAAGATTTCTGGATAATTAAAAGCTTTTGAAAACAGGAAAGGAGAGAAAAAGAATGAAAGGGCAGGATCTGGAAGGGAGGAGACTGCCTGGAATTAAAAAGAACTTACAGCAAAATCTCAACAAGACTTCCAAAAGATACATCTTAACTGAAACATTGCAACAAAATCGTAAAACCCCAGGAAGAGAAAGTGGGAAAAGAAATAAGAAGAAACAGCTTGGGACTATTTGGATTACTTGGTGATCTCTGGATTCTTGGTTATTGTATTTGAATGACTAAAATCAATTGTGTGGTTGTTTAAAACTGTTTAAAATGGCTCCACTTTTAGAAGAACTGAAAATGGAACTTAAAAAGTACAAAGAAGATGCACAAGAAGGGAGAGGTTCTTTTGGCTTCGTATTTCAGTTCTTAGAAATGGAGATTTGGAATTATGAGAAACAACAAGAAATGCCTGCAGAACAAGAAGATTGCAACAAAGAAGAAGCCATCTTTAATGAACAAGTAATCTTAGGTGGGGGGGAGGAAAGGGGGCGGGAAGAGAATGGAAAGTTTAAGATTGGGAAAAACAACCCCAAAAAAGAATAGAGTGAAAAATAAGTATAAAATCAGAAAACAACAGAAGAGGGAAATGCAGAAGAGAGAATTAGAAGTAGAGAGACAAGGGGGTAAAAAGGGGAGGGAGAAGATGAGAAGGAAGAAAGAAAGGAAAAGTAGTTATAAAGGACAGAAACAAAATATAGAGAAACAGGGCCTATTTAGAGATAATGGGTGAAAATCTAATGGAAAAAGGGATTCTGCAAAGGTACATAAGATAGTATTGTTATATTAGAAATAGAAATAATTTCAGAAAATATGAAACAATGTATGATTAAAATGTTTGATAAAATAGCTATCATAACTCAGTGGAATGCTTGTCAATAAATAAATGTAACAAAATGAATATTTAATGATTTATAAAACATATGTGAAGAGAAATAAGGGAAAAATTAATTATGGAGATTATGTGTGTCTTTAAGGAAGTATGATATTTAATTGAAAAGAAATGTTAAAGATGTTAAGATTTTAATTATTATTAATGATAGAACTGAATTGGAATGGAATGAGGGTTTGTAATTACATATATTTATAATCCTTTTTTTAAAGAATATAGTGTGTATTATAAGAATGTACCAAGCAGAATTCGATTGGAAGTTATGTATTAGGTATTATATTGAAGGTCATAACCTTAAGGTATATATTGAAGTTTAAATAAGAGTTGAATGCATATAATTAAAAGATATAAAGGTGTCATACTCCAATTACTAACTACAGGAGAAAATTTGTTTAATGAAAAAAGATAATATGAAATTGAAACAGAACAGACAAAAGTATAAATATAATGATTTGAATTGAGATGAGATAATCAAAATAAAATTGAGAAAATTAAAAGAGGGGAAAAACTATATAGAAAATGTAGAATAGTATAAGATATGGAATAGAAAACAAAAATGAGCATGAAATTGAGTTTGTGTCTGTATAAAGAAGTTCAACCCGGGACCATGCTATTTTCAAAAAAGATGTTTACTTGTATTTTGTATGTGTGAAAACCCAAATAAAATTTTATTTAAAAAAAAAAAAGAAATCTAAACTCACCAGAAACCTCTTCGGGGGTTATGATCCTGAACAGAATATTGAAATAATAATAAGAAATAATGAGAAATTAAGTTGCAGAATCAGATTACTGCTAGATAACAGAAAGCCTCTTTTCAGGATGGAGATCAAATGATGATCTTCTTCTATTCACTTTTTTATAAGATTAATGAAGGAAGGAACGTAACAGAATTCATAACTAATAACTAATGAAGGACATTTATTTTATATGGCATCCATTTTTTCATTTAATATTACAACAAACAAAAATATGTAATCAACATGTGTGTTTATATGTGAAGTGTTTTTTAGGCTCGTGTGTGAGCATTTTATTATAAATAGAATAGAATAGAATAGAATAGAATAGAATAGAATAGAATAGAATAGAATAGAATAGAATAGAATAGAATAGAATAGAATAGAATAGAACAGAATTCTTTATTGGTCAAGTGTGATTGGACATACAAGGAATTTGTCTTTGGTGCATATAATCTCAGTGTACATAAGAAAAAATAAAATACATTCATCAAGAATCATAAGATACAACACTTAGTGATAGTCATAGGTTACTAATAAGCATCAAATTCTATCAGGAAACAAATAAAACAATATAAATTGTAAAGGTACAAGCAACACAGTTATAGTCATACATGGGAAGAGATAGGTAATAGGAAAGATGAGAAGAATAATAGTAATACAGTTTTACTAAGTAGTTTGACAGTCTTGTGGTAATTAGTTGTTTAGCAGAGTGATGGCATTCGGGGAAAAACTGTCCTTGTGTCTAGTTGATGTGGTGTGCAGTGCTCTATAGCATTGTTTTGAGGATAGAATAGGCATGTATCAAACTCAGTGCTTGTACCCCAACTTAACCTTTCTCCATCTGAAAACTTCCAGATATCTTGGGTCTACTAAAAATCCCCAGTTAGCATGTCAACTAGAAAATCTGGAAGTTGGACGCTCAGTATTTTGGGAGACCTGAGGTTGACCTAACTGAACATTCTTCAAATCCCCGGTAGCTATCATAACTGCAGAGGTCTTCCTGTTGTATATCTCTCTAGACCCCCGATAATTTGGAGATGATGAAATCAGTAGAAGGAATCCCACACACCAACTTCAAAAGTTCTTCCTAGAGGACTTCCAATTGCAGCTCCAGAAACTAAATTCATATACCATATGTCTCTTAATATGTAATAAAGGCAATGGGTTTTGAATTGGCTTTTGCTCTACGGAATTATGAGTCAGGTTAAGACATGTGTATCCCTTCGCAGTCTTAGTTGACCGAGAAAACTTCAAAAATAAGTTAAACAGGACATATTGATCTTGCTCCTCTCCCACTGAAGCTTGACATTTGCTTCTTATTGGGGTCCTACCTGCCTCTGGTATTTCAACAGTGCAATAAAAAAAGAGGAAAAAGAAACAATGACTGCAGCAAAATGGTCATCTGTAGAAGATTATGCAATTGTAATCTGTTTCCAAGAAGCCGCAGCTGTTACATTCCCATGGAGGTATGTGTGTTGTGTTCTTTCACTGCCAAGTCTAAGCCCCAGCCCAGATTGCCTTTCAATGGCCAACAGTTGTAATGTAAAGCCTTTCAAACAATTTTTTTTTTATGCAAGAAAGTCCACACCGAGCGAAGGTTGGGATGAGGTCTCCTAAAGTAACCTTGGAAGGATCTTGCCAATGTTGTTCCCAACAGAAAACCCTCCCCTGGAAGATGTCTCAGGCAGATAGAGCCTATCACACTGCACTCCTTGTGCTAAACAATAGGTCATATCATCAAATGCATCTTGTATTGGAATCATATGACTGCCTTATCTGATCTCTTCCCAGAGCCAAAAGCCAGCGCTTGAGCGAAGGTTCAAAACCTCTGCAGTAAACAGATGACAAATAACATGCCCTTAAGTGAAACTACTTTGAGAGAAAAACATGTTGCAGTTGTTATTATTTTCTTGTGATTCTCATGAAGGAGATGCAGGGTTCAATGCCATGCAGTGGGTTGTGCTCCCTGTGAGAAGTTTAGTGCGTGCAAAGTAGGTTGTGTTGCTTAAATTCTATGCTGACCTCTATTGTATTTGATAAATTTGCTGCTTGAGGACATTAATTGTAAAGACGACATACCTCTCCACTAAAATAAGAAACCATTTTCTATCTTCTCTAGGAATTGTTCATTAGTAATACAAAAAATGGGACATGGTGGCTCAGTGGCTAAGCCACTGAACTTGTCGATCAGAGAGGTTGGCAGTTTGGTGGTTCAAATCCCTAGCGCTACGTAACGGAGTGAGCTCCCGTTACTTGTCCCAGCTTCTGCCAACCTAGCAGTTCAAAAGCATGTAAAAATGCAAGTAGAAAAATAGGGACCACTTTGGTGGGAAGGTAACAGCATTCTGTGTGCCTTCGGTGTTTAGTCACGCCAGGCACACGACCACAGAGACGTCTTGAGACAGCGCTGGTTCTTTGGCTTTGTAACAGAGATGAGCACTGCCCCCTAGAGCCGGAAATGACTATGTGCGAGGGGAACCTTTACCTTTTAGCGAAATTACTTTGAGAAAAACATGTTGCAGTTCTTATTATTTTCTCGTGATTTTCATGAAGGAGATGCAGGGTTCAATGCCATGCAGTGGGCTGTGCTCCCTGTGAGAAATTTAATGTGTACAAAGTAGGTTGTGAGGTTACCGTGTTGTTTAAATTCTATGCTGACCTCTATTGTATTTGATAAATTTGCTGCTTGAAGACATTAATTGTAAAGACGACATACCTCTCCTCTAAAATAAGAAACCACTTTCTGTCTTCTCTAGGAATTGTTCATTAGTAATGCAAAATATTACTGGGATAATAATAATGAAAATTTGATTATCACTCTCCAAACTTCAAGGCACTTATTATGTTTCATCTACTCTACTCCAATACAATAGCACTGTAAAATGGGTTACAGATAGTTCTCAATTTACAACCGGCAATTGATCTCAAATTTTCTGCTGCTAAATGCAATGGTCATTCAGTGGGTTTTGTCCCATTTTACGACCCTTCTTGCCATAGTTGTTCAGTGAATCAGTGCAGTTGTTAAGCTAGTAACAACTTTGTTGATGTGAACATTGACTTTGCTTGTCAGAAGTTCACGAACGGGGATCACATGACCACAGGACACTTCAACTGCCATAAATATGAGCCAGTTGCCCAAGTGTACAAATCTTAATCATGTGACCATGGATATGCTGCAATGGTTGTAAGTGTGGAAAATGATTTTTAATCACATTTTTATAGTGTGGCTGTGTTGTGGTTCGCCAGTAGCCTGTGCAGACAGCAGCAGAATTAGACAGTAGGGAAGAATGGGGACCAATCAGGGAGTCCGGAGAGGATTCGGATGAGGGTCCTGCATCCGATGCAGAGATGGGACCAGGACCATCTGGCCCCATCTCTGGTGAGGTGCTGCCTTCAGAGCCTTCAGAGTCTGGCAGCAGCAAGGCAGAGGACCCAGGGGAGCCTGTTCCTAGTGTGTGTGTGCGCAGAGCTGCTAGAAGGCGAGAGCAGCTGAAACAAAAGAGGCGACTCAGGAGTAAGACTGGGAGGTGATTGCTCCTCCCATAAGGTATAAAGGACAGGCAAAGATGATGAAACCTTTGCAGGAAGCAAAGTCGTTCATTCAGTTCAGACTCATTCTTGAAGCTCTTTGTACTTCAGGGTTTTTTTGTTCTAGTTTATTTGACACTTTTGTTATTCACAGGAAAGAAAGGTGGGTGCTTATCTTGAGGAACTGTTTGAGATTCATTACCGGCCCTGAATGAAAATAATTCCCAGCGTTGAAATAAAGCAAGACTTGTTTTTAAAATAACCATGTGCGTGATTACGGTCTCGGAAGCCTTGTTCAAAACAGGCTGTAACTTTGAATGGTCACCTGATCTACATGTCTTTTCTTTCATTTGACAGATAAGGTTGAAAATAGTAGGTTATCCCCCATGAAGTGTGAAGGGATAGGTGGATCTGTTTCCAACCCACCTCATGTTTTTTCTCCCTGTTCTGTTTCTACATCAATATTTGTGTCAAGACTTATTTGTTGTAAGCTTAGGATCTCTCACTACCTTGGTATCTTTGCTACCTCTCTCAATCTTCCATCGTAAACAATCACACTTTTCAAACAGTTCATTTTCAACTGTGCACCTGTATTTGAAATAAGTATTTTTTTTATAAATTCATCGTCACTGAACAATCATAATGCTAATTAATTTCTGGGTCTCCAAATATTCCAATTGCTTTTTTTTTATTCTTACCCACTAATGTTAGCTAACAGAATAATTGTTTCCTTGGAATTTCTTTCATTCAAAACATTTCCCGAAACTCATGTCTGATTATTCATTTACCACAATTCTCGGAATTATAACATGTAAACATTCCATCTCATGGTTTCTAAATTTAATACGCATCCAAAACAATCTTAATGACACCAGTTAATACTTTCTAAAACACACATAGTTCTTTCACTTATAATTAAACTTGTGTGTATTCATCAAGTTCACTCCACAAGATCAAGCCACCATGAATTACATCTCTTATAATCTTCTCCTTTCTTATACACAACTTACCCATTCACGTCCTTCTATAATTCATGCTCTTCTCTATTTACACATCTTATATTTCAAATTACCATCTTCCACATGTCCCAACTTTCCTCAGATGGACTTATAAAGAAAGATCTCCATTGCTTACCCTGGCATTGGTTAATCGTAGATTTCACATAATACTTTCTAGTCAGATAGCAAAGGAATAGATCAGGTCACCAGTTTTAATCACACCCATGTCATCTGTATAATTTGTGTACGTGTGTGTGTGTGTGTGTGTGTGTGTGTGTTAGAGAGAGAGGGGGAGGGGGAGGAGGGAGAGAGGGAGGGAGAGGGAGAGGGAGAGGGAGATGTCAAGTCTTCTCAAGCTAAGTATTTCCAACTCCTTCAAAATCTCATCATAGTTTCTAGTCCTTTGTTTCTCCTGAGTCTGTTGGTTGCCTTCTATCGAAGCTCTATAGAGATCATTTTATCCTATTGCCTCTGTGTGTGGTTTAGGAGTTGTACAGAGGCGGAGAAAAGGGCACTCCAAAGAGTGATAAAAAGGGCACAAAAGATCAGCGGATGTTCTCTTCCCTCATTGGAGGATTTGTATAACATGGGATGTAGAAGGAAGATACAAAAGATCTTGAGAGACCCTTCACATCCAGGCCACTCGTTGTTTGAGATCCTACCATCAGGAAGACGATATAGAGTGCTGAAAGCTAGGACAAATAGATTTAAACATAGCTTTTACCCAAGTGCTGTGATCAGGTTAAATGCAGAGTTATGAATCTGGTGGTCTTAACATATATATATCCTGGTTGTATAGTTTTTTAACTGTTAATTGTTTTAATTTGTTTTACATTGTTATTTGTATATGTCTTTTGGTGTTGTTCAGTTGTATGTTGTGAAAGAGCACCTTATTTCGTTGTTCTCAGGTTCTGAGTACAATGGCAATAAATTTATCTTAATCTTACCCATTCATTTCCTTTTGCCTTTCTCTATTGCAGTTTGTCTGAATCCTCAAGATAATCCTCAAGATTTTTGGCATAAGCTATGCCCCCCCAAAAAAATCCTGCCCATGATTTATGAATTATAATGAAATTAGGCTGTTGATTGAGCCCAAAACTGCATTTGCTCTTTTTACAGCCCTGTCATACAATTGACTCATATTCTTCTTGTGACAATCCAGATAGTGTATCTTCAGTTCTCTGTCTGAGCATCTGATTTCTTCTTTCTAAGTGGAAAAAATGGTGATCCTCCAGGCTTTGAGGTCAAGATGAGCCAAGACCTCCATAGTGAGATTTAGAAATGTTCAGCTCTGTTTGCTATTCTACAATTTAGTGTATCTTAATGAACATTGTTATTTTGTATTATGTGGATTTGGATGAGGTGTGAGTAGAGTTATCATGCTCCAGTTCCTTCAATTAAGCAATGTTATCTCTCAGGACTCCATAAGGGTGTCTTCAAAACACTATTTCAGTTGTGAAGCATTACCTTCTCCACTTCAACACCCTCGCTTGTACTTTGCAAGAGTTTTTACAAGGAACATCTTCCAAGTGTACTTTGAGCAGGGGAAGGGGGAATTGTTGTGACTCATCCCCATAGCAACCCTGACTTGATGATGTGAATAGTGCAAGAAGTTACGCACGTTTAGCAATAACTGGCCAGCACAACTGAATAATAACAACCTGGAGATTGTGGGACAAGTCCTGACATTCTCACAAGCAGCTTTCACTAACCAAAGTTCTGTAATAGCTTGTGGTAAATATTGGACTTCTATAGGTGTCTCCTATAGATGGTATGACACATAGGAAACATAAGATCTAAAAAAAAATATCAAGGAAAATCCAATCATAGGTATAAACTATGCTTCCCCTCTGGGATAATTGAAATCTGCAAGGCTGTATGTGTTTCACAATTCAGGGAGAGCCTGGAATCACAGAAATTGATACTGCTCACAGCCTTTGGAGAAATTCTGTCCTAAAAGCAAACTGCCAGGATCCAAACATCATTTTGGGTGGTCCAGGACAGCCATGCTTAATGGGCTTCCTCTCGTGTACATACCACAGACAGATCTCATTGCTTACAATCTCATGAGTCATGAAAAGAAAATCCCTTTTTTTTTTCCTTAAAAAAAAAAAACATTTTTAAAATAAAAGAAAGGGAAATTATATCATGGTGTTCTCTGGGACCCTTTAACCTATTCCCAGCTCCTTCCATTTTCACAGTATTTGTTTGCATTTATTTAGCCTAAGTAACCATGGCTTTGCATCCTTTAAAGGCAAAAGATTCCAGGTTTAAATTCTGCCTGAAATCTCAGAGAATTGTAGCTGGTCAGTCTTGATAAAGATGGGATACAGCATATGCCTAGCAGAAAACAGAACTGCAAACAAGAAATTACCAAGGGAAAAACCACATCCCCACCAACAGTGGCAGGGCAAACAGGGAACAAATCCCCATGCCCCCAATTTCTATCATTGATGATGTTACCCAGTTGGGTAATGAAACATCTGCAAGCAAACACCCAAACTCAAAGAACACCAAAGATTATACAATTTTACCCTACAGATATTCTCTTCTAAAGCTGGAATAGATTCAGCTCAGTTCAGAATCAGTATAATAAATCCTGAGACTTGCACGCTATTTCTACTAATCTGAAGCATGATTTATTTATATTCTTGTACATGCGTTTGATATATTTATTCACATCCATGAATATGTGTGGCGTTATTGTTGTTTTGCACTTTAGTTGTAGGTAAAACCAGATAGCTTTTAGTTTAAGTCTTCTAAACTTGGATAAAATTGACAGCCTCCCATCATCTTCAGGGTACTCCAATACTGAATACATACCAGAATCTTTATATATATATATATTTAATTAAAAGAAAACTGGCAACAATATGCAACTGTCTTTTTGTCTGCAACAAATATGTAATCGGCCACTTATCCACTCCAGCGTAGAAAGCACAGGTGGCTTACTTAGTTCATTTAAGATATTTATCTATTTCATAATTTAAAAAGATATAACCAGAAAAGAGTAAATGCACCTTAGAACTAAATCATCCAAATAATTACAAAGCCAACAAAGGAAACTGATGAGCATGTCAAACAAAGTGTTTCCAATCCTTCCGGACTAGTGAATTTTGAAAGCAAATGGCGGGTGCTTTCTCAAAAGGGTTTTTGTAAGAGATGATTCAGAAAACATTTGTATCATAAAAAGCAAATTGGGGTGTCTGCAGGAGACAATTTCCAAGAAAGATGCCTTCTCCAAATCCTACAGATTCACTATCAAAGAAGTGATCCAAAAGATTTTCTCCTGCAAATTGCATAACATTGTCCAATGCAAAAGACTCCAAGTTGCAGGTCATATCAGGGGTGGGATTCAACCGGTGTTACTACCGATTCTGTGACTATGTTTTGTGTAGCTTGGTAGGCATGGCTTGGTGGGTGTGGCAGGGGAAGGTTACTGCAAATTCCCCATTCTCTCCCCATTCCACTAACCTTCTTTCCAGCTCCATTCTCCTGTGCAGGGCAACAGAAGAAAACCCAGACAATCAGCTGGGACTTGGGAGGCAGAGAATAGATGGGGGCGGGGCCAGTCAGAGGTGGTATTTGCCAGTTCTCCAAACTACTCAAAATGTCAACTACCAGATCTCCAGAACTGGTCAGAACCAGGGTTTCCGGTTTGTCGGCTTCGCGAGCGGTAGGGATTCGCGAGCTGCGCGATCCCTGCCGCGCTAGCCGTTTTGGGGCTCCGACCCGGACGGGTGCGGAGCAAGGCTGCCCTGCAGGGGTAGCTGAAGGTAAGGGGATCCGGAGGAAGGGTTTGGGGTGTTGCAGACCCCCTCCTGGCCGGCAGAACCCCTGTTACCAGGACGGTGCAGCGGCGGTCCGTAATGGCCGCCACAAAGAAGTTGACAGCCGGGCAAGTATGTGCAGGAGGAAGAAGAGAAAGTTATTGAAAGTGAAAGTTCTTCTTGGTCGACCCAGGGCTTTGAGATTTATCTAATTTAATTCCTGGAAAAGATGGTTTTCTGATGATTTCTTCCACAAGAGAAAAAAAAAGCGGCTATTTTGAGGTGCTGAAGGGAAAGTTTACTCTCCCTCCCGGCGGAATTAAGCCGGAAGGAGAGGATAAAGAAAATATATTAATTTGGATCTTGTTGGAGGAGATGCCTTGAAGACTTGAGGACAGAAATACAATCTTAATAAGGCTTTAAAATATAGACTTGGATTCTTTTTTTTTATTTGTTTGATACCACCCTGGAAGAGGAAGGGGGAATTTTGGCTTGCTTGGATTTATTGAGGATTGTGGATTTTGGGATTGTTTTGCCTTTCTCTCGGAATATTTGGTTGGTGTAAGAAGAAAGAGGAATAAAGAAAAGAAAAGATTTATTTATAATGGCTTTCCTTTTTGAAGACCTGAGGGATGAATATGAGCAAACAAAAGCAGCCTGCAAAGATGGCATGGAAAAAGCTTTTCTATTTCTAGAAATGGCGCTGGTCAATTACCAACAGACAATGGAACAGATGGAAACGGAAGAAGAACAACAAGGAAGAGACGAAGACGCCATCTTCATTGAATCCCAAAACTTATCTAAGGAAGAAGGAAGGAAGAGAGCAAGGAAAATGAAGGACTTAAGATCTAAAAAACATTTGAGAAAGAGAAAAATATGATGCAAAGTAAATATAATGATAACAAACAAGAGAAAAAGGAACACAACAGAGAAGGGATCCTAGCAAGGTAGAGGTTAGAAGAAGAAGGGGGGTAGGAAGATTTGGTGGGGGAAGAAAGAAAGGGAAAGGCGGAGAAAAGCCTCAAAGCTTTAAAATTGGATGGGAGAAGAGGGATTTTTTTTAGAGACAAAGGATGAAATATAATTTTCTGTAAGAAAGATTCTGCTAAGGTACAGAAGATGGTATTGTAACATTTATATTTGAAATAGTAAATTAGAATGGTTTAAGATTTAATAAGAAATTAAAATGTTGAAGTTTTTAATAATGATTGATTTTTAAAATGTAATAAAATATCGAAGGAAAGGAGGATACAATGTATTTAAACATTTTTGGTGGATAGAATGTACCAAGCAGAACCAAATTGGGTATTTGTTATGCTGAATGTTAATTTTACTAACTTAGGGGAGGATAGAAAGGCATCATACTCTGATTAGTGATTTCAGGAGAAATTTTTTTTTATTATAAGAAGAGATAGAGGGATAATTGAATGGGCAAAAGATACAAATTTAATGATTTAATTAAGATGGATTAAATAAGATAGAAATGTGAAGAGTGATATGTGCTATTATTTTAGCCCATGCAAAGAGAGGTAACTGGGGCCAAGGTACTTTACTAAAAGATTTTTTTTATGTTTGTTTGTGTTTGTTTGTGTTTTATGAGAATATTGGGGAAATTATTGTAGAAAGACAGGGAAAGATTCAATATGTAATGATTTGTTTGTTGTTGAAACTTTTAATAAAACTTGTTTTAAAAAAAAAAAAAAAAGAACTGGTCAGAACCTGCTGAATACCACTTCTGCTGCAGGGACTCCTTTATCTCGCATCACTGTAATATTTCATCCCCTGTTTCTTTTAATCAACAATTTAATAAACTACGTAGGAAACTCTAAATATAAAAGAATTCTTGGAGTTAATTTTCCTGCCTTGAAGTATTGAACAATCTGATACAGGTAATCCTTGACTTACAACTCTTCATTTAGTGACCATTTAAAGCAGGGGTGGGATTCAAATAATTTTACTACCGGTTCTGTGGGCGTGGCTTGGTGGGCATGGCAGGGGAAGGATACTGTAAAATCTCCAGTCAGAGGTAGGATTTGCCGGTTCTCCAAACTACTCAAAATTTCCGCTACCGGTTCTCCAGAACTGGTCAGAACCTGCTGAATATACCACCTCTGATTTAAAGTTACAAGAGCACTGACAAAAGCGATTAATGGCCATTTTTCACACATATGACTGTTGAAGCATCCCTGTGGTCACATGGTCAAAATTTGGGCCCTTGGTAACGGGCATGTGTTTATGATGGTTGCAGTGACACGCCCCACCACCACTTTTTTTGTGGTCTTCTGACAAGCAAACTCAATGGGGAAGCCAAATACACCTCACCAAAGTTGTTACCGGCTTAACAACCGCAGCGATTCCAGTAGTGAAATGCTATCAGTTCGGCCCGGTTCATCCAAACCAGTAGCAAAAAATGCTGCGCGGATCAGCTGAAAGGATAAAGAAGAGAAAAGCGCACGAGTGCTCCCCGCACTGAGCTTTTCTCTTCTTTATCCGCTCGGCTGATTGGTGCGGCAGAGCCTCAGCTGATGTTGGGAAAGCTGCGCGCGCACACACACGAAGTGCGTGATCACCGAACCGGTAACTGGTAGAATCCCACCACTGAGTGATTCACTTAACAACGGTGGCAAGAAATGTCATAAAATGGGGCAAACTCCACTTAACGACTGTCTCCCTTAGCAACAGAGATATTGGACTCAATGTTGTAGTTCTGAGTTGAGCTGAGATTATATAACATGCCCGTTCACTCTGCAATGGCTTGCATTCCTAAAAGGGAAGCCATTCCTTGAGGCTATGCTGAAAAAAAACCCATTTATGCAGGTGAGCAGATTTAATCAGAAAGGCTCCCTGACAAAATTCTATTTTAAGAATACTGGGGCTATAATCTCTACTTAATTTCTATTTTCTCAGCAAGGTGCATGGAAGGAAGAATTTCCCGAAATGCTTTTTACCCAAAAGAATAAGGTTCCCCTCGCATATATGTGCTAGTCATTTCCGGCTCTAGGGGGCGGTGCTCATCTCCGTTACAAAGCTGAAGAGCCAGCGCTATCCAAAGATGTCTCCATGGTCATGTGGCCGGCATGACAAAACGCCAAAGGTGGTCCCTATTTTTCTACTTGCATTTTTACATGCTTTTGAACTGCTAGGTTGGCAGAAGCTGGGACGAGTAACGGGAGCTTACTCCATTACGCGACGCTAGGGATTTGAACCGCTGAATTGCCAACCTTTTGATCGACAAGCTCAGTGTTCATAGCCACTGAGCCACCCAAAAGAATATAGGTTGCTAAAACACCCCATTTTAATTACAACCAAATGAGGTCTCAGAGATATACAGCCCTGCAGGGGAAACGGAGTAAGAAGCCGGATGACATATGTAACGGGTTAAAATAAGTTGTTTTAGGTGGACTCCTTACAACCTAGGCTTTCTTGTCAATGTTTTGACTGCAAGGGAGACCATCTGTTGTTATTCAGCCCTACAGCTCGAACTGTCTAGGCTTCCAGGCAGATATGGCCGTAAACCTTTGAAGGGATACTGTTGCTCAGAAGTGGTCTTGTGGGAGGATCAGCTATCTCTTTTTGTTATTAATGACCCTCCCAGCAAAGACCACCACTCTTTTCCCCTCCAGACCCACTTCTGCGAAAGATACATCGGGAGCAAAAAGCAAGTATTATTGCTTCCAAGTTCCAGAAGGATTCTTGTCATAGCAACAATTGCAACAATTAACCGGAAAGAGTATAATAGATTGCAGATCTGTATTTATGCCGAAATTTCATTCATTTGGACTAACCACCTCTCGCTGTATTTAATAGAGATCTGTAGGATTGCATCATCTTGTTATATTATTGCATCATCCTATTGTATTATTACGGCACAAACTTTTAATAGCGAAAGGCTGTTCAGCTTTCTGCCAACCGGTGTTAAGACTTTATCCTTCTAAATGTGTAGTTTTAGCCAGAAGGGTTTTTTTTTTTCCCCCTTCTGTTCATTCATGTCCAATTCTAGACAAGGTCCTGCAGTTTTCCTGGCAAGGTTATTCACAAGTGGTTTGCCATTGTCATCTTCCTAGGGCTGAGAGAAAGTGACTGGCCCAAGATCACCTAGCTGGTTTTGTGCCTGAGGTGGGACTAGAATTCACAGTCTTCCATTTTCTAGCCTGATGTCTTAACTACTACATGAAATTGTCTCTCTTATCTAGAGGATATCACAAGCCACGGTGGCACAGTAGTTAGAGTGCAGTACTGCAGGCTACTTCTGCTGATTGCTGGCTGCCTGCAATTTGGCACTTCGATCCTGACCAGCTCAAAGTTGACTCAGCCTTCCATCCTTCCGAGGTTGGTAAAATGAGGACCCAGATTGTTGGGGGCAATAGGCTGACTCTATAAACTGCTTAGAGAGGACTGTAAAAGCACTGTGAAGTGATATATAAGCCTATACGCCATTGCCTTTATTCAAACACACAGAAAAAACAACTGTAAGGAAGAAAAGAGGACATCAAGATTTACTAAAACAAGGAGCAGTACAGGTTGATGCAGCCAACTTCTGTGGAACTTCATGTGAAGTCTGCATCTGGGCTGCCAAATCCAATAATACCTAGTTTATGTTTTGTTGCATCCCACAAGTTGCTAAATTATTGTAAATGGGTCATAGTAACTGTAGGTAAAGATATATATTTTGATATGTCCTGCTCTCTATGGGGATCAGACTTCCAAATAATGGTATATAAATCAAATAATCCAAAACAGTAATACTGGTAGTCCTCAACTTACAACCACAACTGAGCCCAACATTTCTGTTGCTAAGGAAGACAGTTGTTCAACAAGTTTTGGCCCCATTTTATGATATTTCTTGGCACAGTTGTTAAGGGAATCCCTGCAGTTTAATAACATGGTTGTGATAATGAATTTGGCTTCTCCGTTGACTTTGCTTGTCAGAATATCACAAAAGGGGATCACATGATCCCAGGACAATGCAACCATCATAAATATGAACCAGTTGCCAAACGGCCAAATTTTGATCACATGACCACAGGGATACTGCAATGTTTGTCAGTGTGAAAAACAGTCATAAGTCCATTTTTTTTCAGTGCCGTTGTAACTTTGAACAGTCACTAAATGAATAAGGTAGTCCTTGACTACCTGTTCTTGTTGCAGGCAGCCAAGGAGTATCTGTAACAAGAACAAGAACAATAATATACTGTAAGCCAGTGGTGGGATTCAAATTTTTTTTTTAAACAAATTTTATTAATTTTACAGACAAATAAAGCATCATTAAACATTAAAGACATTGAACCTCTTTCCATTATTAATTTTACAAGGCAAATAAAACATTGTTTTATACAATACAATTCTAGTATATCCCATTTCCACTTCAATATTTCCATTTCAAATATTTTTACCACCGGTTTGGTGGGCGTGGCTTGGGGGGCACGCTTTGCGTGTGTGCACGCACTTTGCGTGCATGCACGTGCCAAACGTGCACTTTGCGTAGGTGCAGAGGCGTTCTAACTCACCTCCTGCAAGCCTACACAATCCCGGTCGCTTCTGTGCCGCGCAAAGCAGCTGCGCTTCAAATTCAGAGGATAAAGGTGAGTATGAGAGCCCTGGCGTGTGTGTGAGCCCAACAGCAGAGCGGTGGAGAGAACCAGTTAGGTCTCCACTGCTCATTGCTGCTACCAGATCTGCAGAACTGGGCCGAACCCGGTAGAATACCACCACTGCTGTAAGCACAAGGATTTTCATGCTTTAATGATTCCTATAGTAGAAGTACAATGAATAGGAACCAATGGTAGTATGCTACCAGTTCGGATCTGTTCGGCTGAACTGGTAGTTAAAAAAAAGCCTCCGACAATTAGCTGAGAGGAGAAAGAAGAGAAAAGCGCAGGATGGGCCCTGGGCCCTCCCACCCACTCCTGAACTTTTCTCTTTTATCCTCTCAGCTGATTGGCTCTGCAGGTCTCAGCTGGTGTGGGGAAACCTGCACGAGCGCCTTAGGCAAAGCACAGCCACCAAGCCACGCCCACCCAACCGGTGGTAAAACCATTTGAATCCCACCGCTGATACACCTACCTAATTTTGTAATTCTGAAGTAAGCTAATTATGGCCAGGCTTGGGTTGATCCCCAGATGGAAGACGATTGGGAAATGTCAGAGCTGTGAGTTATGCTGGGATGTCCAAAAAAAAAAAAAAAAAAACCACCAGAAGAAGACTGTTGCAAATAACTTTGGAACCTATTGCCAAATCAGCCACACAGTGATGCCTATGAAGTCACAGGAGGTCAATTGGTTAGAGATTTATGAAAAGAGGACACATTCGTCAGACTTTTTAAATTCCCATTCAAACTTGGGCAATTGTCTTTCTTGATTTGTGAATGCTTTTCTGTACCATAGAAACAGGATGAATTAAAAGGTTTAAATTAAAATACAGATGGGACCACCGATACTAACTCCTCTGTCATTG
Source organism: Notechis scutatus (assembly GCF_049901735.1). NCBI lineage: Eukaryota > Metazoa > Chordata > Lepidosauria > Squamata > Elapidae > Notechis > Notechis scutatus. Next base: position 194,952,147 of record NC_142011.1, read on the forward strand.
CAGCTTCACATGCTAACAGCCAGCCTCATTTAGTAGGAAACCAAAATGTTTATTTTCTCATGTCCTTTATTAAATAATATATGCTGCCTTTAAGGCAGGATATTTGTATCTCAGGGGTTCAAATGCAGTGTCCTTGGTGCTCTCTGAGCTGGGTTGTTCCCTTGCAAACATTTTGGTTACCCAAACTAGATAACATCATCTGTGCTGGGTGCAGTGATGATGTTCCCTAATTTGAATAACAAAATGTCTGTGAGAAAACAACCAAGTTCAGAGAACACCAAGGGCTCTTCACTCTATCTTTCCCTTAGAATATTCCCAGGCAGTTTAAATTATGTTTTAGAACAGAGGTGTCAAAGGTCTCAAGGCCCATGGCCGGATCCGGCCTATGGGGTGGTTTGATCCGACCAACGGGGCCAGTCTGGAAATAGCAAAAGACTGCCACCCCCCTGCATTCCATTTTGGACCTGGGGCAGGGGAGGTGCTCACATGCCCCCCCCTGCCCTATTTTGGCCGGCAGAGTGCTGCTGGAAGCATCCATCCTGTCTCCCCCACCCAAGCCAGCCCACAGAAGACAACTATAATGTTGATCTGGCCCTCAAAGAAATCCAGTTGGACACCCCTGTGTTAGAATGATGCTCAACACATTGTTGGTAAGTTTTTCAAGAGAAAGGTAATGAACCAAGTTGTATTATTATCTTTTCTTATTGGCTTATTCCATGTGTTTCCTTTTTTTCTAAAAAAAAAAAAAGAGAGAGAAGACATAATTACAGTACCTGCTGAAAATAAAACAATACAAATCTCTAAAATTAACAATTGAAATCATAACAACTGCAATAACTTTATATGATAGAATTTTCCATCGTTGTGGATATAGGGAAAGCTTTTTGCCGCAGTAGTGGATGTAGTATACTATTTTATCAATTTTGTGATAAATAACTGTAGAGTTGCTTGATAATTGGATGGAAATCCCCAAGGACATCCTTGTGGTTGAGTTTATCTTAAATAAAAGTTCATTCTTTATAAACATTGTGACTTTCCTCAATTGCTAGAGTAATGGGGATATTCATTCTACAGTTCTGTGCATGTTTAGTTTAAAAAGCAGTTGAAATTACTTCTAAGTATGCACACAGAAGATCAGGCTGCCATCAGTTAAACAAGCAAGATGAGACCTATTGATATTTCTTAGACTGCAGTCATCAAAGTAAATGAAAACCAAGTATTTCTTTTTCAACAATGATAATTCAGCCTGAAGAACCAAGAAACCTGATTCTTCAGTAGGAATGAAAACCAGCCAAAATGTTGGGAGGAGCACACATATGTTAGCATCTGTAGTCATTACATTTCTCTTTTAACCTTCTATTTCTCGAGGTTGAGCCTTGATCCAGACAAGCAGCCCAAAGCAATGGGTGGGAAATCAGATACCCCACCACAATGTTGAGTATCTAAGGAAGTGTGTGACAAATTGTAATGACGGGGCTGATTTGTAAAGACTGTTCTTCACTTCAAGAAGTGAAGACTACCGAGACCAAAACAAAGAGAAATATAGAATACAGATCTAGGTCAGCCAACTTTGAGTTAAAACATTTAATTACTACTCCAGACTTAAATATGAAACTACAAGAAGTAGAGATTCAAATTTGTAATTCAAAAGGAACACTTAGGAATTGAGTTGTAAACTGGGCAGCAGCATATTTAGTGCTGAAAAATGTCTGTTTAAGAGCCCTCTTCAGAACTTTAACAGAATAGCAGACTTGGAAGGGAACTTGGAGGTCTTCTAGTCCAACTCCCTGTTTAAGCAGGAGACCCTATACCATTCCAGACAAATGGCTCTCCAGTCTCTTCTTAATATTGATGGAGCACCCACAATTTCTGAAGGCATGCTCTTCCACAGGTTAGTTGTTCTCACTTTTAGGAAATTTCTCCTTAGTTCTAGGTTGCTTCTCTCCTTGATTATTTTCAGTTTTGATATGACATTTATATTTTAAAGATTCTGATCTGGGAGAAAGTTATTCTTGATGTCAAATTGTATAATGATTAATTGGGTGTTATTGCAAAGCCACCCGCCCAAGTCCTGCTGTGCTTCCTTGTGGCAAACAGAGAAGTGTTATTCTGGGGAGGGATGAACAAAGAACACTGGGATTGTGGGTTAAGAATATATATTCCCAGTAGGGTCATCCAAGATGGTCATTCCAGTTGCCCAGATGGAGTCAGTGGGCACCTCTGTTAGGCTGCAGAGATATAGGAAGTCGCTGGAGGGAGACAATCTTTATGACAATGGCTAATCCAGGAGTCTTCAAACTTGACAGCTTTAAGTCTTGTCGACTTCAACTCCCAGAATTCATCCTCCAGTCATGTTAGCTCAGGAATTCTGGGAGTTGAAGTCCACAAGTCTTAAACTTGCCAAGTTTGAAGGCCCTTGGGCTAAGGCATCAATTCTTATTGTGCAGGAGAAAGCAATAGTCAATCAAACCTGTACTTTATCAAAAATGACCACCTGGATAGAAACATAAAGTGATTGATGACTTCATGTTGGATGATGGAACCTTTCAAATTAGATGATGTTCAACAGGCTTATGAGGAAATGCTGAAGATCTTCTGGGGTACTAATGGTGTTTATGATGCAGCTAGAGTACGTTAGGATGTTTATTTGCTGATGCTATCATGTAGGAAAAGAAAGCCCACAGCTGCAACAACAGAATTACAGTGGGAACATTTAATCTAAGGAGCATGAACACGGGAAAGCATAGCATAGTGAAAGATAAAATGAATCAATCATGTGCTGACATCTCAGTCATCAGGAAATTGGAATGGATTAGAAATGGAAAATATGATCAAAGGGAAGATCCGATTGTTTACTATGCAGGACATAAAAAGTGGAAAAACTATGCTGCTTTCGTAGGCAGGATGGTTCCATCTAAGACAGGGATGTCAAACTCGGGGAGTCACGGCAGCATCACATGACGTATCGTGACTTTTCCCCCCTTCGCTAAACCAGGTGTGGGCGGCATGGCCAGCGCATGATGCATCCGGCCCGTGAGTTTGACACCCCTGATCTAAGACAATACTTGGGAACAATGCACTCAATGACCAAATAATTTCAGTTAGACCTCATGCAGGGGTGGGTTTCTACCAGTTCTGTCCACCTCTGTAGAACCGGTAGCTCTGAAGAACAGCAGACATAGAACCGGTTCTATGTCTGCTGATGTTTTTTCCCACCCGCCCACCTGGGCTCTTACCTGATCTTTATTTCCTGATTTTTCAACTTCAGCTGCTGAACGAGGCACAGCTGCTGAACGAGGCACAGCTGCAGTTAAAAAAGCAGGAAAAGAGGGCTGTTTCAAAGGCTGCTTCTTTGCACACAGCATGCTGATGATGATTTACAGGCACACGGCTCACAGCGTGCAGGGAAGCTCGTAAATCCTGAACCGGTAGTTAACCCTGTCGTATCCCACCCTTGACCTCATGGATGATAGTTTAATATGATGGGTTCATGCTCTAACCACTGAAGAGGCTGATAGGTTTTATGATCAAGTTCAGTCTGAAATTGACAGAACATGCAAGTAAGAGGTGATCCCTGTGTTTGGAGATTGGAGGGTCTTCAATAAGGGAAAAATATAGCTGGACTATACAGTCGAGGAAACCAAAATGAAGCAGCAGAACTTAACAGAATAACAGAGTTGAAAGGGGCCTTGGACGTCTTCTAGTCCAACCCCTTCCCCCCCCATCAGACAGGAAACCCTATACCATTTCAGACAAATAATTGTCCAATCTCTTCTCTCCAACTTCCAGCGTTGGAGCATTCACAACTTCTGGAGACAAGTTGTTCCACTAATTAATTGTTCTCACTGTTAGGAAATTTCTCCATAGTTCTAGGTTGTTTATCTCCTTGATTAGTTTCTATCCACTGCTTTTTGTCCTGCCTTTCAACTGCTCTGGAGAATACCTTGACTCCCTCTTCTTTGTGGCAACCCCTGAAATATTGAACCACTGCTATCATGTCACCCCTGGTCCTTCTTTTCATTAAACTAGACAACTTCGATAGACTTAATCAGTTTTTGCAAGTCAAGTGTTTACAAGTCTTCTTTACTAACAATTTTCAAACAACCAAGCTAATGCTTATACATATGGACACCACTAGATAGAATACACAGAAATCAAATTTATTATGTTATGTTCACAAGGAATTCAGTTATAACAGCAAAGACCTGGGGCTGAATCTCAACACAGGACAAATTGCTCCCAGGCACTTTCCAGTTCAAGGTAAAGAAAAGGAACAAAGCCAATAGTTTCCATTACATAATCTTTAGCATATATCCACCATTTTTGAAGAGAACATCAGGAATCACTTTGAAGCCCTTAACCGCATTGCTAGGGAACTAGAAGAACTGTACAATGAAATCAAAGAGATTATTAAGGAAAAATGTGAAAGGAGGCTACTGAAGGCCAAGAAAAAGAAGAAAGTGAATTCAATGTCAGAAGAGAAACCAAAGCCAAGAAAGACAATGATCTTAGGAAGGAGTTGAGCAAAGAATTTCAAAAGAAACAAGAAGCCGTATTACAATGACATTGAAAAGTCAATGGAGATGGAAATAAACAAACACACTAACAAACAAAAACCCAAGAAAACTCTTGCAAAATATATCTGAACTGCAACCAAAAAAGCAGGAGAGCAAGAGATTTGATGCTCTTGAATGTTGGTGTTGGAGGTGACTCCTAAAAGCTCCCTAGATATCCCAAGTAGACAAAGGAATGAGTCATGGAACGGAACAACCCAGGAGTCTAATGAGGCACAAATGTCCAGGCTCAAATTGTCAGATTTTGACATATTATGTGAAGACTCAGCTCCCTTGAGAAGCCTATAACATGCACCTTTTGACTTGCAACAGTTCATTTAGTGATTGTTCAAAGTTACAATGGTGCTGAAAAAAGGGAGTTATGACCATTTTCCTCACCCACGACCATTGCAACATCCCCATGGTCACGTGATCAAAATTCAGATGTTTGGCAACTGACTCACATTTATGATGGTTTCAGTCTCCTGGGGTCACGTGATCCTCTTTTGTGACCTTCTGACAAGCAAGTCAATGGGGAAGCCAGATTCCCTATACAACTATGTAATTTAACAACCACAGTGATTTATTTAGCCACGGTGGCAAGAGAGGTTTTAAAATGGGGCAAAATTCATTTAACTAATGTCTCATTTAGCGCCAGAAATTTTGGGCTCAATTGTGATTGTAATTTGAGGACTACCCGTAATTCTGGGAAAGGTGAAAGAAAAGAGAAGGGGAAGATCAGCATTAAGGTGGATGGATTCTATTGTATCAGTGATGGGTATTCTATTAAAAAGTAAAGGCTCCCCTCGCACATACATTCTAGTCTTTTCCGGCTTTAGGGGGCGGTGCTCATTTCCGTTACAAAGCCGAAGAGCCAGCGCTGTCCGAAGACGTCTCTATGGTCATGTGGCCAACATGACTAAATGCCGAAGGTGCACGGAACGCTGTTACCTTCCCACCCAAGTGGTCCCTATTTTTCTACTTGCATTTTTACATGCTTTCAAACTGCTAGGTTGGCAGAAGCTGGGACAAGTAATGGGAGCTCACTCCATTATGTGGCGCTAAGGATTCGAACCACTGAACTTCTATTAGAAGACCAAGTTAGGGAGAGATCACCATATGAAAATCTATGTAGTGCCTAAAAGTTGACACCGACCTGATGGTCAATAATCAATCCATTGATCAATCAATCAAAGGTAGTAGAATATACCATTTAATCACATTGTTCCTATTGTTGTTTGAGAAGTAGAATATGGACTTAGGCTACCTATCAATGAATGCCAACACATACTCATAGTTTTGAAGACATGGTGGAGGGGAAGTCATATTAATCGATGGAGGCTAAGAGTCAAGAAGAGCCTGCAGTAGTACCCCCTTTTCAGACTAACACATTTCACTAAAAGGCTGGAGACAGATCACCCTGCAGAATGTCTACCCATTTGGATACTGACTTCATCCCACACAATCAATCAGTATATGAGCCAAATGGATGCACTGAGGATGCACTGAGCTGTTCTAAAATGCAGTTCAGAAGACATCCGGTCTCCGGTTGGAATATTCCTTACTACTATGTGGGAAGCCCTATCCCTCCCCACAAAGAATGAAATATTTTGGGGAAGATTAAAAGAAGCAGAATATTATATTTCCCCAAAGGGAGAAATGGAGGAACATGTTCTTAAAGAGAGAAAGCAGACTTCTTAATAGCCAGTGGTGGGATTCAACATTTTTTTACTACTGGTTCTGTGGGCGTAGCTTGGTGGGCATGGTGTGGCTTGGTGGGCATGGCTTGGTGAGTGTGGCAGAGGAAGGATACTGCAAAATCTCCATTCCCTCCCCACTCCTGGGGAAAATCCCATTCCCTCCCCACCCCATTAACCTGCTTTCCAGCTCTGTTCTCCTGTGCAGGGCAACCAAAGAAGACCCACCTGACCAGCTGGGACTCGGGAGGCAGAGAATAGACGGGGGAGGGGCCAGTCAGAGGTGGTATTTGCCGGTTCTCCAAACTACTCAAAATTTATGCTACTGGTTCTCCAGAACTGGTCAGAACCTGCTGAATACCACCTCTGTTAATAGCCCAGCAGATATTTTGTCACCATTAAGAAAGATTGGGCCAGCCTATTCACAAAACAAAAGACCTTCACCTCTAGGGATGGGATTAAAATGTACATTCTCTTCCACCCAAATTCTAAGACTCGTGAGGACATAATAGGATTAACCCACCACCATTTAGCAAAAGACACAAGCCCCTTCGTTGCACATATACCCCCCAGAACAATTCAGACTTCAAAGTACACAGAAACCTATAAAGTTCCATCCACTCATTCAACCATTTGGTCAGCTGTCCCAGAATCACATGCTGTTGGTGGTTCTGTTCATCAATAAACCAGCTTTCTTTCCAGTCAGCCTCCATTTTATTCTCAGCTTGGAACTGGACCTGGATTTCCCTTCCAACAAATACATCACCAAAGGTCTTAAAAGAAATCAAATATCTTTCTGATGTCAGGGATAAGTCCATAGTCCATTATAAAGAACAGAAAGGGAATCTGTTTCAGAATCAGCACAGATCATATTAAATAAAGCTGGAAAGAAATCCTGCACTGACTAGAATCAACATCTTGTCCTCCTTGAGATGTTCCTATGACATCCTGTTGACCACTGAGAAGATTATATATCAACAGGACCAGCGATACTGTGGGACGAAATGGGTAGATCCTTCAGTTAACAGCTTTTAGCAAGTAGCAGGCATGTCCAACCTTGGCAACTTTAAGATTTGTGGACTTCAGCTCCCAGATTTCCTCAGCCAGCTGGGGAATTCTAGGACTTGGTCCACAAGTCTTAAAGTTGCCAAGGTCAGACACCCCTGAACTAAGCCAGAAGGGACAGACAAACCTGTTGCTTTTGCTTCCTTCAGTCCAAATTCCTATTTTTATCACTCCATCACCATTAAAAGGTCATTATTTATGTTCGGGAAGACACATTTCCAGTAATAAACTGAGCAACTGTTCACAGTCATCTGTACGGCCCAAACCCAATAGGTACAATTAATCTGCCTTCTCTGGAGCTATTAAACACAGGGAGCTGAAATGAGAATAGGAAGGGTGACAAAAATATCGACTAGCCAGGAATTCCAAAGCAGAAATTTGCCAGGTTTTTCCAGCCCCCCCGCCCCTTTCTACTCATTTTTCCTGGCAGAAAAATAGTATCTCATGAAAGTATCTGTCTTTATTTCTAGGCTGGCTCTATTGTTTCCACTCTCAGTCCCTGCTATTCAACGGCTTTCTCTCCAAGATAAAGCCTGATAGAAACAAACTTTTTACATCGCTTGAGACTATGGACATCTACACTGCAGTCTCAAAAAATGTTTTTTTTTTTAATGCAAGCAGAATGGGAAATAAATAAATAAATAAATAAATAAATAAATAAATAAATCCTTGCCACAAAAGATAAATTAAACAAAAAACAGTCCATCAGCTGAAGGCTATATCTGGTAATTACCAGCCGAGAACAAGCCAGCTGAGCTGGCTGGTCTGGTTTTTGCTCTCAAAAAAGGAATTAAATGGGATTTTTTTAAGGAATGGGACAACTCGCCGCAGCCAGTTCGCTGCCACCAACTCGCCTTGGCCAAGTCACCGTGGCCAACTTGCAGCCAACTCACCACAGCCAACTCACTGTGGCAGAATTCGGTATGGCCAACTTGCCTCAAGACAACTCAGCGCGGCACAATTTAACAATTCAGTTTAATTATTTAAAATAAATTTGAAAAAATTAATACTTGTCATTCACTTTTCATTCTGTCCCTCCTTTTGCATCCTTTCTTTAATGATTCTATATCAGCAATTCTTTAATGTTAGTGTCACCCTTATCCTGCAGTGAGTTGTCCCAAAGAGTTGACTGTAGCAAATTGTCATAGATCCAGATTTTGAAGTATGAGAGCATCTGCAGTGAAGTTGTTACCCAAGTCCCACTGTGTAGCAGGCCCTCAAATCCCACTTCACAGAGATACTCTTGCTTGAGGAAACTTTGGAAAGAGTGGGAAGAAAAGGACAGCACTACATTTAATTAAGGAAACACCCTAATTAATAACCAAAAGGCACATACCACCAGGCACCATATAAATATGATGAGTCCTTTTCCACACATAATTTACACGTGACACTCACATATGTTGATCAAAGTATTGCAAGAATATTTCACCTTGATTAAGACTTTTGATATAGACTGAAAAAGGCCCCCTCTGGCAAGAATATGCCATCCTGGCCAAGGAAAAGTAACTTCAGAAAGAATTCTGGGATACAGCAGAACCATCTTTCAAACTTGGTAGAATAATCTTCAGACAAAGATGTAGGTATCAGGATTCCAAATAATAGCTCTCCATAGCAAGCAAAACTCTGAGGCAGGTAGAGTCCTCAAAGAATAGCTTTATTGGATATATCATATTGGGACAGATCTGACGAAAACCAACTCTGAAGGTTCCTGTGGTTTTCATCTAATTAAAAGTAAAAGTTCTTCGCTTTCTCAAAACAATGCTCCAATCACAGTTCTGTCTGGTTGCCTGGTGACATCACTCCTCCTGTTTAGTTTAGTCTAGTTTACTTTATTGTCATTGCACCTCGTACAATGAAATCAAACACCATCTTCAGTGCACATCATGACCATGAAGATAAACACAAACACACATCCTTTACACTCCACGCATTGAATTGAAAACCCCAACACCACACCGACACTGCACTGTGCAGTAGAATTCAACAGAGCTACTGCCCTGGGAGAGAAGCCTATTTCAACCTATTTGTCCTTGTTTTTATTATCCTGCACCGTCTGCCAGATGGTAATAGTTCAAAAAAAGGGTTCCCAGGATGAGATGGATCTTTGAGAATGTTTTGAACTTTCTTAAGGCAGCAGGAGCTATAAAGCTCTTCCAAAGAGAGGAGAGGGCAACCAATGATCTTCTGGGCAATGACGTTAACCCTCTGGAGCGCTGTCCTATCTGCCACTGTGCAATTGGCAAACCATACAGAGGTGCAGTATGTTAAAATGCTCTCTATGGTGCAGCAGTAGAAGGTCACCAGCAGTTTCTCATTCAGTTGTTGTTTCCTGAGAAGTCTCAGGTAGTATAATCTCTGCTGGGCTCTTTTGACCAGTTCTGCAATGTGAGCACCCCGGGTCAGGTCCTCTTTTATGGTAACACCCAGAAACTTAAAACTGGCCACTTGCTCCGTTCGGTCTCCTTCCTCTGACCAGGTGTGAGAATGTCCTTGGTTCCCAAGAGAAAGTATTTTATTTTGGCTACAAAGTCCCAGCTATCTCAAGTCCCCCACCCCCACATCTCTCAGCTCCAGTCACTGAGCTGGCAGCACTGAAGCTTCAAGATGGCTCCAGCTTCAGGGTTGGCAACAGGAATGACAGTGTCATAGTTTTTCAATAGAAGAAAATATTTGTAGCTCAGGGTTGAACTGTGGTGTCCTTGATGCTCCCAGAGCTTGGTTGTTTTCTTGCAGACATTTCATTATCCAACTAGGTAACCTCACCAATCCTAGTAGTGATATTTACACTGATGTTATTTAGTTGAGTAACAAGACATCTTCAAGAAAACAAGCAAGTTCAGAGAGCACCAAGGACTCCACCATGGTTGTTGTTGTTGTTGTTGTGGTGGTGGTGGTGTGTGTGTGTGTGTGTGTTGACCCTCTTTTCCTTCTTGACTTTAAGAAGCACTTCAGATTTCAGCTGGGAAAGTTCACTTGCCAATTTGTGCAGCTGCAGCTTTTGCTGATGCAGGATCCTAAGACAATAACTTTGGCCACTGGGCTGCAGGGTTGAAGATGAAACCTATTTTGCATTACAAACAAAATCCGGGCCGTTGCTAACTTTGCAGCATCCATTTTTGCGCAATACCCAAGGAGGTCAATAATATTGTCGTAAAGGCAACAAACAAAAGTGTATTGAGGCTGGGTTGTTTTTCTAAGATTATCTTGAATGCAGACTTTCTATGACCGCATCAATTCCTGTGTTTATTTGTGTAACTAACTTCCCTTGTAAAGCTGCAGCAGATAAAAAAAAATGAGGAGGAGGCGGGGAAAAGCTCAGAGTTCTTCCAGATGTGTGAAGAAACACAGTTGCTTCAGTCAGATTTTGTACATCACAGTGCTATTCTTCGCATTCTCCTTAAAGAGAAGCCCAAGAGTTTTTAACTCTCAGTCACGATGATTGGAAAGATCAGGCATTTCCTTTTTATAACCAACAGGAAAAAAAGATAGGGATAAGAGAGAAAGCTTTCCTCATCATGTAGTCTATACTAGGGGTCTCCAACCTCATGTAGTCTATACCAGGGGTCTCCAACGTGCTGGCTGAGGAATTCTGGGTGTTGAAGTCCGCAAGTCGTAAAGTTGCCAAGGTTGGAGACCCCTGTTCTAAACTAGGGTTGTCAAACTCGATTTCATTGAGGGCCGCATCAGGGTTGTGTTTGACCTTGGGGGCCAGGGTGGGTGTGGGCAGTTCAACATAATTCGTGTCAGTACCTTTGGTGGCCCGACCTCTCTGCCAGCAAAAAGGGGCTCCCAAGCTCCGTTTTCGGCTGCGACATCTTCCTACAACTCTCTGCCAGTGAAAATAGAGCTCAGGAAGGCTGCCTGTGACTCTCCCAAACTCCATTTTCACTGGCAGAGGCACCGCTAGTTGGTCCTTTGCTGTTATCCAGAGCAGCCCCATGGGCCAGATCTAAGCACCCTGCGGGCCAGTTCTGGCCCCCAGGCCTTGAGTTTGACACCCCTGGTTTAAACTCAGAAACAAACCAGTAGATCCAGTTTCAAACAGACCAGTAGATCCAGTTTCAAACTGTATCAAGAAGCAGCTATATGAACCCCAAAGCTGAATTGGAGACAATGTAGGGGTGGCACAGGCAGCTTGGCTATTTGGATCAGCGCAGAAGGATTACGCCAAGTAATCATTTTTAATAAATACTTTAGCTTGGATTTTGGTATTTTCTACATGCAAATACAGGTAGTCCTTGGCTTATGATAGTTCATTTAGTGACCGTTCAAAGTTACAACCGCACTGGGAGAAATGACTTATGACTATTTTCTTCATACTTATGACCATTGCAGTATCTCCATGGGCATGTGATCAAAATTCAGACGCTTGGCAACTGACTCATATTTATAACGGTTACAAGTTCCCGGGGTCATGTGATCACCTTTTGTGCCCTTCTGACAAATAAAGTTGATGGGTAAGCCAGATTCACTTAACAATTGTCTTACTAACTTAACAGCTGCAGTGATTCGCTTAAGAACTAGGGCAAGCCATGTGGTGGTCCTGCCCAGAGACCCCAAAATACTCGTTAAAAATTAAACAATGGTTGCAAGAGATTATTAATGAACCAATAGAATTAGAACCGGAATTATTTTTATTGGGGATATTCAAAAAGAAATATGGGAGAAATATAAAATATATAGTACTATATATTTTAACTGCAGCCAGAATTGCTTACGCCCAGTGCTGGAAACATACCACCAGATGAATTGATTATTCAAAAAATAATGACTTGGGCTGAAATGGATAAATTAACTCTGATGTTACAAGAGAAAGAGGAGACTGAGTATTATAAGACTTAGGGAAAATGGTATGACTGGATTGAGCAAAGATAGATAAATGGATGATGAAAAAATTAATGATAAGCAACATATAAACTAATGTTTGTATTCGCATAATTTGTATATATTTGTAAATAATCCACAAAATAGTAGTATAAGATGAATGCCACAAACTGTTGAAGTTAAGATATTTGCACTCTTTGTTTGTTTAAATAAAATAATAATAATAATAAAAGAACTGTTGCAAGAAAGATGTAAAATGAGGCAAAACTCCCTTAACAAATGTCTCGCTTAGCAACAGAAATTTGGGGCTCAATTTTGGTCATAAATTGGGGATTATCTATAGAGGATTAGCTGTACTGAAACAGAACTTCTGAAATCAGCAAAACTGAAGTCATGCTTTTAGCATGATTTCTGTGAATCTATTCTAAGTATAACTATAATTCTGGATTACAACTTAATTAGAATTTAAAACAAGCTAAGTCAGCTTTAGTCTCATAGTTAAACTGGAGCTGCACTTCCAGAAAAACAGGAAAAGAGTACAGTAGTACATTTGTGGGACTTATCTCACCTGAAGGCTGGGATTTTTCTTATTGTCTTTCTAGTTTATTTTATTTTTACCCCGGAGATTCTTCCAGTCTCACAACTTGCAACGTATCTCCCTCTTCCGGTGTTGGAGCTCTGTGTAAATTCTCACATAGCTTTTAACTCTCTAAGATATGAATGAAAGCATTGACAAAGGTCACAGTTAATATGTTAAAAAGCCTGTTATTCTCCATCTCAGCGGAAAAGAAGCTGGGAGCCACCAAAAGAAGTAATTTATGCATTTATTTTTCAAATGTTTATAGTCTCCCATTTCACAAATATTACTGTGGGCACTGTACAACAAGATTATTTAAAGTTTAGAACTTTTTCGCAGTGTCCAAAAATCTATTTTGAACCTGAATTGGAAATGGCACATCTGTTTCCTAGCTTTGACCCTCTTATACAGAAGAAATCTCCAAGGTAATTAACAGTCCCCTTCTTAATACAAGCAGTACAAAGGTGGAATTCAGCAGGTTCTGACCAATTCTGGAGAACCAGTAGTGGAAATTTTGAGTAGTTTGGAGAACCAACAAATACCACCTCTGAGTGGCCCTGCTCTACTTACTCTCTGCCTCCTAAGTCCCAGCTGATTGGCTGGGTCTTCTTTTGTTGCCCTGCACAGAAGAATGGAGCTGGAAAGCAGGTTAGTGGGGTAGGGAGGGAATGGGGATTTTCCCCTGCCACGCCCACCAACCCATGCCCACCAAGCCACGCCCACAGAACTGGTAGTAAAACAAATTGAATCCCACCACTGAAGCAGTACTAGAAAAACAATTTTTATATGAATGGCATTGTATGGAGAGACCATTCTTCCTAGATCGCCATGGATCCAGGAATGAGATCTTCAATCGCAACATTTCCCTATTAAGTAATTATGGATGTAAATGCGATGAATCCTACCAGTTTGCCCCACTGAAAAATGCAAATATGTGACCATGGAGGATCCAAGTGTAAAGACCCAGATACATAGTGTGAAGGAGTGGATCTAACTGTCGAATTGGATATAGATTCAAGAATGTGATAAGTTGCCTATACCTGGTTTTGCTACCATTCAGCATGCTTGCATGAGTATGAAATTGCAATCCTCTTTCTCTAGGTGTACCTGGCTCAATAGTAGTAACTGTGAGAGGGATCTTGGAATCCTAGTGGACGATCACTTAAATATGAATCAACTTTGTGCTGCAGCTGCCAAAATAGCCAACACGGTCCTAGGCTGCATTAACAGAAACAAGATCATGCGAAGTATTAGTACCACTTTTTAATGCCTTGGTAAGACCACATTTGGAATATTGGATCCAGTTTTGGTCATCGAGATATAAAGAAGATGTAGACACTCTAGAAAGAGTGCAGAGAAGAGCAACAAAGATAATTAGGGCACTGGAGGATAAAACACATGAAGGACGGTTGCAGAAATTGGGTATGTCTAGTTTAATGAAAAGGAGGACTGGAGTGACATGATAGCAGTATTTCTATATCTAAAGGGGCTGCCACAGATAAAAGGGGAAGGGGATAAACCTATTTTCCAAAGTAACAGGGCAGGCCAAGGAACAATGGATGCAAACTAATCAGGCAGAGAAGCAACCTAGAACTAAGGAGAAATTTCCTGACAGTTAGAATAATTAATCAGTGGAATGGCTTGCCTCCGAAAGTTGTGGATGCTCCAACAATGGAGATTTTGAAGAAGAGATAAGACAACCATTTGTCTGAAATATTATGGGGTTTTCTGCATGAGCAGGGGCTTCTAAGACCTCCAAGGTCCTTTTCAACTCTGTTATTCTATTATTGTCTCTTCCACTCCCTTAGAAAGACCAAATCAGTGCTCAGGAGTGAGATCTGGACAGTTTCCAAAAGTCTTCCAGACAAACAGACTGCTGAAGCAGTCTGATCCACTGTACGTCCTGTAAGAAGCCTAAACCAAGGCTGAATTTCAAAAGGCAATTGAGCCTATGGAGATTCTCAGTCATCCAGGTTACGGATGTCCCAAAGGTGCTTTTTCAAGAGGCAACTGGACTTTCTGGTTTTTCTTTGAAGACGTTTTTCTTCTCATCCCAGAAGCTTCTTCAGCTCTACCTGGGTGGTGGGGAATGGATGGTGGATGGGAATGGATGCAGGGGTGGGATCCAACTGGTGTAATAACCAGTTCGGTGAGTGTGCGTGCATGCACGGTGTTTGAAAATCATCTTTTCCTGCAAGCCTTGTGTGTATCACAGTGCTTGCCGCGTGAGGCAGCTGAGGTTGAAAAAGTAGTAAATAAAGGACAGCCTAGCGCCCAGCCAAACAGAAGATTGACAGACTGAACCGGTTTGGTCTCAGCTGATCTTCGGAGCTACCAGATTGGCAGAACTGGGCTGAACTGGTAGCATCCCACCTCTGAATGGATGCAATTCCCCACCATCCAGTCCGAGTTAAAGAAGCTTCTTGGATGACAAGGGAAACATCTTTAAAGAAAAACCAGAAAGTCCAGTTGCCACTTGAAAAAGTATCTTTGGGATGAACCTTTAGCAATTACCACAAGTTTTTCTAAAAACTCTACTATAACGGCTGCTTTCTGAGAAGCATTAGAGCTCTTTACCCTGACTTAAGAGCATATCACTGAAGAAGTTTGTGTGTTGTGTTCTCTTAAGAAAGCCCTTTTGGCGGTAAACTCTCTTTGGTGCTTTTCCTTCCACCAACCAAAGCAAGTTGCTGATGTTGCATTGACGTTGTTAATCAAAGTAGCCTGAAAAGGAGCAATGCCAGGAAACTGCGGATTAACCAAAATGTCCTCTAAAATCAAAACATCTGATGTGACCATTCATTTTCCATCATTCATTAGCAGGTTTAATACCCTTTTATTTCGTTACTTTCTTAATCAAAGAAAGGCTGGGCAGTCTCACAGCATCTTGCAAAATCTTAAGAAGGAAAAAAAAAAGTATACTATTGAAAGACCAGCCATACCATTTCCTATGTCCAGGAGCTTTTGGATTTTAAACAAAGTTGTCTTTCCAGTTTTGCTTCCCCTTGGAAATGTGTCAAGACATTATGAAAAGCTTCTGCCAATGTTTCCATTTTTGCTGATGTTGTTCAAAAAAAAAAAAAACCAGAAGGATTTGGCTAGAGATGCTGGAAACAATCACAACATCTGGAGTTCAAGATTAGGAGGACTTCTTATGCTTGAGTCTAGCCATGATGCCTAGTACAGACTGGTTGTTATATGAGATTTCTTATAAATCTTACTTTTTTAAATCACAAAATTACACTAGAATTCTCAAGATGAGCTTGTGGATAGAAATGAGAATAGGATAGGATGGAATGGGATGGGATGGGATGGGATAGGATAGGATGGGATGGGATGGGATGGGATGAGATAGGATAGGATAGGATAGGATAGGATAGGATAGGACATTCGAGTAGAGTAGAATAGAGTAGAGTAGAGTAGAGTAGAGCAGAACAAAAGAATAGGATAGGATAGGACATTAGAGTAGAGTAGAGTAGAGTAGAGTAGAGTAGAGTAGGATAGGATAGGATAGGATAGGATAGGATAGGATAGGATAGGATAGGATAGGATAGAATAGATGGAAGGGACCTCGGAGGTCTTCTAGTCCAACCCCCTGTTTAGGCAGGAAACCCTATACCATTTCAGACAAATGGTTATCCAATCTCTTCTTTAAAATGTACGATTCTTTAAACAAACTTTCAAAGTTACAGTGGTGCTGAAAAAAAATACTTATGACCAGTTCTCACACTTATGAGCAATCACCTCTGGTCCCGGTGACCAACCCAGATTGGATCCTACACGTGTTTCCTACTTGTACATTCCAAGTAAGGCCTAACCTTGTGTATGTGCTGCCCCAAAGGTGTTTTTCAAAAGGCAACTGGACCTTCTTGTTTTTTTCCTTGAAAACATTTGGCTGCTCATCTGAGAAGTGAAACATTTTCAAATGAAAAAAAACAAAACCAAGAAAGTCCAGTTGCCTTTTGAAAAGCCCCTTTGGGACAACCATGACCTGAGTGATTGAGTATCTCCACAGACATTTTGTATATGCTGTTAGGCTTTCTCCCCCAGCAGAAGTCAAACTAACAGGTTTGACTGTCACACGGTATGGCCTCTTAGATGCAGAATTCAGGTGGTCCATCCTTTGTCTTTCTGTAAGCAAATTCCCAAATAAAATTTCCTCTCCTGGCCCTTCTGTTTATTTTGGGTGGAAGGTGAGAGATCCCTCAATAACCCCAAGTGATAAAAGAGGAACTTAAGAAGAAGAAGGTGAGAGAGACCCTATAGGAACACAATCTTCAATTAGAGCAGGGGCGTCAAACTTGTGTCATCATGGCATTGTCACGTGATGTATCATGACTTTTTTCCCCTTTGCTAAACTGGGTGTGGGCATGGCCAGCATGTGACACATCCGGCCCGGAGGCCGCAAGTTTGACAGCCCTGAATTAGAGTAAGAACCTGCCAGGATTAACAGGAGGAGGGTCTTTCTCCCTCCCTCCCTCCTCTCTCTCTCCTACTCTCCCTCCCTCTCTCCTGCCCTCTCTCTCCCCATCTCCCTCCCCACTTCCTCCCTCTCTCTCTCCCTTTCCCTCTCCCTCCCTCCCTCTTCTCTCCCTCTCTCTCCCCCTCTGTCCTTCTCTGTATACGTGTGTGAAAAAGTAATTTCTGTTGTTAAAACAGAGAGTCATAAACTGTTGAACTCCCTTCTTCATCTTCCACTTAAAACTGACTCTTCCTACAGTTAAAATAGAAAAAAAAGTATTGAATTATTTATTTGTATGGCTGCCCCACTCACAAATAGTGATTCTTGGCAGCTAACATGGGATTAAAACCAAAACAATAATGTAAGAATCACAACAATACAACATAAAATGTAAACCAAGACTGAAAATACAACATATTTACTGTCCCAATGCAGTTTCCAGGAAGGCGCATCTGAGATCCTGGTCCAAAGTTCAAGGCAAAAACTAAATTTTTAAGGGTTATAGAAAGCCAATTGAGATTGAGTCATCTGAATCTCAAGGGTGGAAGGTATGCTGCTCCCAAGGACAAGCACAATGAGAGAGAAGGCATAACCACCTGGAGCCCATAAAGTGTGAGAGTTTACTTCTAGATTGTTCCCAAATGTTAGTAGCATGTTGATATGATCTCAAAGAACATTGTGCAAAGTTAAGCCCATTTCTACTTGGTGACTCACTGGGGAAATAGTTTTTGGGCTGTTAAAGGACCGTTAAAAGGGCTATGCCGAAAAATTCTCCCTCCCATTTTGTTGACTGGTTCTTCTTCATTACAAAATATGACAGTTGGAAGGGACTTTGGATGCGTTCTAGTTCAACCCTTGCTCAAGCAGGAAACTCAATACCATTTCAGGCAAATGGTTGACCAAACTCTTCTTAAAAACCTCCATTGTTGGAGCACCCACAACTTCTGGAGACAAGTTGTTCCACTGATTAATTGTTCTGCCAGGAAATTTCTCCTATCTGCTGTCTGCTATCATGTCACCCTTAGTCCTTCTTTTGATGAAGTGGAATTTGCTTTTAACCCTTTTTTTCAGACAAGAATATATATTTATACCTGCGGGATCTTCTAATGGAGTGCAATGTAGTCACAACTCACAAGTAGAAGTACAGAATGTGTGGATGTCTAAGCCAGGGGTCCCCAAACTTGGCAACTTTAAGACTTGTGGACTTCAACTCCCAGAATTCTCCAGCCAGCAGAGCTGAAGTCCACAAGTCTTAAAGTTGCCAAGTTTGGGGACCCCTGGTCTAAGCTCTCATTTAGAATTCTTTTTCCAAGAACTTTGCAGGAACACTTAAGGATATTCTGCCTGAAATCTCTTAGATCAGAAAGTTGTGGCAACCAGGGAAGGTTTTACATCATGGTTATCAACCTCTTGGCCTGCTGGGCCACATTGAGTGAAGAGAAATTGTCTTGGTGGCATATAAAATATATAATATAGTTAATATACAGTATATAAATAACAAACTTCCTTTATTTTTTATTATCTTTTGGGGCCATATTACTAGCTGTCCAGGGCTGCATGTGACCTGCAGGCCACAGGTTGGACACATCTGGTTTAGAGTAACAGAAAGATGTGTAACCACAAGTTCATTTATGGAGTGAGATAAACAAACAAAATGGTGAATGTAGCTATAGAATCAAACGCTCATCCCTATTTTGCTTGCAAAGAAGATGGGTTTTGATTGTATTTTCAGAATCATTTTCAACACCTACAACCAGCACCTTTATCTGCAGCATCCACAGTTTTCAACAATAATCTGCACTCAAAAATATTAACAGATTAACAGAGTTAGAAAGGACCTTGTAGGTCATCAAGTCCACCACCACCCACCCAAGCAGGAGACCCTACACCATTTCTGACAAATGGCAGTCCAGTCTCTTCTTGAAAGTTTCCAGTGATGAAGCTCCCACAACTTCTGAAGGCAAGCTGTTCCATCAATTAGAACCATTGATTGTTCTCACTGTTGCAAAATTTCTCCTTGTTTCCGGGTTGAATCTCTTATTGTTCAGTTTCCATCCATTATTCCTTCTCTGGCCTTCAGGTGCTTTGGAAATTAGCTTAACCTCTTCTTCTCTGTGATAGCCCCTCAAATATTGGAACAACTGCTAGCATGTTTCTCCTGGTCCTTCTCTTCACTAGACCAGCCAAGCCCAGTTCCTGCAACCATTCATCGTATGTTTTAGCCTCCAGTCCCCTAATCATCTTGGTTATATGACCGAAACCAGTTTTCAAGAAACTCTCCAACATCTGGGAATCAGAATGAAAATCTTTTAGGGGGATAAAACTTCTGAGAAACTGTGATGTAGATGTCCTATGATGTTCTACAATAAAGAATTTGAGTGGGGGCAATGAAATTTTGGCTAGACTGTCTTCCTTTTAATGCTTCTGAAATATGCCTGACATCAAATTCTTAACCAGTCACCTGAATGAATCCAATGAATACTAACAGGGCTAGTTAGGAGTAAATTAGTGCTGGGTAGTGGGTGCTACTGCGAAGGGTAGTATTTGTCTTCGAGGTAGATTTAAAGTACAGGGGGTTGATTCAGGATTGCTCCCCACCCACTCCCCAAAAAGCCCCCAGACAGATGTGAATAAAGTCAGACAGTAGCATTGGGCAAGTGGCAGAATTGCTAAGGAGTCATAACAGATGATTTTGCTTGTGGAAGGAAAAGGCAGTAGTAACCTTGTAGGAAGCAGAATGGCAGTACATCCAGAACAAGGAAATAGCATGTTGGCAGTCCTGTTAATCTGATTAAGGTAGTGTTAGAAGTAAATAGGAACAGTGTAAAAAGAAGGGCCTAAATCCAAATGGAGTTGAGTATAATCCATTTTGGTGAATTAAATCCAATAAGAGAAAACAAAGATAAGTCCATTGTTTATACACTCTGGTAAATAGTGGATTTTTAGAGGGTGTGCCAAAATGCACACACATAACTTTTCTTCAAAATTCCCTTCTCATATCCATTCCCCTATCATTGGCGTGCACATCCACCCAATCTGCTTGCATATGGGCTCCATTTACACATCACTATCTTATCTGCACACTGGTTAGTTATCTCACTCACACATTTGTGTCCCACATTTTTTTTTCACAGACAGTTCTTCACCTTCTCCGTGACTAAACAATGGATTGTGTTATCGCTGTTGTGAATTTGATTTGCACTCCATCTCTTTTTTTTCCAGACTGTTCTGACAGCAAAATGAAAAACATAAAGTTGGCTTAAGCCAGCAACTTATTTTGAGGAAAAAAATGGCACTTTAACGATGTGTGATAATGTCACGTATAAGTTGTCCCATCTAAAAGTAGAAAAACTACAGTGCCACATTCTTTCCTTAACTTCTTTCTTGTTACAGTGTTTAAACAAATCAAATCACCTGGTTTTGAGTCAATATCCTAGAAAGAGACATTATTCAAGTTATAGCCATTTTATTTCCTTTCGTTTGCTTGTATAGTTTTTAATAAACTGTGAGTATAGGGTGGAAATTGAAAAAGTCCTCCTTTTTTCATAGGAATACCTTTGTACTTAAACTTGATAAGTCACTGTCTTATTGAAATGATACTCTGCTGTAATTGATTAAAGTAGCTTTAACTTAAATGAATACACATACAGTATACAAAATTAAATTTGTAATAATATATATCAACTAAATTTATATATTAGATATATTTCACTACAACAGCAAAAACAATATAGCTCATGTGACTGATGCTAAGAGATGTTCCAAAAATGATGTTTGAATGAAGAGTGAAGAGATTAGTTGTTTGAAAGGAAGTCAATAAAACTGTAGATCTACTTTATACTTGTATAAGACACAACTCCTAGGAGCGTCACTCATGAGGAAAGAGTCCAGTTGCAGATCTCGTTAATAGTGTAAGTCTGCCAAAGTCCCATCCCACCATCATTATGTATAATATTTTGGAGTTGTTTGACCTAAATTAGAAATATCTTGTCTCATCAGATTTCATGATTATCCTAGATGAGTCTTTCTGAATCCTGGACTCTTTCTGGACTTCAACTCCCAGAATTCATGCTTGCTGCAGAATTCTGAGAGTTGAAGTCTGGATATCTTCACTGCCCCAAATCTTGTATGTAACCATGAGGAGGAGGAGGAGGAGGAGGAGGAGGAGGAGGAGGAGGAGGAGGAGGAGGAGGAGGAGGAGGAGGAGGAGGAGGAGGAGGAGGAGGAGGAGGAGAGAAGAAGAAGAAGAAGAAGAAGAAGAAGAAGAAGAAGAAGAAGAAGAAGAAGAAGAAGAAGAAGAAGAAGAAGAAGAAGAAGAAGAAGAAGAAGAAGAAGAAGAAGAAGAAGAAGAAGAAGAAGAAATAATGAATATACACATATGAATGGATGTCTATGAAAGTGGTCATATACTTGTTTCTTAAATGTTAAGTAGTTAAGTAGTTGAATGATCTTCAAGCCAGCTGCAATGAAATGATAAACCTTGTTGTCCATTAATGCCAATAAATGATTATTTGGATATTTACTTATAAGCAAGGTGAAAAAAGGACTTGGAAATCAAGAGGCAGTTGAACAGCATAGGAAGAGAAAGAAACAACAAAGGAAGAGAAAGGAAGTTTACATACATGCATACATACATGTGTACATGCATGCATACATACATGCATACATTCATACATACATACATTGTACTTTTGCAAACATTGGGATTTTCCTGAATCTGTTTAGCAATTTTCAACTTTGAGATCTGGAAACAGTGATAATTATGCAACATGCAAATTGTACTGTACTGTACCCACAGTAGTAAATTTCTTAGACAGGTGGTTAGAACTGACCATATTAATTTATCAAGAGAGGGTTTCAAAACTATATGAAGGGGTGTGTGTGAATCCTAACATTCAATGAACAAATTCCAGTCTATCCTAAACTTACCCCATTACTAAAACCTGAAAAGCTTTGATTCATGTGTTGTAAGTGAGAACAGCGGTTTCCCATGTTCTTCCAATATCCTAGTTGTGGCCTCTCCTGTAAATCAGAAGCCTTCCTACAGAGACTTTTTAAAGACAATGTGACAATTTCAGCAAGAACAGGCTAACTATTGCCTTTCGGAAGTCAAAACAATGACTCCCCATTTTTGTAGTCAAAGCAAATATTCAACCCAAGAAAATAAGCAAGGGGACTTAAATAGGTCTGGGATCAAAAGGCAGATGGCTTTGTTTCAAACAGTCAAAATCTTTTGATAGTTCACATAGCCCTTGCATGAGAAAAGTAGAATACTTTCTCATCAGTCCATTTGCATTTAAAAAAACTTTGAAGACAGCAAAGTCCACATTTTGGACAGGTTTGAAAGAGCCTATCTATGTCAAATTTGATCAGCACTCTCTCAACAGAGCGAGAGGGATATAACATCATCTGTCTCCAGTCTACAACAGAGTCCTTTCAACAGTTCCAAGAAGGCTCCACACCCATGTGCACTACTCAGATGACCCTGAGGACACAAATAAACCTCCAGGTGGCCTCAATGACTCTCTAAAAGAATGCAAATGACCAGCTGTCTGCAAGGAGTATAAATCCTTCCATTCCCCACCATCCAGTCAGAGCTGAAGAAGCTTCTTGGATGAGAAGCAAAATGTCTTCAAAGAAAAACAAGTTCAGCTGCCTTTTTAAAAAGCACCTTGGGGACAATACCTCCTCAGTTAATATGGCTTTTGATTGCATGGTAAAGAAGGGATCCAATTATTTTACTAAGGGTAGATGCAATGTTGGATTTGCATTATGCCATTTAGGACACTTCTCATTCCAACTTCTCATTCATTGCAGAAATTCAACTTCACATACAGGTAACCCTTGACTTACAACCATAGTTCGTGACTGCTTACAAAGTTACGATGGACTCCAAAAGGTCCTTATGCTTTGGTTCCAATGTTCCAATGGCTGCCTCCCACAGACACGTGATAGCATTTGGGGCATTTGGCAACCGGCCTACATTTATGGCCATTGGAGGCATCCCAAAATCACATGATTGTGACTTATGACATTGTTGTTGAAAACTAGTGTTTGCTTCCAGTTAATGGCAAAACGCCCCATAGCAAACAATGGTTTCACTTAACAACCATCACATTCACTCTATGAGCAGCATGTTCACTTTGATTGCTGTGTTTCCTTAAGACCACTGTATTCACTTAAGGACCGTTGCAAAAAAGGTTGAAAAAAACCAGGTCAGTCACATGGGTGACCTGTTTTACAGCCTTGATAACTAACAACCACAATTGCCTGGCTCACTTACAATCGTATGTCAAGGTCTATCTGCATTCGTGGTAGTGGGTTGACTTGTTCCAATTTCTCTGAAGTCTTCTTAATTATTATTATTTGCTGTTGTTAGTTGCAAAGTCATGTCCAGCCCATCGTGATCCCATGGACAATATTACTCCAGGCCTTCCTGTTCTCTACCATCCCCCAAAAGTCCATTTAAGCTCACGACGACTGCTTCAATGACTCCATCCAGACACCTCATTCTCTGCCGTCCCCTTCTTTATTTATTTATTTATTTATTTTATTTTTATTTATTTATTTTTGTCAATTGCTTACAAGATAATAGGTACAAGTAAAAATATAGTTATGAATACATGGATACATATAAGAAAAATAAAAAAATAAAAGAAACAATAGGACAGGGACGGTAGGCATGTTGGTGCGCTTATGCATGCCCCCTACAGACCTCTTAGGAAAGGGGTGAGGTCAATAGTAGACAGTCTAAGGTTAAAGTTTTTGGGGTTTGGGGAAGAAACCACAGAGTCAGGTAGAGTATTCCAGACATTGACCACTCTATTGCTGAAGTCTTATTTCCTGCAATCAAGTTTGGTGCGATTAACCTTGAGTTTGTATCTATTGTTTGCTCTTGTGTTGTTATGGTTGAAGCTGAAGTATTCATTGACAGGTAGGATATTGCAATGTATGATTTTATATACTATACTTAGATCGGACCGAAGGCGGCATAGGTCTAGGTTTTCTAGGTCTAGAATTTCAAGTCTGGTGGCATAAGGTTTTCTGCAGTAAGTAGAGGAGTGGAGAACTCTTCTTGTGAAATATTTCTGGACTTTCTCAACCGTGTTAATATCAGATACATAATGTGAGTTCCAGACTGATGAGCTGTATTCAAGTATTGGTCTAGCAAATGTTTTGTATGCTCTAGTTATTAGTGTAATATTACCAGAGAAAAGGCTACGTAAGATTAGGTTAACAACTCTTAATGCCTTTTTGGCTATGTAGTTACAGTGGGCTCTAGCACTTAGATCATTAGAGATGAGTACTCCAAGATCCTTGACAGAGTTTGGATCATCAACAAGGTCTTGACTATTCAGCCTGTATTTTATTTTCTGATATATATTTTTTTTGCCAATATGTAGGACAGAGCATTTATTTGTTGAGATTTGAAGTTGCCATTTGTTTGACCATTCTGATACATAGTCAAGGTCTTTTTGAAGAGTAGCAGTATTGTCTGTGGTGTTGAATAGCTTTACATCATCAGCGAAGAGAAGGCAGTTGCTCTTAATATGATCACAGAGGTCATTTATGTAGAGTATGAAGAGAGTTGGTCCTAGAACACTGCCTTGGGGGACACCACTGTTGATAGGTACAGAATTTGATAGGACGCTCCCAATTTTGACCATTTGTTGTCTGTTTGACAGGAATGCTTCTATCCATTTATGCAGGTGTCCAGAGATACAGTAAGATTTTAGTTTTAGGAGTAGTTTGTCGTGTACCACTGAATCAAAGGCTTTACAGAAGTCTATGTAGATTGCGTCTATTGC
This sequence comes from Notechis scutatus, assembly GCF_049901735.1. Classification (NCBI taxonomy): domain Eukaryota; kingdom Metazoa; phylum Chordata; class Lepidosauria; order Squamata; family Elapidae; genus Notechis; species Notechis scutatus. Next base: position 194,977,136 of record NC_142011.1, read on the forward strand.
TTTGCCCTGATCGAGTTGTGTAGTCCATATGTTTTTGCAGTGTAAGAGTTGCAGATTACAGGATAGTTTTTTTTCTGAAACCAAATTGTTTATTAGAGAGTAGGTTGTTTGTTTCTAAGTGGAGGATGATGGATTGGTTAATAATTGATTCCATGGCTTTACAGGTGACGCACCATAAAGAGATTGATCTGTAATTTTCAACTAGGCTGGGGTCTTCCTTTTTGAAGATGGGGATGACCGTGGCTTGTGACCATAGTTTTGACAAGGAGCTGGTCCTGAAAGATTTTTCAAAGATTATGCTTAGAGTTTGGCTATGGCAGTGGGTAGCTTTTTTAAGAAGTAGGCACAAACTCTGTCCGGTCCAATAGATAGAGATGGTTTTAGATTGCGCAGTGCTTTTTCAACATTGACTTCTGTAAAATCGATATGTATTAGATCATTGTAGTTGTCTGTGGTTCGACTAGGAAATACTGGGCATGATCCATTGCTGTTTACAAATACTGAGCCAAAGAATGTGTTAAAGAGGTTGGCTTTAATAGTGTCATCATTTTTTTCTTCTTCTTCTTTTGCTCTCAATTGTTCCCAGCATTAGGCTCTCCTCCAGTGAGTCTTTTCTTCTCGTTAGGTGGCCAAAGTATTTGAGTTTCATCTTCAGGATCTGGCCTTCTAAAGAGCAGTCAGGGTTGATCTCTAAAACTGACCGGTTTGATTGCTTTGCAGTCCAAGGGACTTGTAGGAGTCTTCTCCAGCATGATAGTTCAAAGGCCTCAATTCTTTGGCACTGGGAAAAATTGATACAGGCCTTAAGATGGAGTGTGATCAAAATAGAATAGAATGGAATGACTATTTCTGATGATTTGGAAGTTATATTTTTGTTACTGGAGCCAAAATCAAGCCATTTGCTTGATTGCAAATCAGGTTACAGTGAACTATGTCCACTTTGAACCAGGCTATTAATACCTCTGGACCATCAAACTCTCTGGGCAGAGTTTGCCTGCAATGCTGCACTTTAACCACTGTGCTATGGCTTCTATGAAGGGTTCAATGAGCCTCTTTTGACAAATGGAAAATGTGCTGGAATGCATTGATGCAAAGAGTTTCTAAGGACCAAGTTTCCAGTGAAGGCCAGCTGTGCACTTGTGGTTTGTGCTTGTCTTTTGCAGAAATGTGGCTTGGGAATCTAAGCAAGTCATCCTACCATTTTCTCAATGCATTCTTCCATTCCTTTTGTCCTCCTGGCTTTCAAATATTGGCTGCACCAATTGGTAGAAATCCAATTCAGATAAGCAGGAAACATTTCTGCCTGCCCCAGTCTCCGGAAAGGTGACACAGAAATGAAAGAGGATGGAATAAGCATTGTGAAGAGTCAGGATTTGGCTTGTACAATACCGGAATTTGCATGGTGAAGTCTCCTAGATTCCATGTGGCCTCTGGCACGTGGCTTTCTCCGTATGACTAAGTAGGCCTGTCTTTTCCTGTTTTAATTAAATGAAATCTTTTTTCACTCTATGGCAGGGGGATCACATTACTAGGGAATGAGTCTTCCTGTACTTCTTTTTACATCTCATCTGACAAATATCCTTGTCTCTTTTTTTTTTCAACCTAAGCCATGACACTTGGCAGCAGAAGGCACGGGAGTAAGACATGGGAAAAGAAGAATAAAGCCTTTACAAAGCTGGTTAAAGGTAACTTGGGTAAAAGAAAGGCAAAAGGGTCTAATTCAGGGCTGTCAAACTCAAGGCCCACAGGCCGGATCTGGCCCACAGGAGTGCTTAAATCCGGCCTGGGGTACTGGCCTGGAAATATCAAGCGACCGACCCGTGATGCCTCTGGAGGCTAAAATACAGGCCCCCGGCACCTCATTTTCACCCTCCATGGCCTCCTGCAGCACTCTGCCAGCCAAAACTGAGCTGAAAAACAGACCTAAAATAGGTGGAAAACAGGCCCAAAATGGGACGAAAACAGGCCCAAAATGGGACGAAAACAGGCCCAAAATGGGACAAAAACAGGCCCCAAATGGGACAAAAACAGGCCACATGACCCATTTTCAGCCAGCAGAATGCTGCAGGAGTTCATGAAAGATAAAAGGGAGGTGCATGGTATGTGTGTGCAGACCCCCTGCACCCCATTTGGCTGTCAGGGTGCTGCAGGAGGCATCCATCCCTCACCCACGCCCGAGAGGAGAACTGCGATCCGGCCTCTAAGAATCCGTTTGACACCCTGGTTTATCTTGTTGCAAATTCGTTAAAGTCCTTTGATCTCCCTCTCTTTGTTAAAGTTTCCCATACAAGCAAAGTGGCGGTGAGTTATGCAGACATGGAAGCAGTGTGGTCTGGGTTTGGCTAGTGTAGAAAAAAGAAGGGCTAGGGGTGACATGATAGCAGGATTCCATCTTTTGGTGGGCTGCCACAAAGAAGAGGGGGACAATTTGTTTTCCAAAGCACCAGAAGGCAAGACAAGAAACAATGGATGGAAACTAATCAAGGAGAGAAGCAACCTGGAATTAAGGAGAAATTTTTGAACAGTGAGAACAATTAATCAGTGGAACAGCTTGCCTTCAGAAGTTGTGGAGGTTCATCCCTGGAGGTTTTTAAGAAGAGACTGGACACCACTTGTCTGAGCAGAAGGTTGGAGTAGAAGACCTCCAAGGTCCCTTCCAGCTTCTCTTCTCTTCTCTTCTCTTCTCTTCCCTTCCCTTCCCTTCCCTTCTCTTCTCTTCTCTTCCCTTCCCTTCCCTTCTCTTCTTCCCTTCCCTTCCCTTCCCTTTTATGAAATTATTCTTGATAGTGATTTTTTTCTCAGTTTTAACATGATGTGTTCTATTCTGACTCTTTTGTATTTTCCTTTGACCTGTTTACTGCTCAGAATACTTATTGGGTGGTTTAGAATCCTGTATAAACTGTTTAAGCAGGAAGGAAGGTGCATATAGTTTATCTCATGATCAGGAAAAAAAAAGATTTCAAGGAAGGAAGACGTAGAGTCAGGGGTAGGATTCTACCGGTTTGGACTGGTCCGCGTGAACCAGTAGTTACGGTGAGCATTTGGCCCTGCCCGCCCACCCCTGCTCTTTCCTGTGCTTTATTTCGTTGCTTTAGAGCGCAGCTGATTCACGCGACGGAGCAATTTGCCACACCTCAGCTGTTTTATTCACAGGGGCTGCAGTAGAAGTATTAGAGCTGAAAATGGGGCAAAACTCACTTAACAAATATCTCAGCAACATAAATATTGGGCTCAATTGTGGTCATACACTGAGGACTACCTTTATTTGATTAGCAGAGTATCGTCTGTTTCAGAATTAGCCCTGGCTATACATGGATCCAGAATGTGTGAAGTAAGGCTGGAGAAAGAAGGTAAGACACATTTCTTCTTTGCTCTCCTCTCGTCCTCCTTCTCACCTTTGGTCGGAATCCCTAGAATTACAGTAGTTCCAACATACCTGCAGGACACCCAGCTGTGTTAAAAACTAAAGATGTTCTCAAGTTGAGTTGACTCCAGATGACTGCAACCAAGCAGCTTTCTTGGAGGCATTACTAACATTGATTTGCCTTTGCCTTCTTGGAGGATATTTTTCAGCTACCTAGATCATCATCTTCATTTAATGACCCCATAATCCCTTGCGGAGTGGAGTCTGGGCAACTGAATGGAGCTGAGTGTTTTAATGGCCGGATGCCCTTCCTGTTGCCAATGTGGAGTTATTTTCAGCAGATATATTCTCATTGTGTCCAGAGAGAGAAATACCTAGGATCGAACTCATAGCCTTCTAACTGTGAGGCGAGCGCTCTACCTCTAGGTCACTGCACCACTCTTTCAGCTACCTGGATAGTCCACATAAATATCTAGTCCTGGCACTTCCAAATGGGCAGTAAGCAACATTGACTCTTCTTAGCTTCTAAACCCAGAAGCTCAATTAGCTACTGCCACTTGCAAGCACAGTGTGGAAAACAGATCAGGACCAGCAATCTGCTGCTTCTCTAGACATAAACAATCTCTAACATTCCTCCTTAGTGATTTTCTAGACTGCAACTGATGGGATAGTTATAGCAACATATGGAGGGCTATAGGCTGCCCAATTCCGGTGGAGATAAAAACTGTGTTTCCTAATACCAGACCTCAACATTACTCAATGAAATTTTGGCAGCAGAGTCAGGAAATAAGTTCCTTTCATGATACTCAATAGGGTTTGCTATTGCAAATATGCTGGTGAGCACTACCATAAATGGCTTTACAGTATAAGGGAAGTAAAGCAAGTTCATGATTTTCACCTCTCTATCATTGATGGACCTGACAGTTATTATGAATGAAGACAAATATATGTGTTCCAGGGTGATGTTGCAAGATCCAATCTGGGCCGGTCACTGGCATTAGAGCAGGGGTGGGATTCTACCAGTTCTATCCACTTCTGTAGAACCAGTTGCTCTGAAAAGCAGCAAACAGAGAGCATACATAGAACCCCACCCTCCCGGGCTTTTACCTAACCTTTATTTCCTGCATTTTCAACCGCGGCTGCTTTGCGCGACATAGCTTCGGTTGAAAAAGCAGGAAAAAAAGTGCTTTTTCAACCACTGTGCGGCGCTGCTCAGCTGTCCAGGCAGCTAGATGATGACAATATACACACGCGCGCAGAGCGTGTAAAATGTAAGATCACCGAACCAGTAGTTACACTGGTTGTATCCCACCCCTGGATCAGAGGTTTAGTCTTCTGGGTTTTTGGACTCATGCTGGAACCCATCCTGAGGGAACTTCTCTCTACCGAAATGTGCGCTTTGACTATTATATTCTATACATTCAATTTAGCAGCTACTAAGTGTTGTGTCCGGCGCAAGGAAAGAGACTCGGAGCCAGTGACTCAATTCAGCTCATTTATTGGTCCCGAGATCGGCTCGGGTTCCGTAAGGAAAAACGGCGGCTTTTATTCCTTGGCCGCGGCGGCTGCGGCCAATGGCACCGCTTTGAATCTCCCGCGATTAGTTTCCACCAATCGCGGGAGATTCGCGGCAGGCCAATCAGCGCGGCTCGCTCAGCCAATCAGCTCGCCGTGCGTCTTGGCCAATCGCTGTGCGGTTCTACAAGAATGGTAATGACCGTACAGAACACTAAGATTGTTGGCCATGCAGATACAAAAACAGCCGGGGAAATGATTGAAGCCTGGAAAATGGGTCTCTTGTCAGTCAACAGGAGTGCTGATTGACCACCAGCTTATTGAGTCCTTAGGAGGTGATGACTTGGCAGCGCAAGGAAACAACAGCCAATCACTAGCCATCAACACACCAATCAACCAATAGGAAGGTGCCACATAAATGTGACACATGGAATATCGCCCAAACACACATTGGTAGGGAGAGGTTTCCCGAGGATGAGCTCCAGCACGAGTCCAAAAGCTCGGGAGACTAAATCTCTGATCCTGATGACTGACCCCGATTGGAGCTGGCAATTAATTCACACAAAATCTATGGAGGCTCAGATCTAATTGAACAACGAATTGAATTGGGGAGCAGCATTGCCTGCAAATCAAGGATATCCTAAAGGTGCTTTTTCAAGAGGCAATTGGACTTTATGGTTTTTCTTTGAGAACAGCTGAAGAGACAAATGGGACAACCATGATCTGGATGACTGAGAATCTCCTTAGACATAACCGGGATAATAACTTTTGGAAACTGGGTGCTGAACTAGATTGCCCCATGATATTGCATGCCATCTTTTGACTTGCCTCATTTGGAATCTAATTCCACCATCAAAGGTTTACCATGGAAGGGGCCCTAAAGATTCAGTATCATTGGCCGTTATGTCAGGATTTATAATCTTATATCTGCATAGAATTACCTGCAACATCTAAAAACACTTATCCTTTCAAACTTTTGAGATATAGGTAGTTCTTGACTTTCAACCAGAGGTGGTATTCAGCAGGTTCTGACCAGTTCTGGAGAACCGGTAGCAGAATTTTTTTTTTTTTGAAAAGTTTTTTATTTTATAACAAAAGCAAAGACAAACAAATAAAACCATCTTTCCATTCAACAATGTGTCATATATATCTTGTGCACATAATAATATTATCATACATTTCTTACTTGTTTATATTTATAACCATTCTAAGCAATATTTTATATCACATTGATCAATTGTATTATCATTATCATTAACATTATCATTATTGTCTTTCAAAAGTATATTTCATCTTTACTTAAATTATATTCATTTTCTTACTCAGTCTAATTCAATCAATTATGATATACTATTATTACATATTTCAATTTCTTACTCTTCTATCTACCCATTCATAGAATAAATTCCAGATTTTATAATAATCTTTTTCTTCCTGTTCTGTAATTGCCACTGTCATTCTACTCATTTCTGCACATTCCATTATTTTCTTAATTATTTCCTCTTCCGTCGGAATTTTCTCATTTTTCCAATTTTGTGCAAATACAATTCTAGCTGCTGTTAATACACTGATAATCAAATATGTTTTTTTCTTTATTGTAACCTTCAGGCAAAATTCCGAATAAAAATGTCTCTGGTTTTAAGTCTATGCGTTGTTTTATCATTTTTTCCAACCACATGTGTATTCTAGTCCAATATTTTTAGCATCAATGCCATGAGGTAGTATTCAACAGGATCTGACCAGTTCTGAACAACTGGTAGTGGAAATTTTGAGTAGTTTGGAGAACCAGCAAATACTACCTCTGACTGGCCCCGCCCCCATCTATTCTCGGCCTCCCGAGTCCCAGATGATTGGCTGGGTCTTCTTTGGTTGCCCTGCACAGGAGAACGGAGCTGGAAAGCAGGTTAGTGAGGTGGGGAGGGAACGGGGATTTTGCAGTAACCTTCCCCTGCCACGCCCACCAAGCCACACCACGCCTACCAAGCCACGGCCACAGAATCTGTAGTAAAAAAAACCTTGAATCCCGCCACTGCTTACAACCATTTGTTTAGTGACTGTTCGAAGTTGCAGCTGCATTGAAAAAAAAGGTGACATTTTTTCACACTTATGCAGTCACATGATCAGAATTTGGATGCTTGGCAACTGACTCATATTTACGACGGTTGCAATATCGCAGGGTCAAGCAAAGTCAATGGGGCAGCTAGATTGACTTAACAACCACGTTGCTCACTTAACAAGCATAGCAACTCACTTAACAACGTTGGCAAGGAAGCTCGTAAAATGGGAGAAAGTTCACTTAATCACTGTCTCGCTTAGCAACATAAATGTTGGGCTCATAAATTGAGGACTACCTGTAATCTAAGAAACTACGAAATTAAAGAGATTAGGTTAAGATCCCTGGTTTGCTGAAAATGAGAAGGTCTTATCTTTCCTGAATTTACCTGGGAGCGAATCTCATTGAACCCGTAGGCTGTAATTTATCACGGAAAAGCATTACTCAAAGAATAAAAAGTGCCTCTCAGCTTTTTCTGTGCAAGCTCTCTTCTCCCAGCACGGACTTCCCAATACAACATCCAGATGATGGATGACCCACACAGATCTTCAGAGGGAGAATAGCCACGGAAAGCCAACTCCGCACATTTGCGTCTGCAAAGCAGCTGAGAGACACATGCTTTGAGCAAGCCACCAGCAGTTGGGAGATGTTTAACCTTTCCACTGTCTATTGCTTTCCCTTTGCTGCAATTATGATCTCCTCCCGCAGATTGTGTGGGTTTCTGGACTGTGAGGATACATCAGATGAGGGAGGAGGAGGAGGAGGAGGAGGAGGAGGAGGAGGAGGAGGAGGAGGAGGAGGAGGAGGAGGAGGAGGAGGAGGAGGAGGAGGAGGAGGAGGAGGAGGAGGAGGAGGAGGAGGAGGAGGAGGAGGAAAAAGAGCAGTGGGAGGTTTAAGTATCCCTTCCACTCACTTCTTCTCTGATTCAAATTGAGCTCTTTCTTTTGCAGCTGTTTGGTAGAGAGCCAGCTTCCCATATTTAGGACTTCCAATTATTTTTTTTCTAAGAGGTTTTTTTTTTTTCCTCATTTTTTTCTACGTCCTCCTTTGGATGCTCAGAACAAGCTCGCTGCAGCAAAAGCGATGTTTTTAATTCAGTGTCAATTGTTCTCTCTTGTTTTCATGGCTAGCTTAAAACCAATTTAAAGCAGGGATAGGATTTTTATTAGGCTGTTTAACAAGCATTTACAGACACAGAGATAGGCACATACACACATTTCTGAGTTGCTTCTAAGCCCTGGGGCTTAAGCTGACCAAAAGATACTCTCATAAATGGTTAGAACAAAGATAGATTTTATATCATAAGGCAAAAAAGAATAGGACAAATGTATATGAGTGATATATGAACATACATATGGACAAGGTGTGCGTATATGGCACAAATTAAGAAAAGAAAAGATCTTACAAACTGTTGAAAATGAGAATGTTTTTAAATGTTTTTCTATTCCTTTTTCTTTTTTCTTTTCTTTTTTGCCTCCCTATCTGTGTATATGTTGTTGATTTGTTTTTAATTGTAAAATTAATAAAATTTGTTTAAAAAAAAAAAAGATACCCTCAAAGCAGCTTCAAGAGCTCTACAGAGTGAGAGTTCACAATCTGGTTCATTTCTTAGGGGGGAAATATCACTTAATGTGTTTTCCTTATCCTTCCTCACTGGTGGAAGATAGATAGGTAAAACTCCATGAATGTGGATATCAGAGAATATAAATAGTAAGACACAACATGAAGGTTGAGCCAATGGCTGCAAGTATTGACCCATTAGAGAAGGGGATGTCTCTGTTGTGTGTTTGACAAATGTTGGACACTATTGCAACTGTCTATAACTATACAAAGGCTTTCCAGCATCTTTTGTGTAAGTGGAGCCAAAACATGGGTTTTTGAAGGACCAAAGGGGTATATTAAGCCTTCAGAGATAGTTAAGCATCCATTTTTCTCCTTAAAACTACTCAACTCCTTCCCATCTCAAGCACATCATAAATAAAGTCAGTGTTTATTAGACAGCTGTTAAATGCTCATTCTCTGTTAGCCAAACCTACCTCCTAGGTTGCTGTATATAACAGTTGATGTATATAAAAGACAAATGAAGGTCTTTTCTAGAGTTATTGTTCTGACCCAAGCCTCGTTCAAAGCAAACAAACACCAAACAGAGATAAAAGCAAAACCTTTTTAATGCTTCTCTGTGAATTCTGTTCATTCACAGTAAAACGCTATTAAAAACTAATTGTCCCAGATAAGACCAAGCTTTGCCAAGCTTGTGCAAGGCTGCCAAGAACACCAGATTAAATTGCAAGGAAATAATCAAAACCAAAAGTCCCCAAACACAAACCAGGATGGTCTGAACTTCCACGAGACTTGAAGGGCAAGAACTTCTTTGCTTCCTGCAAAGAATCCCACCTCTGAGGGCTGGCTTTTATCTCTTAAGGGAGGGGCCATCATCTTGCAGCCTGACTCCCAAGTCTCCCATGCTGCTGCAGCTGCTCTTTCCTTCGAGCAGCCCTGTGCGCACACACACTAGGCACAGGCTCCTCAGGGACCTCTTCGTCACTGCTGCCAATCCCCACAATCTCCGAAGGCAGCATTCCACTCCCTGATAGTCCTGGCCCCATCCCTGCATCACACGCAGGCCCCTCATCTGAGTCCTCACTGTCCGAGACTCAGCCGTCCTCATTTGCTGCTGGTGAACCGTAACATAACTGTTGTTATGTACTTGCTTAACACAACGGTTATGTACTTGCTTAAATCCACCATTTCTTGTCCTCTAAAGAAGAAATTCTGTGTCATCGTGACAACTTCGTCATTGTGTCAAAGGTATACTAGCAAGATGCTTTCTTGGTTGTGGTTGCTTCAAGCTCTTTGTAGGAAGAGTAGAATTTTTAAAAATGTATCTGTGTCTTCTATCCTCCCCACCCCAAGTGAATAAAGAATTTTGGATTGTCATGCCATAGATTTATATTTTGTTCCTCATCTAGCTTTCCAGAAGTTTTACAATTTGTTCTTTGTCCACAGACAGGAACTCAAGTCACCAGTCTTAGCCAACATAAAACGTGAATATTGGCCAAGAAACATGTTGACACTGACCAAAGCATTTTACATTCATAGATTCCTTAAGCAAAAGGTTGTCCGGCATCTCAACAGTATCCACATCAAAGACAGCAAAGGATGTAATGAAATTTTTCTCTGAAGTGTTGTAGATTTCAACAGTCCCCTCCCATCAAATAAACTGTAGCATCAAGCTGGCATTCTTCTTTTCACCATAAGAAAATTGTCAGCAAGCAGTTGGGTTGCATCTACGCTGCTTAAAATACAATCAAATTGTATTTATTCTTCTTTTTTTGCATATAAATGTTTGGCGCTTCAGAACATTAAGTGCAGGTGGCAAGCCAACTGGTCAATTCCTGTTGCAATAATTTATTCCATACCTGGTTGATATGAAAAAGCAGACTCTGAATTTGTGGGAAAACATTAGAATGAAAAAAAAAATCATATTGTTTTATAGATTTATTTGCGACAACCCGGCGTTGCCTGGCTATTTATTTATCCCAATCCTGTATTAGACAGGAAAATCCTGTAGTTGGGACTCACGCTGTTGTACTGTCTCTTGTGCAGCGTCGCAAGTATTCTATTCCTCTCCTTGGAAATTTCTTGTCTACGGTGGTGTTTCATTATTTTTTTTATTGCACTTGGCCAATCACCTGACATTTCCTTGGAAGGCTGAAAGGGAGCCCCCTTGTGCAGTACTGGAGTACTGTGAAGCCATTCCCATGGCAAGTCCACTGTGCTGTACAGTAGAAGCCATTTTAAGGCACACACATACCCCAAAGGGTGTTAAAGGTGCCTTACCCCCACAGTATTTGTCTCCAGAGGGTAAGTAATTTGTATACCAAGTATGCTTGAAATTGCTCGAGGCATTCCACAGTTATGCTGGAACATACACACTCACACGCGCACACGCACACAAACACAGTGTACAGACAACACAGAGCTTGGATTGCAATGCTGAACTGAGCATTTTACACACATGCCCTTCATTGCTAGCGTTATTCTGCATCCAAGTCAACTATATTACAAATGTTTGTTTAAAGAGGACCTTCTGCTCCTTAGTTACTCCACATTCTTTCAGCTCTCTGCTTAGGTTCGTAAGCATATTTGGCTATAAGGGCTCCATCTGAATTAAATTTCCAACAGGGAAGGACACCAATGATTGTAAGTTGGGACTGGCCAAATGGCACTGCTCCTGTCACATGGTAGCATGTGAAACAAAGAGAAACTCAGGCCAGGTTGACTTGGATCTTAGAGACTTGACTTGGACTTCATTGAAGGAGGCAAAGAAAACAGACTGCAGCTTGGGACAGAGCTGAAACAGATTCAAGAGCAGAAGAAGCACATCAGGAGTTCCCCAATATGTAGGTTCCTCCCCTCTTCTGCCCTTCTACTCCACCCATCCTGATGACAGACACTAGTACATAAATAAAAGAACTCTTATGTATGTAAGATGTCCCTGGTGGTGTGTTTCCCTGCCAATATGAAAGATATACATTTTTACAAATATCAAGTTTGGAAAACATCCTTGAGTTTCATTTGCCTTGAATTTCAGCCAACGCTGTTTGGCTCCCGTTGTGTGGAACAACTCTTTACAACTTTCCTTCTCCCTCCCCCTCCCCTCTTGGAAACTGATTGTGTTATTCTGTTGTCATTGTAGCATGGGTATCATGCAACTCTGCCGCAAACAGATGTTTTAAAAGTGAGCAGCACCTTAGCTATGAGCTGCTGATTACTGGAGAGCAATGAGAAAAGCCCAGGTCAAATTTGAAAGATATATTGGTTGTCATAACAAGCCTAGGTTGTACCTTGGTGATTGGTTAGACCTGTCTTTTGTCGTCTTCTATTCATTTTGACAATGGAGAATTGTCCACGCACATGTACGGATGATGGTTGAGCAACCCTTGACTCTTTCTATTTCATTAGACTATGCCAAGCTTCCTGGGAGAATTCTGAGAAAAAAAGATGGATCAGATATTTCCAAGATTTCCTGGAAAATTTGGAAGAAAAAAAATCGGAGGAGAATTTTCATCCAAGTTTGCCTTTCTGGATGGGCGCAAAGAGGCAGCAGCACAGAGAACTGGCAAATTATAGGAGACGCTTTCTTGACTGAAAGCTAAGTGATTTGGATACTCAGAAATATATTCAAGAGTGGACAGAATTGGCACTCAGCATATTTACAAGCCATGTTCTCCGATCGGAAATTATATGCCTGATAAAGTTCTCTTTAGCTTTTGCATAGGATTTATACCTTCTAATTCAAATCATTATACATCAGTTAAAGGGGCAGAGAAGCAGAGGTGGCATTCAACAGGTTCTGACCAGTTCTGGAGAACCGGTAGCGGAAATTTGAGTAGTTCTGAGAACCAGCAAATGCCACCTCTGACTGGAGATTTTACAGTATCCTTCCCCTGCCATGCCCACCAAGCCATGCCCAAGAACCAGAAGTTAAAAAATTTGAATCCCACCACTGCAGAGAAGACTAATACTCCATACACGGGTAGTCCTTAACTTATGATCACAATTGAGCCCAAAGTTTCTGTTGTTAAGCAAGACAATTGTTTGGTGAGTTTTGCCTGATTTTATGAACTTTCTTGCTACAGTTGTTAACTGAATGACTGCAGTTGTTAAGTTGATAACACGGATGTTAAGCAGGGGTGGGATTCAAATTTCTTAACAACTGGTTCTGTGGGTGTGGCCTAATTTGTGGGTGTGACTTGGTGCTCATGTGACTGGCTGGGTGTGGCTTGTATGTAAATATTGTAAATATTTATGTAAATATTGAATTTTTAATTAAAAAAGAGCAACTTCTACCCAAAATCAGGCAAAGCAGCCAGGCAGATTGAGTTGCTCACAGAATGACAGATTCACTTAGAGATCTATCATTCTGCAATCTGCTACCTGACTCTGCACTGAAAAATAGAAGCTTCAGTCCTAAGGAAGCTTCAGCTCTGCTTTTAGATTAACTAGAAAGCAAGAAATCCAATGATTTCCAGAACAGCTGATGATTGGGGGGGGGAAAGAAGGAAAAATAACAACTTAGCAGGCAAGTTTGATGGCGTGCATAACAGGTAAGAAGTGAGTGGGTGGATCGGGGAGGGGCCAGCCAGTGGTGCAATTTGCTGGTTCTCGGAACTGGGCATAATCATAACAACTGGTTCTACAGAACCGGTCCAACCAGGTAGAATTCCACCCCTGTTGTTTAGTGAATCTGGCTTCCCCATTGACTTTGCTTGTCAGAAATTCAGAAAAGGTGATCATATGACTCTGGGACACTGTAACCGTCATAAATATGAATTAGTTGCCAAGTGTCCAAATTTTGATCATGTGACCGTGGGTTACTGCAAAGCCATAAGTGTGAAAAACAGACATAAGTCAGTTTTTTCAGTGGCATAAATTCAAATGGTCACCAACTGTTGTAAGCCAAGAACTACATGTACTCTTAAGTACATATGTAAGTCTCTCCTGGTCAATAAAGAAAAAAGTCTACAATGATTATTGGCTAACGTTCCAGTCTTCTATGTACCAATCTCTTTGCAAGAATTTTTTCTACACGGATAGGGAGTTGCAGAGAAAACTAATCGGTGGTAACCGTGACATTTATGATGTGTCAGATCCAAATGTGGAGCTGTTTGAGTTCTCCTTCCAGAAACAGCGACCCAATATTCTGAACCTCTACTCCAAATTTTGCTCTACCAGTATTACAAATGTTTGTATTCATTGAGCTGTTTCCTTACTTGATGTGAATAAATCTAGTGCTGGAGTCTTCTTCAGTGAGTGAATGAATAATAGGAGACAATATTTGCCAAAACGTTCAAAGGATTTCTGGTCAGCAATCAATCTCAGATTTTATAATGGAGAACTCTGGAAAACAAATTTGCTTCAGGCATCCATCCATCCTTGGGTTTTTCATCCATCCATCCTTGGGTTTTTCATGTTGTGATGATGATAGAATGGATAAAAAGAATGTTGTTGCACTTGTGACAGAGAGAATAAAAATGTAAGGCTCTGTTAAAGTTACATATGATTGAATTTATGCTTGGGGATACCCTGAACAAAGTCTCTAGCTTGTCCTTCTCTTAGTGATTTATTTCCTTATGTTCTCAATGTGCAAACAATGTCAAGTATAGGTACTTCTTGACTTAAGACCATTCATTTAATGACCATTCAAAGTTACAGTGGTGCTGAAAATGTGAGTCACAACTGGCCTTCACACTTAAAACCACCAGGTGTGATTCACTTAATACCACATTATTTTGTGGTGGAATTCCAACTCCACCTGTGATCCTAAATTAACGACTATCTGTAGCTGAATTAAGTAAACTTTCTTCATTTTTCACAACATTTCAGAAGAATTCTAATCTGAAGAATTCTAATCATTTTGAGAAATTAAATTAAAATGAAGCTAAGATCCAGTTGTCTGGAATATACTTAAAATGCTATAACTGTGGGAAATGTTAATGACATGTTGCTGAGACCCTAGTGCCATGATGGCAAACCTATGGCACGTGTGCAACAGGTGGCATGCAGAGCCATTTGTGCAGGCACGTGAACTCCAGCCAAATTTACCTGCATTACACATGCATGCACCTCCCAGCTGATTTTCGGCTTCCCAGAGGCTCGAAGGAAGCCTCTGCAGCCTTTGGAGGCCCAAAAATGGGCCCGTTTTGTCACTTCCTGTATTTCCGGAAATACTGGAAGTGATTAAACAGGCCCATTTTTCGGCCTCCAAAGGCTGCAGAGGCTTCCTTCGAGCCTCTGGGAGGCTGAAAAAGACCTCAAATGGGCTGAAAATCAGCTGAGAGGCACGCAGTGCACGTAGGGGGATGGCGGGGGATCATGCGAGCATGCATAGGGGGTATGGGGGGCATGCACATTGCCTTCTGGGTGTTGGCACACGAGGGAGCATGTGCACAATTTTCAGCACAGGAGCCCAAAAAGGTTAGCCCTAGTGGCTGCCAAATGATTTCTGTCTGTCTATCCATCCATGCTAGCCTCTCTTAGGTGTCCTGTGATTTGTATAACTGCAATCATCCAGTTTTCATGTCTGAACTCGCCTGTCCACAAGGATCCACAATGGCATCGTTAGTAAGTTTAGCAGTTATAAAGATGTGCCACCTGCAGGACTGCCAAATTAGACAACAATAAATGCTATGAGAAACAACAATAGGAACTGAACTGAATTGAATACTTTATTTGACCAAGTGTGACTAGACACACAAGGAATTTGTCTCTGGTGCAGAAGCTCTCAGTGTACATGTCAACCCTGTAGCTGGCCTGACTGAGGCCATCTTGGAGGCCTTGGTGTTGACACAATGGTGATGTAGGGATAAGGAGGGGGAAATAGAGACAGTTGGAGTTCTGTAGTCAAAACAAAATAGTTTCCCCTGAGAACCAAGGACGTTCCCATAGGTGGCTGAAGAGAGGAG
The DNA here is from genome assembly GCF_049901735.1 of Notechis scutatus. NCBI lineage: Eukaryota > Metazoa > Chordata > Lepidosauria > Squamata > Elapidae > Notechis > Notechis scutatus. Next base: position 194,992,536 of record NC_142011.1, read on the forward strand.
GAGTGAAGTTTCCAAGCAATCAGACAGCACCCTGATTGGACCATGTGATGGACTGTTTGGGAAAGGGTGGAAAAACTTTTATGTTTAATTAGGTGAAAATTGCAGGAACCTTCAGAGTGGGTTTTTACCAGTTTGTGCCAATATGATATGCCCCATAAACCTGTTCTTTGAGAAACCTGCTTGCCTCGGAGTTCTCTTTGCTATGGGTGTATTATTTGGAATCCTGACAGTATATGGAAAGCAAAGAATAACAATCACCATCATAATACCAATAAGCATTACAAAAATGCAATCTTTGCATTGGCAACGGCTGATACCATCAGTGAATGCGAACTAGGAGCATCACATATCCCTGACTGGCACAATACATGGCTATGGAAGTTGACTTCCAGCTTAGCTTTAGAGATCCAAATTGGGAGAAGGTGCTACAAATGAATTCTAACCTGAACAAGAGCGATCAATAAAAACCATGGGAATCATTACCAATAAAAGAATATCTATAGATGATCACAGAACCAGACCAGGAGTGGGATTCTACCAGTTCGGACTGGTTTGGGTGAACTGGATGTTAAATTTACATCCTGTTTGCTGAACCGGTAGTTGAACTGAACGGCTGGCCCTCGCCCACCCCATCCCGCCCCTCCCAGGAGTCTCCACGCAGCCCATTTTAGATGCAGGCAAGTGCAGGGTCCGTGGGGAGGCTTTGGGAGGGCAAAAAAATAGGCTGAACCGGAAGTTCCGGAAGTCCGTAAATGGGACTGTTTCCAGCTTCCAGATACCCTCTGGAGCCCAGGGGAGGCCATTTTTGCCCTCCCAGAGGCCCGAGGGAAGCCTCTGGACCCTAGGGAAGGTGAAAAATGGCCCTCCCGGAAGTTCCGGTAGGCCACGCCCACCATGGCCACACCCACCCGGCAACCAGGCAGCGAACCGGTTGCTGGGATTTTTGAATCTCGCCTCTGAACCAGACAGACCGGCATGCTAAGTCCTCAGACAGAGACTTCAGGATATCATCCAGTGGGAAACACTTCTCTATGAAAATCTTGTGATCCTTTTTCAAAGCTCCTGGACATATGGAGATCATTATAGTGGGTGAGTCAGAAATTAAGCCACTGGACGGTCCAGCTGCCAGCGTTCAAGCTGTTGGAAGGCTGGAATATAAAACAATTGTTTTTGAAACCATAAGGGATTGTTTCCAAGGAGATCACTGTGTCATAGGATTATGGGATTGTTTCTGTGTGTGTGTGTGTGTGTGTGTGTGTGTGTGAGAGAGAGAGAGAGAGAGAGAGAGAGAGAGAGAGAGACTTGTCCATGAAGATAGAAGCAAAGACAGAGGGAAAAGACAGAGTAAGGCTAAAGCAGTAAGACAACTGGAATTGTATTCTCTTTCGGCATGCACAGTACTCTCAGTGATATGTAAAATAAGCATACTATTCCTGCTCCGAGCAGCATTAGCAAATTAAAACCAAACAGCCATCCAGGTTTTATAACTTTCTCTGAATCATTAATGAGCCTTTGGGATTCATTTTGACATCTGTAGGATATACAAAATTTACCTCCTCCCCCTGCCAAAAAAATGGAAGGATATCTCTGTGTGAAAAAGAAGTCATCACAAAGATTTTGTGTGATCACAATATTCAAACAGAAGCAGTTCACATCCCGCAAAAATAATGCAAACTTTGTCAAAGTGATAGCAAATCAACTTTCATAACTTATTTTGCCCTTTGATTGGTTATTTTGCATGATTTGTCCCCTTCCCTTTTTTTATACTGTATATATCATCGATGCTAAAATATCCTCTCTTAGAGAATATTTTATACAACCAACTCTCTGCTCCTGACCAGAGATATTATTTATTTGCACCTAAGTTTTCTTTGTAACCATAAAAGGTACATCCTTGATTTTTAGAAATATCCGCAAAGCTTGAGCCTGGCAAAGTTTAATTTTTTCAGCTTCAGTTTATTCAATGGGGCAATCTTATTGCTGTAGGTAATCAAAATTCCTCATTCAAACCAGTACTACCAGTCTTTTAAATCAGCAGGGATTTAATGCATGTGAATCTCAGATGTGTGCAAAAACCTCAGATCTGCCATCATGGAATCACTTCAATTTCACCCGTTATTGTTTATAAGCTCTTTCAAACTTATTTGCATTTGCTTTGATTTCCAACGATAGTACTATAGTTGGAAATCAAAGTGTAGTACTTCTTGAAACAATTTCCATGCAGATTTTCACTTCAAATGCTCTTTTAACTTAGCCCATCTTAAGTTCCTTTTGCATTTTCTTGCTTTAAGAATTCCACAAACTAGCAGATCTTTCAACACCTCCCAAAATTTGTAGTGTTCAGATATCTTCTTAAATTCATCTCTACATGTTGCAATGGAAGTTCCTCATGTTGTATGTCCTTAGGAAACCTGAAGTGCTATCCAAGCACTTACATTTAGTACTATTTTAGAGCTCTTTTGCTGAGTTTCTGCAGGCCAACTAGAACTTCTTAATAATCTGTGGATGTTGCCTTCTGTAAGTCACTAAAGAAGCACCTTTTTTTCCTCCAACAGTTAGTTAATTTGTCTCAACAAGTTGTTCAGGTCCTGTTACGAACTAAACAAACTCATTTGACAATAACTATACTAGCTTACTTCAGCAGCAGGCTTGTAATCCTGCACTTCTGATTGGCCGGCGGATAAGCGAATCGTGATTGGCCGATTCTGGCTGATCTGATTGGCTGACAACGGGCCGTCTCTGATTGGACGCTTTTAGAGCGGTTAGTTCAATTTCATTGGTTGTTGTGACAGCAGCCAGCTCTATAAAAGAGCTGCTGCTGCCCTAGTTGTTGCTCTGTTCTGAAGTCATTATTAAAGAGTTGAATTGAGTCACTATCGATGCCTCGTCTCTGTTATTGCGCCCACTCCTCCAGATCTAACAGGTCCCTTCTTGCGTTGTCATCCAGTCATCAGTAGTTGTTCTGTCCTAGGCTTCCCCAAAAAGCACTAAGTCAATTCTGAGTCCTGGCAAAAAACTCTTTTATTATATTAATGTGAATGTATTTCATTCACAGTCAGCCAACAGCTTGGCAAACAACCTTGCGAAGGTAGACTAATGAGCTCAGACCTTTATCAATCCTGGAACGCTGCCCAGTAGATAGTTCTACACTCACTGCTGACAGGGAAGGGCGGGGTTGTACAGACAAATTTCCATGAGGATGGAACAAACAAATGACCGAATGAGCAAGTTGTTTCCTGCAAAAGCCCCCTCCCCTTTTGCTTCTCTTTTAATCCTGATGGGAGGGGCCATTCATCGTCCAACTGTGGCCTTACTCCCACGTTGACCCTGAGTTCTTAATTGTGCCTTCCTTTCGGCAGCTCCATGCAAGAGCAGACTGGGAACTGGTTCCAGAAGCTCCCCTGCCTCACTGCTGTCCAAGCCCCAAGGCAGCTGATGACTGACAGCCTGCCCTGGCCCCATCTCTGCCTCTGATGCAGAGCCCTCATCTGAGCCTTCCTCAGCCTCCAGGGATGACCCAGGTTCCTCCCCAACCTCCTCACTACTGTCCGATTCTGCTGCTGGCTCCGCCAGCCACCGGCTGGCCACAACAGTGGCACTATCAAAGAGACTTCCAGTAAATCTGGCCACCATTGGTGCTCTTTTTCCCTTTGTCATTGGTCCATGTGATCCACTCAGAGTTATTTTTCTTCCTTTTGTGGTTGTGGTTTTTATGCCCTTTCTTCTTCCAAAAAGCAAGGCAAGACGTCAGATGAAATCTGTATGATCCCGGTTCATCACCACTGGTGTATTTTATTGCCTGATCAAATACAAAATGGCACAGTGTTTTCTGTTGCTTGCTTGACTGATCTTCTCAAAAAGCCTGTAAGAGTTCCAACATTTCCCGGGCAGCCTCAGGCAGTTGAACAACAGTGCAAGATCACAAGTTGCTTAATCAACTACCAACAACAACGGTAACCCAATACTCTACAGTTGCCTCTTCAATCTGATTCCTTCTCTTCTCAGCACTCTGAATTATACATCATATCATGGGCTTAGGTAATTCCTGTTAATTACTAATGCTTGCTGGGCAGCATTTAGTTGCATGTACTACAACTTGCCTATCTGTATTTACTTATTTATTTATTTGCCTCAAAGATGGTTTCTTTCAAAAGGCAACAAGGACTTCCTTATTTTGCTCAAAGACATTTCGCTTCTCATCCATGAAGCTTTTTCAGTTCTGACTGAAAGAGAATGGAATAATTTATGGAAGGAAGGATGAAAGGAAGAAGAATAGAATAGAATAGAATAGAATAGAATAGAATAGAATAGAATAGAATAGAATAGAATAGAATAGAATAGAATAGAATAGAATAGAATAGAAGGGACCTTGGAGATCTTCTAGTCCAGCCTGCTGCTCAAGCAGGAGGACCTATACCATTTCAGATGGAATGGAAGGATTTTTGAAAGAAAGCACCTTTGGGATAACCATGACCCAGACCAGAGGTGGTATTCAGCAGGTTCTGACTAGTTCTGGAAAACCGGTAGCGGAAATTTTGAGTTGTTCAGAGATCCATTAGCAGAAATTTTGAGTAGTTTGGAATACCACCTCTGGCTGGCCCCACCCCCATCTATTCTCTGCCTTCCGAGTCCCAGCTGTTTGGCTGGGTCTTCTTTTGCTGCCCTGCACTGGAGAACAGAGCTGGAAAGTAGGTTAGTGGGGTGGGGAGAGGATTTTAAGTACCCTTTCCCTGCCACGCCCACCAAGCCACACCCAGAGAGCAGGTAGTAAAAAAAAGTTGAATCCCACCACTGACCTGGATGACTGAGAATCTCCATAGACATTTATTTATTTGATTTCTGTTTGTATCCCACCTTTCTTTATAGATAAGTCAAAGTAGTGAACATATATAATACTCCTTCCTCCTCCTATTTTCACCATAACAGCAACCCCATGAGGTTGGTTGGGCTGAAAAAGAGTGACTGGTCCAAGTCACCCAGCCAGCTTTCATGCCTAAGGCGAGACTAGAATTCACAGTCTCCTGGTTTCTACGTCAGCACCTTCACCACTTGGAACAGTAGTAAACTCTGTAACTGCCCAGTCTTTCTCAAAAGTATAATACTAACAATGCACACATCTTTACCAATGCACAGTACAAAATAAATATTAAACACAAATAGAAATTAATCCAATAAAACCCAGAACCCAGTTCACAAATAACCTCATATAATGGTGACAATGTTCGAATAATAAAAACAGTGGCCTGATAGAAGTCTGAAAGTTTGTACTTCCATCTTAATTTAAAACAGATGATATAGCCTCCATTGTGCAAATGATTATTTATTCTTCTATGATCCATATCATAGCAAAACTTTCCAAATCTGCATCTTTACTTACATCATCAATGTAGCTACTCTGTAAGGTTAAGACTTCTTTTACTCTCTCTATTGGTGATATGTAAATAGAATGTATAGATCCATGATGGCGAACCTATGGAACGCATGCCACAGGTGGCAGGCAGAGCCATTTGTGCCGGCACGCGAGATGCAGGCAAACTTACCTCACTGGGCATGCGTGCACCTCACAGCTGATTTTCAGCTGGTTTGAGGCCTTTTTTGGCCTCCCAAAGGCTTGAGGAAGGCTTCTGCAGGCTTTGCAGGCTGAAAACTAACACCGTTTCATCACTTCCTGTTTTTCTTAAAATGCCGGAAGTGATGAAACGGGGTTAGTTTTCGGCCTGCAAAGCCTGCAGAAGCCTTCCTCAAGCCTTTGGGAGGCCGAAAAAGGCCTCAAACCGGCCGAAAATCAGCTGTGAGGTGCAGTGCAGGTAAGGGGCGGTGGGAGTGGGTGGGTGGGAATTACGCACATGCATAGGGGGCATGGGGGGTGCGCATTGCCTTCTGGCGGCTGGCACATGAGTGCGAGCATGCAAGCGCGCACACAATTTTTGTCATAGGAGCCCAAAAAGGTTAGCCACCACTGGTATAGATTGCTACATATTCTGAGAAAATCCCTCCATAAACTTCCTTGAAGGACTATATTTGTTGTTTTTCAAATACTTTTCAAAGGATACCGACATATCACCAGAATCTGAACAGGATGTGCTCATTCAATATGGCAATAGACCATCGTGATAACACTTAGACTTATATACCGCTTCACAGTGCTTTACAGCCCTCTCTAAGGGGTTTACAGCAGTTTATACCACCTCTGATTTTTTTTCTCTCCCTTTCCTAATTTCACCCTCTTCCAATTGGACGAGTAAGAGAATAGATGGAAGAAAAAGTAAGGGGTAAAAGTAAGTATCTCCAATGTCAGTGGGGGAATGCAAGAGAATCTCATCTGATCTTTAAAAAAAATATGAAGTTGCTGAACTTGGGATCACCCCTCCTTTTAACTGATTGGGAAGCAAAAAAACCAAACATCCTGAAAAACGTAATCACAAACTACTTGCTTAATGTTTCCAAGAAACAAGGCGTATCTCCCTAGTCACTAGGAGCCAACTTTGACTTGAAGTAGACTTTGATCATAGTATGGGCTCCAGGATTAACTGTCCGGTACCCAAATCTGGAAGTACAGATAGTCCTCGACTTACAACACTTCATTTAGTGACCATTCAAAGTTACAACAGCACTGGAGGGGAAAAGTGACTTATGACCTATTTTTCTTACTTAATGATGACCGTTGCAGCATCCCTATGGCCGCGTGATTTACATTTGGATGCTTGACAACTTATTTGTATTTTGTGATGGTTGCTGTGTCCCTGGGATCACGTGATTCCCCTTTTATGGCCTTCTGACAAGCAAAGTCAATGGGGAAGCCAGATTCACTTAACAACCGTGTTACTAACTTAACGACTGCAGTGATTCGCTGAACCAATGTGGCAAGGAAGGTCATAAAAAGGGCAAAAACTCATGTAAGAGATTTCTCACTTAGCAACAGAAATAGAATAGGATAGGATAGGATAGGATAGAATAGAATAGAATAGAATAGAATAGAATAGAATAGAATAGAATACTTTATTGGCCAAGTGTGATTGGACACACAAGGAATTTGTCTTTGGTGCAAATACTCTCAGTGTACATAAAAGAAAAGATACATTCGTCAAGAGTCAAGAATCATCAGGTACAACACTTAATGATAGTCATAGGGTACAATAAGCAATCAGTCATACTAGGAAACAGTCCATATAAATCGTAAGGATACAAGCGACAAAGTTACAGTCCTACAGTCGCAAGTGGGAGGGGATGGGTGATAAGGAGTGATGAGAAGATTACCAGTAATAGTAGTTCAGACTTTGTAAATAGTTGAATAGTGTTGAGGGAATTATATGTTTAGCAGAGTGATGGGAAAAACTGTCCTTGTGTCTAGTTGTTCTAGTGTGCAAGTGATCTATAGCGTCGTTTTGAGGGAAGGAGTTGAAACAGTTTATGTCTGGGATGTGAGGGGTCTGTAAATATTTTCACAGCCCTCTTTTTGACTCGTGCAGTATACAGGTCCTCCATTGAAGGCAGGTTGGTAGTAATTGTTTTTTCTGCAGTCATAATTACTCTCTGAAGTCTGTGTCTGTCCTGTTGGGTTGCAGAACCAAACCAGACAATTATAGAGGTACAGATGACAGACTCAATAATTCCTCTGTGGAACTGGATCAGCAGCTTCTCGGGCAGTTTGAGCTTTCTGAGTTGGCGCAGAAAGAACATTCTTTGTTGTGCTTTTTGATGACATTTTTGATGTTAGGTCATGTGATATAATAGTACCTAGAAATTTGAAGGTCTCTACTGTTGATACTGTGTTGTCTAGTATTGTAAGAGGGCTCAAATGTAGGGCTCAATTGTGATTGTAAGTCGAGGACTACCTGTACATATTCTCCAAGGCTTGAAACACGAGCAAATTCCCAGTTCTTCCACAGGAAATCTAAAGATCTTGTGCATTCGAAGTAGGCCTCTCTCCTCTGCAGTAATTTACACCTTAAGCCTCCAACAAGCATTTTCAACTGCAGCCACCAAGAACTGGAGAAACTGCCTGCACTTTTTTTTGCTTGTCACCTTAAGTTACTAATTGTCTATGGAGGTTCTCAGTCATCCAGGTTGTAGTGTATTCAAATACAGACTTCTAATAGTACATTCCTATTGGTTAGTTAACACAGCGTATTGATTGGTTAAGAACAACAGGTTCCGATTGGCCGCATAAGCGGCGGGAAGTTTAAACACATGCCATTGGTTGCGAGCCGCGAGCAGCCGCTATAAAAAGGGCTGCCATGGCTCGACTTCAGTTGAAGTTACTGGTTGCTAATAAAGAGCTGAATTCAACTCCGGTATTCGAGTCTGCTTTGTCCTGGAGGTAGAACACAGGTCATGGTTGCCCCAAAGGTGCTTTTTGTTTTCAAGAGGCAATTGGACTTTCTGGTTTTTCTTTGAAGACATTTTGCTTCTCATCCAAGAAGCTTCTTCAGCTCTGACTGGATGGTGGGGAATGGAAGGGTTTATACTCCTTGTAGAGAGCTAGTCATTTGAATTCTTTTAGAGAATCATTGAGGCCACTTGGGGGTTTATCTGTGTCCTTGAGGTCCCCTGAGAAGTGCAAATTGGTGTGGAGCCTTCTTGGAACTGTTGAAAGGACTGTGTTGTAGACTGGAGACAGATGATGTTGTATCCCTCACCCTCTATTGAGAGAGGGCTATTCAATTTTTACATAAATGGCCTCTTTAACCCCTCTATCAAATCAGCAATCCTATCTATCTATCTATCTATCTATCTATCTATCTATCTATCTATCTATCTATCTATCTATCTATCTATCTATATCTAATCCTCTCTCTCTCTCTCTCTCTTCTACACATCACACACACACTATAAATATATATATATACACACACACACACACACACACACACACTATATCTATATATCTATATCTGTGTCTGTATCTAGATCTCTATCTCTATCTATCTATCTATCTATCTATCTATCTATCTATCTATCTATCTATCTATCTATCTATCTATCTATCTACAGTCAGAGCTGAAGAAGCTTCTTGGATGAGAAGTGAAAGATCTTCAAAGAAAAAGCAGAAAGTCCAGTTGCCTCTTGAAAAAAAAAAACACCTTTGGGACTTAATAATGTTTGAAGTTTCCCACTGCACAGGAAGATTCCACTTTGCAGTTGGAAAGTTAAATATTGTTTTATGTGAAATGTGTTCCTTTCATGTTTGTAAATTACGTGGCTTGTTGCCTGCTGGCCTCGATGCAAATATGGGGTAATATTGCAATCTGAATTCTCATTAACTTTAAATGCTGCTTAGAAGTTAAAATATGTTTCAGATACCACGGCAGATACCAAAGCTAGATGCTGAGCACATTTTCAAATTAGCCATTTTCTTTTTTTAAAAAAATAAAAATAAATTTCCAGTTGCATATAAATTCAGGCTACTCCCTTATGTGGAACATCAAGCACAAGGGATGTCATTTTCTAAATAAGAAACTACATTATAGAGAGTAGTTACTCTTAATAACATTTGCAGCTGACATAAAACAAGGTTCCCACAGAGCGTGGGATTTTGAATCAAGTGAAGGGGTGGATCTTCTTTGCTCTGAAAATGTTCTGAAATGCAGAATGAAGCGATCGAAGCGATTGGATTTCCCAGATCGAATCAATTGTAGAAACGAAAAGCCAAACCACACAATGGGTTCTCTGATTTGGCAGGAGAAACAACAGGAAGAACAGATTAGATGTCTTCATTTCTGGTGGATGCACTCTTTAAGTTTAAAGCAACGCTGCCAGGGTTTTCATTCTTGTGCTAAAACTCCACATTTTTGCTTTGCTTTGCTTTGTTGGTAGCAGTGCAAGCCAGAGATGGTATTCAGCAGATTCTCACCAGTTCTGGAGAACTGGTGGCGGAAATTTTGAGTAGTTCAGACAACCAGCAAATCCAACCTCTGACTGGCCCCGCCTCCATCTATTTGCTGCCTCCCGAGTCCCAGCTGATCAGCTGATCTTCTTTTGTTGCCCTGCACAGGAGAACAGACCTTGGAAAGCAGGTTAGTGGGGTGGGGAGGGAATGGGGATTTTGTAGTAACTTTCCCCCAGGAGTGGGGAGGGAATGGAGTTTTTACAGCATCCTTCCCCTGCCACACCCACCAAACCACGCCCACAAGCCACATCACGCCCACAAGCCACGCCCACAGAGCCGGGAGTAAAATAAATGGAATCCCACTACTGGCGCAAGCCATTCCATCTCAGGAAATAACTCTAGAATTCCCTCATCACCTGTGACTCGACTGGCTTGCCGATATTATCCTTCCCTGTTAATGCAGGAAGTTGGTGATGAGATCCAAGTGGGCGTTAACATCATATGGTTTTACCACTGCTCAGCAAAGGGTCACCTTTGAAACAGTTGCTGGGTGGTATGTCAAGAAGAAAGCTTACGTAGCCAGCCAATGCCTAGATGACTCAGAACCCAAGATGATATCTTCGGACCCTTATTGACATGGTAGGGTTGCATTCCAGTGAGTCAGTATAGTGTAGACCAAACAAAAGTGTTGAGCCAGGATAAAGTCAAATTCAGTATAATCCATAAGTTCATCTCCTGGTTGAATTATTTACTTCTTCTTTACTTCTTCCCCCAGAAAAAGGGCTGAGAAAATATCTATAGACCTCTCATATCCAGTTTCAACATCTCCCCACTAAAGGGCATTGCATGTCAAAATAACTAGAAACAAAGACAGTTTTTTTCCTCTGCACCATCACTCTACTAAATACATAATTCCCACAGCACTGCCATATGCCTAAGGATATCTAATCATGTAGTAGGGTTCTATTATTATTATCCTTCTCGTCTTTCTTATTACCTACTCCTATTTGCATCTTATGACTGTCACTTGTTGGTTGTATCTTATGATTTATGACTTTGTTGCTTGTATGTATGCTGTGAGTGTATGCCCTGGAGACAAATTTATTCTGTGTCCTATCACACTTGGCCAATAAAGACCTATTCTGTTCTGTTCTGTTCCTTTCCATTCCGTTCCATTCCATTCCATTCCATACTACTCCATACTATTCCCATTCTCTATTCTATTCTATTCTATTCTATTCTATTCTGCAATTTGGCAGTTCAAATTTCACCAGGCTCAAGGTTGACTCAGTCTTCCATCCTTCTGAGGTTGGTAAAATGAGGACCCAGACTGTTGGGGGCAATAGGCTGATGCTGTAAACCACTTAAAGAGAGCTATGAAGCACTATGAAGTGATATATAAGTCTAAGTGTTATTGCTGTTGCTAGTCCTCTATGGCTGCCATTGGTTCCAACTATCAATAGATCATCACTGCTGATTAGAGGGTCTGGAGCTTCTTTAGTTTGAAGACTACAAGAAACAACCATTCTTTGGAAGACTAGTGCTGACAATGGGGCTCCTAAACCAACAAGGTTCATCTTGCTCCTGGCTTATATCCTTACCTGATCCTGAAATAATGCATATTGTCAAGCCATCTAAATAAGATACAGATTAAATTTGAATAAGGAAATACGAGGAACACATACTGCAATTTTGCCATAGCAAACATTTATTTTTCCCGATTTAAACATGTACATAGTCAAAATTTCACTGTGTGGAGGAGCCAAGTTTTCTCCCACCTGAGCTCCCAATTTGCATATCAGCATATCCATGGAGAAGTTCCAAGATATATTGTTTGCATCTGAAAAGTCCTTGGCTTTCTCATTCAGGCTCCTTCCAAACATCTGGCTTTCTGAGGTTTTCTGAGACCTTCGGCAGACCAATCAAGCATCTAAAGAATAGTGGCCCATTGTAAAACAGCAATCACCCTCCAATGCAATTACTGTTAAATCTTCCTCTACCATGGAAAGCTTAAGTTCCAAACTGTCTGTCTCATTCAGTGACATTCTTGGTAACAAACTGAGATTTGGCATGTAGCACGCTGGATAATTTTTGACATTTTGAGGAAGCATCTGCTATTCCCACGTGATGGATCCAGGCACACTAATGGGCTAACAGGAACTTTGTTGATATATTTCTTTGGCTGCAGGAAATGGATGCTGGTAAGACAAGGAACTCAGTGTCTTCCACTTCAAGGACACAGTTTGAGATCAGTTGTTTGAGTTGCAAACTTGCTGCCTTTAAAGTTGACTTTAGAATGAAGGGTTTGAAGACTGCTTTAAAGGGAAATTTGAAGCTTATCAATATTGACATGTACTCAATTAATGTTCTTGCAGTATTAAAAGATTCATTGATTTCTGGATTCCAATGGTATAGTTTGTTAATGGAGAGAAACTAGTTTGTTGCAGCGATTTAAGGCATTAGGCTAGAAATTGGAAGACTATGAGTCTCCACTTGGGCAGAAAAGGAATTGCTTGATTTTGGGCCAGTTCTTGGTGCTCTCTGAACTTGTTTGTTTGCTTGCAGATGTTGCCTTACCCAACTAGGTAATAGCAGAGCTGTGATCGCATAATGGTTAGAATGCAGTATTGCAGGCTAACTCTGCCCACTGCAAGCAGTTCAATTCTCACCAGCTCAGGGTTGACTCAGCCTTCCATCCTTCCAAGATTGGTAAAATGAGGACCCAGATTGATGGGAGCAATGTGCTAATTCTGTAAAATCACTTAAAGAGGGCTGTAAAGTGCTTTGAAGCAGTATAGAGGTGCTATTGCTATTGGCATCATCAGTGCTAATGAGTGTAGGGTTTTTGCTCCCTGTTTTTTCCTTGCTTAGGCAATTGTTTTCTGCTTGATTGTTTGCCTGATGTCAATCCCTGCTTATCTGGATATTGGCAGCTGGAGAGGATGCATTCTGGTCTTTTTGTTTCCTTCTTAGGGCTTTTTTTTTTGTCTCCTTTGAATGGTGTGTAAATATGGTTTATCCTATGTGTCCATTGATGGCTGATTTGTCTAAATGCCAAGCTTCCAGAAATTTTCTAGCATTTTTTTATTTAGTTTGATTGAGGATGCTGACCATGTCTTCTGCCTGTTTGTCCTACATTACAGTCCTTACACTGTATGTTGCAGAAATGTCTGCAAGAAAACAGTAAAGCTCAGACAACACTAAGCACTATATATTTCAACCCTGAGCTATAAATATTCTCTTACATCATTCTGTCTCTCTCCGTCTCTCTCTCTCTCTCTCCTAGGAAGAAGGTAAAAGCAAGCCAGTCTTCAGCCTCCATTGCCAAAACCTTAGGGGTTGGCCCTTTGGAGGGGGGCATCTGGATCTTGGTGTAGATTTCATTCCAGAGGGCATGTGCTGTTACAGAGAAGCACAACCAGTGGTGAGATTCAAATTTCTTAACCGGTTCTGTGGGTGTGGCCTAATTTATGGGTGTGGCTTGGTGGTCATGTAACTGGCTGGATATGGCTTGCTGACTGGGCATGGCTTGGTGGTCACATGACTGGCCGGGCGTGACTTGTATGTAAATATTGTAAACATTTATGTAAATATTGCATTTTTTATTTAAAAAAGAGCAACTTTTACTCAAAATCAGGCAAAGCAGGCAAGCAGATTGAGTTGCTCACAGAATCACAGAGTCACTCACAGATCTACCTTTCTGCAACCTGCTACCTGAGTCTGTCACATCACATTTGTTTGCAAGCAAACTCATAACATTTGATAGCAAGCAAACTCACAAAATTAGCTCACAATACACCATGCATGTAAATATTGAATGAACAAATAGAAACCATGACTTTTGTTTCTGATCTAGTTTAGTATGACCCCATTCCTTTGACTTTCAGGATATACATATTAGAAAAGGAGAGGGGGGAAAAGACAATGACATTCTACAGTGCTGGGGAAATGTATATATAAGCTCCATATTATTCTATACCCATATGACTTCTTGATCTTCCTCCACTTTAGCAGACTGTTTATCATAACCAGATGGGTTGGCATTTTGCCTTTATTTACCCAGGTTCAACGGTCCAATAAACAAGAGAAGGAGGGGGAAAATGTTGGCAACGGGTTTGAGGCCTATAACTGATGAAATAATGATATGTAAATAAAATAAGGAAGGTCAAGGGAGAAAAGTCTTAGCCAATGCAGTTTTAGAAGAACATGAAATAGGAACCAAACATTTCTACTTAAATGAACTATTATACGGGTGGCCTCAATTTGTAAGCAGCATCCAATGGCTACCAGGACACACTGTTCCATAGCCATGAACATTTCACCTCTAAAAAAATCTGGTTTTGTTTCTGATATACACCCCCTACACACCCCTCTTAATCGGGAGGCACTTAAGGCAATGACATGCATTAAGTCCAAATGTCTATTCTTCTGGGTACAGAATGTTACCAATGTACAGTTTTCAATGTTATTCCAAGCACTGTTTTTGTTTTGTTATGAAGGTCCCCAAATTGTCACATTAATGTTGTTTTTCTTGAGATTGTGCTCACTGTAAAGGTTTGTTTCCCTGGTGAATTCAGATGGGATTCCAGGTTCTGCTTTTCTCTCCTCAAGGCCTGATATATCGCCATTGTCAGCATCTACACACCAACTTTCAAAACCCCAGGTGAAGACAAGGGATGTTCCTACGAGGACGTGGACCAGATTATTCAAACAATCCCCACCAGTGACAAACCTGTCATTCTGAGCAACTTCAATGCTAGGGTGAGGTGAGACAGCAACAACTGGAATCCGAATGGAACAATTTGGCATGGACAACATGCTTGGGCCATCTCACTGTGGCCATCTTGCCATGGGACAACTCACTGAAGGATAATTCCATACGGGATCACTCAATGCAATAAATATTATCCACCACTGTTTCTTCAACATTATTGCCATTGATAAAAAAAAAAACCAGTAGTGGATAACATTTATTGAGCTGAGTTATCCTACATAGATTGTCCCATGGTGAGTTCTCCTGCAGTGACTTGACTGTGGAGAGGTGTCTCACAGCCTACGGCAAGATGGCTGCAATATGGCCACACCAGGTTGACCACGGCAAGATAGTAATGGCAAGATGGCTGCAGTGCATTGGCTGTGGTGAATTGTCCTGGACCCAACTGGGATGAAGTCCTTGGGTTGTAAAACTAAGTAGCTGTTATGGCCTGTGGGCTGCCAGCAGAGCTAGCAACAGAGTCAGATGAGGAGGAAGTTGAGGGAGAGCCTGGGCCAGCTTCAGAGCCTTTGGAAGGCTCTGATAAGGAAACAGCATCAGAGGCATTCTGTCCCAGGTAGTCAGTCAGCTGAGTGAGGAGGAGGAACAGATGGGGCCCATCCCAGATACACGTATGTTCAGAGAGGAAAGGAGAGGAGAGCAAAGGAAAGCAATAAGCCGGCTCTCAGGGAAAAGCAGATGTAAACATTAGCCGGCCCCTCCCTGGCTGGGAAATAAATAGGAGGGGTTTGGGAGTGGCCAGTTGTTGTTCATTTTCTGGTATACAGCAAGCAATTCAGATTTCTTGGCCAGAACCAGGTTTGTCGGGATTCATTATGTTTGGTTTTTGTTTATCCACGTGAATAAATGACTGTTCCTGCCCTGTTCTGAAAAGGGGTTTGTTTTGCTCGCGAGTAAGTGGCTTATCATTACTTGCAATGGCTGGGTCAGAACAGTAGCAATGGCCGGCTTCTTCTGAGCAAATGGGCCAAGCACAACCTGTGCGAATTTGCAAACTTGTGCTGGGGTGGCTAGTAATGCTCAGTCATCATGACATTTGTATCTCCACAAAACTGAAAATCTAAAGAGCTGTGGCTCACCCTTCTCTCCTACACAGATATGAATTCTGCACTCTGCACTGAAGGCCAATGAAACAACTGGAGAAATTTCACATGCATTCTCTTTGCTCCATCCTTGGAAAAATTCCTTGTGCGTCTAATCACACTTGGCCAATAAAGAATTCTAATTCTAATATCCCTTTGGGAATAAGAATATTGTGCCTTGTGAGGGAAAAGAAAAATGTGGTGAAAGAAAAATGAAGGGATGTATTGTTTTGGTTTTTGTGCCTTCTCATTGATAGACCGACTAAAAACTCAGCAATAAGGACGTTTGGGGAATAGGCACTGTCCTCTGCATATCTGTCTGAATTAAATCTAAATAAAGCTTTAATCCAATCTGGATAATATCGTGATTTTTTTTCAGTCAGCAGAAATGCAAGTTCAAACTACAAATGTAAGCAATCTTGCAATGGATATGAGGATGGGGGAGGGGAGGAGAGAAGCAACCAACAATGTTTTGTATAATAACAGGGGAAACTTGAAAGCCTCATTATCACATTGCTGGATCAATATAGGAATTATCCCAGTGTTGTAGCTGAGTGTTTTCCAAACTTGGTAACTTTCAGATATGTGGACTTCAAGTCCCAGAATTCCCAAGCCAGCATGCTGTCTAGAGAATTCTGGGAATTGAGGTCCATATTGTAGGAAGTTAGCACCCACTCCTCTCCTAGAAAAATGAAATATCCTAGGAAATATTAAAAAGGAAGAATGTGTAAAAAGAGTAGAAACTCAGAAGCAGAAGGTCACCCCACCCATTTTTGTTAATGGGTGGGTCATTAAGGCCTGGGCCAAAGTATTCTACATAACAAAGGCCTCTGCCTATCTCACCACCTGGCTTGGGAAGAGTGCATCAGCCAGCACTCAGGTGAAGCCATGTGGTCTAGACAAAGCCTACAAAGTTAGCTAAGACCCCCACCCATGAGAGTCTGACAGCCAATGGGATACATTTCTTACACAGGAACAAGAAACACTAAGGTGGGGCCTAACAGAGGGTATATAACTAAGGGTCTCTCAGCATCTTGCCCCTTCTTTTCTCACCCAACATCTTGAAGCATGTGATCGTCCTTTTCACTTTGGAGCTCCAAGCCATGTGGTCCTGTCCACCATTAAACCATCTTTCCAAATAGCCTCCATGTTTCCAGTGTCTTCTTCCCCACTTGGAACTGAACCCAGAAGGATAATTCTTCCAACAATACATTTTAAACTTAACTAGTTTGGAAAACACTGAGAAGTATAACTCTGGCTGCCATCTTCCTCCTTGGAAATACAGGTAGACTTACATCCACAACTGAGCCCAAAATGTCCACTGCTAAGCAAGACAGTTAAGCGAATTATGTCCGTTTTACAACCTTTCCTGCCACGGTTGTTAAGTGAAACACTGCAGTTGTTAAGTTAGTAACACAGTTGTTCAGTGAATCTGGCTTCCCCATTGACTTCGCTTGTGAGAAGGTCTCAAAAGGGCATCACAGAACCCCAGGACAGCTGTTGCCAACTGGTGGGCCAGGGACCACTGATGGTCTGCGAGAAAATTTTGGTGGTCCACAGAGAAATGTCCCCCTCAAAGCACTCCCCCCAAAGCAATTAATCCAGGCTGCATGAGAACACAAGGCTGCGCCGCCCACATGGCCCGCCCACCTGCTGGCCCCCACCCTTCAGCGGAGCACAAATCTTACCTTGAGTAGAGCCACTCAAGATGGAACTGGAAGGTAAGACCAACGGCGGGGGAGAGAAATCTGCCCCGGGGTGACTTGCTGACGTTGGTGGGAAAGTAGGTCCCATATTCCAGAGCTGCAGTAGTCACAGGACTGGCCCTTTGGTCATCCTGGAGCAGCTCCTCCAGTCCACGGCAGGCCGGTGCACCCGGGTGGAGGAGCAGCTCCTCCGGGATGTCCAAAGGGCCAGTCCTGCAACTACTGCAGCTCTGGAATATGGGACCGACTTTCCCACCAACGTCAGCAAGCCACCGTCAGTCAAAATTCATATTAGTGGTCCGCGGGATTTAAAATTATGAGTTTGGTGGTCCCTGAGGTCCAAAAGGTTGGCGACCCCTGCTCTAGGACACTGCAAGCATCACAAATATGAGGCAGTTGCCAAGCGTCCAAATTTTGAGCATGTGACACAGTCGTAAGTGTGAAAAACGGTCATAAGGCACTTTTTTCGGTGCCTTTGTAAGTTCAAACAATCGCTTAATGAACGGTTGTAAGTCAAGGATTGCCTGTAAGTCGGACTTCCGGTTTGTCGGCTTGGCGGCAGGGATTCGCGAGCTGCGCGATCCCTGCTGCGCTAGCCGCTTTTGGTGCTCGATCCGGACGGGTCCGGAGCTAGGCCCTGCAGGGGCAGCTGAAGATAGGGGATCCGGAGAGGGGTTTGGGGGTGTTGCAGACCCCCTCCCCAGCCGGCAGAACCCCTTTTCCCAAGACAGTGCAGCGGCGGTCCGCAATAGCCGCCACAAAGAAGCTGGCAGCCGGGTAAGAATGCGCAGGAGGAAGTGGAGAAAGTTTTGAAAAAGAAAGTTTTTCTTGGTTCCCAGGACTCTAAGACATATTTAACAAAATTCCTGAAAATTATGACTTTCTGAATGATACCTTCTAGAAGAGAAAAAAAAGCGGCAGTTTGGTGGTGCTGAAAGGAAAGTTTACTCTCCTTCCATACGGAATTAATAAGCTGATATTAAGAAACCTATTTTTTTTAGGTAAAAACTGGATTTAAGTGATGAGTGGGAAGGGAGAGGACTAAAAAAAAAATATTCGTATGCTGAGACTTTGTTGGAGGAGATGCCTTAAGGATTTGAAGACTGAAATATATTGCAATAAGACTTTAAGAAACAGATTTGGACTTTCTTTTTTCTGATTGATACTACCCCAGGAGGAGAAAGTGAGAACTCTGCCTTGGTTTAGACTGATTGATAACTTTGGGACTGTTTTATTTTTTTTTGGAATATTCTGGTTGTTGTAAGAAGAAAGAAGGGGAAAAGAAAAGAAAAGATTTATAATGGCTTTTTCTGTTGAGGAACTGAGAAAAGAATATGAGCAAGCAAAAAAATGGTAAAGATGGTTTGAAAGAAGCCTTCCTTTTTTTTAGAAATGGCGCTATTAACTATCAACAAACATTACAACAGATGAAGACAGCAGAAGAAGAAGAAGGAGAGAGGAAGCCATTTTTAATGAATCTCAGAATCCGACCAAGAAAGAAGGAAGAGGAAAGGAAGAGAAATAAAGGACTTAAGATTTAAAAAAACACTTAAGAAAGGGAAAAATAAGGTGCAAAATCAATATAATGATAGAAAACAAAAGGGAAAAGGAACACGACAGAGAAGGGAAGCCAGTAAGGCAGAGGCTAGAAGAAGGTGGGGTAGAAAGGTTTGTTGGGAGAAGAAAGGAAGGGAAAAGGTGGAGAAAAGCTACAAAGTTTTGAAACTAGATGGGAAAAAGGAATCTTTTTAGGGATAAAGGTAAAGTATAATTTCTTCAAAAAGATTTTGCAAGGTACATAAGATGATATTGTAGCATTGTATTAGAAATAGAAAACTTAAATGGTTTAAGAGTTGATAAGAGATTAAAATGTTGAAATGTTTAATAATGATTAGTTTTAAAATTTAATAATATGAGAGTAGGCTTAGAATATTGAGTTTTAATTAAAGAGTTTAATAAGATTATGGTATTGATGTTATTATAAAATTTTATTATAGTATTTGTTTTTTGGAAAAGGCAATGGGAATGTTATAAGATGCAATATTTAGATCTATTGTTTAACTATGTATTTAATTATTTTGGATGTACTATTTAGATAGAACGTACCAAGCAGAATCGGATTGGGTATTGGATGTTATTTTAAATGTTAATTTGATTAATTTAGGGGGAGATAGAAAGGCATCATACTCTGATTAGTGATTTCAGGAGAAACTCTTTTTTTATAAGGAGCGAGACAAAGGGACAATAAAGAATGGACAAAAGATACAAATATAATGACTCAAATTAAGATGATTAATTAAGATAGAATTAAGAAGAGTGAAATGTGTGGAGAAGTTAATATAGAAGATTCAGAATGGTAAATAAAATAAGTAATGACATGTAAGATGAGCATGAATATAACTGAAGTCCATGAAGAGAGAGATACCTGGGGCTAAGTTACTTTCCAAAAGATTTTTTTATGTTTTGTGTGTTGTGTGTATATGTTTTTTTGGGGGGGAGAATTAATAAAACCTTGCAGAAATATAGAATGAGAATAATGGTAACTAAGTCAGAAAGAAATAGATGAAATAATAATAATGAAATTGAATAAGAGTAAAGAGAAGTAAAGAGAAATTGGATAAGAGGTTTTTGTATGTTTATATGGAAATGGTTTAAAACAGAATTATAGTGTATAAAATAAGGTTTTATCTGACGTTAAATTTATAATGGAAAAAGGTTTAAGCATGTAATGGTTAATGATGATTTGTGTGTTTTTGAAAAATCAATAAAACTTGTTTAAAAAAAAAAAGGATTGCCTGTAAGTCCAAAGATGCATTGTTCCTGGAATATTGCACTAATCATCCTTTTAACTCATGTTACCCCATTTTTAAAAAGATTATACTCCCTGCTGTATGTCTCCATGGCACTGGCTGTGCAGCTCCGCAGCAAGTTCATTATTTCCATCTGCCCGTGCTCCTCCTTCCCACCCTCCCATCTTTTTAGGTTTCTCTTAGCCTTGATTCGTTTAGCTTTCTCCTCCTCCCTCTTTCTCGTTCACTTACTACAATTACCTCTGCTCTCAGTTGGACAAGTCACCATCAGTGGAGTGCCAAACAGAAGGCTCCCTGGTTTTGCAGCAGCTTCTCTAAAGAAAAAATATCCTATGTAACCTACAGCACACTCTCTTCCCGGCTGCGTTTGTTAAGCTTTGGTTACTGGTCAGGGACTCCAAACTGCTGTTAGAACAGTGAGAATCTTAACAGGAAGTTGAACCCCAAACATGTGGCTTTTGTAACTTCTCTCTTCCCTGCCACCTTTCCACCACCCCCACCCCCCTGAGAATCAAACTAAAATCTCCAGTGAGAAAAGAAAGCATCTCTTCTGCAGAGACTTCTTTGCAGAACAGAAATCCATTGCAGAAATCCTTCCTTTTGGTGCTGCTTTGTTTTATGCCACTCTGAAGCCCTTTCTGGTTCAACACAGCTGCCCTATCCCAAAGAAACAGTGGGTATATTATATCTGACTTTCCTCACAAGAAGAAGAAGAGGGGGGGGGGAAAGAGAGAGGGGGGGGGAGGCAGGAAATTAGGATTAGCCATGTGGTTTGACTTTCAAACTGTATTTCCTTACAAAAAAACTCAACTTGTGGTTGTGGTTGAAAGGACAAAAGGGGACTCTATTCATTTTGCCATGCAGGGGTCCTGGAACAGATCTACATGAAAAAAAAATTGGTCATCAATCTCCAGTATTACTTAATGTCCTTTTTTTTTTTTTTCAACCAGGAGTCTAACTGAAGGATGTAGTGAAACATGGCAAGATCCTCAAATGCCCTTTAGGGTTCTAGTACAGTTTCAAACTTCTTCTGGATGATATGTGTTCACCACCATTTGTTCCTTGCTCTGTAAGTGATGGATTCAGAGAATTGGGTACATGTTCCTGGGAAGAATGAGGTTTTAGAATATCTGGATTTTTTCCATGTGGGGGGGAAGGAAAGTGATGGGTGCCATATTATCTTTCTCGCCAGTGGTGTTGTGCAGCTCTTGCTGGTTTGTACTGGCTGTTCTGGTTGGGGTTTGTGGATGGACATTAATTCTGGTTTTCCTTCAGAGCTGATGAAGTGTGATCTGGATCTGGAGAACATTGACACCTGCATAACCACATTCTGGTCAAAATGCAGATAAAGAGGCTAGCCGGGGTGAAACAGGCTCACATTAAATCGTAACTAAGATGGAGTTTCTGGTTGCGGATGAAGATCAGTGTTCCAATACTTGAGGGGCTGCCACAGAGAGGAAGGGGTCAACCTATTTTCCAAAACACCTGAAGGCCAGACAAGGAATAATGGAGGGAAACTGATCAGGGAGAGATTTAACCTGGAAATAAGGAGACATTTTCTGACAGCGAGAACAACCAACCAATGGAACAGAAGTTGCCTTCAGAAGTTGTGGGGGCGTCATCACTGGAAGCTTTCAAGAAGAGACTGGACTGCCATATGTCAGAAATGGTGTAGGATCTCCTGCTTCGGTGGGGAGGGGTAGACCTACAAGGTCCCTTCCAACTCTTAATCATGGTTTTCCACAAATATCAGTCCTAATAGTTGCTTTAGATGATGTCAGAGTCCCACTGAAGGAGCTGCTCTGTGACTTGTGCATTCTCCTAGACTTATGGATCTTGTTGGAATAGCAGTAGAAGCCATGAGTTTGACTTTTGGTCAATAAAGGAGAATATTTGTAGCTCAGGTTTAAATGAGGGGTCCTTGGTGCTCTCTGGGTTTGCTTGTTTTGTTGTAGTCATTTTATTACCCAAACTAGGCAACATCACCATTTATTCTGCTCTGCAATTGATTGGTTGTATGCTGGGGTGGGATTCAGCCGGTTCCAACCAGTTCGGGCGAACCTGTAGTTCCGGCAGTTAGTTGGCCCTACCCACCTGCCCTTGCTGTAGTCTGTCCTTTATTTCCGTGTTTTGCAGCCTAGCTCATTCGCATGGCACAGCAGATTGTTGTGCCTCAGCTGTTTCACTCTCAGGGGCTGCAGCAAAAGGTAAGTGTTAAGAGCTGAAAAATGGGCAGTTTTCAAATGCTGTGCACACAAAGCACACACTTACCGAACCAGTTGTTATACCGGTTAAATCCCACCCCTGGTTGTATGGGT
The DNA here is from genome assembly GCF_049901735.1 of Notechis scutatus. Classification (NCBI taxonomy): domain Eukaryota; kingdom Metazoa; phylum Chordata; class Lepidosauria; order Squamata; family Elapidae; genus Notechis; species Notechis scutatus. Next base: position 195,015,055 of record NC_142011.1, read on the forward strand.
TTACCTTTCACTTTTTTGTTGACCCCGGATAGTTGCTACAACTCTGAGAAGAAATAGCTCTGCCGATTGACAATGCAGGGAGAATAGAGGAGGAAACTCACCCAACACTTATCACAAACTCTGTGCACCTGTGAGCTTCAGCTAAGCTACTCTGAACTAGGCTTAGTACTTATTCTGAATAGTCCTACATTGTAATTATAAACAGACTGATAAAAAAAGGCCACAGGCATGGAAGAAGATTTGATGGGATATCAGGAGCACCTTCTTGCACCCTCTAGGCACCGCTTTGAGCCTGTAAGCTGTTAATTAGACAACCTGAGAGCTAGCTGAGCCCACTTGTTTTTATCCATCCGTATCATTCCCATCCCCCTTAAGGTCACAAGTTGTCTTCCTGTGGAAGGCAAGATATAGTAGGAAAGTTAAGCAAAGCTGATGAGATTTACCGATCCTTTTCTTTAATTTGGCCTGAAGCTTTACCGCCTACAGAAGAACTGGTTGATAGTGCTTCATCTCGTAAAAATACAATGCCTTCAGCAAGCTAAAAGTTCATGGAAACGGCAAAGCTTGTCATCACTTGTACACACACATGCTCCTTGCCTCTTCTTACAAACCACCCAGAATTGCTCAGGGGGTGTGTGTGTGTATGTGTGTGATTGTGTATGTGTGTGCAGAAATTTGATAAACATTCTTACACAAGGAAGAAACTTTGGAGAAATATCTTTAAGTGCAGGAGAAGGATTGAAGTTAAGAAGAAAGAAACTTGAAGGAGTTGCATGACTTTGGCAATTAATTTTATAATGAAAAGTGTGATTTTCCAAGCTGGAATATAGCCCCCCCCCCTTTTTTTTTTAACTTGATCCACTTTTGGACCTATGGAAATGAAGAAGAGTTGTTGTGTTCGCAGGAGCAAGATATTGGAGGAAGCCACACAAACCCAAATCTATTTTGCATGAACTCTCCCTTTCCTTAATCCTTCCACTAACTGGATTCACATATCGATACAACACAGTAACCCTGTCAATAACCTGGTTAAGAGTGCAATGTAAACATAGCCCATATTGTTTATGAACGGATCATCAATGAAAATTTTCAGGAAAACTTTCTATGACCACTAGATGGCAGCAAAGAGATAGGAAAGACTCTCTGCTGTCCTCTAGTGGTTGTTTATATGTTTATATGTTGTTTATATGCAGGTCATATGTAATATGTCTACTTTTCTAAAACAGTTTTTCTCAATTCAGCAACTTAAAGCTACGTGGACTTCAGCTCCCAAAATTCTCCAACTAGAATGTTAAAGTTGCCGAATTGAAAAAAAAAAGGCACACTGATATAAACCCTGAAACATTAAAAGTATGCCTCAAGAACCAAAAAGTTTGGGTACACATATATTCTTATAGGACTTATAGACATCTACAACTGTTATATCACATTTGTGTTAACTAGAGTTGGCAATAGTTTCTCTCCTACTGCAATTTGCTGCAGCAGTGGTTTCTGGAACCATATTATATACCAGTAGCACAATTAAGTTCAAACAGCTTTAATGTATTTTGCAATATTTGGATCCAACTTCATCACAAATTTTCAGGCCATGGGAGGTGGTGGTTTGTCATTTTAACAATCTGTAGTGGCACAGTCCCAAAAAAGCAGGTCAGAAAGAGAAAAATATGAGTTTACATATTCAGTTATGGCTATCTCAAGGGACTTCTAGATTTTTCCAGAGAATCTGGGAAAGAAAAGTTTGTAATTATGTTCTTTTCAATACATAATGCATCCTTATTTCCCTCCAATTACAGGAATTGTAAACATTTTTTTTCAATAGCTTTTATTGCTGCCTTTTACAAAATCACAGTCTTATGGCAGCTGAAAGTTTATTTGCCAAATGAAGGGGTGTTACAATAGGGCAACTCCATTTGTGTTTCTAAGGCCATGTAATGGCATAAACACAGTGGTGGGATTCAAAATGTTTTACTATCAGTTCTGTGGGCATGGCTTGGTGGGTGTGGCAGGGGAAGGATACTGCAAAATCCCCATTCCCTCCCCACCCCACTAACCTGCTTTCCAGCTCCGTTCTCCTGTGCAGGACAACAAAAGAAGACCCAGCCAATCAGCTGGGACTCGGGAGGCAGAGAATAGATGAGGGTGGGGCCAGTCAGAGGTGGGATTTCCTGGTTCTCTGAACTACTCAAAATTTCCACTACCGGTTCTCCAGAACTAGTCAGAACCTGCTGAATACCACCTCTGCATAAACATACAAAGGGGTATAACATATGTAACATAAACTGTTGTTGAATCAAGTGTGCATTCAAACAAGATTATAATAATTATAAATTAAAGAGACCAAAAGGCTCTCATAATGGGACCATGACCTCATCCCAGTTTAGGGAATAGCAGTCAAAGCAAAAGAAAGACTGACTTTGTGTTAAGGCTAAGAAATGGGCCCAGTGAAAGCCATAAAGATTATGTTTTCTGTTACTGGGAATCATTGGCTTTCTTTAACACAACAAACAAGTTGCAAACTTCCCAGTCATGTTTTTACCCTGCTGTGTTATTCAAATCTTGTCTATTAGCAGGGTTTATTGTTGCAGATCGACAAACAAAAAATAGACAAGTCTATAAGATAGTCATCGAGGGGGAAGAAGAAAGAGGCACAGTTCATTTCACTGTGGATGTGCACACCACTGAACAGGACCAATTTGTGCGATATATCAAGCTGACGTCTGCAAAAGTTTTGGATGCTCCATTACATGGTTTTATGCAGTTGGCTGCCATTTGAAATACCAACTATTATTTTTTGAAGAACTTTAATTTAATTTGAGGGGTCCCATGGCATACATCTGAAAGCATGTCAGGCAGCATTCCCCGAGTCAGAATGTTGGACTAGGGCCAACTGGATCCAACTTCTGTCAGTCTTTTGAGGTAGTCTAGACAGGAAACCAAGACCATGATTAATAATACTATCTTTATTGTAAGGTTACAGTAATAGAAACTTGCAAGTTTGAAAGGACTTCTCTCCTCACTTATATCTACTTTCCAAAGAAAGAAGGAGGGTCAATTTTGAGATGCTTCCTCTACTCCCACCCTTCCTTTGGATTCAGATTCCTCTTAGAAGATCATTGTCTTAAGCTCTAGGTCTTCCTCCTATCTCCCAAGGTTAATCTCACAGTCCTTTGCATCTTCAAACCCATTGTTGGCCATGGAATCTTCATGGGTGATTTTGGAGTACAAAATCCGTCTGAGCCCAGCTTACAATAGTTTACAAGCTTGTTCTTGTGGAAATACAATTTACAAGAGGGAGAACTATATATGCCAGGGGTGTCAAACTCAAATTCATCGGGGGCCGCATCAGCAGTTTGGTCCCCATCAAAGGGCCGGTTGTATCTGTAGGTCTATGTGTCCACTCTTTATTATCATAAATTAATGTCACTGCATTCAATTATTACTGTTTTTGTAATAATGTAAGTAATAACTAGCTCTGAAAGCAGAAACATAGTCAGAATAATGACAAGTAGATATTCAAATGTACAATTATTGTACAATGTATTGAAAAATGTTTTTGGTAACAAACATTAATTTTTTTAAACATACAAATATTGCCAAACACTGTTTATTAAACATATGGAAAACACAAGGCATTACCTTTTCTTTAACTTTACTGACTAGATGGCTGACATCGTTTTCCTAAGGTCAGTCCATCGATGTTTGGCGTTAGGTCTTGTGCTGTAGCAATCCGCAAAACAGCATGGAGGTTATCATCAGTGATGCGTGATCTGCCCCCTCCATTTACTTTACTTACCTTTTACTTCTTTCTTTCTTTTACTTCTTTCTTCTTGCTCCTCTCCATGGCGTCCGCGCGCTCCTCTGATCCCTGGAGATGTCGGGCGGACGTCACGTGATGACGTCACGTCCGACACCCAGGGAGCAGTGCGGGGCAGGAAGAAGTCGGGCCAGGTCCCGGAAGGTAAGTAATTTTTTTTTTTTAACTTGAGCCATTTTAAAATGAATTTACTCCGTGCAGGCACGGAGTAAATTCATTGAAAAAAAGGGGAGGCTGCAAGGCTGGCGGCGGCACCGGGCCATCAGGCGAGGTCTGGCGGGCGGATTTGGCCCGCGGCCTTGTGTTTGACACCCTGATATATGCCATGGTGCTTTTGGGGGGGAGGGAAGAAACAATATCAATAGTAACATGATAGAAGGATGCGGCCACTCCTGGTAACCCAGGTTTTATTCTATTTCTCACAATGGGCAACAAATATACTCATTAGAAAAATAGGTACCACTTCTTCATATTCTGTAATTCCCAAAACAGTTTCAGAGAATAATTATCTCCCAGGGTGCAAAGAAAAAATACCTGCTGCAAACTCCATGTGGTATTAAGAAAGGCATCCAGCCAGTAAATGCACCACTTCATCCAGTCACCCAGACTTTACCCCCAAATTAAGGGATTACAGGAGATGATAGATAGATAGATAGATAGATAGATAGATAGATAGATAGATAGATAGATAGATAGATAGATAGATTAGATCACAGTGACAGATGAGAGTGAGATATGAGAGATAGAGATTTAGAGAGATAAATTATATGAGAGATTAGATAGATGAGAGAAAGAGCTAAATTATGAGAGAGAAATTGGATGGATGGATGGGTGGGTAGGTGGGTGGGTGAGTGGGTAGATAGATAGAGAGAGAGAGAGAGAGACAGACAGACAGACAGACAGACAGACAGACAGACAGACAGATGATAGAGATTAGATGAGAGAGAGAGATGAGAGAGAAATTAGATAGATGATATTTAGAGAGAGTAAGAGATAAATTATAGGAGAGATGAGATAGATAAGAGATGATAAGAGATAAATTATATGAGAGAAGAGATGATAGAAGATAGAGATAAATTATACGAGAGAGAGATGAGATAGAGAGGGTGGGGACAGAATAAAGCACTTGGATTGTTCTTCCCTCCTTCTCTATCAACTCTGATTTCTTTTCAATAAAGAAAATATGAGAAGTTTGATCTCAGGATAGCTTACTTTGGCTTCCCCAAAAGTAAAAAAATTAATTTGGAATTTTCAAGTCAATTTCATTTCAATGACAGTCTTGATCCATCCAAAAAGTGAAAGGTTTTGGGCCCCTATTGACCCTGAAGGACAGCTACACCTTCTGGATGCTGATGGCATATATCCAATAGAAGAGAAGGGGATCCATATGTTTAAATGTCAGCCTAATGAGCCCCATTAAACACATAAGAGGTCTAATCAAGCCGCCCTTCAAGTAGCAAACCTTTCCATTTCATTGGCTTTTGTCAATACCGCAGATTGCATCAACATCAAACTTGTCCTGAGGACATGCCTGTTAGAAACAAAGCAGGATGATGGGATTAATTTCCCTGCCACCCTTTCTCTTAATTTAAACCAGCTCCTTCCAAAATCTATATTTCAATATCTTTTTTTTTTATTGTTGTGCAGGGAAATGGAGTAATTATACATTTCACAATGACTATCGTAATTGCAAACAGGAGTTTGGGAGGAAGGAAAAGTTATTATGCTGGATGCAGCTGAGAGAGAGAGAGAGAGCACTCATGTTGGACCTTAAAGTAATTAGGGGTTTTTTTTGGGTGGTTTGATTTTGAATTTTTTTCCTCTTCATCTGTCTTCGAGGGGTGCATTCAAACCGGCTTTTATTGTGCAATCAGACCCCCTTGTCTATCCTTTTTCTTTTCCAGAGAAATCCTGTTAAAGAGGCAAAGAAAAACAAAAGTGACATAGCAAAATTAGAATTTGTCTGTGGGGATTCTCAGCCATCCAGGTCATTGTTGTCTCAAAGGTGCTTTATCAAAAGGCAACTGGACTGTTTTTTTCCAAGAAGGAGGAGGAGGAGGAGGAAGGAGGAGGAAGAAGGAGGAGGAGGAGAAAAAGAAGGAGGAGGAGGAGGAGGAGGAGGAGGAGGAGGAGGAGGAGGAGGAGAAGAAGAAGAAGAAGAAGAAGAAGAAGAAGAAGAAGAAGAAGAAGAAGAAGAAGAAGAAGAAGAAGAAGAAGAAGAAGAAGAAGAAGAAGAAGAAGAAGAAGAAGAAGAAGAAGTAGTTTCATTTCTCATCTGGCAGGATGATGGGGGCGATGGAAGGATTAGTTTTGACAGGATGGTACTGGGGTCTTGGATAAGAAGTGAATCATCGTCTTCTTCTTCTTTAAAATAAAAAGTGTCCAGATGCCTTTTGAAAAAGTACCTTTGAGGCAAAATAAGAATTCTTTGGCTGGTATGACCCAACATGCAGTGGGTTGTTCAGCAACAATTCCATTTGATGTTGGGCACCTCCCTGTGCTTAATCTTATTTTCGCGTGCAAGGACACCTGCATGAGCGAAGAGGGTTCAGCCCGGAGCTGATTCCGGAAACTGCCAGAAAAAGACTTGTGCGTGAATGCCCTCAGTCAGAGCATGAACGCCACACTCCACCCTGCGCACATTCTCCTAAAATCATCTACTCCTTTGAAAGACATTCAAAGGCACGTTCCCTTTTTTATCAGAGTGAATAGGAACTGTTAACAACTCAACATTCTCCAACTGGCACTCGTGTGTGCTGAAAATAGCATCTTTTGGCCTAGAGCCAAGTGGAGAAGAAGGCTTGGAGGCTGTTCCTTCCTCAAAGCTTCATTGGTGTTATGCCAGTGGTGGAATTCCCCATTGTAGTGGGGAGAGCCGATGTGAGGATTGGGGTTGGGGGAGAATGGAAAAAGAGAGAGAGAGAGAGAGATTGTTTCTCAGAGAGGCCAGTTGGCTTCTCAGCTAGCTTAGCCTAGACTTCAGGGAATAAATTTTCACTACTTTGGCTATTGTTTGTTTGTCAAACGTGTACAAGATAACAAGTATAGCTATGAACATAAACACGAACAAAGGAAGTAAATACAGATAAATGGGAACAGTAAGACAGGGATGGTAGGCACGCTGGTGCGCTTATGCATGCCCCCTTTAAGGACCTTTTAGGAATGGGGTAAGGTCCACGGTAGACAGTTTGAGGTAGAAGCTGTGAGGGGCTGAGGCTCTAACAATGGAGTCTAGTAGGGTGTTCCAGGCATTGACCACTCTGTTGCTAAAGTTGTATTTTCTGCAATTGTGTTTGAAGCAGTTTACCTTGAGTTTGTATCGGTTGTTTGCCTGTGTATTATTGTGGTCAAAGCTGAAGAAGTCATTGACAGGCAAAATGTTATAGCAGACAATTTTGTGTATTATGCTTAGATCGGACCACAGGCAGTGCAGTTCCAGATTGTCCAAGCCCAAAATTTCAAGCCTAGGGAATTCTAATGTGAGTGGAGTAATTCTTCTGGAGAAATACCTCTGAACCCACTCAATCATGTTAATGTCCGATATACAGTGTGGTTGTAAGATATACTGTTGTCACTTTGAATGGTAACTAAATGAACTGTTGAGGTCTACTTGTACCTACATACACATACACACAATTGAGTACGCACACACATACACACTTCCATGCTCAAGAATATATACCCCATGCAATCCTAAATGCCACTACCATTTAAGACATCTTGATTTTGAAAAAAAAAATTGACTCCCATGTGTCAAACATTCATTGTTCCTCAGGATGCTACACTCCCTTATAAAAACAACAACAATAACAATTCTGAACCGGCAAAACAAACATACTGGAAGCTGTTGGCACCGATAAGAAAATAAAATAAAAATGGAGATGAGGATGCCTTTGGGAAGGGGAGAGCTGGAACAAATTTCAGAGTTTTAGAGGCCTTTTGTTTGAGGTAAAAAATAAATAAAAAGCTGAAGCGAAACAATCATTGTGCCTCCTCAGATGGTTTTAATTTGCCGGCAGAATCCCACAGAGGCATACAAAGAAAGAGAGCAATTTTTGTGATCAATCAAAATTGGAATAATATTCATTATCCAAACAAAAGAAAAGGGCATCAAATCTGAAATTTGAGCTGGCTAGAGATAGAAAGAAGGGCTTCCAAAAGTCTCTTTCTTTGAAGATAGAGCAAATCTATTTTTTCTTTCCTTCTTTAAAGAGAGGAAGTTATTCTTTGAATGAATATCAGTTGATTTCTGGATTCCAAAACATATATCTCAGTGTTTCTCAACCTCGGCCATTTTAAGAGGTGTGGACTTCAACATAGCTGGCTGGGTAATTCTGGGAGTTGAAGTCCACACCTCTTAAAATGGCCGAGGTTGAAAAACACTGAGATACATGATTGGTTAAGAGAGAGCCTACTTTGAGGTGAATCATGCATAGGCATCCAGAAGTTCCCAAATTATGGCCATTGAAACATGAAAAATATCATAATGTCTCACATAAAGAATTTAACTTCCAAGAATGTTGGTAACATAGGAGTTGAGTGGCCAATTGCCTATAATGAATGTTCATAGAAGACTCTCAATCTACCACACCTATACAAGTAGTCCTCAACTGGAGGTTCCATTGCTAAGCAAGGTGGTTGCTAAGTCACATCTAATTCTATAACCATTTTTGGTCATGGTTGTTAAGTGAATCACTGAAATTAAGTGACTCACACAGTCATCAAGCAAATCACAGCTTCCCTCATTGACTTTGCTTGCTGAAAGCCAGCTGGGAAGGTCATAAGTAGGAATCACACAATTCTGGGCTGCTGCAACTGTCATAAATATATGACGGTTGTCAAGGGTCCAAAATTGGATCACATGACCATGAGGATGAGGCAATGGTCATAAATGTGAGGACTAGTCATAAGTCATTTTGTTCTGACCCAGCTCCCCAAACACGACAAACCCCCTGATGTTAAATCAATGTTCCCTTTATTAGGAGTGTCAGCAGCCCTGACAAAAAGTTTCTCTCTCACCACAGGATAACAAGTCTGCCTGGCAGGGAGATGAATAGTTGTCTACCACATCAGTTCATCTCCACCCCCTGCCTTTTATCCCCAGAGCTAGGGTGGGGCCCAAGGTTCAGCCCATGGATTTCCACTGCTCTCCTCTCCTCTGTGCATCTATGTGTCAGGCACTGAGCCCAACTGTTCCTTCTCTTCCTTATCAGCCATCTCCAGACCTGGGAGCTGTTGACTTTTCATCTGAGGGCTGATGGACAGCGCAGGCTCCGCCTCTGTCTCTCCTCTCTCTGACAGCTCCGTTCCCTGTTCCCCCTCAGACTCTCACTTTGCCTTGATGCTCGCCCTGGCTCCCAGGCCTCCTCCTCATCTGACTCAGATGCTGGAGGGGCCAGTGGCTGACAGGCCACAACACATTTTTTGCAGTGCCACAACTTTTAACCAGAGGTGCTATTCAACAGGTTCTGACCAGTTCTGGAGAACCGGTAGCAGACATTTTAAGTAGTTCAGAGAATCGGCATATACCGCCTCTGACTGGCCCCGCCCCCATCTGTTCTCTGCCTCCTGAGTCCCAGCTGATTGGCTGGGTCTCCTTTGGTTGCCCTGCACAGGAGAACAGAGCTGGAAAGCAGGTTAGCGGGATGGGGAGGGAATGGGATTTTATAGTATCCTTCCCCTGCCATGCTCACCAAGCAACACCAAGCCCACCAAGCCCACCAAACCAAGCCCATAGAACCAGTAGTAAAAAACAATTAAATCCCACCACTGCTTTGAACGGTCATGAAATGAATGGTTGTAAGTGGAGAACTATCTGCAGAGGTCGTTTTTCATTTTGCCCTGTGATCCCAATATAATACAACTTGCATTTCAAAACACAACAATGAATTGAGTAAAAGCAGGGGCTTTTTGTTTAATATGTGAAGTTAAAACACAAATTGTCATTTCTCCTGAAAGTACTTTGAAGAGTAAAAAGAACTTGAAAAAAAAACAATGGCTCGCCTACTCCAAAAGTATGATTTTTTTCCCTCACCTTTTTACTGCAAAATATTTCAAGTGAGCACTATTTTGATGGGGTACTGGGACCAATAATTGGAAAATGCGAGCGAAAGAACTCAAGCAACAGACAGAACTTTGAATCAATGGTTCAAGTTATTTAATTCTATCATTACCAAAACCAACCCTCTTTGCTTGATACATTTTTTGAGAGTACATTTAGTACAGAACAAACTGCCATTTCAACCTTTTTTGTTGGGAAAAATTAAGGATGCTGTAGCCAACAACCAATTTATTCCTCTATGGGAGAAAAAAAAATCACCAAACAATATATTTCTGCTGGGTTTTATCACCCTATGTATCCTTCAGATCACTACATACAAGCATGTACAAGTTCACCATTCAGAAAACTGTTTGTTGATATGGGAGTAGTTACGGCATAAGCTATTTAAGCAAGATTGGATGCTGACTTGTTAATCAAATAGGAAGTATTTGGCATTTATTGGGATTAAAAAAATATTTCATATACTTAAAAGGTTTGAAACCTGCTTTTTTACTACTAAAAGCATCTGAAGCAATCAACAGTAAAAGCCAGCATTTAAAAACACACACAATAGATTCATTCAAAACAGCACTTCATAAAACAAGCATAAAATCATATGGGAAATGCACAGTGAAATATTTATTTGTTACAGATGATCTAAGTAATTTGCAAAGTTATTGTAATTCATTTATGATGTTGTCTTTACATTGGACAACAAAGAGATGTATATTAAAGATGTATATTTATGACTTAATTTTTGTTGTATAATCAAACATATGTACAGAGTGCTAAATAAAACTATGAAAGAACATAATATCTCATTTCCCACAGTACATAAGAACTTGCAAACAACGGATAAAGAGTTGGGAAAGATAAAACAAACTACACAGGAAAATGAGAACATTCAAATAAATCTGTCTATATCTTCTACTCTTATACAATATCATATGACTAATCCTGTAAAATGTAAAGTCTCCTTGAACTTAGCTCAATTGCTGTTCATTACTTGAAAAATCCATGTTGTTTTCTTGGCAACAATAGCAATAGCACTTGGACTTATATACTGCTTCATAGTGCTTTATAGCACTCCGTATGCCAAGGGTGTCAAACTCAATTTCATTGAGGGCTGCATCAGGATTATGTTTGACCTCGAGGGGGGAGGGAAAGGCCAGGGGGGCAGGGCCAACTCAATGTCACTTGTGTCAGGGGTGCCTGTAGTGGCCCGAGTGCTGTTCTGACCCAACCAGGTTCCAAGAGAGCAAACACAAGACAAAGGCAGCAGCCCCCACCTTTTAAGGTTTAATCCACAACTTCTGTTTCTTCACAGATAAAAGGCTGCTTCCAACTAATTTGCTCCGACAAGAAAGAGCCTTGCCAAGTTGTTTGTCAAGGCTGCCAAAAACCCAGAGAGAAGAACTAATTTACAAGATTTTTCAAATATTATGATGTCCACGAGGCTGAGCTTCAGAGCGTCTTTGCCTTCTGCAAAGAACGCTTCTTCAAACCTTGCAGCCTTACCTGCAGCCTAGTCCCGAGTCACCTGTGCTGCTGTAACTGCTCTCTCCTATGATCAATCCTGCGTGCACGTGAACTTGGCACAGGCTCCTCAGGAACCTCTTCATCACTGCTGCCAGCCCCTACAATCTCTGAAGGCGGCAGTCCACTCCCTAATGGTCCTGGCCCCTCATCTGAGTCCTCGCTCTCCTCCACCATCCACACCTGCTGCCGGCTAACCACAACAAGTGCTCTCCCAGCGAAAATGGGCTCCCGAGCTCCATTTTTGGCTGCAATGGTCTCCTGCAACCCTCTACCAGTGAAAACGGAGCTCAGGAGGACTGCATGTGGCCCTCCTGAGCTACATTTTCACTGGCAGAGGCACCACAGGCCAGTCCTTCGCTGTTTCCAGGGCATCCCTGTGGGCCAGATCTAAAACACTCCATGAGCCAGATCCAACCTGTGGGTCTTGAGTTTGACACCTCTGCTCTAAGATGTTTAGAGTCAGCATCTTGCCCTCAACAATCTCGGTCCTCACATTACCAACCTCAGAAAGATGGAAGGCTGAGTCAACCTTGAGCCGGTCAGAATTGAATTCCTAGCAATGAGCAGAGTTAGCTGAAATACTCCGTTCTAACAACTGCACCACCACAGCTTATATGCGCCACAATGAAGAAGTGGTTCATCGCAAGTTTTCTTGGATGGATTTTGACTTGCTCAGAATTTATTTTTTAGTTTGTTTCTTAGTTTCCCCAACCTTTCTGGCTCCAGGAACTGGTTTCGGAAGAAAAATTGTCTTTCCCTGGACCGTGGAGGAGAGGATGGTTTCTCACACCACCTATATCCTGCACATGCCCAGATTTGCTCATTTGCTCACCACTTGCATGGCCCAGTCCCTAACAGGTTATAAACAGTCCATGGTCCAGGAGTTGGGGACCCTAGTTATAAGTAACTCAAGCTAGCAAATATACTTAATACTCCTTTCTCCTCCTATTTTCCCCACAATTCCAACCCTGTGAGGTCGGTTGGGCTGAGAGAGAGTCACGGGCCCCAAGTCACCCGGCTGGCTTTCATGTCTAAGGTGGAACTAGAACTCACTATCTCCTGGTTTCTAGGCCAGCGCCTTAACCACTAGGCCAAACTGGCTCTAGAATAGTTTACAGTTCTGGGATTTCCTCATTACATCTCACTCTATATTAACTCTTACCCTGCTTCATATTTTTTTTAAACAACCCAGGTCAAATGCTATTGCCACCTAACTGGGCACCACTAATATCACCCTGTATCCAGTGGTGGGATTCAATTTTTTTTTACTACCGGTTCTGTGGGCATGGCTTGGTGGCGTGGCAGGGGAAGGATACTGCAAAATCTCCAGTCAGAGGTGGCATTTGTGGGTTCTCTAAACTACTCAAAATTTCCACTACCGGTTCTCCAGAACTGGTCAGAACCTGCTGAATAGCATCTCTGCCTGTATCTGTTGTTTACTTCCAACTCAGAAGCTGGCTTACTGTCACAACCTAATTCCTTAATTTTGAAACACGTTTGTTCACATGGGGTGGTTTCTCTGAAAATGTCTCAGCTGGAATCAAGCAAAAAATAATAATAATCAAATGCAACACCTTCAAGAATGAACTTGTGCTTGATAATATTCTGTGTCTTCTTTCTGTTTGATTTTCAATGTAAGTCTATCCATTTCTGCACAGTCTAGTATCCTCTTAATTATCTCTTCATCTTGCGGTGTTTCCTCATCTTTACAATATTGTGAGTATATTTTACCAGTGGTTGGAAAAAAGAGGTGGAGAGTAAGAATGGAATCTGTATGGTTAAGCAAATTAAATACCCAGGAGATTATTAAGCACGAAGAAATGTAATTAATAATAAATTAATAAAATTTATTTTTTTGAAAAAGAGAATGAACTTGTCTACCATGAAAAATAAGTGCAACGAGGGAAGATTTAAACTAATCCAATCTAAACTAATCCTTTTCTAATTAGGTCCCTCTGAAGCCCACTACAACTGGAGACTAACAAACTGGAAAAGTTGAATCAGGCTTGTATAATCCAAGCTTTCTGCTTATCCAAACTGCCTTACCATTTTCTCAAAAGTTGTTGTTTTGGGTCCTTTGCAGCACACTGAAAACTAGCTTGCAGCTATTTGTATAAGTTTGTTTATCTTTTTCCCATGGACTTAATTACATCTTGTCAGCCCTCTACTCAAGCATGCAATGCAGCTGTTGGCAGAGGCTGGAATTCTAAACCGCTGCCTTGCAATTCATGGGCAAGAACCTTGCTTACCTCTTTCCAGCCTAGGAAACAAAGCCTTACTGGAATTATTTATATTTATTTTTGTCAATTGCTTACAAGTTAATAGGTATAAGTAAAAACATAGTTATGAATACATGGATACATATAAGAAAAATAAACAATAATATTCTAATTTATTGTTGTTGTTGTTGTTGTTGTTATGCAATGTTGTGGGCTATGCTGCAATCTGGCCAGGATTGTTTTATCAGCCAGAGTGGAGCGTGTTTTTGCTAAACTGGAAATGTCTGCATAAGGCACAGATCTCCCCTCCCTATCTTTCAGCTTGAAATTATAGCATTATTGGGATTGATCAACACAATCAGCCAGATATTTAGACTGGATCTGGCATTTTTAATCCACGTATTGAGTCCTTTCCAAGGACCTGGGGTAGGAAGTTGTTGCTATTTGAAGGTGTTAAAGGTATAATAATGAAGGTGTTGTAGAATATAATCGGCTCCAAGTTCAGTCACCTTTTGCAATTGACTAATGGTGATTTTGTTGATGCTGGTGGCATTCAAATGGTGCTCCAGGTGTTTTGGAATTGCACCCCACATTAATAGTGGTACTATCTTTGCTTCTTCTTTTTTGCCACAGAAGAAGTTGTTTGCAGCCTTTGCTGGGGAGAGAAGCCCTGGGGACAGGAACTCTCTCACTACCCACTAGTGGTGTGTCTGTGTGTGTGTTGAGGTTGTTGGAACTTTGGGAGAGAGCAGCCATTAACGTATTGGAATTCAATATAATGCAAACACAAACAATAGAACATAATCAAACCAGTGTCTTAGACCAAGGGTCTTCAAACTTGGCAAGTTTAAGACTCGTGGACTTCAACTCCCAGAATTCTTGAGCTAACATGACTAGAGGAGGAATTCTGGGAGTTGAAGTCCACAAGTCTTAAAGCTGTCAAGTTTGAAGACCCCTGTCTTAAATTTCCAAAAAGCTGTCTTTAAAAAAATTGAGAGAGAGCTTGGGGAGGATTCCATGGATGAAAATCTTAAAGGGGAAAACAACTCAAGAAGCTTGGGAAATTCTGAAAACATGATTACTCACAATGGGCTCAAACTGTCATAGCCTGCTTCGTGGTGGGTGAAAGCTGCTATGCACACATCACCTCAGGGTAGCAAGCTCTGCATTGGCTATTAGTAATAATCATTGTTTGTTTTGAACTCTAAAGCCCTACCTGATTATTTTAAACTCTAAAGCCCTACCAGTTATTTATAGGAGCTTCTTCTTCAACATAATATCTATCTAAAGCCAATGATGGGATTCAAATAATTTAATGGTTCACCCAGGGTCAGGTTGGCTGTGGTGGGAGGCCTGGCCCATCCCTGTTCTCCAGCTTCACCGCACATGTGGGATGAGCCTCCCGTAGTTAAATTACCACACACACACACACACACACACACACACACACATAACCTGCTATCAAAGTGGATCCTGGGAGCTGCACTGCAAAGGAGAAATGGGAAATGGAGCGGCTGGCACAAGGGAAGGAAGAGGCGCAGGGAGAAGAAAGAAGGAAATGCAGGCTGGTCCGTTGCCTGTTTCTCTATTGCAGCTCAGTGCCCAGGATCCACTTTGAAAGCGGAGGGAGGGGGTAATTTTAAAAACCGGTTCGTGCAAACTGGTATGAACCAGCTGAATCCCACCACTGTCTAAAGCTATATTTAAATTAATTCTAAAATAAGCTTGGTACATGCCTAATGCTAAACCTCAATAGATACGTTCACAGATGGTTGCTTAACCCAGAATAGAAATCCATCTCTGGTGAGAGTTTTGACTCATACGTTAAAGCCTTGAAATTGGATACTGGCTTTTGCAGAACTTGAAAGAAAGTGAACCGTGTAGGCCCCATGCCTGCAGGCGACAGCAAACCGTCAGACCTCTTTGCTTCCGAGAGGAAACAACAATCTTTGTTCAGCTCTTACCAAATGCAAGTTGCTTTCTGAAATAATGTCTTCCAAGACGCTGAGGTGACCCTTGTCTGTGAATGTAAAACTTCCTCCCTAGGGGGAGAAAAAGAAAAATTCAGTTGGCTTCTATCTTATTTAATTTTGGATGGGTTTCTTCTTCTTCTTCTTCTTCTTCTTCTTCTTCTTCTTCTTCTTCTTCTTCTTCTTCTTCTTCTTCTTCTTCTTCTTCTTCTTCTTCTTCTTCTTCTTCTTCTTCTCCTCCTCCTCCTCCTCCTCCTCCTTCTTCTTCTTCCCCCAGCATTTGAGTGTTTTTAAATATAACACATTTTTTTAAGACAGCTTATCTTTCACGTTTCAGTGGGTTTGTGTATTATCTATTTCCTGCCATTTTATTTTACAGATTTTAATCTGTAATCATCTCTTCGTTTATTAAACAAATAGAGTCAATGCATTGTAAAAGAAAGAGACTAGGAAAGAAAGTGGCAAGTTTGTTGAATTGGAGGGGGGCGGGAGAGTGAATTTCATTAAGTTCCATGTGTGGTCTGGTCTGGTCTGTATTGAAAAATTAGTTCCTTTTCCAAGGGCATTTGCATTATACATTTCAACTTAATGTGACTGAACTCACATCCAACATTTGAAGTTGTATGTATGTGTACATGTATGTATATCTCACCTTTATTATTTTTATAAATAACTCAGAGCAGTGAACATGCCTAACGCTCCTTTCTCCTCCTATTTTCCCCACAATAACAACCCTGTGAGGAGAATTGGGCTGAGAATGAATGACTGGCCCAAAGTCACCCAACCAGTTTTCATATCTAAGGCAGGACTACAATTCACAGTCTCCTGGTGATTGGCCCAAAGTCACTCAGCCAGTTCTCATATCTAAGGTGGATCTAGAACTTACTGTCTCCTGGTTTCTAGCCTGATGCCTTAGCCACTAGACCGAACTGATGCTTTTACTCGCGAAAAATAATAAAGGCTTTTTGGTTAGAATTTTGGAGGGTGCAGCAGGAGCAACTGAATATTGGGATGAAAGGAAAAAAGGATCCAAACAAGCAAAAGTTAGACAAAGCTTTACTCTACACATTGCATTCCTTTTTAAGGTGTTTGTGACATTGATCATGCCTGCCATCTTGCTTGGGTTGACCCTACTCTATTAGAACTTACCTTACCTTCCATTGTCACCTTCTTTTTTCCCTTCTTTACCATGATCATCTAATTACACAAAGTTTATGGTTACCTGGTATTCATGGATTTATTTATTCAATAGGCTGCCCCTCTATGGGAGTTTATTTATTTATTTATTATTTATTTAGCATATGGTAAATACATGGACTTATGGTGGTTCAAATGTTAAAATCCAGTCCACCCAACCATTCAAGGACAGGGCGGTCTATGTTGAAAAAAAATCAGACATTGGGCCAGTGTAAGCTCTTGATGGATATTCGGACACAATGTGGTGGATATTTTGTCAAGGAGCACCATAGTCACACTGAGGGGTAGAGACAAGACTCCACTTAAACAATGAGTCCCAGCAGGCACCATGTTGGGTATGGATCCTGTTCAGAGTTGGCCGTTGCTGTTGCCGTGTTTTTAGAGAGCCAGGAGTTCTACAAAGATGTCTGACGGCCAACTGTCATTCTGTCAATTCTTCAATGAAGTCTGGCTGACAATTGTTGCTAGTCATTTAGTTCACACAACCGGGTACACTACGAGGAAGCGAACTAGCATCACTCCCCTCTGGGCAGTTGATAGGATACAACAGTAAGAACAATAAAGACACATTGAATACATAACCCCAAAAGAGTCCAGAATCTCTTAAGCAAATGGAACTTCCCACAAGGGTCTTCTTCTTACCCCGCAAGGCCTGGAGACAGAGACAGATTTTGAGGGCCTACTTAAACATGGGCCATGAGAGGTGAGGTTGATGGATCTCAGGTAGGATGGTGTACCAAAGGCTAACATAAGAACCAAAGAGAGAAAATGACAAGAGGGCTCCTCATGCCATTGGTGAACAAATGTGAAGTCATTATGAAGTTTTGAAACAGGTAAGGAGGCCTCTACCTGACACTGACATCATCTACTCTCATTCCATGATGCTTCATGTTCATCTCTTCCTTCACAAAGAACAAGATGGATGTTTCCATCCTACACCTAATAATGTTTCATTTATTTGTGGACAGGACCAAAAGCCAAGTTAGAGCAGCCTTCCCCAGCAATTTCCTGCAGGTAGGTTGGACTTCAGTTCCAAAAATTTCCACAGCAGTGCAGATTGGGAATTCTGGGAATTGAAATCCAACACATCTGGAAAGTACTTGGGGGGGAAAACTGGCTGTAGCAGCACTAAACCAAGTGGATTGTTCTGGCCTTCAGCCTCTCCAGTTTGTCTAGTATTTGGGACCAACTCTGGACTAGCCAGGCTATTGAATCAAAATCATGGAAGGTTTATGTCAAGGCTTAACACTGCAACTACTTCAGGGTGAGTCTGCTGGGTTTTCCTTAACATGATGGCAGAATTGCAAAAATGTTAACAAAACAAGAATAATCTAAGACCCAAGTTGGCTTCCAGCCAGGATCTTAGGGGATAGAAAATCAAAAGATCTGTTCTGATTTGCTCAAATAACTACCAGCCATAAAGTGGCTTTATTAAATTCCATGACTGCTGTAGTTTGCTCTGAACTTTCTGCTTGCATATCTCCACCATTTGAGGGAATCAACAAAGAGGGTTTTTTTTGTTGTCAATGAGTGTCTTAATGACTTGCCATCAAATCACAGCCATTAGCCTCTTTCACTGCAAGTGGTGCAAGTTTGTTTGCTTCACGAGTGGGGTCATAAATCCATCCTTCCTGGCTTTTAAAATAAATTACTTTTTTCTAGAAATATGCCAGTAGGTTCAAAGCTGTCTGCTATCAGACTCTGCTGTTTATGTTGTCAAGATGTGATCTTACAATTGCTGGAGAGTCACAATCAAAGATAGGTTAAGTTTACAAGACCCAAGGAAGGAAGCGAACTCATGCAAACTTTTGTCCCATTGTTAGAGCCGTTGACTGCCTCAAGGCACTTTCTTGTGAATCAGAAGTTATGTTGCTAAATAAGCCAAGTTGAAGATCCTAGAATGAAGATGTCTGTTACATGGAACCAGCACTAAAGGGAACTGGGTAGTCAAAGTGGATTCAGCCTTATGTTGAGCATCACCTGGAAAATTCTTTGAGGAGATGGGTGGCTTAGAAATAAAAAAAAATCTCCCTTTATACAACCCTGTAATCCTTTAATTAGGGCTAGAGTTGGGGAGACTAGATAGAGTCAGTCAGCATTTACTGGCCGGATTCCTTTCCTGAAGACTATGCAGAGTTCACAGCAAATTGCTTTCTGAGTGGAAGGCAAGTGTCTTCACCACTAGATCACCACACTGCTCAAAGAAAATTCTTTGAAGAGATTGGTGGTTTACAGATGATAGATGATAGACAGACAGACAGACAGACAGATAAAGAGAGAGAGGTAGTGTGAATACTGTACATACATAAATACCTTGATCAGGTGATCCAAGGTATTAGGTAACTTCTTGGAAGTTACTCCCTAAATTCTGTGTTGGCCAAATTTGCTTAGGCCACAGAGAATAAAGGTCAGACTCTTCTGTGAAATGCCAGGGGATATACATATTTATAAGCATCTTCAAAGATTAAGATTTCTCATAAATTTAAGTAGCTAAGTTTGATGAGGCTTGGTATTTGTTGTTTTGTTTTAAAGAGCAGCTCACCACTTCCAACTTCTGCCGGATACTTTAATAAACAGAGGAAACTGTGTTTTATTTTTTTATCTAGTTTGGGAAATATATTTGCCTGCTGTTGATGCACCTACTACTGTATATACTTGGTTCTTAAGAAGAGAAAAAGAAACCTTGATAAGGGGACTGATCCTTCTCTCATAGTCTCATCTGTGGGCTTTGAAGCTTGTGCATTCAGCCCAAAATTTAGTCACTATCCTAAGTCAGAAATGATAGTGGAATTTCTCTCTTGGAAAGGTGATGGAGTAGCCTGTCCTATGTTATCAAGTTGGAGATACAAATTTCTTCCTCTCGGGATGGTACATAGATATTAAAATGCTTTGCCTTATTTTTGAAGTAGCACAGTTGGTTTAGCATTGGTTTTTCTATCCCCAATAGTTGTGGCCAAACCAGGAGAACATGAGTTGGGTGAATGCAGTCTCTTTCTTGGCAACTCATTAAGTTGCTGTGGTGATTTTATTCCCCCATTTAATTTGATATTTCATAACACACACACACACACTCTGGTTGAGTGAAATAGGTTATGTTTCAGTGGTGGGATTAAAAAAATTTTTTACTACCAGTTCTGTGGGCATGGCTTGGTGGGTGTGGCATGGCTTCATGGGTGTGGCAGGGGAAGGTTACTACAAAGTCCCATTCCCTCCCCACCCCACTAACCTGCTTTCCAGCTCTGTTCTCCTGTGCAGGGCAACCAAAGAAGACCCAGCTGATCGGCTGGGACTTGGGAGGCAGAGAATAGATGCGGGCGGGGCCAGTCAGAGATGGCATTTGCCAGTTCTTTGAACTACTCAAAATTTCCACTACTGGTTCTCCAGAACTGGTCAGAACCTACTGACTACCACCTCTGTTATGTTTGTACCAAAGTGGGCTACAAGTAGCCGAACAAAGTTCTCCATGAGAGAAAAATTAAGTGGACAAATCTGCCAAGTTTTTCCAAGGAAGGAAATACTCCCCAACTATTTCTCAAGCACAGCCCAATTCCACCACAATAAAGAGGCTGGTTTATTGTTTCAATGTGGGACATTCTGGATAGCAATTGATGGGTTTCCATAGCTTCATTTCCTTTCTGAGGAAGTGCTGCCTGCTTATAGGAAAACAACCACCCATTATTCATCCGAATATCAGGTGGAACAGAGAAAGAATTAAGAAGGAGTGCTTAGTCCAACTACCATGTCTGACGCAGTCCTTGGATACATTAATAGGGGGATAGAGTCAAAATAACATGAAGTGTTAGTACCACTTTATAATGCCTTGGTAAGACCACACTTGGAATACTGCATCCAGTTTTGGTCACCACAACATAAAAAAGATGTTAAGACTCTAGAAATAGTGCAGAGAGGGGCAACAAAGATGATTAAGGGACTGGAGACTAAAACGTATAAAGAACAGTTGCAGGAATTGGGTATAACAAATGGTTTATATGTGACCAGGGGTGACATGATAGCATGTTCCAATATCTAAGGGGTTGCCACAAAGAAGGAGGAGTCAACCTATTCTCCAAAGCACCTGAAGGCAGGACAAGAAGCAATAAGTAGAAACTAATCAAGGAGAGAAATTTCTAAGGAGAAATTTCCTGAGAGCGTGAACAATTAATCAGTGAATCCCTTGCCTTCAGAAGTTGTGGGTGCTCCATCAGTAGAGGTTTTTAGGAAGATACTGGATAGCCATTTGTCTGAAATGGTATAGGGTCTCCTGCTTGTCCAAGGGGCTGGACTAGAAGACCTCCAAAGTCCCTTACAAATCTGTTATTAACTATGGCTATTCAGGGGTGGTATTCTACCAGTTCGGCCTGGTTTGGCTGAACCAGTAGTTCCTGGTTTGGCTGAACCAGTAGTGAACCGGTTTGCTCCAATGATCAGCTGCTGGGCCCACCCGCCCGGACTCTATTCTGACCTTTATTTCCTGGTTTTGAAGGTCAGCTGCTTCACGCGGCACAGTGGATTGCTGCACATCAGCTGTTTAACACACTGGGAGATGGCAGGATTGCAGGAGAAGATCAGTAGCAAACCCTCTGCGCATATGCAAAGTGTGCATATGGTGCATGTGCAAAGCATGCTAACTAAGCCATACCCACAGTGGTAGAAAAATTTGAATCCCACCACTGTGGCTATTCCAACAACCAAAGGGGAAGTTGTATTCCTGCAGCAGCCTAAAACCTAGGAGACAGTTGTTAAGTGAGTTTTGCCGCATTAAGTGAATGACTGTAATTGTGCACAGTGAAGCAGGGGTGGGATTCTACCAGTTCCCACCTATTCGCTAGAACCGGTTGTTAACATTCTAAGCAGTTCGAAGAACTGTTTTTTAGAAGAAATTACTGGCCTAATCCTGTAAGGAAGGCAGGAAGGAAACATTCTGGTGTTGCTTACAGAAACTGCCTCTCTGTTAACCTTTATTACATTCTTGGCAGGACTAGACTTCCTGTCTCAGGAACTTCTCTGGAGTTTTTTTCCCCTCCTTTGCTGGTACTTTGCTTGTGTGGAGTGACCATTCAAAGTTACAATGGCACTGAAAAAGGTGACTTATGACTATTTTTCACACATACGACTGTTGTAGCATCCCCACAGTCTTGAGAGGCCAGGCAAGGAGATGTGTGCCTTGATGTGAGTGATATTGAGTTGGCCACACCCAGCCAATAACATGACCACCAAGCCATGTCCACCCAGTCACATGACCAAGCCACACCCACCACCTAAGCCATGCCCACAGAACTGGTTGTTAAAATTTTTGAATCCCACCCCTGCAGTCAAGTAACACAGTTGCTAAGTGAATCTGGCTTCCCCATTAACTTTGCTTGTCAGAAGGTCGTGAAAAGGGGATCACATAACTCCAGGACACTGCAACCGTCATGTCATGCCCCTGGTGGAGACTGACTCTGAGGGAGAGGAGGAACAGCCGACAGGGAGTGGAAGTGTGGCTCCAGAGGTTGTGAAGGAGTCTGGGGAAGGGCAGAGGCTGGCTGAGCAGTCAGAGGAGGATCCAGGACCATCCCCTATCCATCCTAGGGCATGCAGGGAGGAGAGGATAAGGGAGACACATGGTCTACTTGGGAGGAGAGGGCCTTGATCCTCTTCATGGGCTGCAGCTGTGACAACTGAATAAGAGGACAGACCTGCGTAAGGGCGAACGCTGGAAACAAAGTGTGGAAATATTTATGATTCCTCTCTGAGTTTGGCGTCCTTCCCGGTGTGTGTTATCTGTGGATGTCCTCCAGCCCTTATCTTGCCTGGTTTGTGTTGCTTTTTCCCTTCTTCTTGTAACTGTTTCTGTGGGAGTTTTTTGGCTTCCGTCAAGAATATTCGGAGCTTGGAAGCAAAGTGAAGGAATAAAAGGGGCTTCATCTGTTTTCTGTGGCTGTGTTTGTTTTGTATCCCACCCTGGGTCATCACACATCAGAAATCTGCGTCTGTTGTCAAGCATCTGAATTTAAATCACCCGACCACAGGGATGCCGTAATGGTTACAAGTATGAAAAATGGTATTAAGTCTTTTTTTTTTAATGTTGTAACTTTGAACGGTCACTAAGTTGAAGACTACCTGTACTGGGACATGTTTGTGCTACATTTAGTGGGCCATGAGATCAAATAACTCCAAGCGTTCCATCCATCAGACTTTCATCACAATCCCCTTAATTGAGTTAATTTCTATCTCTTCCATCAAACAAAAAAGTAGAACAAATGCAGGAGAATTTACACTCTGGGAAATACTGTATGAAATGGCTTCCATTTTAGGAATGATTGCTTCCAGCAAATAAGTGGTGCATTGTTTTATATCAACTACTTTGCCTTTTTGAAAATAGCAAGAGGAAATTAGTAATTAAAGACTTCTCTCTTCTCCCGGAGACCAGAAACCTGATACTAGAGCAAATTAAGAAAAGCCATTCACAGGAAAATTAAGAAGCTATTCATTCTTAATATCTCACGGTGGACATCAACAGAAAAGGATAAAATGGGTAATAAAACACTGCACTGCAAACAGGAACCTCTAAATTAATTCTGGAGATGACTTTTTTTTGTAACTACAGGAAGGCTTTATCAACCAGCACCATAAAGGAAAACCCTTTATGTGGGAAACAAGATTGTTGGTAGATAATGTGGTATAATATTATCTAAGTCAGTAGAAACTTCTGTTTAATTTTATGTCTCCCATTTGGATACTGAGGGAGGAAAGGAAGGAAGGGAAGGGAAGGGAAGGGAAGGGAAGGAAGGAAGGAAGGAAGGAAGGAAGGAAGGTGGTTCTTTTGTCAGGCCTCTTGTTTGATTGTTCATCTGAGCTAATAGTTCTTTGGGGTATTGTTTATATAAAGGTTTCCCTGTCAGGGCCTGGTATTCATGTTCTTGGCCTGCATTGTCCAAAGACAATTTCCACGGTCATGTGGCCAGCATATGCCAAAGGCACATAGAACACCGCTGTTGCCTTCCCACCAAAGTGGTACCTATTAATCTACTTGCATTTGCATGCTTTTAAACTGCTAGTTGGGCAGGAGCTCGAGCAAGTAATTGGAGCTCACAAAAGGTCTCCATTTTAGAAGCAATGAAGAAGTAAGATAACCCCCATATTTTAGTTTAGTTTACTTTATTGTCACTGCGCCTCATGCAATGAAATTAAATGCCATCTTCAGTGTATATAATACATAAGAAAACTATAAAAATAAAACAAAAACACATATCCTTCACATTCTATTCTACAATTGAATTGAAAAACCCTGATACTGCATTAGTATTACTTCCTAATAATTCAGTGGAAAATCTCTCAGCTTTTCTCTTGCTTGCATGTTTTCCAGCCAAATGAGAAGACATTTTCAAATTATTTTACCGCTCACTCTAGAATCCAGCTTCCCAAATGTAACCCTGCGAAGACCATTTCAACTTATGAAAATAAGTTGACTTGCTTTTTCTTTTCGGGACATTCGTTTTAACATAAAATGAACGTGAGTGCAACTCTTTCACTGTTCATTCATTTTTAAGTTAAACGTGAACTTGTATTGGGCAACGCATTACAGGAGTGGATCCAGATCCTATATTTTTAGGAAAGAAGCTAAATGCTGGAGAAGGACAGTCAAACAGCTCCCACTAGAAACAACTTAGAAAGACATCCCCCCAAAGTGCAGAAACCAGTTCTGCCTCTCATAAAAAGTGGCAATAGGAACATACAGAAAAAAGGCTACTCTTTCAAAGCAACCTGAAATTCTTTTTTTTTTTTTTGGGGGGGGGGGGACAGATGACCTCATTGCGTTTGTCTTTTGTGTAGGAGGAGGGACCATCCTGTCCTTTTGGCCAAGCTAGTTTCTTCTCAGTTCATCCTGTACTATTTCACTATTTCTAAAAACAAGAAAAATCATGAACTTCAGGTCACTTATCAAACCAGTTCTGAAAAGCCCATAAAATAACGATTGGGGAGGGGTTGTTTCACTAATACATAAAGAAGTATTTTTCTTTTCTTCAGAAGAGTTAGACAGTAATGCCAAGGCATGCATCTTGCAAATGGCCTTATCTTCACCGTTTTATAGATGGCCAGAAGAAGAGGTGGCCAAAGGTTGGCAGAGAACAAGGCAACATTGTGCCCTCATCTCCAAGAAATGAAATCTGGGTGTCTCGCAAGCCATGAGACAAGGAAGGGGTCCCTCAGTCTGTCTGGAGGCATTAAAACAGGAGCAGATTGAGACAGACTAATGCTCACTCTTTAATTTGCCATAAGTAGGAGGAGACACTTATATAAAGTTTATAAATCCTATCCAATCTACAACTGAGAGTGTGAGGTAACTGTGAGAAGGGCTGTTGTGAATCAATAAAAGTTACTAGCATAAATGCAAATCAGGGTTTGGAAACCTGCACACCTGATTGGTCCTTATACAACAACTAGGGATTGGTCCATAACTAGTCCCTGATTGGCCACTATTTTGACACTTCTCATTGGTTATTAGTTTGAACTTGTTGCACATGTCATTGGTTAATAAGGTAGCAGCTAACCCTATAAAAGGGTTGCTGCTGCCCATAGCCTTGCTCTGTTCTGATCTATTTACTGTTATTAAAGAGTTGAAGTCACTGGTCAGATGTCTGGTTTCCATTATTCTCCATACCTAACACTGGTGACGAAGGTGGGATACGGAGACCGAAGAGCTGACTAACCTACAGAGCAACCAACAGAGCACGTGGTCGAACACGCACCATCAACGGCAACATGGCCAGCGGTGCCGTACCACCCGCTCCATTCGACCCAGAAACCGAAGACTGGGAGTCGTATATGGATAGGTTCCAGATGTTTCTGGAGACCAACAATTTGAAAGACGCGACAACCGGCAAAAAAAGAGCTATATTTCTAACTCACTGAGGGCCTACCGTGTTTAAAATGGCAAAATCACTTGCCAAGCCAGCCGAAGTAAAAACGATGGACTGGGACGTCCTCGAGCCTTTACTACGGGCCCATTACGCGCCAACCGTGCCAACCTTAGTCAGACGGCACGAGTATTACCAGAGGAACCAGCGGAAAGGCGAAAGTCTTGCCAACTACGTCGCAGACCTCAGAAACCTGGGAGGCCTATGTGGGTTCTCTGACTTAGAAGAAGCCCTCCGAGACCGCCTAGTCCTGGGCCTAGAAGACTGCACAATCCAGAGTAAAATCATGGCAAAGGGGGACATCAGCCTCACCGATGCCCTGAAAGAAGCCACTGCAGCGGAGGCAACTAAAAAATCGGCAGCCCGAATGCGTCGCACAAGCGCACCACCGCATCCTCAGAACAACGATACCTCGCCTCGCTCAGAGAGACACCCGGTATCAACTCACCACGAAGACCTAGAGTCCCCGTCTGATAGCGATGAGGAAGAGGTCAACCGACTCTGAACAGAACGAGACCAGTCCACACAACACTCATTTCGACCGTGTGCCGGATGTGGAGCCAATCACCCACGATCCGGCTGCAAATTCCTCGACGCACTCTGCCGCATTTGCGGGAAACGAGGTCACATCGCAAAGGTTTGCAGAAGCAAACAAAACTCCAAACCCCGACAGGCCGAATGCCAGTCTTCCGGATTCTTCGGCACACACCGAGAAAAACTGAACCACCAATGGGGAAACCACTCCTACAGAAACAAACCGTCCACCACTTCCACCAGGCGTGAAGAAACCAGGCAGGAAAAGACCCACCAAACAATCACCATAGGCCACGCTACATCCCTTGATGCCGGGAAAATCCGAGTAAAGGTCGCCATCGAAAACAAACCTTGTGTGATGGAGGTGGACTTGGGATCTTCCCTCTCGATGGTGTCGTGGAAAACGCTCCAACAGCTCATTCCAACGATTCGCCGCCAAGACCTTAACCCTCAAAGGGTTATACTCAAAGACTATCAGGGTAACCGAATTCCCGTCGTCGGGTCCCGCAGATTCCAGGTCTCTTTCAAGGACCGCACCGTCGCACTACCACTGACTGTCGTGGACCGCGACAGGCCTAGTCTTTAGGCCTTCAATGGTTCAGACCGCTCGGAATCACTGTAGCCGGAGTCCACCGGGCCGAGAGCAGCAATTGGGAGGAAGCACTCGTGCAAGAATTCCAAGACGTTTTGCGAACGGACTAGGCAAGTACAAGGGGACCCCGATCTCGTTTAACTTGAACCCTGAGGTAGCACCCATCCGCCTTAAGCCGCGTCGGGTGCCGTTCGCCTTGAAGCCTAAAATTGACGAACAACTCGATAAGCTAATAGCGCAGGGCGTGCTGGAGCCCACCGACCACGCCCGCTGGGAAACCCCTATAGTGACGCCTATCAAGCCTGATGGGTCACTAAGAAGTTGCGGAGACTACCGGGCCA
This sequence comes from Notechis scutatus, assembly GCF_049901735.1. NCBI lineage: Eukaryota > Metazoa > Chordata > Lepidosauria > Squamata > Elapidae > Notechis > Notechis scutatus. Next base: position 195,042,201 of record NC_142011.1, read on the forward strand.
CATTAAACCACGCACTGCAGCAAAGTGCATATCCAGTGCCGGTAGTGCAACACTTGCTCCATTCCCTGGGTGGCGGGAAAGTTTTCGCTAAACTAGATCTAGCCCAGGCGTATCAACAATTGCCTGTAGATCCGACCACAGCAGAGGCGCAAACTATCGTAACGCATAGGGGCGCATTTAAATGCAACCGCTCCAGTTCGGGTAAGCGTTGCCCCGGAATCTTTCAGAGCTTAATGGAAAGGTTGTTACAAGGGATAAGAGGGGTCGTACCATATTTCGACGATGTACTCATCGCCGCCTCTAACAAAGACATTCTAGGAAAACGACTCAGAGAGGTTTTACGAAGATTCCAAAACGCAGGCCTCAGAGTTAAAAAGATAAATGCCAGTTATGTACCGAAAAAGTAGAATTTTTGGGATACCTCCTGGACAGCCAAGGAATCCATCCCATCGAAGACAAATTAAGGGCGATTAAAAAGGCCCCCACTCCAAGGAACAAGGCAGACCTACAGGCGTTCCTTGGACTTATCAATTTCTATAATGTCTTTTTACCCCACAAAGCAACGGTAGCTGAACCGTTGCATAGACTATTAGACAAAAAAGCAACGTGGGTTTGGGGACAACAGGAACAATATGCTTTCCAACAAGTAAAGAAATTGCTAACTTCTGATTCTGTACTTATGCAGTACAACGAGACTCTTCCGCTCACTATCACGTGTGACGCATCACCATTTGGGGTGATGCTGGCCCACGTATTACCAAATGGAGCGGAAGCCCCCATCGCGTTTTTTTCACGAACCTTAGCTAAAGCTGAAAGAAATTATAGTCAGCTGGACAAAGAAGCTTTAGCTATTGTGGCTGCAGTTAAAAGATTTCATGAATATGTTTATGGCCGTGCGTTTACGATAATTACTGATCATAAACCACTACTGGGGATCATTGCGGGAAATAAACCAACCCGTATATATTGTCCCCCAGAATGACCCGTTGGTCTGAATTCTTGGCGGCCTACAACTACACCTTGCAACATCACCCGGGGAAATCGATTCTCCACGCTGATGCATTGAGCAGAACGCCGCTCCTAGACTCTGTTGTAGATCCAGCCCCAACCATCTCAACACTACAGATCGAAGCTCTACATGTACCACCATTGACGGCTAGAGACATTGCCTTTGAAACAAAACGTGACCCAGTTCTGCAACACATCCTACGCTGGGTTGAACGGGGGTGGCCGACAGACCAAATAGCACCGGAATGGGCGCCTTTCAAAGCCCGCCAAACCGAACTGTTTTCCCAAAAAGGCTGTATCTTGTGGGGCGATCGAGTCGTAATCCCTGGCAAATTGCAACAAACTGTTTTGGCGGTATTGCATGAAGGACATCTGGGTATCGTGCGGATGAAAGCACTCACACGCAGCTATGCTTGGTGGCCGGGAATCGACAAAAGAATCGAGGCCTGGGTCGCTACTTGTCAACGTTGCCAGGATGTCAGCAACGCCCCGCCTAAAGCAAGCCCAACCGAATGGGAAATTCCGAGGGGACCTTGGTCCCGTATTCATATTGACTTTGCAGGGCCTACCAAAGGACACACTTTCCTTATTACTGTCGACGCCTATTCAAATTGGCTCGAAATCCATCGAATGAACACAACTACAACGGACTCAGTTATCAATAAATTAAACAGACTATTTGCCACATACGGGTTTCCGGACGTGTTGGTCTCGGACAACGGCCCACAGTTTACTGCATTACCCTTTGAACAATATCTTGCTGATCGGGGCATCCGCCATGCGCTAACCTCGCCCGCGCACCCTGTGGCGAATGGACGTGCAGAACGCATGGTACAATTTGTAAAAAAGACCCTTCACAAAATGGAATTTGGCAACATCGACGAGAAAATCAATCGAATTCTCTTGTTGCAGCACATCACGCCCCACAGCATGACCAACAAAACGCCCGCTGAACTTCTTATGGGGCGGAAACTACGATCGCACCTTGACCGGCTCCACCCCGCATTCGCACTGGAAAAGCCCTTCGGCTCCAGCAGCAAATGCCGGGAATTTAAGGTAGGTGATTTAATCTTTGCCAAAAACTTTTCCGGCGACCCGTTATGGATACCCGCAACCGTTACCCACCTTACCGGGCCTAGATCTTACCGCCTGCTAACAGACGATGGGAGGGTGTGGAAACGCCACATAGACCAACTCCAATCGAGATTACCACCCAGCGCCCATGACTCCCCGGGTTCACCAACTCAAGGGGGAGGAAATATCGAGGAAATTGACTTTGATATGACAAATAGCAGGCCAACGGAAACCCTACAGCCCAGCGAAACACCGGAACTTGAAGCGGGGAGGGAGTTGACTTTTTCAGGGAACTTTAATACGGGGGAAACCGAACTGCAAAACCCCGAAGAAACACGGAGTAGTGGAGACAACCACAGTGAAAGCAGCACGGAATCACCATGCAGCGAAACAGAATTTAATAAAGATCATCCAAACGCTCCACCTGAACCGGACCTTAGACCAAAACCGGTGGAGCCACGGAAATCATCCAGACAGACAAAACGGCCTGTCTATCTTGAGGATTTTATTACAGCTCCCCTCAAACGGAACCCAAGGGGGAGGGGTGTTGTGAATCAATAAAAGTTACTAGCATAAATGCAAATCAGGGTTTGGAAACCTGCACACCTGATTGGTCCTTATACAACAACTAGGGATTGGTCCATAACTAGTCCCTGATTGGCCACTATTTTGACACTTCTCATTGGTTATTAGTTTGAACTTGTTGCACATGTCATTGGTTAATAAGGTAGCAGCTAACCCTATAAAAGGGTTGCTGCTGCCCATAGCCTTGCTCTGTTCTGATCTATTTACTGTTATTAAAGAGTTGAAGTCACTGGTCAGATGTCTGGTCTCCATTATTCTCCATACCTAACAAGGGCCTTGGCAGGGGTGGGCTCTGCCTGGTTGCTGGGTGGGCATGGCCATGGTGGGCATGGCCTAGTTGGCCTCTGGCACCAGCCTGACCTGGGAGCAAAAACAGGCCGCAGGGGGTCATTTTCACCCTCCCCAGGCTCTGAAGGCCCTCTGGAGGCCAGAAATGGACCCATTTCCTGTCTTCTGGAACTTCCAGGAGGCCTGTTTTTCACCCTCCCTGGACTCCAGAAGCTTTCTTCAAGCCTCTGGGAGGGTGAAAATGGCCTCCCGGTTTCCTGCCCTCTGGAACTTCTGGGAGGCCAAATTTTCACTCTCCACAAGCCTCTGCACACGCACTGCACTTACCAGCAATCAAAAATGGACTCTGCGTGGACTCCTGGGAGGAGCGGAGTAGGCAGGGCAGCTGGGGGTGGGATTTGCCAGTTTGGTGAACTGGCTATAAAATTAACAACTGGTCCGCCCGAACCAGTGCGAACCAGTAGCAGCCCACTCCTGGACCGTGGACAGTAACTGTGAGAGGGATCTTGGAGTTCTAGTGGACAATCAATTAAACATGAGCCAGAAGTGTGTGGCAGCAGCCCAAAAAAGCTAATACGATCCTTGTATTGGAAGAAATATCCATCTGCGTTCAGTTTCAAGTGGGAAGAAAGACACTGGAAACATGGAGGTTGATTGGAAAGATGATTTAACGGTGAAGCAGAACCACAAAGGACGTTTGATTCTGGGTAACTGAGCACATGGAGTGGAGAGTGAGATATATTTATACGCTCTGTTGGGCTTTGAACTTGCTTCCCATTCCTGTGGCAAGAAAGGTATCCTGATTGGTTGTCAGACTTCCATGGGGCCATGCAGGGTAACTTTGTAGGTTGTCTTGATTCCGAAACTTGGTTGAATCTTGCTGGGTGATCTAATGAAGGGTCTTTGGGCAATTCTTATTATGGCTTAATGGCTTGCCCTGAAGGATCTTGAGTGAAGGTATTTGCTTATGAATAGTCCTAGCCATCTCTTTATCTCTTAAGTGCTGACATCTGCTGTGGGCTATTGAGGAGGGTGGGGGCTATTAAGAGTGAGTCCGCTTCCTGCCTAAAAAACATGTTTCTCCATTTCTCATCCAGGGAAATATAATATTCTGCCTTTTTAATATTTTCTAGAATATTTCATTCTTCCAGGAGAGGGGTGGATGCTAACTTCCTATACTTGGTTGTATAAACACAGGCATAGAATCAAAATCATGTGAAGTATTAGTACCCCTTTATAAAGCCTTAAGGCCACACCTGGAATACTGCATCCAGTTTTGGTCATCACATTACAAAAAAGATGTTGAGACTTTAGAAAAAGTGCAGAGAAGAGAAACTAGGATGATTAAAGGCCTAGAGATTAAAACATATGAAGAACAGCTGCAGGATTTGGATTTGGCTAGTCTAGATAAATGAGGACTGAGCATTATAGCAGCATTCCAGTATGTGAGAGGCTGCCATAAAGAGGAGGAGGTCAATTTATATTCCAAAACACCAGAGGGCAAGATAAGAAACAATGGATGGAAACTAATCAAAGGGAAAAGCAACCTGGAATTAAGGAGAAACTTCCTAAGAGTGAGGACAATTAACTAGTAGAACATCTTATCTTGAGAGGTTGTAGATGTTTCATCAGTCTGGACAGTCACTTGTCTGAAATAGTATAGGGTCTCCTGCTAGAACAGGGGGTTGGACTAGAAGACCTCTAAGGTCCCTTCCAGCTGTGTTCAGAGAGAGAGAGAGTGGGGGGAGAGAGAGATCTGGCATATTTTCTAAAATTTACTGAAGTGTGCCTTTGCAGAATTGCGTGCAAAAATTGCAATTAAACTTTGGCTCATTTCCAAAGAATTAAGCAGGATTACAACAGGTAGACTGAATAGACTGCAAAGTTGATATATCATCTTAGAGCAGGGGTATCAAACTCAAGGCCTGCGGGATGGATACAGCCAGGGGAGGTGTTTAAATCTGGCCCATGGGGATGGCCTGGAAATAGCAAACGGCTGGCCTGCAGCGCCTCTGCTAGTGAAAACAGGGGCACGGGGGGGTGCATAAGCCCCCTTGCCCCATTTTCAGCCTGGATGGTCTCCTGCAGCAACCCCCATTTCAGGCCTTCCAGGCCGAAAACGGCACAGGGGGGTGAATGCACCACCCCCCATGCCCCATCTTGGCCATCGGGGTGTGTGTGTGTGCAGAAGGCGTCCGTCCCGTCTCCTCCCGCCCAGCCCACGGAGGAGAACTACAATGCTGAACCGGCCCTCGAAGAAATCCACTTTGAAACCCCTGTCTTAGAGGATGGCAATGAATTGTTTTAATTGTCAAAAAAGCTCACCCCCCCCCAAATAAACCAACAACAGACTCTTCCACAAACAGACATATAGACGCACGCGCATACACACACATACATCCTCAGTAAACTCAGTAGCACCTTGGAGAATGCACAATTGAAGAGATTCAGACTTAGAGTAAATCCAGCAAATTTAGTTTGGACAAATTCATTATGACTAATTTAAATCCAGTTCCAACTCAGATGAAGAAGAAGAAAAAAAGGAAAACTGCACGGATAGACTTCTGAATGTGTTCAGTTGGAATCGAGATTATCTGAGTTGTTTTAATTTGAGCATGTGTACAAACTGGGCAAAAACCAGAGAAGACGGGGGGGGGGGGGGTTGTTTGTTTTTATTTCCCCTTCCTGGTATTTTGCCACAAGTGTAAAGTCTGCTCTCTTTTTTTTCAGATCAACTGAGTGTTCATCCATCAATTGTGACAGGAATTGACTGACTGGTTTGTCCCTGGAGCCTGATGTTGTAGACTGAGACGCTGAGAAGGAGAGACTGGCTTTAAGTCACCCATTCATTGGAGGTTTTCAAAAATATACCGGATAATCATTTGATTGGGATAGTATAAGTTTCCTTTGGCAGGAGACTTAAGCAGGGGGCTGAACTAGAGGACCTCTGAGGGCCCTTCCAACCCTATGATTCGATGTTCTATATTTCATGTGAAAGAAGGGACTATCCCAAAGCTGGACTTTTCTTTGTTGGTTTTTGAAGATGTTTTGCTTCTCATCCAAGAAGCTTCTTCAGTTCTGACTGAATGGCGGTGGTGGTGGTGGTGGAAACTGAAGAAGCTTCTTGAATGAGAAGCGAAATATCTTCAAGGACAAAAACAAAAGAAAAGTCCAGTTTCTTTATAAAAAAAACATTTTCGGACAACCATGAGCTGGATGACTGGGGATCTCCAAAGACATTAAGGAAGGACTAGAACTCACAGTCTCCTGTTTGTAGTATGGTGCTTTAACCACTGGACCAAACTGGCTGTCTACAGATAGTCCTATAGCCAGGCTGTATGCAGAGGTGGTATTAAGCCAGTTCTGACCAGTTCTGGAGAACTGGTCGCGGAAGTTTTGAGTAGTTTGGAGAACGGCAAATACCACCTCTGATTGGCCCCGACCCCATCTATTCTCCGCCTCCCGAGTCTCAGCTGATCAGCTGGGTCTTCTTTGGTTGCCCTGCACAGGAGAACGGAGCTGGAAAGCAGGTTAGTGGGGTGGGAAGGGAATGGAGATTTTGAAGTAACCTTTCCCCTAGAGTGGGTAGGAATGGAGATTTTACAGTATCCTTCCTCTGCCACGCCCACCAAGCCGCGCCCACCAAACCAGACCCACAGAACCAGTAGTAAAAAAATTTGAATCTTACCACTGGCTGTATGCCATAATGCTGTCAACTCTTCAAGGTAAACCAGACTAGGAAATTAAAGTCATGCATGCTAATGTTACTTTTATTATAAGGTTATGGTTACAGAATCTTACAAGTATGAATGTACTTCCTCTCTCCCTCCTTTTATCTTAGTGGGAATTAGGAAGGGCCTTGTCTGTGATTCTTACTTGGGCAACAGTTCTTCCCTAGACTCTGATATATTTTTTTAAAAATCTGACTGTGCCCAGTAGGAAAATGGCCAAAGAAAAATAAAAGCAAAACCCTTTGGAAGCAAAAGTAAACCATGAAGTATAAAGTTGAAGGAAATCTGTTCATGCTTGATATTCTCCAACATCAATGTTGCCTGAGCAATAAGATCCTTTCTTTTTCTTTTTTTTTCTTTCTTTGCTTTGGAAAGTACATGCTAAAAGCTGTGGAGCTGAAATTCCGGAAGGTCAAAATGCAACAGAAGATCAGTCAGATAGTCCTTGAGAAGCAACCCCAATTGAGCCCAAAATTTATGTTGTGAAGTGAGCTTGTCCCATTGTACGACTTATCTTGCCACAGTTGTTAAGTGAATCATTGCCTTGGTTAAGTGTCAACTCTGAAGTTGACCTGACCAAGGCCATCTTGGAGGCTTCAGTGTTGCCACAATGGTGCTGAGGTATAGGGAGGGGGGAACAGAGATAGCTGGGATCTTGTAGCCAAAACAAAATAGTTTCCCTTGAGAACCAAGGACATTCCCACAGGCGGCTGAAAAGAGGAGGAATGAAGTTTCCTAGCAACTGGACAGCACCTTGATTGGACCATGTGACTGATTGTTTGGGAAAGGGGGGGACTTTACTTTTAATTAGGAGAAAACCACAGGAACTTTTAGAGTCAGTTTTCACCAGTCTGTGCCAATATGATATGTCCAATAAACTTGTTCTTTGAGGAACCTGCTTGCCTCGGAATTATGGTTGCTATGGGCTCATTACTTGGAACCCTGACTTGAAGTTAGTACCCTGGTTGTTAAGTGAATCTGAATTCCCACTGACTTTGCTTGTCAGAAGGCCACCAAAGCTGATCACATGATCCCAGAACACTGCAACCGTCATAAATATGAACCAGTTGCCAAGCATTTAAATTTTGATCATGTGACCATGGGGATGCTGCAACGGTTGTAAGTGTGAAAAAGGGTCATAAGTCACTTTTTTCAGGGTCTTTGTAACTTTGGTCAGTAAATGAACCATTGTAAGTGGAGGACTGCCCGTAATTACACTGGAAAAACTAAATGGCCAGAGTGCAATCCAAAGTAGACGCAAATTCCTACTGAATTGAATGGAGTTTGCCCTTTCAGTTGCGTAGAATTGCTCTTCAAGATTCTACACTGCACGGACAAAATTAACAGTCAAAACACACTCCATGTAGTCCTCAATTTACAACATGTCACTTAGCAACCATTGGAAGTTATAGACTATGTGAAAAGGGGGATTTATGACCCAGATCTGAGCTTCCAATGGTCACAGAAACACTCTTCAGGCGCTTGGCAACATGGCCGCATTCACGGCTGTTTGTAGCATCTCGTGATCACGTGTTTTTCTTTTACAGTTCTGCTAAAAACTGGCACTTCCAATTTTCCGCAAAAGTGCCCCATAGCAAACAAAGGTTTTGCGTAATGGATCCAAGTAGCGGTGGGATTCAATTTTTTTTACTACTGGTTCTGTGGACATGGCTTGGTGGGCGTGGCTTGGTGGGCGTGGCAGGGGAAGGTTACTGCAAAATCTCCATTTCCCTCCCCACCCCCTAACCTGCTTTCCAGCTCCGTTCTCCTGTGCAGGGCAACAAAAGAAGACCCAGTCAATCAGCTGGGACACGGGAGGCAGAGAATAGATGGGGGTGGGGCCAGACAGAGGTGGTATTTGCTGGTTTCCTGAACTACTCAAAATTTCCGCTACCCGTTCTCCAGAACTGGTCAGAACCTGCTGAATACCACCTTTGGATCCGAGCCTGGACTCCTCTCTGGACACAAGTTCAGAGGAGGAGGAGGAGGAGTTTGAGTCAGCAGAGAAAATTGTGGAGCTGAGTATTGGTCAGGATCGGGGCTCAGAGAGTGCTAGCCTGACAAAGCAGACTCAATTGGTTGATTGGATGTGCACCAGGTTGAGGCTGAGCGTGACAGGCCGCAGCTGCAACAAGTTGGCCAGGAGGCTCCAGGCCAGGACCGGGAGCAGCTGCCACACCTTAGCAATGAGGAGGAGGTGAAGTCCATACCTCATCCTGATCCAAGGACACATAGAGCAGAGAGAAGACAGGCTCAATGCTGGTCATCTAGAGTACTCATGAGGAGGCAACCTCACCTCTTGTGAAGGGCTGCACTGGCATCGCCTACTTAATCCTGCACAGAGAACTTGAGCATTACTGGAGCAACATGCCCAGGTCTGTGCCTTGTTGCTTGTGCTGTGTATCCTGCCCTACTTGAATCGTGGACTGTTTATCTGGATTTTGTATGTTGGATTCAGTTACCCTTGCTATGCTGAACTTGAAATTTGAATCTGCGCAATGGGGTGCTTTCTTAGGACCTGTTTGGGGGAGTTTTGAATAAACACCTGTAGAACTCTTGCTGTACCTGTGCATGAGGGAGACGTGGCAGCACAGTTTGCTTAGCAGCCAGCGCAGTTTGCTTAATAACCACTGCATCTGCACTTACAACTTCTTCATTCACTTAATTTACAGTATCAACCTTCAAATTTCTAGTTTCTATCATATCACAAGACCTAAAATGGACACCTAACATCAAAAACGTCATCAAAAAAAGCACAACGCAGAATGTTCTTTCTGCACCAACTCAGAAAGCTCAAACTGCCCAAGGAGCTGCTGATACAGTTTTATAGAGGAATTATTGAGTCTGTCATCTGCACCTTTATAACTGTCTGGTTTGGTTCTGCAACCCAACAAGGCAGACACAGACAAAGACTTCAACAAAAACAATTACTATCAACCTGCCTTCCATTGAGGACCTGTATACTGCACGAGTCAAAAAGAGGGCTGTGAAAATATTTACAGACCCCTCACATCCCAGACATAAACTGTTTCAACTCCTACCCTCAAAATGATGCTATAGAGCACTGCACACCAGAACTAGACACAAGGACAGTTTTTTCCTGAATGCCATCACTCTGCTAAACAAATAATTCCCTCAACACTGTCCAACTATTTACAAAGTCTGCATTAGTATTAGTCTTCTCATCTCTCCTTATCACCTATCCCCTCCCACTTGTGACTGTATGACTGTAACTTTGTTGCTTTGTTTCCTAGTATGATTTGATTGCTGATTGTACCCTATGACTATTATTAGGTGTTGTACCTGATGGTTCTTGACTCTTGATGAATGTATCTTTTCTTTTATGCATATGAACCAAGACAGGGGTGTCCAACCTTGGCAACTTTAAGACTTGTGGACTTCAACTCCCAGAATTCCTCAGCCAGCAAAGCTGGCTGAGGAATTCTGGGAGTTGAAGTCCACAAGTCTTAAAGTTGCCAAGGTTGGACACCCCTGAACCAAGACAAATTTCTTTTGTGTCCAATCGCACTTGGCCAATAAAAAATTCTATCTAATGACAGGGGTGGGATTCTACCAGTTCAGGCCAGTTCGGGCAAACCGATACTTACAGTGATGATTTGGCCCCACCCACCCACCCCTGTTCTATTCTGTCCTTTATTTCCGGGGTTTTAAGCTCAGCTGATTCACGTGGCACAGTGGATTCCCACGCCTCAGCTGATTTACTCACTGGGACTGCAGCAGAAAGTAAGTATTAGAGCGTAAAACCTTTTTTTTTAATGCTGCGCTCACGTGAAAGACACACTCACCAAACCGGTTGTTACACTGGTGGAATCCTACCCCTGCTTAATGACCACTGCCCAAAAAAGTCATAAAGTCATAAAATTTCAGGAGAAATCTTTTTTTTTTCTATTATAGGGAATGAGATAAATGGATAATTGGAAAAGAATGGACAAAAGATATAAGTATAATGATTTAAATTAAGATGAAATAAATAAAATAGAATTAAGAAGAATGGAAAGCGGGGTGAAGTTATAATGAAGATATAGAAGGGTAAATAAGATAGGTAATGGCATATAAGTTGAACATGAATTTAATTGAAGTCCATACAAAGAGAGGTAATCCGGGGCCAAGCTACTTTTTAAAAAGAAGTTTTATGTTTTTGTGTTTTGTGTGTGTATGTCCGTTTGAGATTTAATAAAACCTTGAAGGAAAGCGAGAGGAATAATTGTGAACAAGACAGAGGGAAATATGAATATGATGATTATAAAATGGATAAATATAGAAGAAATGTAATTGAATAAGAGCAAAGAAATAATGAGAAATCTGCTAAAAGATATTTAAGTGGAAATGGGATAAATCAGAACTATATTGTATAAAATAATGTTTTATCTGCCTTGTAAAAAGTTATAATGGAAAGAGGTTTAATGTCTTTAATGTCTAATGATGCTTTGTTTGTCTTTTAAAATTAATAAAATTTGTTTCAAAAAAAAAGTCATAAAATCAGTCACATGGGTCATCCATTTTACAAGCCTTATGACTGTAATGGGCAGACTCATTACGGTTATAATTCAAGGACTACCTGTATATAAATAAAATTGGACCAGTTGCTAGCAATAAAGCATTCAAGTGAAAACACAATCCTTTCAAGCAAACTCTCCACATTAAGTCTTTTCTCCCTGCTGGGCTCTGTTTCTTGAACTTGCAGTCCTGTTTTTAATCTATTTAAATGACAAAGACAGACGGAAAACCACATTCTAGCTGGGATAGGTGATTGTCATGAATATGAAAGAGACCTGGACCTGCTCTGCACCAATGGACCAAATGAAAATAAAATGTGGCTTTGAAGAATCAGTTGGCTAGATGCAAAAAGAAAAAGCAGAAAGTGAATGAGCATAAGTGGAAGCAGAGCTATCTATTAGAGGCACCTTGGAGAAATAATAGACTTCATTCAAAAAAAAAACCCATCTTTTTGAAATGAATACCTGTTTTTGATTATAGTAAGAATTTTTTTAACAATATTAAAATCCTTGAGACCCATAGCTTGTCTAATAATTAGCCTTCTCCGATCTGGTGTTCTTCAGATGTGTTGGACTACAATATCCATTATGTTATCATTCATTCTGGCTGGAAATTAGGAATGATGTCATCCAACACATCTGGAGAACACTAGCTTGGGAGTGAATATGTAGGAGATCCCATCATTCTGATAATCTTTCCTTTCTTGGTTATGATGATGATAATGGGAGTTGTAGCTCCTCGACTGGATTTTTTTTTTCCATTACATTTTTGTTGTTGTGGATTCTGTGCAAATTTTAGCCACCATTTTCTCTCTCCATCTATGTCAAATTCCACTCAAACAGATTAACAGAGTTGGAAAGGACCTTGTAGGTCATCTAATCCACACACACCCGCACCCAAGCAAGAGACCCTACATCATTTCTGACAACTGGCAGTCCAATCTCTTCTTGAAAGCCTTCAGTGATGAGGTTCCCACAATGTGTTAAACCATGTGACTCATACCTTAACAGCCGTGATATTGTTCAGATAAAATCCCACTCATGATGTTCCAGAATGAATGAACCATTCACTTCTCACATTATTATTATTGATAGGTTTTGCATGTTGCGTCTTATTCAAGGCACAAAATGGATAGGTTCAAATGATCTCACTTCAGATATATCATGCACAGATCTAGTTCTCTTAAGAAGTCTATGATCATGGGAAAAATGGAAGGAAGAAGAGGTAGAGGATGACCATTTGCAAAATAGATTGACTCAATTACAGTGATGAAAGATACACTGTTGGAAAGACCAGAAGGATCAGGTTGGGAGCAGATCCTCCTGGAGCAAATGTAGTCCCAAACAGTCAACATTGATTTGATGGCATTTGAAGGCATCATTCAGTCACATGCTACCAACCATGAAGATCTTACAGAATCATAGAATCTGTATAGTGGCTATTGAATCTAAGTATCCTGTCAGTGCAGGAATCAAAGCAAAGCGTCTCTAGTGGTGGCTTTCTATTCTCCACTTGAGTATTTCCAGTGAAGGGAAGTTCATCAACTATCTTGATAATTGTCTCTCTTGCTGAAATGAGAGCCAATTTGTTCAAGTGGTTAAGGCACCAGTTTAGAAAATGGAAGACCATGAATTCTAGTCCCACCTTAGGCATGAAAGCCAGCTAAGTGACTTTGGATCACAGGTGGGCTGCTGCTGGTTTGCACCAGTTCTGGTGGACCGGAAGTTAAGATTAGGTGCAGTTTGGCAAACCGGCAAATCCCACCACTGGCTGGCCCTGCCCCTGCCCATTTTTCAGCCTGGTTTTGGGGCCATTTTCAGGCCGTTTTGGGGCCATTTTCAAACCAAAAATGGCCTGAAAAAAATCCCAAAAAATGGTCCACAAAATGGCCTGAAAATAGCCTGAAAAACAGACTGAAAACAGCCCAGAAATGACCTGAAAATGGCCAAAAACAGGCCAAAAAATGGGCAGGGGGTGGGGCCAGCCAGTGGTGGGATTAGCCCCAACCAGCTGAATCCTACCTGTTCCTTTGAGGCAAGTGGCCAGGAGGCGGGGCTGGGTGTGATGAGTGACATCACCCACCCATTCACATGACTAACTGGCCATGCCCAGCCAGCCAGAGAACCTGTTTTAAAAAATTGCAGCCCACCCGCTGCTTTGGATCAATCACCAGGAGACTGTGAATTCTAGTCCCACCTGGTATCTAAGTTGAGAATACCTACCAAGTTCATCTCCCAGAAACCAGCCTGTCTGCTGAAGTTTATACTAAGTTTCCTGATAAGTTACAACTTTGTAATAAATAAGCTTCTCCAAACCTGGCATAAAATAGATATAACAACAAAGATCATTGGACTGCTGGTTCATATCTTCATTTTATTTCTTATCTACTCATCATTACCCAGAAGAAATAATAAAAGAGAAGGTGATATTGTGGCTCTTTTTTCCTTAACAATAGTTGGCCACTGGTTTTGGCTTAGACTTTCTTGCCCTGCTATTCATCTTCCTTTCCCCATGACTAATACAACGTTTCTGCATCTGTGGGCATTGTGGGTAGACCTTTTGTCTGGTGGACTTCTCAGAAAGCCAAACCTAGATCTCAAAGGAATAATAGAAGATAAAACCCAGAAGATTATTTTTTTCAGTGCACGATCTCTTCTGTTTCCTATATTTCATTTTTAAATGGGGTGCAATCAATGCCCTCCCACTGAATTTAAAAATCAGAACATTTGTTTTTTCCCCAAATGCCAAAGGAGGCTTTTGCATGGACCTGGCCTGCTCTTCAATTATGCTTCTGCTCCCTATCTTGGTTTCTAAGAAGGAGTCTGGCCAACCATAGACAGTAAGCTGCATGTTGGCCCCATCCTCAGGAATCTCTAGGCTTTGTATGTTGGAGAACACTTCTGGAATGCTGAGAACATGCTGTAAGGAAAGCCCCAGAATAGTTGTGGTCAGAAGGAAACTGCCCATTCATAAAATGATCGCTGTGGGAGATACTACCAGTTAGAACGTTCTGGTTTTCCAACATAAACATTCTCCAGCTACTGAAGGACACTCTCTATCACATCTATTTGTATTTGCTGTTTTGGAAAAGACAATTAATGCCCCCAAAAGGAAATTCTGGATGCCTATCCGTCATTACTTGGAGACAAGGTAGGTGGCAAACCAATTTCATCAATAAATAAATAAGTTAATCTATCAGGAGCTGTCAACAAGTTTTCAGAAGATAAAAATTATTCTTGCTCCCGGACTATATTCCAATAACCTATATTCCGATATTGCAAGATCAATCAGTGTTGATCTTGAAATAATAACTGCAAGACCAACACAAGTTGGACAATCTTTTGCTGGCAGAGAGGTGGCTCCATTTTGTTAACAGGCTCTGAGGGTAGATGGCAGTGAAATAATATTGCCGCCTCTAGATAAGATAGGTGGCACACGTATTAAATCAAATCAAATCAAAATCAATCAGAATAACCACAGAATAATAGCAGAACAGCAGAACAGAATAACAGAACTGGAAGGGACTTTGGAGGTCTTCTAATTCAACTCCTGCTCGATTTTTTTTACTACCAGTTCTGTGGGCATGGCTTGGTGGGTGTGGCTTGGTGGGCATGGCAGGGGAAAGATCCTGCAAAATCTCCATTCCCGTCCACTCCTGGGGGAAGTTTACTGCAAAATCCCCATTCCCTCTCCACCCCACTAACCTGCTTTCCAGCTGTGCAGGGCAACAAAAGAAGACCCAGCCAATCAGCTGGGACTCGGGAGGCAGAGAATAGATGGGAGCGGGGCCAGTCAGAGGTAGTATTTGCCAGTTCTCCAAACTACTCAAAATTTCCCTCCCAGTTCTCCAGAACTGGTCAGAACCAGCTGAATACCACCTCTGTCAAGTAGGAGACCCTATACCATTCTAGACAAGTGGCTTTCCAGTCTCTTCTTAAAAGCCTCCAGTGATGGAGCACCACCAACGTCTGAAGACAAGCCAATCCACTGTTTCATTGTTCTCACTGTTAGGAAATTTCTCCTTAGTTCTAGATTGCTTCTCTCCTTGATTAGTTTTCCATCCATTGTTTCTTGTCTGGGCCTCTGGTGCTTTGGAAAATAGATTGACCTTCTCTTCTTTGTGGCAGCCCCTCAAATATTGGAACATTGCTATCATGTCACCCCTAGTCTTTCTTTTTACCAGACTACCCAATTCCTGCAACCATTCTTCATATGTTTTAGCAATCAATCAGTCACTGGCAGGGGTAGGACCAAAAGTGTATTTACATTAGTTTTGAGAAAGTTAGAGAAGGTTTAAAGCAAAGTCACAGTATTAAGCCTAACATATGCTTCATAAATCTACTTTAGACCTTACATTAAAAATAAACAAAAAACATGAGATTTAATGGCACAATCCTAGGATGCTGTGGAGGCAGAAAATGGGGTAGGGCTTTCTTGCAGATCTCTTGTTATCCAACCATGACCAAGCAAAACATATGAAGAATATCTTGAACTGCTCTTGCCTCTGGTCAAACTTTTCTTTCACATCAGACTAGGCTCAGACATACATTACTATCTTTATTCATGGTCTGTCTTTTCCAAGTCCTTAAGCATAGTGGAGTTCACCGTCTGACAACAATCTGGATGATAATTGATTGGTTGGATGTTGGAATTGGTTAAGTGGCTGAAGAAAGTATGGGAGAGCAACAAGGATTCTTTAACAGTTCAAAAATGCAGCCTCACATACATGCCACATCTGTAGATCTTTTAGCTCCCTTCACAGCATGCAATAAAAAGATCAAGAGAAAACATAATGTAAAGGTGGTTGAAAAAGTGGCTACAAATGACTCAGAGAGAACAACATCCTTATTCAACCTTTATGCAGCTTAAACGTGAATCTTTTTAAGACAGTAGACAAATCTAGTATGGGCCCTTTCATAAAGTGGCTGACACAAAGTTTTGTCATTTCTCAAAGGGCTGCTTTGGGCCCCAAACAGGTGCATTTAGCTCACCAATGCTCTCTCTCAACCTCCAAGAATATCAGGATGCTTTAAGCTATCCTTGATGCCTCAAGACATTCTTGGAAACAAAAATGATGCTAGAATGGCTTTCACTTTATGTAAAATACTCTCTGGAGGAAGAAGAAGAAGAAGAAGAAGAAGAAGAAGAAGAAGAAGAAGAAGAAGAAGAAGAAGAAGAAGAAGAAGAAGAAGAAGAAGAAGAAGAAGAAGAAGAAGAAGAAGAAGAAGAAGAAGAAGAAGAAGAAGAAGAAGAAGAAGAAGAAGAAGAAGAAGAAGAAAAGGAGAAGGAGAAAAGGAGAAGAAGAGAAAGAGAAGAGGAGGAGGAGGATGGGTGTTCTCTGAACAGATTGCAAAAATAAACAACAGGACAGTGACAGGAGCCCTCCTCAATTTTGCAAACCCACTAGCCACAGTGAAGGCCAGTCACATTGAGGGTGAGACGACCATTCATACAGAAAGCCCAACTCCCAAGATGAATAGCTCTGTAGTAACCCCATTCAGGCCAGCTTAGATAACAGAATGGGGAGATGGGGTGGAAAGGCTTCAAGGAAATTAAAGGAAAACAAATGTGGAACAGATGTTGGGAAGCGCCCTTTCATTCAGAGAATAATAAATGTGTGCAGCGGCCTGCCAGACGGGGTTACAAAGGGCAGGAACACCAAGGTCACTTAATAAACAATTAGAGTTATTTAGGGTGGAATCAAATGCTAACAGAGACAAAGCTGGGCTGATGACATTTGAACATAATCACATCTTCCTTGTCTCTTAGTTTATGAGAGCTGTTTATTTTTATTACCAATATTTTCACAGTCACTTTCCCTCAAGGAAAGTTACCTCAGGGTTTCCCTATATTGGGCTATCAGCAACAGCATAGGCTACATCCTGTTGGTAGAGCTTCCATGAATGAACCTAGTTCCCATGAGGAAACAAACCTGGACCACCAACCAACACATCAAATGTGCCATAAGTCAGTCAGCCAACTGCCCTCTTACCCTGGCTGAGCACATTCCTTCAGGCTAAATGGATCATCAATCAATGACTTCCCTATCATCCTAAGGCTGATAACAGGCCCAGACATTTTTATTTTGTGGGTATGAACTTTCAGCTTCACCGGGGAAAAAGTCTCCGGAGTTAATAGACTTCTCATCTGCCTAACTTTTCAGATCGCAATGCTCGATACTATTCTAACAGAATACTATTAAGTATTCTGCCAGCACTGTTGTGTTCACTCTGCTGTGACTGAGGCTCAGCTGCTTGATTGTGACAAGTGCAGTTTTAGGTATCTGGCCTGCTCTGAAGGTATCTCTGATGATCAAAGATCTACATGGATTGTGGGTTCCTTGGTTGGTTTCTCCAGAGCAGAGGTGGTATTCAGCAGGTTCTGACCAGTTCTGGAGAACCGGTAGCGGAAAAATTTAGTAGTTCGGAGAACCGACAAATACCACCTCTGACTGGAGAATTTACAGTATCCTTCCCCTGCCACGCCCACCAAGCCACATCCACAGAACTGGTAGTAAAAAAAATTGAATCCCACCGCTGCTCCAAAGCATCAGAAGGCAGGACAAGAAACAATGGATGGAAATTAATCAATGAAACTAATCAACCTAGAACTAAGAATAAATTTCCTGACAGTTATAACAATTAATCAGTGGAACAGCTTGCCTCAAGAGGTTGTGAGTGCTTCAACACTGGAGATTTTTCAGAAGAGATTGGACAACCATTTGTCTGAAATGGTATAGGGGTTTGTAGAAAGTTAGCACCCACCCCTCTCCTAGATGAATGAAATATTCTAGGGAATATTAAAAAGGCAGGATATTATACCCCTGCCCCTGGAGGAGAAAAGGAGAAACATGCTCTTGGAAAGTGGCCCCCGCCTTTTGGGGTATCCTATCTACAAGACAAAAGACCTTCAGCTCCAGGGTGATAGGATTAGCCCTCACTCAAGATCCAAACCAGGACAAAGCCATTAAGCCAGGGGTGTCCAACCTTGGCAACTTTAAGACTTGTGGACTTCAACTCCCAGAATTCCTCAGCCAGCTTTGCTGGCTGAGGAATTCTGGGAGTTGAAGTCCACAAGTCTTAAAGTTGCCAAGGTTGGACACCCCTGCATTAAGCCCTAAATAGGAATTGCCCAACACGCTTTCAGAACACAACCCTCTTCATTACATCATCACCCAGCAAGATTCAACCAAGCCTGGGACACAGACAGCCTACAAGGTTAACTGGATACACGCATAGCCCCTGGGAGTCTGATAACCAATAGGGTACATTTCTTGCAAAGCCCAAGAGAAGCTTAAACCATCCTTCCAAGCAGCCTCCGTGTTTCCAGTGTCTTTCTCCCCACTTGGAACTGGACCCAGATGGACACTTCTGCCATCAGTTTCCTGCCTGAGCAGGGGGTTGGACTAGGGGACCTCCAAGATTCCTTCCAATTCTGTTAGTTTTTATTATTATTAGTATTATTTATTTCATTACTCAGCTAGGGACCGATGATATTACCTAGTTGGGCAATGAAAAACCTGCAAGAAAACAACCGATTGTAGAGAACACCAAGCACCCCACAATTCAATCCTGAGCTACCAATATTCTCTTCTATCAGGATCTACGTGGGTTGTTCTTTGGCTATCATCTTGTTGGGGCCAGTCTAACTCAGCTGGCAGTTAGGCACAGCAACAATATCCTATCTAATCAAGAAATCCCTAGATATGAGAATTTGGTTCTGCCGTGCGATAGATTTAGGGGACAATACAGTCTGAGCTGTGGGACATTCATGTTACTTTTCTCTGTCTCCAGTTTTCTCCTTTTGTTCCATGGAAGTGAAAGGAGCCAAAGAAGGAAAGCCTGCAGTTGAGAAGTAGCTCAACACAATTGGCTACAATCTGGCACACTTCAACGATCCTTTGGTTATTGACATACTCGGGGGGGTGTTGGATCTGCCCAACACCTATTCATCATTTTAAGCTACTATGGACATGGCTCCACTCCTTTGGTCACTAGACATTCAGCCCTTGGCCATATTGGCTTAGACTGCAGAAGAGACTACAGGCTCTTCTCATAAAGGCTTCTGTCTGCATAAATCCTGCTTGGTGCTTTCCATGGCACTCATCAAGACTTAGGTAGAACCCTTATAAACATAGATGTATTCTTGAAAGAAGTATAATCCTATGCTACAGAGAAGATTGATTTAAACAGAAAAGAGATCCTGTTTCTAACCAACTGCTGGAAGTTCTGTCACCATTTAGATTTCCACTGCTATAACTAACAAAGGGTTTCAATAAATCTGTTCTACTGCATGTATTCTCTTCAGTTGTATAGTGACTACTTCCAGATGTTGTTGGCCACAAGGTCAGTACGGAACTCCATGGTTGTTCACTATGAACATTTCCATTTACTTGCAACACAGGCTAAAGGTTGTGCTCATGCATTACTGACCACTCAAATCAATTTTACACAAAATGTTACAAAATATTTTTTTCCCCTTTAAATGCTGACATTCTGTCAGAATAGTGACAGAGCTTCCCTGATTGCATTAATATCACCTTGTGGATGGGTTACAAAGGAAATGCAATATTCCAGACTAACCACAAGATGGCTCTGGTATGCTACAAATGAAGAGTCCTGTCCGCTAAAGCTTCCAGGAGACTGAAGAGAGGTTAATATATTACAGCCCCCAAGCTGATTCTGAAGAAAAGATTGCATCTTCATTAATATAGCTTGTATGATGAATAGAAGTTGAAATTAAATACTTAAGTTTGTAACTTATATAGCGCAATAAAGAAAGGATTTTGCATAACACAGACTATAGAAATCAAAAATACTAATGCTAATGCTAATTCCTGGCAATATTTCTACAGAAAAAAAGGCTTCCTAATATTCCACTTCAATTTCTTGGAACACTTTAATTCCATGGACATTTTCAATGTTAACCAGAAACTGCTGAGGACAATCTGTCTCTCATCTGTAAATCTTGTCCTTATGTGTTTTCTTAACAAAGAAAAAAACTTATTGTATATCCAGCAAGGGAGAAGCTGGAGTAATCTGACCATGTATCCATGTATGTGACAGAGAGCCATCTTTCCCTTGTGGTAATATTTATTTATTTATTTGATTTGTCAATTGTTTACAAGATAATAAGTATAAGTGTATACATAGTTATGAATACATGAAATGGGTACATATAAGAAAAATAAAAGAAAAATAAAAGAAACAATAGGACAGGGACGGTAGGCACGTTGGTGCGCTTATATAGATTGTGAGCTTGAGACTGCTAGCAGGCATCCAGCCTGCAAAACACAACCCCACTTATTTGGAATGGAGAATTAATCCTACTGAAATGCCAAAAAAGCCAATGCAGTTCTAGGCTGCATTAACACAGGGAATCAAGTGTTAATACCACTTTTTAATGTCTTGGTAAGGCCACACTTGGAATACTGCATCCAGCTTTAGTCACCACAATGTAAAAAGATGTCAAGATTCTAGAAAGAGTGCAAAGAAGAGCAACCAAGATGAAAAAGCAATTACTACCAACCTGCCTTCCATCGAGGACCTGTATACTGCATGAGTCAAAAAGAGGGCTGTGAAAATATCTACAGACCCCTCACATCCCAGACATAAACTGTTTCAACTCCTACCCTCAAAACGATGCTATAGATGGTTGGTCACCAACCAGTGGGCCGTGAGAAAATTTTGGTGGGCCGCAGAGAAATCTCACCCCCAGAGCACCCCTCCAAAGTAATTAATCCAGGCTGCACAGAAACACAAGGCTGCTCCGCCCACATGGCCCGCAGGAACCCTCCCCACCCACTCACTCCTTACCTGGTAAACTTGCCTGCTAAATTGTTATTTTTCCTTTTACCGACCATCATCTGTTCTGCTGTGCCGGGAGATTTAGATTAGCTAGGAAGCAGGAAATGGTTGGATTTCTTGCTTTCTAGCTAGTCTTTAGATCTTTGGCTCAGCACAGCTGAACCTGCCTTAGGTTTGCTTGCAAGCAAATTCAGTGCAGACTCACGGCAAGCAAATTTGAGAGACTGAGCTAGCCGATGGCAGATAGATAGATCACTGAATGATTCTATGAGCAACTCAATCTGCCTACTTTGCCTGATTTTGGGTAAAAGTTGTTCTTTTTTTAAATAAAAAAATTCAATATTTACATGCATGGTGTGTTGTGAGTTAATTTTGTGAGTTTGCTTGCAAGCAAATTTTATGCGACAGACTGAGCTAACCAATGGCAGATAGATAGATCTCTGAATGAATCTGTGATTCTGTGAGCAACTCAATCTGCCTGCTTTGCCTGATTTTGGGTAAAAGTTGCTCTTTTTTAATAAAAAATTCAATATTTATATAAATATTTATAATATTTACACACAAGCCATGCCCAGCCAGTCACATGACCACCAAGCCACACCCACAAATTAGGCCATGCCCACAGAACCGGTTAGTGGTCCCTTGGATTTAAAATTATGAGTTTGGTGGTCCCTGAGGTCCAAAAGGTTGGCGACCCCTGCTATAGAGCACTGCACACCAGAACAACTAGACACAAGAACAGTTTTTTCCCGAATGCCATCATTCTGCTAAACAAATAATTCCCTCAACGCTGTCCAACTATTTATGAAGTCTGCATTACTATTACTATTAATCTTGTCATCACTCCTTATCATCCATCCCCTCCCACTTGTGACTGTATGACTGTAACTTTGTCGCTTGTATCCTTACGATTTATATTGACTGTTTCCTAGTATGATTTGATTGCTTATTTTACCCTATGACTATTATTGTTGTACCTTATGATTCTTGACTCTTGACGAATATATCTTTTCTTTTATGTATACTGAGAGCATTTGCACCAAGACAAATTCCTTGTGTGTCCAATCACACTTGGCCAATAAAGAATTCTATTCTATTCTATTCTGTTCTGTTCTGATCTGATCTGTTCTAATATGGGACTGGAGGCTAAAACATATAAAGAACAGTCACTAGAATGGTCTACTTTACAGAAAAGAAGAGCTAGCAGTGATATGATAGCAGTCTTCCAATATCTCAGGTGTTGTCACAAAGAAGAGGGAGTCAAGCTATTCTCCAAAGCACCTGAAGGACAGGACAAGAAGCAACAGATGGAAACTAATCAAGGAGAGAAGCAACTTACAACTAAGGAGAAATTTCTGAACAGTTAGAACAATTAATCAGTGGAACAACTTGCCTCCGGAAGTTGTGAATGCTCCAACACTGGAAGTTTTTAAGAAGAGTTTGGACAACGATTTGTGTGAAATGGTACAGGGTTTCCTGCCGGGGCAGGGGGTTGGACTAGAAGGCCTCCAAGGTCCCTTCCAACTCTGTTATTCTCTCTTCTGAAATCAGTCTATGTAGGCATATATATGATTACATTGAAAATATTTAAACGCCTATTTGTGATTTCTCAAGATGGCGGATAAGTATGTAAAATAGTATGGAGAGTCTATATAGTATAAGCATTTAAACATGGAAGTAGAAGGAAAAAAAACATTTGTTTTATCTTCTTTTCTTCTATTAAAGGGAATTCCAGACAGGACATTTTGTTCAGCCAAGAGAACTTTTTGCACTTGAAGGCCCAACTGCAAAATGGCTATTGAATCAGACGTTAAGTGTTACGTGAATTGGAACAATTGGTTTAGAGAAGAAAATGGCTTGCAAAATGTATATCATGTGCTGATACTGAGCTTTAGCATGCCAGACTTCATTCTGTGCTTAAGTCCATCCTAACACCACTAAAATGTCATTTTAAAAAATTGCTGGTTTTATGACAAGGTTTAGATCTATTGATCACATCAAGCAGGCATCAATGTCATAGACAGTCTTTAAAATTGTCTCAAATACAACGATCAGAATAACAGAGTTGGAAGGGATCTTGGAGGTCTTCTAGTCCACCCACCCACCAGCCCAAGCAGAAGACCTTATACCATTTCAGACAAATGTCTGTCCAGCCTATTCTTCAAAGTCTCCGTTGATGGAGCACCCACAATTTCTGGAAGGCAAGTCATTGAATGTGCTCACTGCTAGGATTTCTCCTGCAAACAATTGAATACAGTTCTCTAAAACAGTCACAACTGGCCATGGGGCCACTTTAGATGGCCTAAGGCAATGGCTAAGGTTTGCTGGAAAGAATAAAAGTAAGTAAAACCATAAAAGACATCACAATGAATATTCAACAACATGGAAAAGTTTGAGGTACCATCGACTAGCATTTGTGATCGTGAACTGAAAATCTATTTCCCAATACTGACCCCTTCTGGAATCATTATCTTGTTACTTCAATGAAAGCAACCAATCTTTTTTATTATTATTATTCTAATTCTTTTGATCTCGGAACTGTCACCCAATATATAACGCAAGGCAATTGTCCTCTCATTTATTGACTTACAGATTAAGGTATGGGATAGTAAGAAGGGCAGCGAAAAAGACTGTAACACAACCTGACAAATTTCTCAACCTCAGAAATTTTAAGATGTGTGGACTTCAACTCCGAGTTGAATGAGTCTGTGGTAGGTTTCATACCCAGACAATGAGCAGATAGTGTGGAGGAAAGAATTGGGATTAAAGAGGATAAGAACAAACCACTGATGTGGTCAAAACAGACATCAATGCCTCATTGAAAGACCCTTTGGAAAAGGCTGGAAACATCTAAAGGAAACTAAAAGCTTTAAAAGAAAATTTTTAAATCGATATCTTTTAATATTGAAAGAAGGCTCCAGTCAGTAAACACTTAGTATAAACATTATCAAGATGAAAGGTATTCTTATTACAAAAAATTAAAATATGGAATAAAACAGTTCTTAACCTTTGTGTAAGATAAAATTGCTATCTATCAGAAATACGGGTATCTTATTTTTACAGACCCCCTCACATCCCATACATAAACTGTTTCAACTCCT
Source organism: Notechis scutatus (assembly GCF_049901735.1). NCBI lineage: Eukaryota > Metazoa > Chordata > Lepidosauria > Squamata > Elapidae > Notechis > Notechis scutatus. The sequence goes on from NC_142011.1 coordinate 195,066,312, forward strand.
ACCCTCAAAACGACACTATAGAACACTGCACACCAGAACAACTAAACACAAGGACAGTTTTTCCCCCAAACGCCTCACTCTGCTAAACAAATAATTCCCTCAACACTGTTCAACTATTACAAAGTCTGCACTACTTTTACTATTAATCTTCTCATCACTCCTTATCACCCATCCCCTCCCACTTGTGACTGTATGACTGTAACTTTCTCGCTTGTATCCTTACAATTTATATTGACTGTTTCCTAATATGTGTCAACTCATAAAACATTTTGTATACACAGTTTATAGTTGACAACAGAAAGAAGGGGGGGAGTTTCAAAGAGCAGGCAGCAGTGTGGAATCGAAAGTACATTCCATTCATATTTTCTTCAAACACTGATAAGATGACTGAAGCTTTTGCCACACAAAAATCTAATTGGAGAGCATGATTGATGACTCTTGGCTATGGATGTTTTTCATTGGATGATACACCCAGAGGGGTGGCGGGGGGGGGGGGAAGCAGGATCAAGGGTAACAGTGAATTACATATCTCAGAGTTGGCTGTGCCCAGGTAAATGCTGGACATAGAATGTTACCTTCAAATAAATCTTTTTTAGTTTTTGGAGTTTGGCTCGAGGCTCATGATTTAATTGGAGTAACTGCCGGAATCCTGACAGTATTAGTTGATTGCTTATTGTACCTATGACTATTAAGTGTTATACCTTATGATTCTTGACTCTTGACGAATGTATCTTTTCTTTTATGTCCACTGAGAGTATTTGCACCAAGACAAATTCCTTGTGTGTCCAATCGCACTTGGCCAAGAAAGAATTCTATCTTTGACTTACAAGAGTTCATTTAGTGACTGTTCAAAGTTACAAAGGCACTGAAAAAAATGACTTATGACAGTTTTTCACATTTATGACCGTTGCAGCATCCCCATGGTCATGTGATCAAAATTTGGATGCTTGGCAACTGATTCATATTTATGACGGTTGCAGTGTGCCGTGATCATGTGATCAGATTTTGCGACTTTCTGACAAGCAAAGTCAATGGGGCAGTCAGATGCACTTAACAACCATGTTAGCAACTTAACAACTGCAGTGATTCACTTAACAACTATGGCAAGAAAAGTTGTAAAATGAGGCAAAATTCACTTAACAAATGTCTCACTTAGCAACAGAAATTTTGGACCCAATTGTGGTTATAAGTCAAGGACTACCTGTATGCTGTTTCTTCTTTCTGACAGGTAGCACCATTCAGGTTCCAGAATCCTAAAGTTCCTCTGCTGTTTTGATAGTGAAATTGTCTCTAATGGTAGTCCTCAATTTATGACCACAATTGGGATCAATTTCTGTTGCTAAGCATGGAGCTTCTTAAGTGGGTTGCGCCTGATTTTACAATCTTTTTTACCATTGTTGTTAAGTGAATCACATGATTGTTAACCAAATCTGGCTTCCTCTGTTGACTTTGTGAGGGGGGAGAAAGGGAGAGAGAGAGGATAGATAGATAGATAGATAGATAGATAGATAGATAGATAGATAGATAGATAGATAGATAGATAGATAGATAGAATGACAAATATAGATAGACTTGCATGTTGATTCTCTCAATATATCTTTTCCCACTGGGCTAATATATGCACAGTACGGACAGAGATAATTGTTTAGTTTTGTCACAGTCCATAACCTGTAATAAAATTGTCAGGCTCTTAATACCTCTAAAGCTGTTCTCCTCTTGCTAAGTGTGACTTGCTATATCTCATACCTAATGGGCAAAGCTGTTGTGCACTTTGATGGTGGCCTTTGCATTCTCAGAGGTATACATTTCACATAAGTTGCACAGCTTCCTTTTACCTACTTAAATATTTTGTGCTTTGAAAGTTTCCACCTCTGCTTACAATAAACAAAAGGGGGAAAGATATGTGAAACGAAAAGGAAAAATAACAGAATTTACCAGTGTAGGTAAGAGTTAAGGTTCCAGCAGTCCAAAATGGATAAGGGGAGAATAAACATACAATGAACAATTAAAGCTAAACAAACATGTCTGGAATTAGTTGAAAAAATGTCAATTCCAGTGACAGATCAAAATAAGAACGCTGTGATTTCTCTGTTCTTCCAAGCTACTGAGTGTTTTTTTTTAATCTTTCTTAAAAATAAGACCTGATAGGAAACATTTAATCTTTTTTCATCCTTGGTAGCTATTTCTAACATGCCCAGCTTCTATGCATTTTCCAATGAAAGTTTTAGTATATCATTCACCAATATTTTAAACATAAATGTTATTTGTGCTTTCAAATTTCCTGGATCTCTGGTTTGCTTTTAAGAAACCACCTGATTATGCACTTAAACTAATTCAAACAACTCTCCTAATATATGTCTTTCTCTCTACAACTTTCCAAAACATATGACCTCCTCATAGACAGCCAACTGAGTTTTCTTGCTAATATTGTATTGGTGGTCCACTTGGAGCTGAATAAATTTTCCATTTTTTGCTGTACAAACAATGAAATAATTGAGTGCCTAACAAACCCGCCCGAGAAAAGCAGCAGGAACACACCAAACTTCTTCCATAACCTGCGAACTATAAGGGTGAACCCAGCAATTATTCCTGGAATAAAATAAACAGTAAATTGGTCCTTTTGCTCATCTTTTCAATATTAGTCCCTCTCCAAAAGTTGTTAGGCTTAGTACTGCTTTATAGTGCCTTGGTAAGATCCAGTTTTGGTCACCAAAATATAAAAAAAGAAGTTGAGACTCTAGAAAAAGCTTATAGAGAAGAGCAACAAAGATAATTATGGGACTGGAGACTAAAACATATGAAGAACAGTTGCAGGAATGAGGTATGTCTAGTTTAATGAAAAGAAGGGCCAGGGGTGATAGGATAGCAGTGTTCCAATATCTCAGGGGCTGCCACAGAGAAAGAAGGAGTCAATCTATCCTCCAAAGCAGGGGTCCCCAACCACCGGGCCCCCGGACTGGTACCGGTCCGTGGATCATTTTGTACCGGGCCTCAAAGAATGAAAGTAGGGAGAAAGTGCTTCTGGGTGAGCGTGTCGGTCGTCGGTTGGAAAGCGGCGTTTGGGTGCTGAAGGAATCCTTGCGCCTTAGTTTCGTCGAAGAGGGGGGGCGGCTTCAGGCGAAGAGCCGTCCCGATGGCGGTGAAGTCTCGCGTTACTCAGGAGGAGATTAAGAAAGAGCCCGAAAAGCCCATCGACCGCGAGAAGGTACAAAGGAGGAGTTGAAGGTGGCGGGGAGAAGCGGGGGATGGATGGCTGGCCGGTCGCTCGGCTCGCCTTGCCTTGGTCGTGTGTGCTGATGTCGGTACCGGTCCGTGGATCATTTTGTACCGGGCCGCAAAGAATGAATAATCGTGAAACTGGTCCCTGGTACAAAAAAGGTTGGGGACCACTGCTCCAAAGCATCTGAAGGCAAGACAAAAAGCAATGTATGGAAACTAATCAAAACGAGATCCAACTTAGAACTAAGGAGAAATTTCCTGACAGAGGTTGTGGATGCTTCATCACTGGAGGCTTTTAAAAAGAGACTGGACAGCTACTTGTTTGGAAGGTCTCCTGGTTGAGCAGGGGGTTGGATTAGAAGACCTCCATGGTCCCTTCCAACTCTGTTATTTTGTTAAGATACTGGGTTTTGGCACCTAAAAAGTGAATTTTATGTTTTATGGCGCATATTGGGAAAAAAGGACTTTATGGCATTTCGTTTAATTCTTGACGCTGTCCACTTAATGTATAAACAGACAGAGATTGATGCCTTTGAAAGAAGCAGTGGTGAAGAGTTAAGGGTTGGATATTTTTTCTCAAGTTAGATCAATCAAGATAGCATTTACAGCGTAACAGACTTTTTTTTTTTCCTCCCCTGCCTTTTGGGAAAGCTCAGAAGAGCATCCCATAAAAGAGGCATTTTTATAAGCACAGCCTTTTAAAAAGTGGCAAGGAAGAAATAAATTTGATCCTTTGCAGAGCGGTTAAAAACCATTCATCACCTGACTTGTGTTTGATATACTGTATACAAGTCATGCTTGTTTGATCAGCTTTGGGGTGCAGGAAGTGGGGGGGAGGTTTTCTAGTTCCTGGAAAGTCAGCTGGCACCCCCTGCAATGTGTATCTTGACTATGTGAACCATTAAATGCATGTTGCATTTTGTGAGGGATTTGCACTCTTAATTAGGCCAGACATTTGCTGTTATGCATGCTGTAATTATGAAGCCAGTCCTTGTGAGAGCTACGATCAGAGGTGGTATTTAGCAGGTTCTGACCAGTTCTGGAGAACTGGTAGCGGAAATTTTGAGTAGTTTGGAGAACCTGCAAATACCACCTCTGACTGTCCCAGACCCCAACTATTCTCTGCCTCCCGAGTCCCAGCAGATCGGCTGGGTCTTCTCTGGTTGCCCTGCACAGGAGAACGGAGCTGGAAAGCAGGTTAGTGGGGTGGGGAGCAGCGTTGGGATTCAATTTTTTTTTTTTTTACTACCGGTTCTGTGGATGTGGCTTGGTGGGCATGGCAGGGGAAGTATACTGCAAAATTCCCATTCCCTCCCCACCCCACCCCACCCCACTAACCTGTTTTCCAGCTCCGTCCTCAAAATTCCTGTTACCAGTTCTCCAGAACTGGTCAGAACCTGCTGAATACCACCTCTGGCGGGGAGGGAATGGAGATTTTGCAGTATCCTTCCCCTACCATGCCCACCAAACCACGCCCACAGAACCAGTAGTAAAAAAAAATCCCACCACTGGCTACGATCAATTTAGAGGAGTTACAGGCATCAGCCTGTAGCCAAGATTTCAGTATAAACCATTTATAACACCTTCACCTGTATAACATGATCAGCATATTTATCACTTGCAAACATTCTTGCCAATTCCAATTACATTGCTTAAGCTAATGTCTTTCAACCTTGGACAGTTTTAAAACATGAGACTTCAACTCCCAGAATTCCCCATACAGGTAGTCCTCGACTTACGACCACAACTGAGCCCAAAATTTCTGTTGTTAAGCGAGGCAGTGGTCAAAGTAAGTCTTGCCCTGTTTAGTGAATAACAGCAGTTGTTCGAGTGCAGTGGTCACCAACCAGTGGGCTGGGGACCACTGATAGTCCGCCAGAAAATTTTGGTGGTCCACAGAGAAATGTCACTCCCAAAGCACCTCCCCCCCAAAGCCATTAATCCAGGCTCTACAGGAACACAAGGCTTGCTTCGCTTGCATTGCGAACAACACGAGGTAGTGGGGGGGCGAAGGGCAGAGGGGGGGAACGTGCCCCACTCACCCCACCTACCTGGCCTAGTTACCAGGCTGCTTCTTTCCACTTCTTTCTTCTTCTACTTTTGGCTGCACGCAAGGAAAGCAGCAAAAGTGTTTTTTTCTCTCCCCAAAATTCTGCCAGAAATGAGTCTTTGGGACCCTGCAAGGCATCCTGCTCCAAGAGGCTGCGCCGGCACGACAAGTCTCACAAAGACTCATTTCTGGCGGAATTTGGGGGAGAGAAAGAAAGACTTCTGCTGCTTCTGCTGCTTTCCTTGCATGAAGCCAAAAGTCTCCCCACCACCCACCCCCCGCCCCAAGAATGGAGCTGGAGATGGTATCCTGCAATCCCAAATAAAGAATGATCGATTGGTAGGAAAATGAGGTGGGGAATTTTCCTGCAAACTTTTTTTGGGATTTTCCCAGGGTCTCTGGTCCGCGGGATTTAAAATTATGAGTTTGGTGGTTCCTGAGGTCCAAAAGGTTGGCGACCCATGTTCTAGTGAACTAACAGAGAGTTGCTAAATGAATCTGGCTTCCCCATTGGACTTTGCCCGTCAGGAGGTCACAAAAGTTGATCAGATGACTATGGTGTCAACTCATAAAATATTTCTGTGGTCTTTTTAGAGTTGCCAACAGAAAGGAAGGTGGGAGCAGTGCAGCAGCTTGCAAAAACAAAACTCGACTCCATAAATGTTTTCAAAGATAGTAACTGGGTGATTGAAGTTTCTGCCACACAAAATTCTAACTGGAGAGCATGATTAATGACTCTTGGCTATGAATGTGTCCCATTGGAGAATTTGAATTACGATACACCCAGGGGGTGGGGGAAAACAAGGGTCAAGGATGACAATTACTTATGTGTCTCAGAGTTGGCTACACCCAGGCAATGCTGGATCTTTTAGCTCTCAATAAATCCTTCAGAAGTTTTGGAACTTTGGCTCGAGACTCATGATTTAAATGGGGGTAACTGCCGGAATCCTGACATACGGGACATGGCAACTGTCATAATTACAAGTCAGTTGCCAAGTGTCTGAATACTGATCGTGTGATATACTGAATACTGGTCATGCTGCAATGGTTGTAAGAGTGAAAAACAGCCACCAGTCACTTTTTCAGTGCTGTTGTGAATTTCGGTCACTACTAATGGTTGTAAGTTGAGGATGAGCTGTAGTATTCATGAATTTGATTCCAGTTTAATTAAAACAAACACTTGGCAACTGACTTGTAATTACGACGGTGGCCGTGTAATTGTGGGACACTGCAAATGGCTGTCCATGTGTATTGGTTGCTGATGACCCAAAATGCTATTAAAACTTTGGAACTGGGTTGTAAGTACCTTTGGGGGCAATGGGTTCATTTAACAACTTTGTTCCTTAAAGCTAAGGGGGAGAAAGCATTTTGTACCTAATTTTTCTTCTAGTTGTCTTTGGTTAGTGTGTGTGTGTGTGTGTGTGTGTGTGTGTGTGTGTGTGTGTGTGTGTTTAAAGATGATTGCATTTTTAGATTGGAGTCAAGGTTAAGATTACTGTATGACTCATTCTGAAAATTTATGCCTGCCTCTATGATAAGTATAATAAAACCTCTGTGAGTGATGATGAAACACAGCATTTTCCACTTGTTGTAGCTGTCTGTTATCATAACCCCTGCTGGATTATTTAAGCAACCAGGATCTGTTCAGGCACTCCTGAAAATAAAGGAACATTTCATCGCCCAAAAGGGAATGAAGGAGACCTATATCTATGCCAACCTCTCATCTCAATCACTTACTCTATCATTTACTCATCAGAGGCCACAGACATGAAGGGGCCAGGTTATTCCTTTCAGTTCTCAGTCCAAGAAGGGAGGAGAAGGAAATAATCATTTTTCCCTCCTAAGGTAATATAGTTTATAGAATTTGCCCTGTGGATCACTACATTTTATGCACTGTGCGTCTCATCCACAGGGGCGGGCTGCTACAGGTTCGGGTGGACCCGTTGCTAATGTTATGGCTGGTTCTGTGAACTGCCAAATCCCACCCCTGAGAATGTAAATGGGTTTTTTTTAATTGTTGCTTGGTTTTACTGCATTTTTGCACTTTTGCCTTTTTTGTTATATTGCTTTATTGTTATTTTTTTGGTTTTCTACCTTGTGAACTTCCCAGAGCGGCCAGAGGTCAGACAAGGAGATGGATGGATGGATGGATGGATAATTAAATGGATGCATGCATGCATGCATGCATGCACGAATGAGTGAATGAATGAGTAAATGAATGAATGAATGAATGAATGAATGAATGAATGATCAATCAAATGACTGGTTGGATCTGAAAGTCCAAACCAGCCTATGGTGTTAGTTGAAAACCTATGAAAAAATAATCTAGTTCAATTACAGAAGGAAAAAGGAGCAGGAAATAGAAAACTAGAATAGAGTTTCAGATAAATTAGCCAACTTGAGGCCCAACATTCATTTATAGTGTTGTAAGATGTCCCTCAGAGATTAGGTGGGCAAGTATTAAATCATATTTGCAGTTAACAACATTTGCACAATGTAGTATATTCCTCAGAAACAAAATCAACATTTTAATCTTAGCAAAAAGCGATTTTATAGTCACTGTAACAATCCCAGTTCATAACAAACTGTGAGTGTTTCAAAATGGCCACATGGGAAGGTCATGCAAAGGTTACAGTGAACTAATGTCACAATATCTGACACCACTATGTAAGCCATGGCATCTCCATAATGAAGTCATCCTATATGTGACATTGTGAATGTAATTTTGACTTTTCTTTTTCTTTTTAGATAACAGTGAGGGGGAAAGGGGCAATTATTGACAATCCCAGTAAACGGCAATAGTTCCTGTACTTCCTGAAAATGCGTTTTCAAAACCGCTATTTCCAGAATTGGCCAAAATGTAAGCAATCATAACATAGCTTTTCTTTGTGTGTTTAATAAAACAGAAATATAATCCTGCCCTTGACCCCAGTGGAGTCTGAGGGTAACTTGTAAAGAATAACTTCAAAACATTAAAAACCCAAAGGAAAAGAGAGGCAGCAAAACAAGATAGAAAGGGGAAGGAAATGAAACCATTCCCAAAGTGAAGTGGAAGTAAAAGTGGCTTGTGGTCTGACAAGCAATCATGGCTTGAACTTTCTTCCAAGCTGAACGTGACCACAGAAAATGTCCAAATTTCTCTTTCTCTTTCCTCCCATTTCTAATTGATGATAATCCAGCAGAAGGAATAAGAACAAGCATTCACACACTCACTATGGCCCAACTCATCTGGGTCAATTTGCCAATGGGACAATTCAACAAATACAAAAGTTAGTTTCGATGGACCTGTGGCCAATAACAATAAAGGAAAGAAAGTCAATCCAGAAATACAAGAGCTCTGATGAATAATCTTGGTGAAAACATGGTCACCAATAATAAAAGTAACTGAACGATAGATTTAACAGATTAACAGAGTTGGAAGGGAACTTGTATGTCATCTAGTCCAAACGCCTCCCCTCGCCCAAGCGACAAATGGCAATCCAATCTCTTCTTGAAAGCAGAGATGGTATTCAGCAGGTTCTGACCAGTTCTGGAGAACTGGTAGCGGAAATTGTGAGGCAAGGAGACCCTATACCGTTGCAGATAGGTTGCTGTCCAGTCTTTTCTTTAAAAACCTCCAGTAATGACGCATCCACAGCTTCTTGGCTATGTACCCGGGCCTGAGGCCTGGAATATGTAAAGGGCCCCATTTTCTGGCTTTCCTGTTAGTTGATTAACTATCTTGGCTACTGTTTCTATTTATTTTGGGGGATGTTTCTACCATTTTATTGTTTTTAATTGTTTAGTAATTATTTGGTTGAGTTGAGCGGCTGTAGAAATTGAATAAGTACATTAGAGTCATACATATAGAGTCCTCGTGCTCGTGTTTCTTTCATTTGCGTGCTGCCCCATCCATTTCTCCTGAACCTGAAACGTTTTGCAAAATCACCTGAACCATACTGTGTGGGAGAGGGAAGGGGAGAATAAAAAAATTCAAAATGACAACTGTGACAACATGAATGAAGCCTTGTCCCCTTTTAGTACAGGAATGTAAAAAGGATGGAGCTTCAACTGAACAGAGAATAACAGAGTTGGAAGGGACCTTGGAGGTCTTCTAGTCCAACCCACTGCTCAGGCAGGAGACCCTATACTATTCCAGACAAATGATTGTCCAATCTCTTCTTAAAAACCTTCAGTGATGGAGCACCTACAACATTTAGAGGCAAGTCATTCCACTGATTAATTGTTCTATCAGGAAATTTCTTCTTAGTTCTAGGTTAGATCTCTCCTTAATTGGTTTCCATCCATTGCTACTTGTCCTGCTTTCAGATGCTGTGGATAATAGGTTGACCCCCCTCTTCTCTGTGGCAGTCCCTCAAATTGGGAAATGCTAGCGAGATACACTAGTACTTATTTTCACTAGACTAGACATACTCAATTCCTGCAACTGTTCTTCATATATTTTAGCCTTCAGTCCCCTTATCATCTTTGTTGCTTCATCTCTGTACTCTTTCCAAAGTGCAGTGATGTCCATCATTTTGGGCTTTCCCGCCACCACTGCTATCAAAAATGTACCCATGGACATCCCCGTACCAGGTAGTCTTGACTTACACCATCATGGAGCCTAGAATGTCTCATAAGTTATGACAGCTGTAAGTCTGGGCAGCAATGTAACAGAGCCTCATTTTATTACCTTTTTTGTGGTGATCGTTAAATGGATGCAGCATAGCAGTTGTGACAACCTTGGGAATCCATATTGCCTTTCCCAAGGGAAGATGCTGTTCAAAGTAAATATTTATTTGCCAACCCTACTATTTTCTTATTATTTGCTTTTACTACAAGCCACTTGGAAGTTGTTATGAAATGAGCTTGCAACATTCTCTGAGCACCGAGTCCCCTTCTCCCAAATAACCATCCAGTTTGCTTATATTGCACAAGACATTACTTGCACAACAGCAACTAAACAGCAAGTATCAACCTTGGCAGCCTGAAAACATGCGGACTTCAACTCCCAGAATTCTCCAACCAGCAAAAAATTGGAGAAAAGAGAGAAGGGCAAAGTCAACTGTTTAAGCCCTTAGAGCTCATAGAATCTAGCGTTTCTTAACCTTGTCAACCTGAAGATATATGGATTTCTGGAAAGGGAATTCTGGGAATTGAATTACTTAATGACCACCACCAAAAATGTTGTAAAATCAGGTCAGTCATGTGATTATGTGATTATGGGTTCAATTACGATTTTCCACAGCACAAGGACAAGAAACAATGGATGGAGATTAATCAAGGGGCAAAGCAATCTAGAACTAAGGAGAAATTTCTTAACAAAGAGAACAATTAACCAGTGGATTGGCTTATCTTCAGAAGTTGTGGGTGTTTCATCACTGGAGACTTTTAAGAAGAGACTGAAATGGTGTAGCAATAAGAAGCAACAAGTAGAAACTAATCCTGAAAATGTGAACAATTAATCAGTGAATCCCTTGCCTTCAGAAGTTGTGGATGCTCCGCAACCTACAGATGCCTTAAGGATTTGAAGACTAGAAGATATTGCAATAAGATTTTAAACAGATTTGGACTTTCTTTCTCTTTGATTGATATTACCCCAGAAGGAGAAAGTGAGAACTCTGCCTTGGTTTGGACTGATTGATAACTTTGGGACTGTTTTATTTTTTTTATTTTCTTTTGAATATTCTGGTTGTTGTAAGAAGAAAGAAAGGGAAAAGAAAAGAAAAGATTTATAATGGCTCTTTCTGTTGAGGAACTAAGAAAAGAATATGAACAAGCAAAAAAAATGGTAAAGATGGTGTGGAAGAAGCTTTCCTTTTTTTAGAAATGGCGCTTACTAACTATCAACAAACATTACAACAGATGAAGACAGCAGAGGAACAAGAAAGAAAGGAAGGAGCCATTTTTAATGAATCTCAGAATTTGATCAAGAAAGAAGGAAGAGAGAAAAGAAGAAAACTAAAGGACTTAAGATTTAAAAAACATTTAAGAAAGGGAAAAATAAGGTGCAAAACCAATATGATGATAGTAAACAAAAGGGAAAAGGAATACGACAGAGAAGGGAAGCCGGTAAGGCAGAGGTTAGAAGAAGGGGGTAGAAAGGTTTGTTGGGAGAAGAAAGAAAGGGAAAAGGTGGAGAAAAGCTACAATGTTTTGAAATTAAATGGAAAAAAGAAATTTTTTATGGATAATGGATAAAGTATAATTTTTTTAAAAAAAAAGATTTTGCAAGGTACATAAGATGAGATGGTAGTATTGTAATGGTTTAAGAGTTGATAAGAGATTAAAATGTTAAAATGTTTAAAAATGATTGGCTTTAAAATTTAATAATAGGAGAGGTTTAGAATACTGTTTTAATTAAAGAGTTTAATAAGATTATGGTATTGATGTTATTATAAAATTTTTATTATAGTATCTTTTTTAATATTTGGATTTATTGTCTAATTATGTACTTAATTATTTTGGATGTATTAGTTAGATAGAATGTAACAAGCAAAATCGGATTGGGTATTGGATATTATTTTAAAGATTAATTTGACTAACTTAGGGGGGGGATAGAAAGGCATCATACTCTGATTAATGATTTCAGGAGAAACTTATTTTCTTCCTTTTTATAAGGAATGAGACAAAGGGATGATAAAAAATGGACAAAAGATACAAATATAATGATTCAAACTAAGATGATTAATTAAGATAGAATTAAGAAGGGTGAAATATGTGGAGAAGTTAATATAGAAGACTTAGAATGGTAAATAAAATAAGTAATGATATGTAAGATGAGCATGAATATAATTGAAGTCCATGAAGAGAGAGACACCTGGGTCCAAGTTACTTTCCAAAAAGATTTTTTTTATGTTTTGTGTGTTGTGTGTATATGTTTTTTTGGGGGGGAGAATTAGTAAAAACTTATAGAAATATAGAATGAGAATAATGGTAACTAAGTCAGAAAGAAATAGATGAAATAATAATAATGATATTGAATAAGAGTAAAGAGAAGTAAAGAGAAATTGAATAAGAGGTTTTGGTATGTTATATGGAAATGGTTTAAAACAGAATCATAATTTATCTGACTTGTTAAATTTACAATGAAAAAAGGTTTAAACATGTAATGAATAATGATAATTTGTGTGTTTTAAAAATTAATAAAACTTGTTTAAAAAAAAAGAAGAAGTTGTGGATGCTCCATCAGTGGAAGTTTTTAGGAAGATACTGGATAGCCATTTGTCTGAAATGGTATAGGGTCTCCTGCTTGTCCAAGGGGCTGGACTAGAAGACCTCCAAGGCCCCTTATAGCTCTGTTATTCTGTTCTGTTACGACCATAAATTAAGAACTACAGTTATGATCTTAGCTTTATCTCCCCCCCCCCCCTATATTCTCCATAATCTTTAAGATTCCACTGCTGGAATTCAGTGGCAAATTGGAGATAAATGGTTTTATTTTGTTCAGTTGGCTAATTTCATTTATTTCCTTTAAATCCAACAAAGGGATGCAAGTGCATATGTTCTAGCCTTGCCCATCTAGTGAGGTCATTGCAGGGGTGGGATTCAAAATTTTTAACAACTGGTTCTGTAGGCATGGCTTAGGTGGTAGGCGTGGTTTCATTGTCATGTGACTGGGTGGGTGTGGCTTGGTGGTCATGTTATTGGCTGGGCGTGCCCAACTCAATATTACTCACATTGAGGCACGCATCTCCTCGCCTGGCCTCTCATGACTGTGGGGATGCTGCAACAGTCGTAAGTGTGAAAAATGGTCATAAGTCATTTTTTTCAGTGCCATTGTAACTTTGAATGGTCACTCCACACAAGCAAAGTACTAGCAAAGGAGGGGGAAAAAACTCCAGAGAAGTTCCAGAGGCAGGAATTCTAGTCCTGCCAAGAATGTAATAAGGGTTAACGGAGAGGCAGTTTCTGTAAGCAACACCAGAATGTTTCCTTCCTGCCTTCCTTACAGGATTAGGCCAATAATTTCTTCTAACAACTGGTTCTCCAAACTGCTTAGAATGTTAACAACCGGTTCTAGTGAATAGGTGCAAACTGGTAGAATCCCACCCCTGGGTCATTGTACCATAAACATGCTTTCTCAACCATTGAAAAAAGTATTTAAAAAGTAGGTGGAGAGACATCAAAATCACTCCACCTTAGAATTGGTAAAAACTTGTAGAAATATAGAATGAGAATAATGGCAACTAAGTCAGAAAGAATCAGATGAAATAATAATAATGATATTGAATAAGAGTAAAGAGAAGTAAAGAGAAATTGAATAAGAGGTTTTGGTATATTATATGGAAATGGTTTAAAACAGAATCATAATTTATCTGACTTGTTAAATTTACAATGGAAAAAGGTTTAAACATGTAATGAATAATGATAATTTGTGTGTTTTAAAAATCAATAAAACTTGTTTTAAAAAAAAAAAAATCACTCCACCTTCATTTTTAGACTATTCTAGAAGGCCACATCTGTTTAGAAGTCATTGTGTACTTACAGGCTAGCAAGCAAAGGAATGGCTCTCTCGTGAATTTGCACAGAAGCCAAGCAACAAACTAACAAAACACACATGTTTTAAACACCTCGTCACCCCTGATGTAGCAACAACTCTTTTTCATGGTACGTTCACACCTCATTGCAACACTCGGGGTGGATGAAAAGCATGTCTGGGGTCATCAGGATATGGTCCAAAAAAGCTCCCACTGGCAGACTCAGGTTGCCTGTAATAACTGAATAGTGGCATTAACTGAATGGATTGTGGAGCTCAAGTAATCGCAAACAGTATGAGCCAGCAGAGTACTGCAGCTGCCAAAAAAGCCAACCCAGTCCTAGGCTGCATAAACAGAGGGATAGAATCAAGATCACGTGAAGTGTTAATGCCACTTTATAATACATTGGTGAGACCACACTTGGAATGCTGCATTGTTTTGGTCACCACGATGTAAAAAAAGATGTTGAGACTCTAGAAAAAGTGCAGAGGAGAAGCAACAAAGATGATTAGGGGACTGGAGGCTAAAACATATGAAGAAGGGTTGCAGAAACTGGGTATGTCTAGTCTAATGAAAAGAAGGACTAGGGGAAACATGATAGCAGTGTTCCAGTATCTCAGGGGCTGCCACAAAGAAGAGGGAGTCAAGCTATTCTCCAAAGCACCAGAAGGCAGGACAAGAAGCAATGGGTGGAAACTAATCAAGGAGAGAAGCAACCAGAACTAAGGAGAAACTTCCCGACAGTTAGAAGAATTAATCAGTGGAACAACTTGCCTCCAGAAGTTGTGAATGCTCCAATACTGGATATTTTAAAAAACATGTTGGATAACCATTTGTCTGAAGTGATGTAGGGTTTCCTACCTTGGCAGCAGGTTCGACTAGAACAGGGGTCTCCAACCTTTTGGACTTCAGGGACCACCAAATTCATAGTTTTAAATTCTGTGGACCAGAGACCCTGGGAAAATCCCCACAAAAGTCTGCCGGAAAATTCCCCACCCTGTTTTCTTACCAATCAATCATTCTTTATTTGGGATTGCAGGATTCTGGCGCCAGCTCTATTCTTGGGGTGGGGGAAGGAGAGGGGGGAGAGGGAAAGGGAGAGGGAGAGAGAGAGATAGAGACTTTTGGTTTCATGCAAGGAAAGCAGCAGAAGCTTTCTTTCTCTCCCCCAAACTCTGCCAAAAATGAGTCTTTGTGAAACTTGTCACCCTGGCACAGCCTTTTGGAGCAGGATGCTTTGCAGGGTCCCAAAGACTTATTTCTGGCGGAGTTTGGGGGAGAGAAAGAAAGACTTTTGCTGCTTTCCTTGTGTGCAGCCAAAAGCAGAAGAAAGAAGCAGCCTGGTGGCCAGGCGAGGCGCGTGGGGCAAGTGGGGCAAGTTCACCCCCCTCTGCCATTTCCTCCTCCCCTTACTACCTCGTGTTGTTCTCAATGCAAGTGATTCAAGCCTTGTATTCCCACGGGCCATGTGGGCAGAGCAGCCGTGTGTTCCCATGCAACCTAGATTAATTGCTTTGGGGGTGACATTTCTCTGCGGACCACCAACATTTTCTTCTTCTTTTTTTAATAGTTTTATTTGGGTTTTCACACATACAAAATACAAATAAAACATCTTTTTTGAAAATAGCATGGTCCCGGGTTGAACTTCTTTATACAGACACAAAACTCAATTTCATGCTCCTTTTTGTATTCTATTCCATATCTTATACTATTTTACATTTTCTATATAGTTTTTCCCCTCTTTTAATTTTCTCAATTTTATTTTGATTATCTCATCTCAATTCAGATCATTATATTTATACTTTTGTCTGTTCTGTTTCAATTTCATCTTTTCTCATTAAACAAATTTTCTCCTGTAGTACTAATTGGAGTATGACACTTTTATATCTTTTAATTACATCCATTCAACTCTTATTTAAACTTCAATATAATCATGTAATAATTCAGAATAGAGTCAGGGCAACTGGATGGAGCTGAGCATTTACTGGCTGGATACCCTTCCTGATGCCTACATGGAGTTCGCAGCAGATATTTTTTTCTTTGAACCCTAGAAAACATCTGCCACTACCTAGGATTGAACTCTCAGCCTTCTGAATGGGAGGGCAAGAGTCTTCATCACTAGGCTGCCACATCACTCCTTTGTAAGATATGAACGTGGCACATTAAAAAAAATGTTAACGATCCTCCCAGATCTTTCTATGGCAACTTCTATGATCCTATAGAAAGATTCAGAAGCTCCTTTAATTTATATTTGTATAATACTATACAACTGGCCTCCGTATTAGATATTTGGCAAGGATTCCAAAACTAAATATAATTAGATCTTATTTTGCTTGTGAATGGCCTAAGTCAACATAGAAAAGAAGATAGATGGCTCGCCAATTCCTCTTGATTTATTAGGCAGTGTCAGGAATCAGCTTGAAATAAGTCACAGCTTTTAAACTGGACTGCAACTGGACTTACACAGATGAAGCCATGGATTTAAACTGTCTGCTTCATCAGAGGCCATGTCAAGTTCCTTCCAGATTGAAGCATAGCCAACTTTCTCTCTAGACTTGGCTGTGATATGTTTAGTGAATGTTTCACAGGGAAATAGAAACATGCTAGCTGATTGTTAAACAGCCTAAATAACCTTTCCACCCCCACCCACCCCTTTCTTTAGGTTTAATATACTTTCTTAGATATTTTTTGGATATGGATAGAAGCATTTGCTCTTATGGATACATTGAATGTGAATACATCAATCAAACTATTGGGGAAGAATGTCTTTAATTACTGCGATAGAGTTAAAATATAACATGCAATCCAAGTGTGTTGGAGAACCAAGATCCAATGAAATTAATGGGACTTAACCCCTACTAGTATTACCAATCATGGTTGACCAGTTGTCTGCAACCTTAGGGGTTGTAATATACATATACATGTACATAAGTACGTACAAGAGTGTGTTTGTTAGATATATAACAAACATATACATATAACATTTACATACATGTATATTATTTACATATACTGTACATCTTATTTTTTTTGTTTTTGTTTTTATGACACTGTCATCCCTAGAGCTGGAAACAACTAGCACGTATGTGCGAGGGGAATCTTTACCTTTACCTTAATCCCTTTTTATCAGGGTGGAACTGAGCATTTATTGGCCAGCAGAGGCAGTATTCAGGAGGTTCTGACCAGTTCTGGAGAACCAGTAGCGGAAATTTTGAGTAGTTCAGAGAATCACCTCTGACTGGAGATTTTACAATATCCTTCTCTTGCCATTCCCACCAAGCCATGCTCACAGAGCCGGTAGTAAAAAAAAATGGAATCCCACCACTGCTGGCCAGATGCCCTTCTTGACATCTATACAAAGTTTGCAGCAGATATTTTGTCTTTGCATCCTGACAGAGAAACATCTGTCACTGTCTAGGATTGAACTCTCAAACTTCCAAGTGGGAGACGGGTGTCTTCACCTCACTTCACGCGCCACTCACATATACGTTTTAATTACAGTGTTTTTGTGTGTGTGTGTGTGTGTGTGTGTGTGTGTAATATATAATGAAATAATTTATAATATCTGATATAGATAAATGATAGATGATAGATGATAGATGATAGATAGATAGATAGATAGATAGATAGATAGATAGATAGATAGATAGATGATAGGATAAAATGAAAGAAACCTTTTTATTATTTCCAAACCAAAAGAAAGTTGCAAAAAAATTATGTAAAGTAGCTTTAGACTTTATCCATCTCTCTGTCCATCAGAAGGATAACTGAACAGAACAGGATCAAAGTCGGTAATGGTACATGTGATCCCAGGTTCAGCTTATAGTTCTGTTATGGTTGGCTGGAGAATTCTGGGAGTTGAAATCCACAGATCTTCAAATTGCCAAGTGTGGACACCCCACCCTAAGCAAAGCCCAACAATGGCGCCCCTCAATGAAAGTAAAACTCTCATGCCATAAGATGGAAACATGAGATATCTGAAAATAACAAACTTTTAAACTTTAGTCGCTCACTGTGCCAAAGAAAACTTTGTTTAAAGCAATGTGCATTAAAGTTAAACTGCAGTTGACAATTACAAAAAAAAAATGGCAGTGAAAAAAATAAGGGCATGATAGCTAGGGAACAAATTCTGTGGTACCCCTCTTTCCTTGGTGCCCTAAGCACATGCTTATTTTGCTTAATGGGTAATCTAACGTTGACACACATCTAATGTTGCAATGTATATTCCAAAACCATAGGGATTTTGCCACATTGCTGTGACGCTATTGTAGTTAGTTGCAACCTTTACGGGCTCATAGTTCATCTTTGTCAAGAATGGGCTATTTTCTTTTGCCAAAGTTCCATTGTTTTATATGTTTATTTGCTAACTTATTTTAGTATCCAAGAGCCATAGGGGGCATGGCCAAGGGAGACATGATGTGATAGGTTCAGCAAGGATAAGTTTTTGAGTCCCTTTGAGAGATCTGAGGAAGGTGTTTTACTATGTCTATGTGCCTTCAAGTCCTGGCAACGACATACATTCAGATAAGCCCACATGGAGTTTGTGGCAAGATTTTCAGAAGTGGGTCACCCTAAGGCAGAGAGAGAGAGAGAGAGACAGAGAGACAGAGAGACAGAGACAGAGAGAATTAGAATTGAGAGAGAGAGATGAGAGAGAAATGAGAGAGAGACAGAGAGACAGAGACAGAGAGAGAGAGAGATGAGAGAGAAATGAGAGATGAGAGAGAGAGAGATGAGAGAGAAATGAGAGATGAGAGAGAGAGAGATGAGAGAGAGAGAGAATGAGAGTTGAGAGAGTGATGAGAGAGACAGAGAAAGAGAGAGAGAGATGAGAGAGAGAGAGAGAGATGAGAGAGAGAGAGAATGAGAGTTGAGAGAGTGATGAGAGAGACAGAGAGAAAGAGAGAGAGATGAGAGAGAGAGAGAGATGAGAGAGAGAGAGAATGAGAGTTGAGAGAGTGATGAGAGAGACAGAGAGAAAGAGAGAGAGATGAGAGAGAGAGAGAATGAGAGAGAGAATGAGAGAGAGATGAGAGAGAGAGAGAGATGAGAGAGAGAGAATGAGAGTTGAGAGAGATGAGAGAGAGAGAGAGAAAGAGAGACAGAGAGAGAGAGAAAGAGACAGAGAAAAAGAAAGAGATGAGAAAGAAATGAGAGAGAGAGAGAGAGAGATGAGAGAGAGAGAGAGAAAGAGAGAGAGAGAAAAAGAAAGAGAGAGATGAGAAAGAAATGAGAGAGGAGAGAGAGAGAGAGAGACTGGGCATAATAGAAAAAGATGCTGACAAAAATGGGGTCCAGAAGAGCTACAAAGTTGGTAAGGGGATTAAACTTCTGTGAAGAATGACTTAAAGGAACTTGTGTTCAGCGTAAAGAAGAGAAGATTAAAGGGAAACATGATACTCAAAGTTTTTATCATTCTGTTGCTTGTCACAGCCATGCTTCCTCATCCATTCTTCCCATCACAAGGGGCTCAGGCACAGGAAATGAAGATTTTTTTAAAAGCCTTTTTATCTATGTGCAGGATTGTCTTTCATAGTGTACACTATGTACACAAACTTGTAACTAATGATGGAGAAATCAGAACTTGGAAGGATGTTCAAAGTGCTTAAAAAGAGTTGATGTGTTTATTGAGATTCAAGGAGGACTTTGCCAAACCATTCTCAAGTTTGAAAGTTAGCATTATTAGCATTGCATATCATTACTGCCTAGTGCCCAAAGGCTGTCCTGGCAGTTCATAAAGTAGAACTTGAATTATGTACTATAAAAATAGAATAAATTGAATGTCAAAAAGTGTTAAATTGAAATTAGAAAGAGGAAAAAATAAAGTCAAATTCTACAGAAGCATGAACACCTGAGCATAAGTCTAAAAGAAATATCTGAAAAATATAAAAACTGAGAAGATTTTAGAATCTTTACTTCCATTCAGGGGAGTATAATAAAGCTCTCTTTTTTCAACCCTGTAGTCCCTTAATTCAGGCTAGAATCAGGGCAACGATGGTGTTGAGTATTTACTGGCTGGGTACCCTTCCTAATGCCTACATGGAGTTTGCAGCAGATATTTGTTCTTTGTGCCCTAGAAACAAAACACCTGCTGCTACCTAGGATTGAACTCTCAACCTTCCGAATGGGAGGTGAACATCTTCACCATTAGGCTCATCCAGGAGATTACATTTCAGTGCTACAATTTAGTATCTTGCCAACAATGTCAGCCAGTACAAACTATAGCCAAGATTCCACCACTGAAATGGTCTCCTGGCCACTATCTCAAATGATTTGATGAAGATATCTGGAAAAGGATGTTGAATGATCACCTTAACCTCTGAGCTGATGTATATTAGACAAGTATTTTTCAGGTTCTCTGGCTCCATGTCCCTGAAAGCTTAGATCAAGACCTACAGCTGAATGGAGATCTTTTATATCTTTATTTATGGAGATGTCTACGTATTAAGTACAGAATATCCAATAGTACTTTTAGCTCTACCGTCTAGTGGTGTCACTTCAAATTTACCTTTTCTTAGATGGTCTTCAAAAGGCAATTATAAAAACAATCACAGAAAATGCTGAATCCTGTCCAAATCCCATCCCTTTTAGAAAAGAAAAGATAAGGGGGAATCAAGGAAGTACCAACACAGACAAACAATAAAACAGTAAACAGACTAATTAAGGAACAACCAAGAATGTTCCCATCAACACTGGCAGGGCAATGATACATAAGCAGAGAGCAAGCCCCATTCCTTTCTAACACTGATATGTTACTTAGTTAGGTAATGAAACGTCTGCAAAAAAAAAAAAAAAAAAACACCCCAAAACAACCAAGCTCAGAGATCACCAAGGACCTCATCGTTCAACCCTGAGCTACAAATATTCATTTAAGATAGGCATGGAGGCAATTGCCATATTATCACCAAAAAAAAAACAAAAACCTACATGGACACAATGACATCACAAACAACCAAGCACAATTAAAAGGATTTTATTACTATAACCCATTCTTTAAATTAGGCAAAGAAGCAGCTGCTGTATTTTGCAAACCACCATATTGTCTGCTCTAACCCTGGGCAGTTTTATACCCCATTTCGGGGAGAGTGAATTGGAGAAGCTTAAAGAGAAAGTGTTTGCTAAAATGTTGGATTTATGTTTACCGACAAAGAAATAAAGGGAGACTAGCGTAGATCTATTTCAAACTATTTAGCTCTCCTCAGCTAGCCATACCCTTCTGAGATTCGAACGCAGGCTACTTGCATATTAGGTACATGTATTAACCTTTAAGCCATGGACTCTCTTCACTTTGTTGGCTATACCAGGGGAGAGATTAAGTGTTCTTAATCTGGTGAGACCAGTCTATCAGGGCAACCTGGTCTACCCAATTATGGGATGGAGAAAACAGAAGCAGTATGCTCCGTCCCATAATTGAGTAGACCAGATTGCCCTGATAGACCAGTTTTACCAGAAAAACATTTAGTAGTTGCTAAAAGTTGACAACTTGATGGCACAGGATCAAGCAAGCAAGCAATCAACCAATATTAACCAAGGCACCTGAAGGCCAGACAAGGAATAATGGATGGAAACTGATCAAGGAGAGATTCAACCTAGAAATAAGGAGAAATTTTCTGAACAATCAACCAATGGAACAGCTTGCCTTCAGAAGTTGTAGGAGCTTCATCACTGAAGGCTTTCAACAAGAGATTGGACTACTATCTCTCAGAAATGGTGTAGGGTCTCCTGCTTGGGTGAGAGGTTGGACTAAGTGACCTACAAGGTCCCTTCCAACTCTGTTAATCTAATCCAATATTTGGGACTGGGTTAATGCTCTGTTACTTTTATCTTTCTTTCGCAAGGAATGATACTGACTTAAACAACTACTGCGAAAGAGTGTTTCTCAAGACTCTTGGATTAAGTCTACTTCTATGACAAGAGTATAAAGCATGTTCCACTAAAGATAAATTTACTGAGATCTTTTAACCTTTGCATCCGCCAATATGATGAATTCTTGCATTAGCCAAACTAAAGCTTGATGGTATCTCATCCTTCCATTTGTTCCACTAAGCGTGCCAAGAAAGTGACATCTGAAGCTCTGTCGCAATTGAAAGATGCAAGAATGGAAGGCAAACAGAAACTTAAAGGAGGCCACACACCTTTCGAAGTCTCCAAAGAGCTGTTCTCCTTGGTTGAAACCGCTTTTGGCTTTCGCTCAGCTACAAGAAGACACGAGAAATCTTAACAGTTCTTTCCGGGGAATATAAAGCCTGTTGAAAAGACTTTCCTTCTAATATATGGGGTCTTAAATTGGATGCGTGATCATTCCTACTGAAAGATCCCTGCTCACTCAGCTACTTTTAGAGACTTGCGTGCATTTAGCACCATAATCTAAAACGGATTTGTAACTGTGTTCAGCAGGATATGCTAATCAACAGCTTTATGCTTGGATTTTCTGCCATACTTTGAGCATGCTCCAAAATTTAATTTTACAGAAGGGATTCATTTGGATGTACAGAAATGTTGGCAAAACAGTGAGGCCCCATATATGCTTATCAATGTGTAGGCCTGGATCCAACTCTAGAAAGAGTGCAGAGAAGAAGCAACAAAGAGGATTAGGGGACTGGAAGCTTAAACATATGAAGAAGGGTTGCTGGAATTGGGTATGTCCAATCTAATGAAAAGAAGGACTAGGGGTGACAGGATAGCAGTGTTCCAATATTTCAGGGGCTGCCACAAAGAAGAGAGGGGTCAACTTATTCTCCAAAACACCTGAAGGCAGAACAAGAAGCAACAGAAACTAGTTAAGGAGAGAACCAATCTAGAACTAAGAAGAAATTTTCTGACAATTAGAACAATTAATTACAGGAACAACTTGCCTCTAGAAGTTGTGAATGTTCCAACACTGGAGGTTTTTAAGAAGAGATTGGACAGTCATTTTTGTGAAATGGTATAGGGCAGTGACAGCTAACTTTTTTGGCACGGAGTGCAAAATGGGAGTGTGCATGTGTGTGCCAGAAACCATAACAGCAACTCCCTGATGCACGCACATGGGAGCACCAGAAACCGGAAGCTTAGCTTCCCAGTGCACGCATGCGCGCCAGTCGCCTAGTCTTCCGTTTTCTAACACGCATGTACACGCACAAAGACCAGCTGGCTAGTGCCCGGAAGAGCAACAGGCAACGGCTGGCATGCCCAGAGAGATGGCTCTACGTGCCACTTCCGGCATGCGTGGCATAGGTTTGCCATCATAGGTATAGGGTTTCCTGCCTGAGCAGGTGGTTGGACTAGAGGACCTTCAAGTTCTCTTCAGACTTTGCTGTTCTGTTCTGTTCTGTCTGTTTTGGCCTGGCCTGGCCTGGCTTGTCAGACCATTATGGCTTATATGCTTACAATCTGGAGTGTGCTTCTCTTTTGCCCTTAACTCTGAATTTATACACATGAAAACTGCATGCATACACATCCATATACTTAACAATGCAGAGAAGACATATAAGTTAGTAGGATAACACCTCCTGCTCAGCAGGATGCAACACACACACACACACACATACACATAGTCCTTTCAACCTTGTTACCATAACAATGGAGGATAGTGAAAGGATCTTGAATGCAAAAGCTTTTGCTTTTGAACAGTGCACAGATTTTCTAGCTGCTCCCTTCATGTCCGCTTACTGACAAACTTTATGTTGCTAATCACCAAACACTTGCACACCAAAAACCTACACAACTGATGTTAGAGGCCCATTTTTTAAGATATACAGGTAGTCCTCAACTTATGACAGCAATGTAGCCTGAAAAATATGGTTGTAAGTAATAAAGCAGATCATCATATAACCAACCTGACTTTATGAACATTTTTTTTGCAGCTGTCATTAAATAAATCACCATGGTCATTAAATGAATCCATGGTCATTAAGCAAATCCATTGTTTGATATTGGGAGGTTTTGCTGAAAACCAGAAGTAAATGCCAATGCTGCAAAATTGTCAAAACGTTGTCTGAAACATTGTAAATTGTGCTCATACCAGAGGTGGGATTCAGCAGGTTCTGACCAGTTCTGGAGAACCAGTAGCGGAAATTTTGAGTAGTTCGGAGAACCGGCAAATACCACCTCTGACTGGAGATTTTACAATATCCTTTCCCTGCCACGCCCACCAAGCCATGCCCACAGAACCAGGAGTAAAAAAAATTTTGAATCCCACCACTGGGTGCTCTGGCTGCAGAACACTACAAATAACCAGGCAGGTTGCGTGGAGCTCCCCAAATGGGATCATGTGACTTCAGGGGGTACAGCTATTGGAACTTTGGGACCAGGACGTAAGTATTTTGGGGGTGGATCCTTTGTAACTTTGAACAGTAGCTAAGCTTCACTATCTTCCTCTAAACCAGCTTTGCTGGCTGGGGAATTCTGGGGAGTTGAAGTCCACCAGGCTCAAACGTTGCCAAGGTTGGAGACTCCTGCTTTAAATGATAATATAACATTTCCCCATGAATATCTGAAAGTCTCCAAAGCACAAATCTCTCCCCCCCACCCCCCCACACACACACTAATCTCCTTTGCAGATATGAAACACTCATTTACTCACAACCACTAGACCGAGAAAAATTAACATCTGGCGGAAAAAGACTTCATCATTAATATCTTTCGACCCCTGATTGGATAAACACAAGGTTTTTCATCACAATCCACATTAGCAAAGATTTTCACTATTTTTCCATCATTAGTTGGATAAATGCAAATCCTGATAATGTACTTTTTTTTTTCCCACTGGGTTGGTTAAGCCAAAAAGTCATTCACAAAGTCCATCGTGTTAAGCCGAGAATTAAAAGTATCTGATGAAATGCTTCTTACTTCTGAACATAAACATTTCCTGGGAAAATCTGGGTTGAAGAACTGTCCAAACAGCAACCAATCAACAGAAAGCCCACAAAACTAATGGCCAATCATGCTATCAAGAAACTTTTGAATCAAGAATCCAAAGTTCTATACAGACTTTCACAACAATGGCCAACTTTTTTCCGCAAGTTGGAACCCATCATTCATATAAGTAATGGCTAGAGTTCCCATTCAGTGTTGTGAGGGTTTTTTCTTCTTGCGACTATAGAATTCTTATTTTAAAAGGAGTGTTTATTTAAAACGGCCTAGTGTGCTGAATGCATCTCTTTCCCTCCCTCTTTTTCTGTATACAAAAAGAATGGAGAGGGAACTAATGCAAAACATATTTATTTAACTATTCTATTTTTTTTTAATTAAATGGCATGCTGTTGTAGTTTACAACATGCTAACATTTTAAACAATTAAAATTTCTCACTAAACTGTAGTGATTAAAATAGGGGATACTAAAGTAATAAAACAATAATAGAATAAAGCAATTAAAAGGTTTTAAATAAACACAGGAAAAGACTTTTTTTTAGAAAAAAAAGCCTATCAAGCAAAGGAAGTTAAGAAGAATTTCAAATTTTCCCCCCTTTATTTTCTGGAGGTATTGTCTTCTTCCAAGCATGGTAGTAAATGCATTAGTTTAATATGGTCTGCTCGTAAACTATTATGGTGAGCATCTGAACAGATTCAGATTCAACATCTTTTTTATAGTGTGGTGACCAAAACTGGATGCCGTACTCTAGGTGTGGTCTTACTAAGGCTTTATAGAGTAGTATTACCTCACTTGATCTTGATTGTATCCCTCTGTTAATGCAATTTAGGATTGCATTGGCTTTTTTGGCTGCCGCTGCACACTGCTGGCTCATATTTAACTGGTTGTCCACTAAGACTCCAAGATCCCTCTCACAGTTGCTGCTACTGAGCCTGGTTTCACCCAGTCTACATTTGTACTTTTGGGTTGGGTTGATTGACATGCAGACCAACTAAAACCTATTCATAGTTATGGTGAACGATTAGATGGGAAAACTGAATCAGTGTCATGCATGGAAAGGAATCTGCACCAGTGTTCGTGCAAACAATTTTGAAGAGAAGTTTTAAAAATGTTTAATGAGGAAAAGCTGCCAAAAAAAGCCAACGCAGTTCTAGGCTGCATTAACAGAGGGATAGAATCTAGATCACTTGAAGTGTTAATACCAATGTATAATGTCTTGGTAAGGCCACACTACATCCATTTTTGGTCACTACAATGTAAAAAAGATGTTGAGACTCTAGAAAGAGTGCAGAGAAGAGCAACAAAGATGATTAGGGGACTGGAGGCTAAAACATATGAAGAACAGTTGAGGGAATTGAATATGTCTAATTTAATGAAAAGAAGGAATACGGGAGACATGATAGCAGTGTACTGATATCTAAGGGGCTGCCACAAAGAAGAGGGAGTCAAGCTATTTTCCAAAGCACCTGATGGCAGGACAAGAAGCAATGGGTGGAAACTAATCAAGGAGAGAAGCAACTTAGAACTAAGGAGGAATTTCCTTTACAGTTAGAAAAATTAACCAGTGGAACAACATGCCTCCAAAGATGTGAATTCTCCAACACTGGAACTTTTTAAGAAGAGGTTGGACAACGATTTGTCTGAAATGGTATAGCCTGAGCAGGTGGTTGGATTAGAAAACTTCCAAGGTCCCTTCCAACTTTGTTATTCTAATTCCAAAAGCACCTCATGAATGCTCAGTAAGGTGGCATAGATTCAGTGGATGCTAAATGTTGGCTATCTAATGGAAGAAAAGAAACATGGATTTCAATATATGATTACCACAGCGAGTTTACTATATTCACAAAGATGGAAAGATTCGGCACCAGCTACCATGCAGGAATGCTTGGTGAAATTGACACACCATGCTGAGATGGACAAACTGAATTCTTTAATTAGAGAAAGGACATGATTGACATGTATCAATGACCGGAAACCCCTCATGGACTTTTTTTTTTTTTTCATAAGAAAGAAAATGATTTTGTGACTTATGGTTTTGAGCAAAGTTTCTTATCCTTGGCCTCTTGAAGATGTGTGGATTTCAATTCCCAGAATTCCACAGCCATTCTGGGGCATTTTCAAGTGGCCAAGGCTGAAAAACATTGATTTTGAAAATTAGAAAGAATAAGTTGTGAAAAGTAAGAAACTATGATAAAATCTTAGAGAGGAAGGTTTTTATTAAAAGTGTATGTATAACTGTGCAGATGAAGATCAGAAGCCACTTCTTTATGTATGTGTGTGTGTGTTTTTGTGTGTATGTAAGGACACACATATTTTCTGTCCTTTCCCCCCCTTTTTCTATTTTCTTTTCTCTTCTTTTCTTTTCTCATATTTCTTCCTATCTGACAGGTTGATCCTGATTAAAGGAGATGGTCTTGATTGAAGGCACCTCAGAACCAATATAATAAAACTCATAATGTATGAGCCCAGCCAACTCTTGCATGTTCAAAAAGATTGTGGTTAAGAAAACCAAAGCTGATATTATCTATAAAAGAAATTACTGTCTTAGTATTGTCTGTTAGAAATGTCCATGTTAAATAGCCGCAAGTCTCTAGGCCAGGGGTCTCCAACCTTGGCAACTTTAAGACTTGTGGACTTCAACTCCCAGAATTCCTCAGCCAGCTGGCTGAGGAATTCTGGGAGTTGAAGTCCACAAGTCTTAAAGTTGCCAAGGTTGGAGACCCCTGCGTCTAGGCCTTTCCTAGTTCTGCCTAAGTATCAGAGTCTAAAACTCAGGAATGTCAATGTAGTTGGTATCAAAACAATCAAGATGGCAGTTCCAAGCTCTCTCTCTCAATTTTACACATGTTGCACATGCAATGCGTGAAAAAAAGGAGTGGAGTTTGACTTAAAGTTGTAACCACTGTCTTGACTACTTTTTATCACCTGCACCCCTGCTAAAATTTGTATATTAGGAATGCAAAACATACACTTAAAACAAAGTTGCGTTTATTTGACTAAAATTGTCTATTTCCCAAGAACCTGAGAAGAACCACCTTTATCCAAGTTCTTAACTTTACATTTAAAAAAACCAAACAAACCACCAAATGCACATCTACAAATAAGCTCATTGTCGCTAGTGACACAATTAATCCAGTGGTTGAATTTCCCCGCTTCGGCTAACCAACAGGAAAGAAGCTGGACTAAATTGTGTCTTTCATCCAGCACTATACTCACATTTTATTGGGTGCTTGGGACCACATTCCATAAGTAACAATTCTCTCAGGAGTAGGTTGGTTTGAATGACAAAAGCATCAGTCATCATAAGAAGGCAATAAAGATTAATAGAGAAATAATATTCTTTGATAATCTGCGCATTAACATAAACCCAATGGAAATATCTGGACAAACAACAGGGTTTCGAAAATAAGTTTGTTCCATCTGGGACTTTCCAGATGTATGGTAGACCCCAACTTACAGTCACAATTGAGTTCAACCTTTCTGTTGCTAAGCAAGACAGTTGTTAAATGAGTTTTGCTCCATTTTATGACCTTCTGTCAACTCATAAAATATTTTGTATACGCATTTTATAGTTGTCAACAGAAAGAGGGTGGGGAGTTTCAAAGAGCAGGCGGCAGTGTGGAATCGAAAGTACATTCCATTCATATTTTCTTCAGAGACTGATTAGATGATTGAAGCTTCTGCCAGCACAAAAATCTAATTGGAGAACATGATTAATGACTCTTGGCTATGGACGTGTTTCACTGGATGATACACCCAGAGGGGTGGGTGGGTGGGAAACAGGATCAAGGGTGACAGTAAATTACGTATCTCAGAGTCAGCTACGCCCAGGCTAATACCAGCATGTTAACTTCTAACAAATCCTTTCAAGTTTTGGGAGTGTGGCTTGAGGCTCATGATTTAATTGGAGTAACTGCCAGAATCCTGACATCTTCCTTGCCACAACTGTGACATAAATCGCTGCAGTTCTTCAATTAGTAACATGGTTGTTAAATGAATCTGGCTTCCCCACTGACTTTGCTTATCAAAAGATTGTAAAAGGTGACCACATGACCCAGTGACATTGCAGCTGTCACAAGCATGAACCAATTTCCAAGCATCCCAATTTTGATCACATGACCATGGGGATGCTGCAATAGTTGTAAGCGTGAAAAATGA
The DNA here is from genome assembly GCF_049901735.1 of Notechis scutatus. Classification (NCBI taxonomy): domain Eukaryota; kingdom Metazoa; phylum Chordata; class Lepidosauria; order Squamata; family Elapidae; genus Notechis; species Notechis scutatus. The sequence goes on from NC_142011.1 coordinate 195,095,050, forward strand.
TCATACGACGTTTGTTTTTCAGTGTTACTGGAACTTTGAATAGCAATAGCACTTAGACGATATACCGCTTCACTGAGCTTCACAGCCCTCTCTAAGTGGTTTACAGAGTCAGCCTATTGCCCCCAACAATCTGGGTCCTCATTTTACCCACCTTGGAAGGATGGAAGGCTGAGTCAACGTTAAGCCTAGTGAGATTCGAACTGCCAAATTGCAGACAGCCAGCAGTCAGCAGTCAGCATTCTAACCACTGTGCCACCATGGCTCATATAGTCACTAAATGGTCACTAAATGAATGGTTGTGTCAAGGACTACCTGTATAGTTCATTGCCTTCCCAGCCAATAGGACTATGCTCTGAATTGAGCATCAGTGGGTTAAGATTAATGGAAAGAAGGGGAATAAGGAAGAGGAATTTTTATCACTCTATGAAATCTGAGTACCACCATTGACAAGGAAAGAGGAAGAGAGTATCTAGCTTGTAAAAGCACAACCCCAACCCCCTGTGGACTTGCAATGCACAGGAACATTATTTATTCTCTATAATCCTGTTTCCTTTAAAGCTTCTTTCATAGAGCGATTATTTGTCAAATTTAATAGGATTGCTCATAAGCTTAAAAGGATTCATGTTCCAACCGCTCCTCCTCTCTTCAAGCTTAATTGATTTTTTTTAATATGGGCAGATAAAGGTATTTTATCGGTAATCACTATGGCTGTGAAATGCATATTCTTTCAGTAATTTGCTGGAACATTGTACTACCTCAACTGGTCAGACTGAATGCTTATAACAAACATTGCTTGAGTTCACACACATCATTGTTAGCCTTAATTTGTTGAACTGTAGTTTATTGGCTAGACCACAGTTGGGTAGATTCATACAACACACTAAGGTCTAAATCACAATTTAATAAACCACTGGGTTGGGTTCGTATAACGTACCAAACCATTTTTGTAAAGGGAACTGGATCTCAGTCCTAAACCATAGTTTACAAACCACAATGGTGTAATCATAGATAGTATGTTTCCTAGTATGATTTGATTGCTTATTGTATCCTATGACTATCATTAAGTGTTGTACCTGATGATTCTTGACTCTTGATGAATGTATCTTTTCTTTTATGTCCATTGAGAGCATTTGCACCAAGACAAATTCCTTGTGTGTCCAATCACACTTGGCCAATAAAGAATTCTACCTATCTATCTAGTAGTAGGCCCAAACCAAACCAATTGCATTATGGCTTAACACAGAGGTCTTTAAACTTGACAGCTTTAAGACTTGTGGATTTCAACTCCCAGAATTCCTCCTCCAGTCATCTTAGCTCAGGAATTCTGGGAGTTGAAGTCCACAAGTGTTAAACTTGCCAAGTTTGAAGACTCTGGCTTAACAGAATGAAGAAATTTAGCCAGTGGTGCATATATCCATTATGTTTGGATTTCTTTTAAAGAAATTTTTATCCCACCTTTATTTTTATAAATAACTCAAGGCAGTAAATATTTCCAGTACAATTTCTTCCTCCTATTTTCTCTACAACAACAACCCTGTGAGATGGGTTGGGCTGAGAGAAAGTGATTGGCCCAAAGTCACCCAGCTGGCTTTCATGCCTATGGTAGGACTAGAAATCACAGTCTCCTGGTATCTATGATTTAGCTTCGCCATTAGACCAACTGGCTCTTTGGATCTTTGACAGAACCTGTTACCAGTCCTACAGTTCAACTTAATGGTTAATTGATCTCAAGGATTAATTACCTGTGTTTTTTAAAAACACTCATTTTCTGGTAATCTTTGGGAAACAATGCTCTGAACACGTTTGCATCCAGTCTTAAAGTTGGAATCAATTGAGCAAAGAGGAATGAAGTGAAAGTGCAATCCAAGTGATGTGCTTGTGTTATTTTGCTCATGACACCAAAAAATGCAACCTCACTTGCCTCCTTGTAGACAACCATGTAACCAGGGGAAAAAGTACAGGGCACTTCTTTGCAAAGACCTTGAGCCTGTTCAAAAGCAGCTCTAGAGCTCTTTGGTCATATGGAATCAATGGAGATAATTGATTTCCAGCTTAGCTGCAATGTATATGCTGAGGTAATTCCCCATTAGGAGAATGAGCACATACAGGGAGACATAGTGAGAGAAGCGTTGAATAATACACACACAGCACACAGATACATTGTACAGTAAATGTAGGTTTTTTACTTCCAGAAACATTTAAGCAAAGTTCAAACACAATCCAAAGTCATTCACAGGTAAAATCAGTCAGTTTTCATCCAGGGATAATCCAATAACAAAGTCCAGTGTCAAAAACAGTTCAGTAATAGACTTACATCAAATCCAAGAATAACAGTCAATTAGGAGGAACGGCAATACTCTCCAACAGAAGGAAACAGAGACTGACTCACACTCTCTTCTGAGACTAAGACTAAACAACCCAGGTTTCTGGCTCCATCTTATGGCCATTTGAGAAACCACACCCAATTACACTTTTGCATTTTCTTAAAGATACAGTATCAAAATGTCTATCCTGGTTTATATATTTCCAACCCAAATACCTGTTAGGTGACTTATATTCCTAACAGTATATATAAAACTCAATTAGCAAAAAGAAGAGGCTATCTGCTTTTCTTTCTTTCCTTTTTTTGGAAGAGATTGAGGGTGGTCTATTTGAGAGAATCCATGACTCTATGACAATTTGCCATGGCCAACTTGCTGCAGCCAACTCGCCACAGCTGACTTGACATGGCCAACTCACTGTGGCCAACTCGCCACAGTCAACTTGACATAGCCAGTTCATTGTGGCCAACTCGCCACAGTCAACTTGACATGGCCAATTTGCTGTTGCCAATTCACTATCGCCAACTCTCCAAATGGCCACCTTGCCATAACCAACTCGCCATGGCCAACTCACCATTGTGGGACAACTTGCCACAATGCTACAATGTACTGACTGGATTATTTTTTGCAGGCTGCTCTAGACTAGCTGCAAAGGAGGAGAGCTCTGATTGGCTAACAGTGTTCTCTATGAGTTCTTCATATTCCGGATCTGTAGAAGTGAAGCTGATTGGCTGGTCTGCTTCCAGCTGCATTGCAGGGGTTGAGAAGTGGAAAGAGTGCTGGAGGGCAGTCATACTTTATTAACCAGAGTACAGGTAGTTCTTGACTTACAACAGTTGGTTTACTGAGCGTTCAAATTTACATTGGCGTGAAAAAAGGGACTTATGACCGTTTTTCACAATTACAACCTTTGACCCCATAGTCATGTGATCAAAACTCAGACACTTGGCAACTGACTCATATTTATGACGATTGCAGTGTCCTGGGGTCATATAATCCCCTTTTGCAATCTTCTGGCAAGCCAAATCAATGAGGAAAACAGATTTACTTAACAACCAGGCTATAACTTATCGACTGCAGGGATTCATTGAACCGCTGTGGCCAGAATGGTCGTAAAATGGGGCAAAACTCACTTAACAAATGTCACACTGAACAACAGAAATGTTGGGTTCCATTGAGGACTACCTGTATTCCTGTATAGCTTACAATCCACATAGTGAAAAAAAAATGATCCACTTCATTGACCCCTTCAATCAAATATTTATGACCAAAATAATAATAAGAAAAAACAGAATTCCAAAATACTGGTGCCCATCCAAGTTCTGATTTTAACCCACAATCCACATAAATGCTTCATTATAAATCATATTCCAAATTATTAGAAGTGCAAAGATGTATCAGGCACATTTATTTTTCACATGTGGTGGATTTGCAATGCTGCAAAAAAAAAAAAAAAAAAACGTTGGAGACTGATTCAGACATGGATGGAACAAATGGTGGGAGAGTGTATTCCATTTAAACCTGGAATTTTTTCTCCTAGGAATAATACCAGAAAAATATAGGAAGGATTTAATGTTATTTAATAATAATAATTATATTATTATAATTATATACATACATACATACATACATACATACATACATGCATACATATATACATATATACATATATACATATATACATATATATATACATACATATATATATATATATATATATATATATATATATATATATATATATATATATATTCTTAAGTTTTCGCGGGTACTTACATGTATGGCCTTCAGCTTTGTTCGGGTATTTTCCCACGTCATTGTAGTTGTTCTTTTAAAGTTGTAGCAACGTTTCAGCAGAATCTCATCTGCCATCATCAGGCTTCTGTATTGTGTCCGTCTGTGAGTCAGACTTTTACAGTGGTTTCAGATTTAAATTTGGGGCAGCCTATTGCTGTGCCAGAATGGTTTTTTCTTCATCCTGATTGGTTGGGAGTCTTGGTCTGTGTTTATTGGTCTCGGAGTTTGCTGTGTTCTGCTTGATTGGTGTCTCTAATATCTTCTGTCTGTTTTTTGGCTCTTTTTGTATCTTGATTGGCTGGCAGCATTGTGTTGCTTTATTGGAGGCCTTTAGTGCAGCTTGGCTTCAGGTAAATGGACGGCTATCATTAGTTAGGCAGCTGGGTTTCATCTGGGTGCCTGGTTGGGATGTGTTTGAGCTGGAAGTATCAGGGGGGATCTGTTTGTGCCCAGGTGTTTGCCTGGCTTGTGGTGTGGAGATTTTTTTGTTTGTGAGTGCAGGCTTCCAAATGATTGACAGCCTGGTGGAATCATCTCTTCTATTCATGCTTTCTGGTCTTTTTTCAATTTCTATGGCTTCTCTGATGATTCTGTCGTTAGGGTTTTCTATAGTGGCTAGGGTTTTGGTGCCATTGAAGTTGATGCTATGACCTGTGGCTTCCATGTGTTGGACTAGTGAGGAAGTGTGTTCCAGCTTTTTGACTGCATTTTTGTGTTCATCCAGACAGGTGCTTATTCTTCTATTGGTCTGTCCAATGTATGTGGCCGGGCATGATGCACAGGGGACTTCGTATATGCCTTGGTTTTCCAGGTCAATTTTGTCTTTGGGGTTTCTGAGGATGGCTGCTATTTTTCTGTCTGTTTTGAAGGCAGTCTTGATGTGGTGTCTGTATAGTATCTTACTAATTTTGTCTGTAGTGCCTCTTATGTAGGGCAGGACAGCTGTTCCATGAGATGATTCCACCAGGCTGTCAATCATTTGGAAGCCTGCACTCACAAACAAAAAAATCTCCACACCACAAGCCAGGCAAACACCTGGGCACAAACAGATCCCCCCTGATACTTCCAGCTCAAACACATCCCAACCAGGCACCCAGATGAAACCCAGCTTCCTAACTAATGATAGCCGTCCATTTACCCGAAGCCAAGCTGCACTAAAGGCCTCCAATAAAGCAACACAATGCTGCCAGCCAATCAAGATACAAAAGAGCCAAAAAACAGACAGAAGATATTAGAGACACCAATCAAGCAGAACACAGCAAACTCCGAGACCAATAAACACAGACCAAGACTCCCAACCAATCAGGATGAAGAAAAAACCATTCTGGCACAGCTATAGGCTGCCCCAAATTTAAATCTGAAACCACTGTAAAAGTCTGACTCACAGACGGACACAATACAGAAGCCTGATGATGGTAGATGAGATTCTGCTGAAACGTTGCTACAACTTTAAAAGAACAACTACAATGACGTGGGAAAATACCCGAACAAAGCTGAAGGCTATATATATATATATCCAACAATATGGCCTCCCCCAATAGGAAGTCCCAGCATGTTTTATAGGCATGAAATGAAATTAAGCCCCTCCCCCCAAATTAAGGCCTATATTAAAACATGCAAAATGGGGGGGAATGGTGGGGGGGCTTGCCGTTAGGAAGTACTTTTGTTGCACACCCAGATGTGATGCTGCCTGCATTGACCCCAATATGAAGTGCCCCACCAACGCCGAGGTCAACATCCAAGCCGTCGCCTCCCGCCCGAAAATGCAAGAGTGGGGGGAATTAAGTCACCCCCAAAAAGACGGCCTAGCCATTTTTTCGGGGCTCAAAAAAAAATAAGACCCAGCCTCATTATATGAGAAACACGGTATATATATATATATATATATATATATATATATATATATATATATATATATATATATATATATATATATATATATATATATATATATATATATAGAATAATATATGCAGAATCCTGGAAAAATGAAAATATACCCCCAGAAACAGAAATAATAAGAAAAATTATGGCATGTGCAGAATCAGATAGATTAACTTTAGAATTAAAAAACAAAGGAGAATCTAAATACTATGAAACATAAATTTTATCAGTGGTTACATAGAAGAAGGCAAGGTCGGAATATAAGTAGCTATGATGATTAAAATAATTAGTAAATGATATATCAAATAAGGAGATTATAAATGATGAAGTAAAATGTATATATGTATAACAATTGTAATGCCAGATCGGCTGCACAGTGTTGTATTTTTATAATTAAAATAAAAAATAAATTAAAGAAAAACAAAAATCATAAAGGACCACTCTGCCTGATTAGACCAAAAGCCTCTCTTATTTATTTATCCACGAAGGTCAACAAGATACCAACAAAACACCAAGCAACAGACCCAAATATCTTTCTCTTGCTCTAGTTCTCTAGCAACCACTGATCCAAACACAGCCGACTATTGTATATTCGGACAAGTGGTATGCAAATACATCAAATATCCATACTTATAAGGGAACAGTTCATATTTACAGCTTCTCCTATCATTGCTGACCCCTCTCCAATTTTTTTCCCCCCAAGCGGTTCCATTTACACAACAGGCTTATCCATAATTAAGTGAGTTGCGGTTTGCTGAGTTGAACCAATTTGAAGGATTTACATGACACAAAGAACCAAAAAGATTTGCACGTCGCTCTAGGCTAAAATTGGTTTACTATATGTAGTCATTGTCTTGTTTAAATTTTCCCACATGAAGTATTGGAAAAATAATTGTCCGTTGGAAAAATCCATCCCTAAACTACCTAAGAAGATATTGTTAGTCTAAAACTAGGCAAAATATCACAGATTTATGCACATGCTTTGAAGTTCTCCAGAACATAATATTAGGTAGCCCAAAGGTGTTTTTCTTGTTTTTTCCCTGAAGATATTTCACTTCTCATCCAAGGAGCTTCTTCAGTTCAGGTAGAATGGTGGAGGATGGAATGATCTATATTCCTTGCAGTCATCTGTTCATTAGAGAGAGTCATTGAGACCACTTGGAGGTTTATCTGTGCCCTCACACCTAAATAATGCAAATGGGTGTAAAAACCTCTTGGAACTGCTGAAAGGACTGTGTTGTAAATTACAACACATAAATTAGAATACAGTAATAAATGTGAAATACAGATAAATCACTTATTTCAGTGTTGTTGACACTTCAGTCACTAAACGAAATTGTAATTCAGGGACTGCCTGTTCTATGTGCTCTAATACTATATGGATAGTACATGCACACATACCTGTACACATACGCAAAGTATACTGTACAAATTTGATAAATAAATACACTATTATTGTCCAGAATTCTGGGGATGAGACCTACCCGAATGTTACTGAACTTTCTCATCCCTTTCAAAGGTTCTGCAATCAGCTGATTTTCAGGACTCTGAAAGTGGTAGCCGCAAATTAAATTGTCCATCCCTTCTTATTTCCAGGGGGCAGCACCCACGCACTCCCAATTCTCCTTTCCGTCCATAAGAGGAGACAAGTGTTGAATAGTAATGGACAATGGCTCTTTGGGGTCCATTGTGAAGTCAGACAGGAGTCAGCTCCATTGTGTCTGAAACCTGGAGAAGCCAATCCAAACAGGGGAGGGGAGCCACAGGATTAGAAACAATGAATAAGATACAGGCCTCTGTGTGTGTGTGTGTGTGTGTGTGTGTGTGTGTGTGTGTGTGAGAGAGAGAGAGAGAGAGAGAGAGAGAGAGAGCTTACATCATTTTTAATTAACTCTCATTGCAATTTAAATATCTTCTCCAAGTGTGCTTTTGCTTTCCTTCTGCAATTCCCTCTCCTTTTCAGCCCCAGTGCACAAATGTACATACACCATTGACAATCGTGTCAAGTCTTATCACTTAGGCTGTATCTTTACTGTGGCCATAGTGATTCTTGCTGTTTCAGAAGACTCCAGAAAACACCAACGTCGCCTCTGTTGATCCACAAATAGTCGCTCATTGTTCCCCTGATGGAAACAGGCTCCCTTTGATGGAAAAAAAAAGGGGGGGGGAGAATGCTGATTATTTCAGGAAGCTCATTATTGAGACAATCTCACTTTCGTTCTCGTCTAGACATTCAGGCCTTGTTCCAGCATGTCAGTCACTCTCAAGCTCAATGCACATTTTTTGTGTGTGGAAAAAAAAAAAAGGAGAAAGAAATCAATTCAGAGCCCCTTCCTGTCTTGGGAGCACGACGGTTGCAATTTCACAGACAACAGCAAACACCGATGATTCCAAATGAAGGTGAACTTGACTTCCCTGATAATTAAGGAGCTTGGGTTGATCCATTTGTAAATTGGGGGAGGGGAGGGGGATCATTCCACTGGCTCTCAGCAATTTGAGCAAATCCAATTTTTCAATTTTGCTTTGATGACCATATCTTGGTTCCCAATTAAAGCAATAACCAAAAACAGAAGCGTAGGGCTAGAATCTCGAGCACAAATGTGAACTTCCAAGTGAAATGACCCATGCAGTTTTCATCTCATGTTTCAAGGAGACATTAGGAGCAGACAATCTCAGGGCCACCCATCTTCCCACGTCAACATACAAGCCTTGATATCCTTCAGATGTTACTTGGAACTGAGAAGTGGGCTACTTCCTAGCCAGCTAAGCTCTACTGTAACTTCAGTGTGGAGAAAGTTAGCTAGTGTTTGTACTAGGAACTTGTTTATTGATTAAATTTATATGCCGCCGATCTCATTATCAAGAGATTCTGAGCAGTTTGCAACACCATATAAATAAGAATATATAAACATTAAAATTAAGAGGAAATTGGCCTGGAGTTACTTTTCCAAAAGGCAACTGGACTTTCTTGGGGTTTTTTTTCTTGAAAACATTTAACTTTTCATCCAAGAAGCTTCTTTTAGTTCCTTTTGAAACTCTCCATAGACAAGAGGAAATTGGGTAAACAAGGAACCAGTAGATGAAAGGGAATGGGAAATTCTTTATAATCTCCTAGTCACCTCCAAAATGAGACGCCCCCCATTGGGGGTATCAAACCAGTTGGCATATCTAGGTTTTTGGAAGTCCGAGAGAGTGAGATCATGTCTCATTTCAAGGGATACAATGTTCTAAAGCAGGGGTGTCAAACACAAGGTCTGAGGGCTGCATCCGGCTTGCAATGTGGTCAGATTGGCCCATGGGGCCATCCTGGAAAATGTAAGGGGCTGGCCTGCATGGCTTCCAATCAGTTTACCCAATGCAAAGAGGAAACTGTTGTGGTCCACTGGCAGCCTGCAGAGATGGCAGCAGAATCGGACAGGGAAGAACTTGGGCCAGTCCTGGAATCTGGGGAGGACTTAGAGTCTAAGTCCTAGTCTTAGATGATGGTCCTGCGTCCGATAAAGAGATGTGCTGACTCCGGAGCCTCCAGAATCTGACAGCAGCAAGGCAGAGGAACAAGGGGAGCCTGTTCCTAGGGCACGTGTGCACAGAGCTGCCAGAAGGCAAGAGCAGTTAAGACAAAAGGGGCAATTCAGGAGTAAGTCTTGGAGTTGATTGGCCCTCCCATAAGACATAAAGGAGGAGCAAAGGGACAGGAACATTGTTCGCCTTGGTTGGTTTGGAACCTGAAACTCCATGGTGAATTTGTGCCCCGTTTGGTTTTGAAAGACTATTTGGTACTTTAGTCATTGGCAGCACTTCAAGTAAGATAAAGGTGCATACTTATCAGACTTCTCCCAAAGAATTTTGGCAGACTTCCATGGGACTATTTATAACTGGTCGAGACTAATTACGGGCTGTGAATGATAATAATTCACAGCCATTGGACTAAAATAAAAGGGTTTTGGATTTAATGTGTGTTTGTTGGTGTCTCAGGAAGCCCTGGTCAGAACAGAAACATTGGGCCAGCATGGCTTCATCCTGGTCTATGCAGTGCAAAGAGGGAACGTGCCATTAGTTTGAGGAGTGTGGTGTCAAGTTGGCCACAACCACCCAATTGGCCATGCCCACCCAACTCCCCCGAGATCAAGCACAGCCCTGATGAGGCTCTCAATGAAATTGAGTTTGACACCCCTGTTTTAAAGGGTAACACTTTTCATGAGAGAAAAGTCTCTTCTCCCAGACCCCACCCACTAAAACTTGCAGAGAACATGTCATCTTCTATGCAAATACCCTGACAAGTCTTGATCCTGGATCATACATAATATTCCAAAGGTTGTTTTTTTTCTTCCAAATTTTCTGCGTGCGGTATTGTATCATGATTACTCTCAGGATCAATCCAGTTCTTTTTGTCCCTCTGCAGCTCCTACATTGTAGAATGCAAGTTGAAAATGCATGAGATGCTGAGTGGAAAGGAAATGGGGCAATCGGATGAGTTATTGTCTCACTGGAGTTCGTGGTCCTTCTGTTACTAACTACCTCTAAGATAAACACAAAACATAATTTGCGGTCTAACCTCTCCCCTCCCACCATACCAGGGGCAACATTTGGCAAGACATTGTCATTCAATCTTATGATGCCTCCCCCTTTTTTGAAATTAATGGTTGCAAAACTTGGCACATTCATTCCCAAGTCACATCATTGTCTTAGCTTATTTAAGACCATTATCAGATTTGGAAGTCTTGCAAGATTTTGCCTATATATTTTTTTAACAAAATCATTTGAGGATTTGTTGCTTTAATTTATTTAAGACCGTTATCAAGTCTTGCAAGATTTTGCCTATTTTTTTAAGCAAAATCATTTGAGGATTTTATGAATGGCGTTTGAAGATGTCATGGTGCCTTAATGGTAGATCAGACCACCAGGCAGTCAACCCTATAAGAAAGTTAAAACTACTGTGATTGAGATTAGCTAATAATGGAATTCTGAAAATCTCCTTCCTACTTTTTATACTCCAGTAAATTAGGAAGGCATCTACCTGTGCCTCTTCTAAATATTATTTGGGAGGCAGGATATGTTACGGGCCGCTTCTCTTAAGAAGCTCTATCCAATGGGACCAAGAAGAAGGGTCTTCTCTGTGGTGTCTCCCTCCTGTGGAACATCATTCCTGAAAAAAATAAAACTGTCCCCCACTTTGACTCTCTTTTGAAAGGGCCCGAAGAAATGGTTTTGCCAGTGAACCTATGGATGCCATAGGTTCACTGGCAAATCATAGGGGGCCATTAAGTGGTTGGCTTGATTATTGTCCCCAAGGGTGTAGGGAAGTGGTGGGATTAAAAAAAAATGTACTACTGGTTCTGTGAGTGTGGCTTGGTGGCTGTGGATGTCTGAGAGTCTCCACAGACATTTACATCGTAAACTAGAAATGAGGTTGTTGCTTTTTGAAGAGAGTAGAAAAACCCTCAGGAACATCATCCCTCTGGAAATTAGACTGGCCCCCACTCTAACACTCTTTCGGAAAGCCCTGAAGATGTGGTTCTGCCAGCGAGTCCAGGAACCCACAATGGGATGGGGTCCATTAAATCAGAGTTCCCCAATCTGAAGAAGGAGGGACGCAGAGGTGGTATTCAACCAGTTCTGACAGGTTCAGGGGAACCGGTAGTGGCCATTTTGAGTAGTTCAGAGAATACCACCTCTGGTTGGCCCCGCCCCCATCTATTCTCCGCCTCCCAAGTCACAGATTATTGGCTGGGTCTTCTTTTGTTGCCTTGCACAGGAGAACAGAGCTGGAAAGCAGGTTAGTGGGGTGGGGAGGGAATGGGATTTTGCAGTATTCTTCCTCTGGAGTGGGATGGAAATGGGGATTTTACAGTATCCTTCCCCTGCCACGCTCACCAAGCCACACCACACCCACCAAGGCACAGCCACAGAACCAGTAGTAAACAAATTTGAATACCACCACTGGAGGGACAGCCCAGTGACCAATAGGCTACGGCCCCTGTAGACCCCTGTATGAATGTATGGCCGGTATGAATGTGCGTTGTCATCAGGATGGGTGGTTATTATTTTATTATTTTTAATTTTTATATTTTTTATTTCTTTTAACTTGTGCTTTTAGGTCCTGTAAGCTGCCTTGAGTCGCCATGTGCGTATAGTCGGCAATATATATTTTCCAAATAAATAAATAGAAGTGCAAATTCTTGTTATATCAAAAGCACTTTGCCAATCTACCTCGATAAACAAGTAATATAGTCCTCATCAGATTTAAAAGACAACCCCATAAGTCTCATCTGGAAATGAACGAGCTAATAAAGTAGAAATCGTTGGACAGCAATAGCCTGCTATGTAGATCACGCGAATTTGCCGTTAAGTGAACAGCGACTTCAGCAAGAAGTGCTAGCCATAAATTCAACAAAATCAGGCATGCTAAAATTTACAATTTATCAAACTAAAATCGGATAGGTTCTCCACAAGAAATGAATCCTTTCTTTTTCTTTTCTTTTTAATATCTGTTTTTCTTTTCTTTCTTTCTTTCTTTCTTTCTTTCTTTCTTTCTTTCTTTCTTTCTTTCTTTCTTTCTTTCTTTCTTTCTTTCTTTCTTTCTTTCTTTCTTTCTTTCTTTCTTTCTTTCTTTCTTTCTTTTGCAATGAATACACCCAAGACCCAAGCCTATCAAGGGTAAGAAAGAATTGGAGAAGGTGAACCAAGATCTCAGGGTAATTTCTTGACAATGCTATTGCTTTAATGTTTGCTCCTAAATTCAGAACAAATGTGTGTTGGCAGCAGCTCTGGTTGGAAGGCATATTTTACAAGCTTGACAGTTTTATGAATCAGTGGTGTTAAACGAAAAGCAAGATGGGGGGGGAGATTGCACAAAGCCCATTTGAAAAGTGCCAAGCACAGAATGGATTATCCTGATGCCTTTGCCTATTTAGCATGCGACTGAATGTAATTATGACTTCTACTGAATTCTGAAAAATCCACAAATAATGAATATATTCTCTGAAGAATAATTAAACAAATGCAACAACCGTTCAGCTAAATCCAATTAATTTAGGAACAATTCCGTTCTAACACCGCTGACATTTTATTAAAGAATAGCCACCGTGGCTGCAGACAATGGGAACTGTGGTCCAATTAGGGAAATTTGAAATTAATTAATTAAGTTACTTGTAGGGCTTCCGGGTGACTCCAGCCAGAACAAGTGAGAGAGGCCTGCAATTCCTCTTTCCAAATGTCAGAATAAAGGCAAGCCATTAAAAGTAATATTATCATTTACTATAAGCAATAAAATCACCCACCTGAGAAGTAGGAATAAAACACCATCAGCAGAGCATAATTAGCAACTTCCATGGCTCAAGTCATTGTGTAGTCCCAAGGTCGCATTAAAATAGCCAGGTCCTTGCAGACTTCCTAAATGTAACAAAGGAGGGACCATTTCAATGGCTGAGAGGATTGGTTTCACTAGAAGATGGTAATAATAGGGAGGTTGCAACCCCTACAGAGGGCATTCTTTGAGGAAGAGGATGCAGAGATCTTGCAGTAGAGTAACAGTAGAACAGAATAGAAGAGAACCTTGGAGGTCTTCTAAACCAGCCACCTGCCCTGTACCAATTCAGACAAATGGCTGTCCAGTCCCTTCTTTAAAACCTCCAGTGATGAAGTGTCCATGATTTCTGAAGGCAAGCTGTTCCACTGGTTCATTGTCTTAACCAGGGGTCTTCAAACTTGACAGCTTGTGGACTTCAACTCCCAGAATTCCTCCTCCAGTCATGTTAGCTCAGGAATTCTGGGAGTTGAAGTCCACAAGTCTTAAACTTGCCAAGTTTGAAGACCCTAGGTCTTAACTGTTAGAAAATTTCTCCTTAACTCCAGGTTGCTTCTCTTCTTGATTAGTTTCTAACCATTATTTCTGCCCTCTGGTGCTTTGGAAAATAAATTGACCCATTCCTCTTTGTGGCAACCTCTCAAATATTGGAATACTGCTGTCACCCTTAATTCTTCTTTTCTCTAGACCTGCAACCATTCTTCATATGTTTTAGTCTCCAAGGCTTCCATCATCTTAGCTGCTCTTCTCTGAACTTTTTTCAAAGTCTCAACATCTTTTTTTGTAGTGTGGTGACCAAAATTGGTTGCAGTATTCTAGGTGTGGTCTTACTAGGGCTTTATAAAGAGATATTAATATTTAACATGATTTTAATTCTATGCTTCTGTTTATACAACCCAGGATTGTATTAACTGTTTTGGTTTTATCAGGCAGATAGATGTTATCCATTAGATATGGAATTAGGTATGTCTAGTTTAATGAAAAGTAGGACTAGAGGTGGCAGGGAAGCAGTGTTCCAATATCTAAGAAACTGCCACAAAGAAGAGAGAGTCAAACTATTCTCCAAAGCACCTGAAGGCAGGACAAGGAACAATGGGTAGAAACTAATTAAGGAAAGAAGCAACCTAGAACTAAGGAGAAATTTCCTGACAAAACAATCAATGGAATAAGGTGAAAGGGACCTTGGAGGTCTTCTAGTCCAACCCCAGGAAACTATATCATTCCAGACAAATGGCTGTCCAGGCTCTTCTTAAAAGCCTCCAGTGATGAAGCACCCATAACTTCTGAAGGCAAGCTGTTCTACTGATTGATTGTTCTAACTGTCAGGAAATTTCTCCCCTGAATTCATCCCCTGAATTAAATGGTCTTCTTTGGTTCCCATGCAGAATTTGCTCTGCACCTAAAGATATTTCCAGAATTGCAACCAACCGAGAGGTTAAATGCAAATCAAGAAGCCCTGAACTAAGTGGTCCCCAGTTAGTTCTTCCATTCTTCAAGCCATGTCTCAAAGCTAACTTTGCAGAGCCTAACAATCTGTCCTTAGATGGAAAATTTGAATGTATGGAGAAGTTAGCAAGATGCTAAGCTACCAGGGCAATTCTGAATGATTGCCAAACACACTGTTTCAACTTTGTTATTAACCCCAAGCAAGACACATGCAACTTCTCTTGGGAGTTTTGAGGTTTCCTGACATTTCGTGTGATTGGACTGCACATAAACAGAAAAGGAAAATTAATTGCCTTTATGGGAAGAGCATATAAAATGGAAAGCCGGCAACTGAAGCAAGAAGTAATGGAGTCCAGATTGGACATTGCTTGTTTTAACTTTCTGTTGTTATTGTTACCTTTGGGTGTAAATATAGCAAGAGGCTGGGTCATGGAAGCAAGCTATATACCCACCATATGCATAATCATAATATTTTGCCTATATGAAACTAGATATAGAAGAAAAACAGGAATATATCATTATTGTTGGGACAACTAATCTTCTTTTGCCCCGTGGGCCAATTCTAGAAGAAGCTGGTGTGCATTAAACATTATTAATTATGGAATGACATCACTGATCTCCTAAAACATCTGGATAGGCATCTTTAGAGATGTCATTTGTTTAGCATTCATTCCAATGAGGCCCCCTCTTAAGAATGTTAGGAGGGTATATTCCCAGCAGGGTCACCCAAGGAAGGAAGATCATCCCAGCTGCCCAACTAAAGCAAGCAAGTGTTGGGCAGCAGTGATATATGGGTAGTCCTTGACTTATGACTATAATGGAGCCTGCCCCTGATGGTCATAAGTGATAACAGTCATAAGTGATAACATAATGGGATCTTTTATGCAACTATTGTCAAGCAAAACAATCAACCAACCAGAATAGAGCTGGAAGGGACCTTGGAGGTCTTCTAGTCCAACCCCCTGCTCAAGCAGGAGACCCTATACCACTTCAGACAGGTGGCTGCCCACTCTTTTCTTAAAAACCTCCAGTGAGGAAGCACTTACAATTTCTGAAGGCGATCTGTTCCATTGGTCAATGGTTCTCACTGTGAGGAAGCTTTTTGTAAATTCCAGGTTGCTTCTCTCCCTGATTGGTTTCCATCCATCATTAAGCGAATCCATTTTTTGCTAATGGTTTTTTTTTTCTGGAAACTGGAAATGAATTCTGATTTTGTAAATCATGGTCATGTGACTGCAACATGGTCATGTGACTGTAAATGTAGGCCAATTGCTGAGTGGCTGGCACAGAATCATGTGACCATTGGGGGAGGGCGCATTGGGCCTTCAGAACTGGGTCATAAGGACCTCAGAGGAGTCTGTTTTAATTTTGAATGGTCGCTAAGCAATCAATCATAAATTGTGGACTACTTATAGGAAGATGTTGGAAGCAGATTATCACTTGATGACAAGGACAAGGGTATATTGCATTGAGAAAGCAGTGGTACACCATTCTTGTATTTTGCCAAGAAAGCCCCATGGATAATCAAACAAAGTTCTCCCTCAAGGCACAAATTATTGAACTTTAGAGCAAATCTAATCCTCTAATCTCTAAACGTGTGTAGTCCTTTATGCATGAAGTCTTCTGAACTTTCAGCCATCAGTGTTCTATTGGACTTGATGAAAGTTTGACTTCATTCTGAAGGTCCATCTTAACAAAACAACACTTATCCTTTCTGTTCTCCAGCATTTTTATTCTGATATAAAGTACACCCAAGATTGATTGGGACTGGTTTGATGGTGAACCCTGAATAGGGGAGAAATTTATGAGATGCCTAAATAGGCTAAAACATATAATGAACAGTTGCAGGAAGTGAGTATGTCTAGTCTAACAAAAAGAAGGACAAGGGCTGACATCATGGTAGTCTTCCGATATTTGAGGGCCTGTCACAGAGAAAAGGGGGTCAACCTATTCTCCAAAGCACCTGAAAACAGGACAAGAAGTAACAGATGGAAACTTATCAAGGAGAGATCCAACCTAGAACTTCCCTTACATATTACAACCTAGAAATTTCCTTATTATGAGAACAATTAATCAGTGGACTGGTTTGCCTCCAGAAGTTGTGGGTGTTTTTAAAAAAAGACAGCCATTTGTCCAGAATGGTACAAGGTCTCTTGCTTGAGTAGGAGATTGGACTAGTAGACCTCCAAGCCTTTTCCAAACCTGTTATTCAGTGGTGGGATTCAAATTTTTTTACAACCGGTTCTGTGGCCATGGCTTAGTGGCCGTGGCTGTGGCTTGGTGGGTGTGGCAGGGGAAGGATACTGTAAAATCCCATTCCCTCCCCACTCCTGGGGGAAGGTTACTCCAAAATCCCATTCCCTCCCTACCCCACTAACCTGTTTTCCAGCTCCGTTCTCCTGTGCAGGGCAACCAAAGAAGACCCAGCCAATCAGCTGGGACTTGGGAGGCAGGAAATAGATGGGGCCGGGGTCAGTCAAAGGTGGTATTTGCCAGTTCTCTGAACTACTCAAAATTTTCGCTACCAGTTCTCCAGAACTGGTCAGAACCTGTTGAATACCACCTCTGCTATTATTCTGCATTCTATACTCCATCTGAATCATCTAATTTATTCTGACTGAAGAGAAAAACTCTCTCCATTTCAGAGATAGCAACTCCTTGAAATGAGGCACCTATTCACAGAAACAAGCATGCCCGTTGTTGGTTATGTTGTCATCTGATGACCCGGAATCTCATATTATCCCAAGACAGGTTTGCGCTTGCCATTAGATACATAAGTACAAAAACAGTATTTGTTGGAAGCCAACTTTCTTCAGTTTTGAGTTTTTTGAAGCCATGACTTAAGATGGAAGTTACAACCATATAACCAAAGTTCTGCCTTGTAAAACAAAAACAAAAAAGCAGTGGAACTTAGATCACAATATTGTAGTTCCATCTTGAATTTTTGACACCTTTGTGGATATCACTGCAGATTATATATAAATGTTGTATGAAACATGTTCACAAGATGTTGGTCTCTGAACCTCAGGGGTGGGCGGGAATGTAAATGCTACACACCAATAACTGTAATACCACAGCATTGTGTTTCCTGGGCCAACTCCCTGTGAATTTGGAAGTGGGGTATTAAACCATGAGCCATGAGTTTACTAGTCAAGATATTATAGCAGGAACAGTGGGGAAATTTGATGTCGTTCTAAATGATAGATGCACATTTGTTATCAAGCTTAAAGGAAATGGCCAGAAGATCCAAAGCAGATGTAGTAAAACAGCTACATTTCACTTTGATGACTACCAAAATCACAACCAATTAACCCCAAAATTAATTTTGTGCATGATAATATATGAACTGTGTTGCAGTTCCTCAAGATTCCCAGACTGCCAACGGAATGACTGGAAAGGGTGCTGTACAGAATCCTGTCTAGTTTGTCCACATTTCCCAAGGCTTGTTAGAGAATCTGTACATTGGCCAGGAAATAATGTGCAATTCCCATTTGATGTACAGATTAAGTTCACATTCTCTGTGAGAGTTGTGGACAATGGCTGGTTATTTCACACATGTACCAGTCAGCTCTGATTATCCTTAACATATGCACAAGTTTTATTTGTTTTTTTTTCCCCCAAAGGTCTTTATAATACTGCTTCGTCTGAGTCAGAATAAATCTGCACTTATCTTTATTCAATTGCATGAAAAGCAATTTGAAATTTACAGAAAAGAGAATTTTAGATAAATCTTCATGAGTGGAATATGGTGGTTTTGTTCCGTTTGGTGAGAAAGTGGCCAAAGTGTAAAGAATCCTCTGTCCAGAAGAATGTTCCCAATACATATTCTGAGAAAATGTCAAGAACGGTTCCTAAGGGACTGGTGTTCCTGCCAAGAAAGTATCCTGCCCTTGAGAGACGGTTGAAACATTTCTTCTTCTTGGTTAATTCAGAAAATTTTACTGATTGACTGCTAATTGTCTCCTAGCAGTTGTTTAGTAGTTGACTACTACTTGTACAAGACAAAAACTCATTAATCACAAAACACATGGACAGATTCAACCATAGTTTCAACTAGGAAACTGTGAGCATCCTAGACCAAAAAGGCTAAATCCAAAAAGGCTAGGGAATTCCTGGAGGCTTTGCACTCAGACAAAACAGCCATCAATAGACACTAAAGATAAAGCACATTTACACACCATTTAAAAGGGATAATCTTCTTCTTCCTAGCATATTCCCACAGGTGCAGGGTCTGTTTTTCAGAACACGGAATGCCACTTTGCGCAGTCAGCTGCATCTCCAGGGTGCAGGCCCACAGCTTGCATATCTTTGTTGATGGTGTCTTGCCATCTCTGTTTTGCCACAAGGTTGCCAGCCATTGACTTCTAGTTGGTAGGCAGTCTTGGCCACGAAGGAAGGTGCTGTTCTCTGGACATGTTCATACTAGTGGAGTCGGCCTATTTAAAAGGGATAATAAACAAGCTAAAAAAATCAAAAAGACCAGGATACATCCTCTTTACCAACATCCAGATAAGCAGGGGTTAACACCAGACAAACAACAAATAAGAAAACAATATCCTAAATCAAGAAACCACCAAAGAGAAAACTACTGTCAGGACAAGTGACTGCCTGTAAACTGGGAGCAAGCCCCACATTCATTAGCACTGATGATGTTAGGTAATGGGACATCTGCAGGCAAGCCACCAAGCTGAGAGAGCATCAAGGACTGCACAATTCTGTGTCTGCAAATTTGGTAGCAAATGGCAAAAGGCTGCCAGTGGCATGTACATAGTTTATAAAGGACAGCAAATTAAAACAAATTAATCAATATGAAAAGGCATACAAGAAAATAAATGACAATAGAATGGTGTTCATCTTTGTCATTCTTGGAGCTGCTTCAAGTTGTGAGAAGATGAAAAAACTAAATATTTTTCCTTTGGTTGGTTGAAAATGTTTGTCTGAAAAGTTTTCAACCAACATTTGTCTGAAATGGTATAGGGTTTCCTGATTGAGCAGGGGTTTGGACTAGAAGACCTCCAACGTCCCTTCCAACTCTGTTATTCTGTTACACCTTTAACTTTGATGTTTCACTCTCCTGAGATCACTTTTACACTGTAGACACAATTATGTCCTGGAAATGCAGATTGATTCCAGGAAGCATTCAGAGGCCTGTATATAAGAAATACCTTTTTGCTGTTTAATTTTTAAAAAACTATTTATATACTTTCATGAATTCTTTCACATTACAGATATTCTTGAATTGATTTTTTTTACATCCAAACCGATGGATTGTTGCCTGCTTCTTTCATAGATCAAGGCTTGGTCTTCTTAGTACTTAAATGATCTTCGCTCAAATGCTGGTTTTGAAACGGAGTCTTCTGTTCAGTGCATCAAAAGGGAAATTCTATCGTCTTTTTTAAAATAAATAAAAAAATGAAAGCCAAGATTGGGGAGAAGGATATCAGATTGGCTGATTCAGCTGGAAAGCACATTTATAGAAACAACTACATTTAATTTTTTGGCAGAGAAGAAACATCTCGTGAAACATTTGCTTGCCTGGAGTAATGGACGGAGAACTGATTACATTGGATCCCATTGAAGGATTTTTGGAATGGCTCTATTCTTCAGAATAATTAGTAATGAGCTTTTCAAAGTTGTAGCTAAACATTATCCAAATTTTGATAGGAAATACAGGAAGTTAAAATAATATATATATTAAGGCAGATTTCGATTGGGAAGACATTTTTATTTTGGAAATAAAAGGGTGAATTGATTTTTATTGTAGTGCATCCTACACCATGAAATAAACCTGGATGTTTGGCATGGAAGTTTTAATCAATTGGAAGGGAATCCTCAAAGTGCTTTTAGAAAAGGCAACTGTGCTTGGTTTTGAAAAAAGCACCTTTGGGACAGCAATGATCTGGATGACTGAGAATCTCGATAGACAATTGCAAGGGAAGTGTCACCTTGTCTGGCCAACTGTATTCAAAGAGATTTCTGTGTTGCTCTGGCTGGTTAAGGTTCTTCCCAGAATATGCTTGGTACCTATGTTGGAGATTAAACTCCTTACGATCATCACAATTTACATTCTTGCCATGTTTCAGATTCACCTGTGCTTTTCAATCCCCACAACTGGAAATGAACAGATAGATTTCACTAGCAATACTCAGAGAATCCATAGCAGGGATTGGACAGTTTTTTTCACAAAAGATACAAACAGGGCTGGAATTCAGCCAGTTTGAGCTGGTTCAGGGGAACCAGATGTTACATTTACATCTGGTTCACGAAACCAGTAGTTGAAACGACAGGCTGGCCCGCCTACCCTGCCTCTCCCCTCCCTGGAGTCTCCATGTGGCCCATTTTGGATGCAGATAAATGCAGGGTTCACGCGTAGGCTCTGGGGAAGGTGGAAAACATCCGTACCAGAAGTTCCGGTAGGCCATGCCCACCATGGCCATGACCACCCAGCAACTGAGCACAGAACCGGTTGTTGGGATTTTTGAACCCAACTCTTGGATACAAAGTGAACCAGAGAAACCCCCCCCCCCCATGTTAAACAATATAAACAATTATTATTATTTCTTCTTCTCCTCCTCCTCCTCCTCCTTCTTCAATGGTGGGGTCCTTCATGCTCTCTGAGCTGGTTGTTTTCTTGCAGATGTTTCATTACCCAACTGGGTAACATAACCAGTGCTAGAAGGCCACAGTTCAGCCCTGAGCTACAAATATTCTCAGAGTACTACAAAATTTGGAATTTATGGTAGAATTGGCTGCAAGGTAGACACAAAATAGAGAGATGAAATGAAAGGTTATGGTGTGATGAAATAATTTGGTATGAATAGGCATAATTATGTGTACTTCTGTATAAATATGTAAATAACTATGTAAATATATGAAAATATGACATAAATCAAATGTAAAATAATTGTAATAATATTTAGTAATATTCTATATACTTAAGAATATGTCAAAGTGAGTGAACACTACTACGAATATGCTGTAATGAATCGAAATATGTTTTTAATTGTAGAATTTGTTTAATAAAGTTTATATATATATATATATATATATATATATATATATATATATATATATATATATATATATATATATATATATATATATATATATAAAAAGAATAAATATTCTCTTCTATTGATAAAACAAACTCTCAGGATCTGATAGTCACAACAGGAGGCCATTTGTACATGCATTCATCCATAACATTGGCTGTAAACATTCATCATACCTCTATATGATACATAGTGCTATATTGACAAGTTGGAATTACTTATAGGGATTATGTATTGTATCTATTTGAGAAACATGTCAAGAGGGATCACGATGGCCCATTCCAGCCTTCCATCTATCTCAACATCTGTTTCTAACAAATAGTCAGCCAGAGGCTCTGGAAAGCCCATAAGCAAGGCCTAAAGACTATATGGCTCATGGGTTGTTGTTGTTTTTTGTAAATTTTATTTGAGTTTTCACAAAAAGAAACACAATTAAAACATCTTTTTTGAAAGCAGCATAATCCCAGGCACATTTCTTCGTGCAGACACCATTTCAAGTTCATGCTCATTTTTATGTTCTATTCCATATCTTATTACAATTTTAGATTTTCTACATAGCTTCTCCTCTCTTTTAATTTCCTCAATTTCATTGTATTTATTTCATCTCAATTCAAATCATTATATTTATATTTTTTGTCTGTCCTGTTTCAATTGTCTATTATCTTTTCTCATTAAACAAAATTTCTCCTGTAGTTACTGATTGGAGTATGACGCCTTTATATCTTTCCCCTAAAGTTATAACACCCAATATAATACATAGCTTCCATTCGGATTCTGTTTGGTACATTCTTAAACTACACACAGTATTCTTAAAGGAAAAAAAAAAGAACAAATTATAAATGTGTATAGTTAAAACAACGACTATATGGCTCATGTTTGTCCTTGCAATGATAAACTTACAGGATGACCGTCTCCAGCAAGGTGGTGGGAAACCTTGCAATTCAGGGAGAATAAGACACAATTGCTGAACTCAGATCGAAGATAGAGAATTCTTATAGACTGCTTATGAATATTTCAGTTACAATCATTTGCCAATACTTACAAATCACTTCACACTGGTGAATGGGTTTCCTAGGATAAAGCTCCAGACAGGCATAGCTCAGTTGCAGTGTGTGCTTTACACACAGAAAGACTTAACTGAATCCCCACCATCTCCACATAGCACTATTTAAAATCCTGGAAAGCTAACATCAACCAGCGTGTTAAGAAACTCTGTTTCTCTGTTTTGCTATAAAGCGATCACTGAGATCATACACAGGTTCTACACAATATTTTTCTAAGTATTTAAAGATCAGTGGAAGTGGAAACAATTGCAGGTGGTCTCCAATTTCTTTAAAGGATTGGGAAGTAGAAACAACAGCAATTTGGACATATCTTCAATCTAACCTCATAACTTTTCACAGCAAAAGGAATGTTGCAAAGAAATATTGGATATCTACTACGCCCAGGAATTCCAATCCACTTGTATTGAGTTTCTAAGTTGGGAATTGGCTCATTAATTTGCTTTAAATGCCTTTTAGATGCTAGTTAAACGAACCTTTGATAGGCAGGCCAAAGGTGACGGGTCACAATGTTTTGGGTGACACACCAGCATTCATCAACACTTAACAACAACTATTTTCAAAAGCATACTCCATTTTCACATGGTCTTTGGAGGTTGCAGAGAACCACGTGAGAAGGGATGTGCTCTCAGGCAGCCTTCAGCCCTTCCAGAAAGGTCTAGGACTACTCAGCATGGGCAACTAGCTATTGTCAACTCATTGTGGCCATTGTGGGTGACAATTTGCCTCAGCAAACTTGCCATAGGACAACTTGCCACAAGAGAAGAGTTACACTAATATCGAAGAAATAGGGGAATAGAATCACTAAAGAAAGGATGCAAAAGGAGAAACAAAATGAAATGTGAATGACAAAAATGAAAACATTTTAAAAATTATTTTAAATGTTTGAATTGAATTGTTGAATTGTCCTGCAGTGAGTTGTCCCACGCTGAATTGGCTACAATGAGTTGGACCGCCATGAGTTGGCCATGGCAAGTTGGTTATAGTGAGTTGGCCGCACCAAGTTGTCCCATTCCACCTCCAGAAGTCACACAAGATGGCTGTGCTCTTTCACCACCTCAAGAGTCTTCAAAAATTGTATGAGGACAGGGCTTGCTGGCTGGAGAATTCTGGGAGTTGAAGTCCACATATCTTAAAGTTGCTCTTTAAGGTTGAGAGCCACTGCTCTTGGTGCAGTGCCCTGATGATAGTTGGTTTTCCCACTGGCTGGTGAAGAAAGAATGCCAGAAGAAACGTTAAAAACAAAAAAAGAACACCAGAAGAGCAATTCACCTCTCTCTTACAACTGGCACACTCACCAATCCAAATGACGCCATTTTGCAGCCCTTCAGAACAGATGCAATTAATGAAATGAATAGATTAACACTTGCAATTAAAGACAAGGAGCAATCTGAATATTATGAGATATGAGAATTATTTTATCATCAGTTAGAGAAAAAACATGAAAGCTACAAATATCTAATAGAGTAGTGAAATAAGGAAAATATTTTAATAGAATTAAATATGGTAAGAAGAGGATCGTTATAATGATAGGTATATTATATTATATTTTATTTATTTATTTATTATTTATTTGATTTGTCAATCGCTTACAAGATAATAGGTATAAGTATAAACATTGTTATGAATACATGAAATGGATACATATGAGAAAAATAAAAAGAAACAATAGGACAGGGATGGTAGGCACGTTGGTGCGCTTATGCATGTCCCCTACAGACCTCTTAGGAAAGGGATGAGGTCAATAGTAGACAGTCTAAGGTTAAAGTTTTTGGGGTTTGGGGAAGAAACCACAGAGTCAGGTAGAGTATTCCAGACATTGACCACTATATATAAATATACTAATAATAAGTGAAGATCCAAACATGTTATTGTTATAGCGTAAGAGATATTATGTATATTAATAACAAGATAAAAATGGAGAACTAATAGCAATGTAATGAACCTGGTAGTAATTTTTATTATTGTTGCACAAGATATCTGTAGCAGAGGCGGGTATTCAGCAGGTTCTGACCAGTTCTGGAGAACCGGTAGCGAAAATTTTGAGTAGTTCAGAGAACTGGCAAATACCATCTCTGACTGGAGATTTTACAGTCTCCTCCCCCTGCCATGCCCACCAATCCACGCCCACAGAACCGGTAGTAAAAAAAATTGAATCCCACCACTGATCTGTACCCAGACGACATACCGTTAAATGGAAGATGAATTGTCTGTACTTATTAAAAAAAAAAAAACTTTTATTAAAAAAGAAGAACAGTTGCAATAGAGGCAGGATAGAGACTGGGAAGAGGGGGTGGAAGAGCAAATTTTTCAATGCCAGCTCAAAGATGGGTGAACAGCCCTTGAAAACCCTTGAACCACACAAGCCCCATGGAAAAACAGCCTTGTCTCCAACATGTGTGGGGGAACCCTTATTTATTTCTTCTTCATCTGCAGCATGCACCCAATTTCACGGCAAGCTTTCAACACAGCTTGATTGCTCTGTTTCACTTTCAACCAGAAAAGAAAAAAGAAAAAAGAAAAAAGAAAAAGAAGAGGGGGATGCAGAGAACAGGAATGATAACAAAATCTCCTGTAACCAAAGCAATTTGTTACCAAGCACCTGTTTCTAATTACTCATTTGCTTCTATGAGATTCTGTGAGGATACGCTGTGGACTCAGAATGTAAAAAAACCTCTCTTCTTCTTTTATTTGTTTATTAGGTTTACATGGCTGCTCCTATTATATGAAATAACTCTGGGCTGCTAAGAATGGATAAACCAATATATATATATTGAAAGAGATAAAATTTAAAAACTCTCTCAAACTCCCAGGGACCACAATGGGAGCATCACAAAACTGCAAAGACCAGGCCAGACTGATCTCATCTCCAGGCTCAGTCAGCAGCTAGGAGAAAGACTATGTTTAACAGAATAACATGAGGGATGTGGTGGTTCAGTGGCTAAGACGCTGAGCTTGTTGATCAGAAAGGTCGGCAGTTCGGTGATTCGAATCCCTAGCACCGCGTAATAGAGTGAGCTCCCATTACTTGTCCCAGCTTCTGCCAACCTAGCAGTTCAAAAGCATGTAAAAATACAAATAAAAAAATAGGGGCCAGTTTGGTGGGAAGGTAACAAGAGTTCTCTGCACCTTTGGCATTTAGTCATGCTGGCCACATGACCATGGAGACGTGTTCGGACAACGCTGGCTCTTTGGCTTTGTAACCGAGATGAGCACCACCCTGTAGAGCCAGAAATGACTAGCATGTATGTGTGAGGGGAACCTTTACCTTTATAATTACTACCCACCTGCCTTCCACTGAGGACCTGTATACTGCACAAGTCAAAAAGAGGGCTGTAAAAATATTTACAGTCCCCTCACATCCCGGACATAAACTGTTTCAACTCCTTCCCTCAAAATGACAACCAGAACACACCAGAACAACTAAACACAAGAACAGTTTCCCCCCGAAACCCATCACTCTGCTAAACAAATCATGCCCTCAACACTGTCCAACTATTTACAAAGTCTGCACTACTATTACTGTTAGCCTTCTCATCATTCCTTATCACCCATCCCCTCCCACTTGTGATTGTGTGACCGTAACTTTGTTGCTTGTATCCTTACGATTTAAATGGACTGTTTCCTAGTATGATTTGATTGCTGATTGTACCTTATGACTATCATTAAGTGTTGTACCTTATGATTCTTGACTCTTGACGAATGTATCTTTTCTTTTATGTATACTGAGAGCTTTTGCATCAAGACATATTCCTTGTGTGTCCAATCACACTTGGCCAATAAAGAATTCTATTACTATTCTATTACTATTCTATTCTGTTCTGTCCTGTCCTGTCCTATTCTATTGTGTCCTGTCCTGTCCTGTCCTATTCTGTCCTGTCCTGTCCTATTCTATTCTATTCTGTTCTGTTCTGTTCTTTTCTGTCCTGTGCTATCCTATCCTATCCTATCCTATCCTATCCTATCCTATCCTATTCCATCTTCTATTCTATTCCATCTTCTTTTTCCATTCCATTCTATTCTATCTTCTATTGTATTCTATTCTACCTTTACCTAACAGAATAACAAATTTAGCGGGGATCTTAGAGGTCTTCTAGACCAACTCCCTGGGCAAGCAGGAAACCCTATGCCATTCCAGACAAATGGCTGTCCAATCTCTTCTTAAAAGCCTCCACTGATGGAGAACCCACAACTTTTGAAGGCAAGCCATTCCACTGATTAATTGTTCTCGCTGTTAGGAAGTTTCTCCTTCATTCTAGGTCCGTGGTGGCGAACCTATGGCACGCGTGCTTGAAGTGGCATGCAGAGCCATTACTGCTGGCAAGTGAGCACTCGCCCAGAAAACATGTACTGCCAATGCGTGCATGCCACCTGCCCGACAGCGGATTGTTGGGTATCTACTGTGCATGTGCGGGGATGTGGCGGCATGCAGGAGACACTCACGCATGCGCAGAAGCGCGCACTGTGGGTCACGTGGGTTGCGTGAGTCGTGCATGCATGCGCAGAAGCACAGGTTGCACGGGTTGCATGGGTTGTTCGTGCATGTGCAGGAGGCATGGGAGGGGCGCACGCATTGCCTTCAGGGTAGTGGCACGTGAGCACAAGCAGGTAAGCGTGCACGCCATTATCGGCATGGGAGCCCAAAAAGGTAAGCCACCACTGTTCTAGGTTCTGGAAGGCAAGGACCTTTAAAGGCCCCAATAACAGATAATCAGAGTTGGAAGGTACCTTGTAGGTCATCTAGTCCAACCCCCGCCCAAGCAGGAGATCCTACACCATTTCTGACAAATAGCAGTCCAATCTCTTCCTGAAAGCTCCCACAACTTCCGAGGGCAACTTCTGTTCCATTGGTTGATTGTTCTCGCTGTCAGAAAGTTTCTCCTTATTTCTAGGTTAAATCTCTCCTTGTTCAGTTTCCATCCATTATTCCTTGTCTGGCCTTCAGGTGCTTTAGAAAACAGTTTGACCCTTTCCTCCTCTCTGTGGCAGCCCTTCAAATATTGGAAGACCGCTATCATGTCTCCCCTGGTCCTTCTCTTTACTATAGCCAAGCCCAGTTCCTGCAACCGTTCGTTGTATGTTTTAGCCTCCAGTCCCCTAATCATCCTGGTTGCTCTTCTCCGTACTTTTTCTAGAGTCTCAACATCTTTTTTATAATGTGGTGACCAAAACTGGATGCAGTACTCTAGGATTGGGTGGGGTGTCTAATGATTGGGTGGGGTGTGTTTTTTTTTGGGGGGGGGGAGACGTAGCAAGGCCAATTCCTTGAGTGAGTTGCAGTGGTGCTCAGAAACCTCTTGCTGTGTACTCTTTCAAGCCCCATCTCACTTGTCTCAGAACAGCCAAAAAGTCAACGTTCAGCAGGACAATTTTTAAGTTGCAAATGCTAAAAGTTTAGGGAAAGTTTGGGGCGTGAAGACTTTTACATTGTGAAACGTATTACAGGTAGTCCTCAATTTACAACCACCGTTGGGACCGGAGTTTCTATTGCTTAGCAAGGAGGTTGTGAAGTGAGCTAGCACACGATTTTATGATCTTTTTTTGCCACGGTGGACTCACTGCAGTTGTTGAGCGAGTCATGAATCTGATTTCCCACATTGACTTTGCTTGTGGGAAGTCAGTTGGAAGGGTGGCAAATGGCGATATTTTATTTTATTATTTTATTTTATTGTTTTATTTGTTTATTTTTATTTATGAGTGGTGCAGTAGCCTAGAGGTGGAGCTCTTGCCTCACTATCAGGAGGCTGTGAGATTGATCCTAGGTAGAGGCAGATATTTCTCTCTCTGGGCATGATGAGAATATCTCTGCTGAAGAAAACTCCGCATAGGTGAAAGGGAAGGGCATCCGGCCAGTAAACACTCAGCTCAACCACCCTGCAAGGGATTACAGTGTAATTAAACAACAACTAAAAATATTTTTATTTATGAATGAAGGCAGATATCCCAGGATAACGTTGCAGGATCCAGCCTGAGTCAGTCACCAGGACCAGAGGTTGGTTGGTTTATTTGGTTGGTTGGTGGGTTTATTTATTTATAGCATTTATATAGCTCTCTAGCTTGTAACCAATTCTGGGCAGGTCCCAAACAAAAGTTTAAAACAACAAACAAAACCATCTTAAAACTATAAAACTAAACACATTAAAAATAACAAAAAGCTGTTGCCAAGTCAAACTTCCCATGTGAAGTCATCCCATCTTCTCTGAGTGATTAGGGAAAAGCCAAACCTTCATAGCTTTACAGAAGACTAAAAGGGTGGAAGCCAGCCAAATTTGGGGGGGCAGAAAAAGTTCCCTTAGGCAGGGGCTGCCACGGAAAAGCCAGCTTCCTAGCTCCCATCAGATGGCTAGCATAACCTTAACATCAAATATTTTACACCTTTGTGAGGGTCTGCAAGGTGTCTCCCCCTGAGAGGTTTTTCTCCAAGCCTTGCTCTATTAAATACTAACTGCAAGTTAACAAGATTTGCCCTGTGACCTTAATCAGTGATTGGTACCCAATCTCGCCTAAAATGGACAAGGCCTTAATCAATTACAAGTCGAAGATTTTTTTTCATTCCTCACTGGCTCTAGCACATTCTTGAGATTATAAAACCAGTCTTTCTGATGCAGAAAATATAAATTTCACATATATGTAGGCATTAGTAGCCTTTTTAAAAAAAAATTTTTGGCAGTTTTGACTGTATTTTTTGCTGCAGGTCAGTGGTGGGATTCAAAACTTTTTACTACTGGTTCTGTGGATGGGGCTTGGTGGGTGTGGCTTGGTGGGTGTGGCAGGGGGAAGGATACTGTAAAATCTCCATTCCCTCCCCACCCCACTAACCTGCTTTCCAGCTCCGTTCTCCTGTGCAGGGCAACCAAAGAAGACCCAGCCAATCAGCTGGGACTCGGGAGGCAGAGAATAGATGGGGGCGGGGCCAGTCAGAGGTGGTATTTGCTGGTTCTCTGAACTACTCAAAATGGCTGCTACCGGCTCTCCAGAACTGATCAGAACTTGCTGAATAAAGATTAGTGTGTCTTCCCCACCACCATTTGTCTTCATTTCCAATTGTTCATGGCCTCCTTTCCCCTGTTCAGATATCCAGTCACCAAAAGAAGGGAATATCTGTAGTTCAGGATTGACTATGGAGCCCTTTGTGCTTGGTTGCTTGCAGACATTGCATGACCCAATTAGGTAACTGTTCTGTCCCAACCGAAGTTTCCGAAAGCAAACACAGATATAAACTCCAAAACTGAACCATTCACGGCTTTATTCCACAAATAACCCTCTTTGTAGATAACAGATGGCTTGCAGGCAATTAGTCCAATAAATCAGAGTCTGTAATCATCACACTAACTCCTTCGAACTTTTGCCTTTTGCAAAGGCAAAAGCCGTTTGAAACCAGGCTTATATTCCCTAGAGAGAGGGGCCATTAATTAGCATTCTTACTCCCGAGTCGCCTTCCTGATTGCTGCTGGCGAACCACAACAGTAACATCAACAAGACTAGTAGGTGTGGAAGTTTGCTCCCTGTTTATATACAGAAGTTTACCCTGGCAATATTGGTGAGGGTGTGGTCTTCTTCTTCTTTATAGATCCTTGATCAGGGTGTTGTTTTCTGCCTGATTGTCTGCTGCGAATATCTGGTAATCCTGCTTTTGGGCAATGCTCAAACTTTTTAAAATAAAGGTGAGAATGGGCATGGCATTCCTCTGAAGCATAAAATGCACCCATAAGTACCAGTGGTGGTATTCCACCGTTTTGGCCCGGTTCTGCTGAGCCAGGAGCAGCGATGAGCAGTAGAGACCTAACCGGTTCTCTCCACCGCTCTGCTGTTGGGCCCAGGCGCCTGCCCGGGCTCCCATACTTACCTTTATCCCCTGAATTTGAAGCGCAGCTGCTTTGCGCAACACAGAATAGTGCCGTGTGGCAGCTGCTAAAGCGACCGGGATCGTGCAGGCTTGCAGGAGGTGAGTTAGAACCAGGGGTGGGATTCTACAGGTTTGCACCTATTCACTAGAACCGGTTGTTAACATTCTAAGCAGTTCGGAGAACCGGTTGTTAGAAGAAATTACTGGCTTAATCCTGTAAGGAAGGCAGGAAGGAAACATTCTGGTGTTGCTTATAGAAACTGCCCCTCCGTTAACCCTTATTACATTCTTGGCAGGACTAGACTTCCTGTCTCAGGAACCTCTCTGGAGTCTTTTTTCCCCTCCTTTGCTGGTACTTTGCTTGTGTGGAGTGATCATTCAGAGTTACAACGGCACTGAAAAAAGTGACTTATGACCATTTTTCACATTTCCGACTGTTGCAGCATCCCCACAGTCATGAGAGGCCAGGCGAGGAGATGCGTGCCTCGATGTGAGTGATACTGAGTTGGCCACACTCAGCCAATAATGACCAGCAAGCCATGCCCACCCAGTCACATGACCACCAAGCCACACCCACCACCTAAGCCATGCCCACAGAACTGGTTGTTAAAAAATTTGAATCCCACCCCTGGTTAGAACGCCTCTGCACCTATGCAAAGTGCGTGTTTGGCATGCACGCACATAAAGTGTGTGCACACACACAAAGCGCACCCACCAAGCCACACCCACTGAACCGGTGGTAAAACTATTTGAATCCCACCGCTGATTAATACCCTAAACAAACCTAATCTTCTAACAGTAACAACAATGATTCCCAGAAGACCCCATCAGGAAAGAAAGGCAAAAATTGAGAGCATAAAAAATACAGCTCATAAAAAATATATTTTCAGTGCTACCATATTTCAGCCAACAAATATCACCGTTTGTGATACTTTTAGCTCTGTGTATCCCCTAAACAACTTCCAGGATAAAAGTCTGTAGAAATTCTCCATCATCCAGGTCATCCAGGTTGTCTCAAAGGTGCTTTTTTCAGGAGGCAACTGGACTTTCTGTTTTTTTCCTTTTGAAGACGTTTCGCTTCTCATCCAAGAAGCTTCTTCAGGATAGAGGGGAATGGAAGGATTTATATTCCTTGCAGACAGCTGATAATTTGCATCCTTTTAGAGGGTTGTTGAAGCTTTCAGCTATCCAATTTGGGATGAACACCCATTGAATGGTGTGGGAGTAGGAATGGATTTCCAGAGAAAAAATTGCAGACTACAGGAACCAGGAGCACTACTCAGGTGTCCCTTGTCAACTCATAAAACATTCCTGTGCCTGTTTTAGTAGTTTTGAAGTTTTTTGAAGTTTGGCTCAAGAATCATGATTTTGAAGAGGGAGCTGAACAGGGATGAAATATAAACTTTCATATCTTTCATATAAACATATCTAAAACATTATTCTGTTACTATAAGCAAGCCATATTAAGAAATACCTGCATGCTTCCTGTAGCGAGTCAAAAGGAATATTTGTAACTTCCCATATTCTAACTGTACCGAGGAACTAAAGCTAACCACATAGCTGTAAACAAGAGTGAAGAATGGAAAATAACCAAATGGTGTAAGATAACTGGAAACTTTGAATATGTACTTTGACCTGTACTCTGAAATGAACTTTTAACTAACTTAACTTTTAAATGAACTTTTAACTGAACTTTTTATTTCCTCTATTATAATCCGTATGTAGAAACATGTAATAGAAATATGTATAACCGTCCTTATTTGGTGAATAGTGTTAAGAATAACGCCCAGATTCTAGATGATGTCATTTTAGGTATAAAGGAAATGTTTCAGGAAGAGATGGGTGTTCAGAATTTGCCATGCTAATGCTCTGAACCTTTGTGCACAAATAAAAACCTGTATTCTCCAACCTTTCGTGGTCTTGTGTCCTGATTTGGAAACAGGATATGCTGCAACAATTTAATTAGATCAATTGCTGGAATCCTGACATCCCTGAGGACACAAATAATCTTCCAAGTGCTTCAACAACCCTCTAAAAGGATGCAAATGACCAGCTGTCTGCAAGGAATACAAATCCTTCCATTCCCCACCATCCAGTCAAAGCTGAAGAAGCTTCTTGGATGAGAAGCAAAACCTCTTCAAAAGCAAAAAAAACAAGAACGTCCAGTTGCCTCCTGAAGAAAAGCACCTCCAGGATACAAGGAAAGAGCTTCTTGCCTTACTTAAAAGAGGTACAATTAACAAGAGTGACACCACTGGATGCCACAAATAAAGACCTGTGCAAGAGGGAGGATGCAATTAACGAATAAAAAAGGTATAAGATGAAAAGGGATTTAAAAAAAAGTACTCTCACCCCAATCTTCTCTTTTTAAGAAGGATTTAAAAGGAAGCAACAGGAGGAGAAATCCAGAGAGGTCTGGGGAGGGGGTGCAGGGGGGAGGAGAGAAAAATCTCTGAAGTTTTCTTCCTATTGCCCGAGAACTGAAAGAATTCCCGGATGCATTTAATGGGAGCAGAGAGTCGGCTGAAGCTGAGTGGGCAAGCAGCCAATTCACAGGGACAACCGCCTTGATGCTTGGAAGAAACGTGACCGACTCTGCGGGCTGCCTGCCCCTCCTTCGCGCAGCCCTCCGGAGCTGCCGAGCGAATTCCAGATGTGGTTCATTACAGCTCATTTGCTGTTGGATTGGATAGATTGCATTTGATGGGTGCTTATGACTGTCAGATCCCTCGGGGTAGCTTACGATTCACTCCCTTTCAACAGGAGGCAAAGCTGCCTTTGGCACAGAGGGCCTTGTGTCTTAAGATTCCGAAACCTTCAGGCCCATTCAGCGGGAATGGTCTTTGGAGGTCCCCATTTGCAATGCTGCCAAGTGGGTGTGGCCGAGTCTAATGCAGAATAGCGGAGTTGGAAGGGACCTTGGAGGTCTTCTAGTCCAACCCAGTGGTGGGATTCAAACATTTTTGTAACCGGTTCTATGGGCCTGGCTTGGTGGGCGTGGCCTGGCTTGGTGGGCATGGCATGGCTTGGTGGGCGTGGCAGGGAAAGGATACTGCAAAATCTCCATTCCCTCCCCACTCCAGGGGAAAGTAACTGCCAAATCCCATTCCCTTCCCACCCCACTAACCTGCTTTCCAGCTCCTGTTCTCCTGTGCAGGGCAACAAAAGAAGACCTAGCCGATCAGCTTGGACTCTGGAGGTGGAGAATAGATGGGGTGGGGAGCCAGTCAGAGGTGGGATTTGCTGGTTCTCCAAACTACTCAAAATTTCCTCTACCAGTTCTCTAGAACTGGTCAGAACCTGCTGAATACCACCTCTAATCCAATCAAGCAGGAGACACTATACCATTTTAGACAAACGTCTCTCCAGTCTCTTCTTAACAGCCTTCAGTGTTGGAGCACCTACAACTTCTGAAGGCAGGCAGTTCCCCTTGATTGTATAGAAAATTTCTCCTTAGTTCTAGGTTGCTTTTCTCCTCGATTGGTTTCCATCCATTGTTTCTTGTCTTGCCTTCTGGTGCTTTGACTTCTTGGTGGCAGCCCCTCAAATATTGGGATACTGCTATCATGCGTCACTCCTAATCTTTCTGTTCACTAGACTAGACATATCTAATTCCTATAACCGTGCTTCATCTATTTCAGCCTCCAGCCCCCTAATCATCTTTATTGCTCTTCTCTGCACTCTTTCCAGGACCTTCCTCCCAGCGGGTGGGCCCCTTGTCTTCAACAACTGGGTTGCAGGCAGCTCAGTTGACTGCAAAAGAGGGACTGGAATGGATTTATGGGGCTTAGCTTCTGATTGCTGGCTTAGCAACTTGGGCAAAACTAACTCTTCTGGTTTGTAAACTAAGATAAAACCAAACTGCGAGCTCAAACAGTTGTGATTTACTCTACAAACCATTGTGTGTGTGTTTTTTTAATCTTCCCACCCCATGGTTAACACTAACTGGTTTAGTACGATGTGTGAACTCAGCCTAATTTTAAAGAATAGTTACAAGCATCGGCTTTTGGAGAAAGATCTAACATTTTGTAAGGATTTCTGGCAAAAGACTAAGTCTAGATGAGCCCCACAGCTTAGGCTTTGCTGTTGATCTCAGCTCAGTTGGAAAGAAGTTGAGGGCCTTGGGAGCAACGAGTCCTTTGATCTAACAGTTGCCCAGGGCTTATTTTCATTAGCTTGCAAAAGCTAGGGCTTTGATCTGGAAACTTTCAATCTTGGAAAGTTTTATGGCTAATTACATTGTTTAAGAAATCTTTATGGCGGAGAAAAGGATCCAATAAAGGTAAAATCAGATGAGATTCTAGAGAGGAAAGGAAAATAGGAGGTACAAGGCTGGTCTTCATAAATAGATGGATCCTAAAGCCTACTACTAATGGGAGTGAGCTCACCCAGGAAGGCAAATGAGATCACTACTCAGGGGTTGCCTGAACATTTTTCTTGGGATGGGGGATTCCAGTCAGCTTTTGACTCCTGTGATTGCTTGGAGTAGCCTTTGCAATTCTTTGCAAAGCTTTTTTTGGAACATAGAATAACAGAGTTGGAAGGGACCTTGGAGGTCTTCTAGTCTAACCCCCTACTAGAGCAGGAGTCCCAGTACCATTTCAAATAAATGTTTCTCTCTTTTGAAAAGCCTCCAGTGATGAGAGCACCCACAAGCTGTTCCATTTCACTGTTAGGAAATTTTTCCTTAGTTCTAGATTGTTTCTCATGTTGGTTAGTTTCCTTGGTTAGTTCCATGGAAGTGGTTTGCCATTGCCTGCTTCCTAGGGCTGAGAGAGAGTGACTGGCCCAGGGTCAACCAGCTAGCTTCATGTCTCAGGAACTTTGCGCACAGCCTCATGGTTTCTAACCTGAGGCCTTAACTACTACACCAAACTGTCTCTCAGCTTAAACATTGGGAGATCCTAAATTCAACATGGAAATTAGCTCAATTCTAATGTGTGGCTTCCAAGGTGTAGACAGCTAGTACAAGTCAGAGGAGTCTCGTGTGCTTTGTTGGCTCATGGTACAATTTGCGCACTGACATTTCTGCCTGTTTTGACACACATGCAGATGTCAATGCTGTAGAGCAGAGGTCTCCAACCTTGGCAAGTTTAAGCCTGGTGGACTTCAACTCCCAGAATTCCCCAGCCAGCTTTGCTTTGCTGGCTGGGGAATTCTGGGAGTTGAAGTCCACCAGGCTTAAACTGCCAGGTTGAGACCCTGCTGTGGAGCTTCAAAATTGCATGCCAAAGATTGGTTGGAAAAATTATTTCATTCACATTTGCTCTTCTTTTTTTTTTTAGTTTTGTTAACAAAATAATCCCCAATGGTTTATCTCCACCTCTATGGGTGCCTTTAGGGCATTAAATATTGGAAGTATAAAACGCTGTACTTCTACTTAAGATTTCAAAAGCTGATACGTTTTCCAAAACTTTGTTTGTGCCGTTTTATTTTCCCTTGTGCCGTTTTTATGAGGGGTGTTGCAGGGTTGGTGGTGAGGTTTTTTTTTTCTTTCTTCTTTCAGCTTATGGTTTTCAATTCTTTGTTTCTCACTGTGTTCAATTTCTTTATAAGAAAAGAAATTGGCAGCAAATTATGGAACTGTGGGGGAATGTTTTCCTCCTGGCTTGTGACAGGAAACTAGTCAATACATGAGTTATGTGTCACAGACAATGCATTTCTTAAATTTAAAACAACCTTCTCCAAATCTCCCAAAAGCAACTTCAGCCCTCTTCATGTGACATCATGAGGCTGCTGCCAACCTCCTTCAGCTCTTCTAATGCAATAAAGCAAATGTATTCCAGTTGTCTGTCCATTCACATTAACTGGAAGTAAGGCCCACTAAGTATAATTGACTATATTCTGGATCAATACACATAGAATCTCAGCTCAGGAAATGTTATTGTCTACACAGGTTCTCCTCAACTTGCAACCATCACTCATAACAGAATAACAAAGTTGGAAGGGACCTTGGAGGTCTTCTAGTCCAACCCCCTGCTCAGGCACTAGGCCCTATATCAGGGGTCCCTGACCCCCGATCCATGGACCGGCACTGGTCTGCAGCATGCCAGCAACCAGTTCACACAAATAAGCAAAGCCCCATCTGCGGGTTGCAGGTAGCAGAGGTGGTATTCAGCAGGTTCTGACCAGTTCTGGTGAACCAGTAGTGGAAATTTTGAGTAGTTCAGAGAACTGGCAAATACTACCTCTGACTGGCCCTGCCCCCATCTATTCTCTGCCTCCCGAGTCCCTGCTGATCAGCTGGGTCTTCTTTTGTTGCCCTGCACAGGAGAACGGAGCTGGAAAGCAGGTCAGTGGGGTGGGGAGGGAATGGGATTTTGCAGTAACCTTCCCCCAGGAGTGGGGCGGAAATACGGATTTTACAGTATCCTTCCCTGCCACACCCACAAAGCCATGCCCACCAAGCCATGACACACCTACCAAGCCACACCCACAGAACTGGTAGTAAAAAAAAATTGAATACCACCACTGGTCTGTATTATTCTGATGAAAAAGTAAAATCAAGAAAACGGTATCATGGTCAATTGGATAATTTAACATGCTTCAGCTAAGTTTTGTCAGCAAATAAACTTTGACCAAAATCATATTTATCAGTATTTTGGTGGACATTTATCTCAAATGTGTGCTTATGATGAACAGTTTTATTGCAGTATAAACTCTTGTAGCTCAAAGCCCACATTATAAGAGGATATACAAATTTACCAAATTTTATGGATACTTTGTTCTCTCTAAGATGCCAAATGGACATGTCTACTGACCTCTCTGGAAAAATTTTCTTATCTAGCACTACAGAAGATCCTATGAACATCCTCTTAATCCAGAGTGCACATCTGGAGGCGGCTGGTATCTATGGATCACCTAAAAATCCGAGGTCATATCTCTAAAAAAAAAACCTCCAGGTATTCAATGTCAATTCATAAAACATTTCTATGCCCGTTTTATAGTTGCCATGAACAGAAAGAGAGGGGAAGGAATTTGGAAGAGCAATGTAGTCATATTGGAACTATAAAGTGACTGAAGGGGATGCTGATTGAATATGTGAGGTGAGAACGGCCATTTTAATTGCATTTAATTGTAACAAAAGCTTAATGCCAATGTAATGGAGGGAAACTTCATTTAAGTATTCCAAATATAGGTAGTCCTTCACTTAGAACCATTTGTTTAGTAGCAATAGCAATAGCACTTAGACTTATATACAGGGGTGGGATTCTACCAAGTTGGTCTGGTTCTATAAAAACCGGTTGTTTTGATTCTGGCCATTTTGGAGAAACGGGAAATCGCGCCACTGGCTGGCCCCGCCCACTCACTCCTTACCTGGCATGCGGGCCATCCAGCTTGCCTGCATTTGGTAAGTTGCTATTTTTCCTTTTTCTTCCCCGACCATCAGCTGTTCTGCTGTGCCAGGAGATTTAGATTAGCTAGAAAACAGGACATTGTTGGATTTCTTGCTTTCTAGCTAATCTAAAAGCAGAGCTGAACCTTCCTTAGGACTGAAGCTTCTATATCTCAGTGCAGACTCAGGTAGCAAATTGCAGAATCATAGATCTCTAAGTGAATCTGTGATTCTGTGAGCAACTCAATCTGCCTGCCTGCTTTGCCTGATTTTGGGTAAAAGTTGCTCTTTTTTATAAAAAAAAATTCAATATTTACATAAATATTTACAATATTTACATGCAAGCCACGCCCAGTCAGTCACATGACCACCAAGCCATGCCCAGTCAGCAAGCCACACCAACCCAGTCACATGACCTTCAAGCCACACTCACAAATTAGGCCATGCCCACAGAACCGGTTGTTAAGAAATTTGAATCCCATCCCTGCTTATATACTGCTTAACGGTGCTTTACAGCCCCCTCTAAGCAGTTTGCAAAGTCAGCACATTGCCTCCAACAATCTGGGTTCTTATTTTACCAACCTCAAAAGGATGGAAAGTTGAGTCTACCCTGAGCCAGTGAGACTTGAACTCCTGGCAGTGAATTCAGTTGGCAGTAGCAATAGCAATAGCACTTAGACCTATACACTGCTTCAACAGTGCTTTTACAGCCCTCTCTAAGCAGTTTGCAGAGTCAGCCTCTTGCCCTCAACAATCTGGGTCATCATTTTATTAGCCCTGGAAGGATGGAAGGCTGAGTCAGCCTTGAGCCTGGTGAGAATCGAACTGCCAAACTGCCGGCAATTACCAGTAAGCAGAATTAGCCAGCAATGCTGCATTCTTACCGCTGCACCACCCCAAAAACTGTTCAAAGTTACAACAGCACTGAAAAAAGTGACTGATGACCGTTTTTCATACTTACAACCGTCACAGCATCCCCATGGTCAATGTTCAGATATTTGGTAAGGTTCATATTTACGATGGTTGCAGTGACCCCGTGTGGCCTTTTGCGACTTCATGACTAGCAAAGTGAGTGGGGAAGCCAGGTTCACTTAACAACTGTGTTATTAACCTAACCGCTGCAGTGATTCACTTAGCAACGGTGGCCAGAAAGGTTATGAAATGGGGCAAAACTCATTTCATGACTGTCCTACTCGTACGTCGAGGACTATCTGTAAGTGGTGCCTCCTCCATCTTGAACTCCAGTGATTGTCACAGAGCATATTTGCCTGAAAATTGCAAAAATTGCTTTAAAACTGCCGCCCGGCCATTCTGAAGACCTCCCTCTCCTTCCGACCCACATCCAGCCGTTCCTTTCAACTTCGCCTCCATGAGCTCTGGGGAAATTGATGCATGTTTTTCAGAAATATAAGCCCTCCATTGTTTGAGAAGCCAAAAGTCTCCTGCCATTTCTTCTCCTGCTACTCGCCAACCCTTTGAATCTGTCCCGGAAGTCCTCTTTCTTGCCATTGGCAGGGGGAGAGAAAGAAAGAAGAGCCGCTGAACATCTGTTTCCCATCTAACCTGGAACCAGACTTGTGTGCTGAACTTCTCTTACTGTACATTGATTCAATTACCAAGCCTGGTTGGTGCAGAAGATTGAGGTTATATGGCCTTTGCAAATGGCTGTTGTGTTTTGCCATACAAGAGTCCTGAATTAATTAAGTTCCAACCCACTTCCCTTGGAAGAATTAGCTCCTGCAGAAGTGGAGCAAAATCTTTTAGAGATGAGAGGTTTGGGCAGAGGCGAGAGGCAGCCCAGGGACCCTTACAGTCCCTGCCATTTTCAGTCTGGGTCTTGGATTGGACAGTCTGTCTGCTTTTCACGTTCTGAGTTCCTGACTGTGTCAACTTGGTTTTGTAAAAATGGATCGGGGAAGCACTCTATGCAATTGTTTGTCATCGTTCTGGGGGCTTGTCCCTGAAAATTTAAAGATGGCTTAGTTTACATTATTGCCATTGCACACCATACAACGAAATTAAATACCATGTTCAGTGTACTAGACAGTACAATTCAACAGAGCTGTTGCCCTGGGATAGAAGCTGTTTTTCAGCCTATTTGTCCTTGTTTTTATTATCCTGTACCGTCTGCCAGATGGTTTTGCCTCTCAAGCAAGAAGCTTCATCAGTTCTTAAAGTTAATTCTGAAGAAGCTTCTTGGATGAGAAGCGAGATGTTTTTAAAGAAAACACCAAGAAGGTCCAGTTGCCTTCTGGAAAAAAAAACCACCTTTGAGGCAACCATGACCTAGATCAGGGGCCTCCAACCTTGGCAACTTTAAGACTTGTGGACTTCAACTCCCAGAATTCCTCAGCCAGCTTTGCTGGCTGAGGAATTCTGGGAGTTGAAGTCCACAAGTCTTAAAGTTGCCAAGGTTGGAGGCCCCTGACCTAGATGATTGAGAATCTCCACAGACATTATATGGACGGTTTCTTCTGCCAAAACCAGAGGCCTCATCTCTTCAGGGCCTAAGCCAAAATGGTCATAGAGGGCACTATCCAGTGATCAGAAGGGGATGCCACAGCAGCCAATGAGAACTTAGAAGAACCCAGCTCCTAACCACATTATCACTCCCATTGTCAATGTGTCACTGAGAATGTGTTGGAGAAGGAAGCAAACACTACCATAATACCAGTGGAGATGAAGATGGATCTAAGCTGACTCCACAAAGGTCCAAGTAACATACAAACAGATGCGTCCTCTCACAACTGTGCAAACATTTTTCATACATGCTTAGTGGAACACAAGGATGAGCCCACTGAAAACTCTGAGAGCGTTGACTAGCATTTGTGTCGGTGGCAAAGGATGGCGCTGGCCATACATCATGTCATGCCCCTGTCAGAATCTGACTCAGAGGGGGAGGCCGAACAGCTGACAGGGAATGGAGTATGGCTTCGTTGGCTGTGGA
This sequence comes from Notechis scutatus, assembly GCF_049901735.1. Taxonomy (NCBI): domain Eukaryota; kingdom Metazoa; phylum Chordata; class Lepidosauria; order Squamata; family Elapidae; genus Notechis; species Notechis scutatus. The sequence goes on from NC_142011.1 coordinate 195,136,046, forward strand.
AGAAACTGGGGAAGGGCAAATTCTGGCTGGGCAGAGCAGGGGAGAGGTAGAGCAAGGGAGAGGTAGAGGAAGGGAGGGGGAATTCAGAGGAAGACCCAGGCCTACTCCCTGGATCCTAGGGCACACAGGGAGGAACTGAGAAGGGAGCAACGTGAGTTGCGTGGCTTACGGGGGAGGAAAGGGCCCTGATTCCCTTCATTATCTGCAGCTGGGAACACAGTGTATAAAAGAGGATGCTGCGCACAGGAAGTTGTTGGGAGCGAACGTGAATTTATCTGGTATCATCGTGGCTTATCTGTGTTCCTGGCATCTTCCCAACTGTTTAAAGGCTGTTCCTGGGAGAGTTTTTTTCTCCAGCCAAAGGTAACTGGATATTGGGGCAAAGTTGGAGATAATAAATTATTGCTTATTTGACTGTGTTGCCTTTGTGCCATGCCCCAGGTCATCACACATCAATTGGTGGCTAGCTATGATCTTCTTGGACAAGGGTAGCAATAGCACTTAAACTTATATACTGCTTCACAGTGCTTTACAACCCTTTCTTAAGTGGTTTACAGAGTTAGCATATTGCCCCCAACAATCTGGGTCCTCATTTTACCCACCTCAGAAGGATAGAAGGCTGAGTTAACCTTGAGCCTGGTGAGATTTGAACTGCCAAACTGCAGGCAGCCAGCAGGCAGCAGAAGTAGCCTGCAGTACTGCACTCTAACCACTACACCGCCATGGCTCTTCAATTATCATACTCTGATAATTTCCTGACAGATTTAGGATGCAAAGTTTCTCTAACATCACATAACACAGATGATGGTCAGTTCTGAAGGCTCTTCCTTTGGATCTACAATAGGCAGTTGCTGAAATTAAGCCCTGCTGGGGTGAATAGGACAGGATTATGGAATAATTCTCCTGGGGAAGTCTATCTGGTTCTCTTGCTGCTTTGTTTTAAATAATGACCATCTATCCAAGCATTTGAAGAGCTCTATTTCCCTATTTCCCTGAAGACTCAATCCCCTTGTATAGGATACATACCCCATGTTTTTATGTATCTCTCATTGTCTTCATCATCATTGTTTTACTGTTTTGGTTGTACTCCAAACTGAGTTTTCTCAGGAAAAAGCACAATGTGCAAGTAAATACATGAATAACAAATAAATACAATTTAGGACTGATTTATACAAGGCACAGGATATATTCACTGTAATTATTTTTGTGAAGCATCATGTGGAACAATGGCACCTAATTTCCAAGACTTTTAACCTAGCCAGCAAGTTGTCTAAACAATCCAGGTTTTTTATGAAAAAAAAAAATTAAGTGCTTAAAGTTCTCCTTGAACTTTTCTACACAACTAGTCATTTAAAAAAAATCACATTTAAGTTACTGCCACTTTGCTCTTCCTTTTTCTTTTGGGCTGTTTGTTTCTTATTGTCTCTAGAAGTCTCCAAGACTAGCCAAGGAGAGAAGCAACCTAGAATTAAGGAGAAATTTCCTGAGAATGACAAAAAAATAAACCAGTGGAACAGTTTGCCTTTAGAAGTTGTGAATGCTCCATCGCTGGAGGTTTTTAAGATAAGAATGAACAGCCATGGCTCTGGAATGGTATAGGCCTCCTGCTTCAACAGGGGGGGTAGGGTAGAAGACCTCCAAGGTCCCTTCCAATATCTGTTATTCTGTAAGTAAGCCCCTCTAGATCACATTATTATGTATTGGATATAGTGTATAGTTGTCAGTTGAAGTTCTCATTCTGGTCTGCTGTTGGAGCAGGAAAATACTCTCTCCTGATTGGCTGTTTGGCTGATCAGTTCCCTATAAAAGGAGCTGTGTCAGCCAGGGAGTTCAGTTGCGTCACAGGTAGTATTGAATAAAGAGCTGTTAGAAATCACTCCAACCTCACCTCCATTCTTTTCCTAGAACTTAACACACACTATGGGGAGAAGCAAACATAAGTTTTAGATCTTTCACCTGGCAAATCATTTCCTGTTGAGCTAATTTTCTCCTTGCATGAGTTTATACAGAGGGAGAACATCATCTAACTCTGGAAGTGGTGGTCTTTTAACTTATGACCGTCACAGAGCCTATCTGTAACGGTCATACGTCGTGGCGGTTGAAAAACAGATCATCCACATGACCGACATGATTTTATGCCTTTTTTTGCTTGTTAAGGGAACCAATTGTTTGCTATGGGCTGGCTTTGCCGAAAAAGTGGAAGTAAATGTCAGTTTTCGGCAAAAAAAATTTTTTCACAAAACATGGTGACGTGACTATGGGACACTGGAAAACAGCCCAGAGGTGGTATTCAGCAGGTTCTGACCAGTTCTAGAGAACTGGTAGAGGAAATTTTGAATAGTTTGGAGAACCAGAAAATACCGCCTCTGGCTGGCCCCGCCCCCATCTAATTCTCCGCCTCCCAAGTCCCAGCTGATTGGCTGGGTCTTCTTTTGTTGCCCTGCACAGGAGAACGGAGCTGTAAAGCAGGTTAGTGGGGTGGGGAGGGAATGGGGATTTTGCAGTAACCTTTCCCCAGGAGTGGGGAGGGAATGGGGATTTTACAATATCCTTCCCCTGCCACGCCCACCAAGCATGCCACGCCCACCAAGCCACACCCACAGAACCGGTAGTAAAAAAAAATTGAATCCCACCACTGAAACAGCCATAAATATAAGCTTAGTCACTGAGCATCTAAAATGCCGTCATGTGATCACAAGGGGAGGAGGGAGTGGCTTTTGGAACTTTGGAAATGGGTTGTGAAAGCCCCAAGGGATGTCCGTCGTAACTTCAAATGACTGCTTCAAATGACTGAAGGTGGTGTTTGATTTTGTTGTACGGGGTGCAATGACAATAAAGTAAAGGTAAACTAAACTCAGCGACCAAATGTAAGTCAAGGAATACTCGTAATCCATTCTGGGCTCCTTTTATACTCACTTTATTCAACTGTCCCCACCACCACAAGCCAAGCTGAGACTAACAAGGCTGTGTGAATTGTGTCTGGAATCCACATAGCTGGCCTGCAGACGTTGCATTCACAGAAAATGGTGCCCTGGTGAAGAGCCCCCATCTACCTTCTCTGAGATCTGGGCGCAGAAAACCAGAAAGAGAATTTTATCTTGGTCTGTATCTCTCTTCCCTCTCTCCAGAGCTTTCTCAATAATGTCTGTCTGTCTAAGCACTAAGACATGTCTATCGTCAAATTATAGGCTCCATTTACAAACCTCAAAATGTTCTCACCAACTGTTAGTTGCCAGAAACGGCTGTCTTTTTGCTTGGAATTACTGTCTGGCAAAAAGGAAAAAGAAAAATCTAAGTTTGGAATCTGCTGGTTGGTTTTCATGAAACGACAGACACAGTTATTACAGATGGGAAACTCTTTTGCCATCTACTTCTCCTATCTCTTCTGAGCATTGTAAACCAGACCAAAAGGGAAGGGGGTTGGGGAGAAGCAAAGAAATCTGACCACCATTTAAAAACTCTGGTATTGAGAACTCTTACTTCAGCCAGCCAGCTCTGACTGCGGGTTGGACTTTTGATCTGTGCGTTCAGTGTGATGGTTGAGGTCAGCTAATTGCGAGTGTGACTCTGCTGGACTCCAAATTGAACTATTATTCTCTTTTGCTGAAATCGTGGGTTCCTGCATGGATTCTCCATTCCAAGACTGGAGGGTAAATTTCAGCCCCAGGAGGGTGATTCTAAAATTGGGACTTGCTCCCATCAACCTCCATAGCTGCAATAAGGAAAAAAGCAAAGGAGGGAGGGGGAGGAGGAGGAGGAAGAGGAGGAGGAAGAGAAAAAGGAAAAGGAGGAGGATGCAAAGAAATAGGAGAAGGAGGAAGAAGAGGAAAAGGAAAAGGAGAAGGAAGAGGAGGAGGAAGATGAAGAGGAAATGGAGCAGAAGGAGAGGCGAGGAGGAGGAGGAAGAAGAGGAAGAGGAAATGGAGCAGAAGGAGAGGCGAGGAGGAGGAGGAGGAGGAGGAGGAGGAGGAGGAGGAGGAGGAGGAGGAGGAGGAGGAGGAGGAAAAAGAATAGAGGAAGAAGAGGAAAAGGAAAAGGTAGAAGAGGAGGAGGAGGAAGTTTGATTAGTGACCATTTGAAGTTACAACAGCATTGAAACAAAGTGACATTAACTTTTTTTTTACACCTGTTAAGCTTGTTTCACACTTGTTTTAGCATGTCAAGCTAAAAATGTTTTAAAGTTTCTGAATGTCCAGATAGTATTTGGAAGCAATGCAGGCAAGACGTCTCCCTAATTCTTTGAATTACAAGGAGGAGGAAACACAGTACAATCAGACATGCAAAGACTCTGTTAATATGGCCAATCTCAATAAAATTAGTTTTAGCTTTTCCGTTGAGTTCCTTTCCTGATCTGGTCTACCAACTGGGGACTGATATGCTGTCTCATATTTAGGTAGGGAATTTTATAGGCTGTTACCATTTGTGTAAAACAGTAAAGTTACTTTTGAGTCAGATTCAACACTTGGTGACTTTGAGGAGACATCCCTGTAATTTTCCTTGGTAGTACAGGCAGTCCTTGACTTAAGACTGGTCACTCAATGACCGATCAAAGTTACGATGGTCTCAGAAAAGGTGCTGTACAGCATTTACCATAAAACATTTCCAATCATCATAAAGCACACTGTCATGTCCCTATTGGAGTCTGAATCCGAGGAGGAAGATGAACAGCTGATAGGGAGTGGGAGTGGAGCTCCATTGGCTCCACTCCATTGGGGAAGGGCAAAGTCCAGCTGGGCAGAGCAGGAAAGAGGTAGAACAAGGGAGAGGGAGGTCAGAGGAAGACCGAGGCCCACCCCCTCTTCATCCTAAGACACGCAGGGAGGAACGGAGAAGAGAGCAATGTAGTTTGCGTGGCTTAAGGGAGAGGAAGGGGCCCTGATTCCCTTCATTAGCCACAGCTGGAAAGAGAGTTTAAAAGAGATGCATGCTGAGTGGAGCAGCTTTTGGGAGCAAACGTGACTTTATCTTGTGTTGACTTTGCTTATCTGTGTTCCTGGCGTCCTCCCAACCGTGTTGAGTTATTGCCGTGCCTTCATGTCTGCAATTCTTGCTCCTGCCCTGCCAGACTAATTACCTCATTTTGCCTTGGTTGGACTTATAACTTACAGTTTTTGTTAAACATGTTTTGGACTTGATTCACTGCAGCCAAAGGCTGTTCCTAGGAGAGTTTTTCTCCAGCAAGAAGGTAACAGGGCATTGCAGGCAAAGTTGGAGCTGATAAAGGGCCTCCTACTAATTATCTGACTATGTTGCCTTTGTGCCATGCCCTGTGTCATCACACACACACACATACACAGACAGACACACACGGCCATGTGACCTCACTTTGGGCTCTTGGAAACTGGCTCACATTTACAACCAGTTGCGATCATGCACTAATCACCATTTGCAATATTCCTGTTGGCTTCCCCAGAAGGACAATGGGGAAGCTAGCAGGGAAGGTTGCATACAGAGGGGATGGAGGGGAGAAGAAGGCTGCAGGAATCAAGTTGAAATCATGAAGATTTCCACACTGTTCCTGCAGGCCCATGAAGGCTCATGAAGGATTTCTCCTCTATGCACAGAGGGGAGCCGAATCTTCAGTGGGCTGCAGGAACATTTGAGAGTGACCCTTTGGTTCCATCTGCTTAACAACATGGGAAATTGCTTAATTACTGCAACTGGGAGGGCCAGAATTGCAGTCGTTCATCACACATGCATCACTTCACTCAACTTCTGAGATTCCAGTCCTAATTGTGGTTGTAGGTCAAAGGCTACCTGTAATATAGCAGTGGTGCCTTTAAATCTAACCTACTGTATTTGTATCATATTTGTATAAATATGAGGCAGCAGTATGTAGCAGCAGCCAAAAAAAGCCAATGCAATACTAAATTGCATTAACAGAGGGGTACAATCAAGATCAAGTGAGGTACTAATACCACTCTATAAAGCCTTAGTAAGACCACACCTAGAATACCGAACCTGGTTTTGGTCACCAAACTATTAAAAAGATGTTGAAATCAGTGGTGGGATTCAAATGTTTTTACTGCCGGTTCTGTGGACATGGCTTGGTGGGCATGGCTTGGTGGGCATGGCAGGAGAAGGATACTGCAAAATCCCCATTCCCTCCCCACCTCACCCCATTAACCTGCTTTCCAGCTCCGTTCTCCTGTGCAAGGCAACCAAAGAAGACCCATCCGATCAGCTGGGACTCGGGAGGCAGAGAATAGATGGGGGAGGGGCCGGTCAGAGGTGGTATTTGCCGGTTCTCCTAACTACTCAAAATTTCCGCTACCGGTTCTCCAGAACTGGTCAGTACCTGCTGAATACCACCTCTGATTGAGCCTCTAGAAAAAGCACAGAGAAGAGCAATCAAGATAATTAGGAGACTGGAGACTAAAACATATGATGAACGGTTGCAGGAACTGGGCTTGGCTAGTCTAGTAAAGAGAAGAACCAGGAAAGACATGATAGCAGTCTTCCAATATTTGAGGGGCTGCCACAGAGAAGAAGGGGTCAGGCTATTTTCCAAGGCACCCGAAGGCCAGACAAGGAATAATGGATGGAAACTGATCAAGGAGAGATTCAGCCTAGAAATAAGGAGAAATTTTCTGACAATGAGAACAATCCACCAATGGAACAGCTTGCCCTCGGAAGTTGTGAGAGTGCCATCACTTGAGACTTTCAAGAAGAGATTGGACTGCCATTTGTCAGAAATGGTGTAGGGTCACCTGCTTGGGCAGAGGGTTGGACTAGATGACCTACAAGGTCCCTTCCAACTCTGATTATCTGTTATCTGTTACTGACAAGGTTTCTTCCAGCTCTGTTGTTCTGTTATTCTGTTAATCTGTATTTTGTGGCTGTCTTGTGGCTGTCTCTTATCCAAGTTCAAACTACCTGTAATCCTGCTGAGATTTTTTTGAGATCAACTAAAGTCAGTTGAGTAGTGCCCACCTGGCTGAGCAGTACGGTAGAACTCAGTGCCCAAAAAAGGAACAGGTAACTCATGCCAATCTGTGAGCAACCTATTTGATATTTTTCCTTTAATGCGCTCTTTTATCATGGTCTAACAGGAGCAGACAAAAACCACACAAATATAAATGTCTAAGTAGCAAATCAAGTGTGAATATAAACTGTCGAACAAAACCCTGGCATGACACTCACAATTCCATGTGAGAGAAAATATTCTCCCCTTGGGCACTCTGGTATATAGCGACGTAGTAGTGATGATAGATTGCGAAACTACATGGATCAAAATGCTGCGGCTTAAATCTTATATTTTACTGGGCAGACCACATTTGAATAAATAATTCTTTAATGCATTTCAGATGTGAAGGCAAGAAGGATTCAACATCAATTAAGTGGAAAGATTTCTAGTATCTCCATTGCTAAGTGGAGATATTTTTTTAAAAAAAGGATTGTATTCCTAATGAATGTTTTAGTAATCTTCTTAGTTGTTTGCACTTATGTTGCGAAATAACTTGGATTGTACGTCCACTGAATATAGGTAGGTGTGAAACAAAAACTATTAAGTGATCTGGCAATCTTGAATGAGGTATTTACATTTTAATGTAATTCTATTTCCCAAAGGAGCCGTTGCTGACAGCAACCGACAGTTCCTTGTATACCTGCCCTGTAGCAATTTCTTAGTAATATACTTTCCAGGTCTGGGCTAACCTCCCTTGTCATGTCTATCCATTGAGAGGAGGGGGGAGAAGGAGGAAGAAGGAGGAGGAGGAGAAAGGGAAGGGAAGGGGGAAGAAGAAGGAAGAGGAGGAGGAGGAGGGGGAGGAGGAGGGAGGAGGAGGAGGAGGAGAAGGAGAAGAGGAGGAGGAGGAGAAGAGGAGGAGGAGGAGGAGGAAGGGAAGGGAAGGGGGAAGAAGAAGAAATAGGAGGAGAGGAGGAGAGGAAGAAAAAGAGAAGGAGGAGGAGAAAGGGAAGGGAAAGGGGGGAAGAAGGAAGAGGAGGAGGAGAGGAAGAAGAGGAAAAGGAGGAGGAGATTAGTCAGAGGGAATGAAGTAATTGGAGAGACATTTGAGAGAGAAATGAAGTGTACAGAGCAGTTGTTAGGGGTGGCTTCCTTGGAAGAAGAGAAGATACAGATGACAAGAGCTCCATGCAAGGCTCAAAACTAGGAAGGAAGGACCTGCCTGACTGCAGGTAATCAGCCAGGTTCCTCCTGCTGGTAATTAGCAAAGAAGGCCTAGTTTGGCCTTCCCCAATGGAGAAGCAAAAGTTGTTCAAATGAGTTGGAAGACTCTCTCCAGTAACCTCATCCTTTTCCTTTCTTTTCATACGCTCTTTCTTGACAAGTCCAAAAAGACAAGAAGGAGATGGAGAGGAAGGGGGAGAAAGCAGGAGAGAGACAAAGACACAACCTCAATTCAGAAATGAACCCCATCACACTGTAACACTTTTACAATCCTAGTAACGCATGCAAAAGTTTAGGCATCCTGATCAAATTTATTTTCACAAATCCCAAAGCTGACCTTTACAAAGTACAAAATTAAGCATGACATCTTTTCAAAACAAGACTAGAAACACCCTTAACAGGCTACGGGAAATATGGAAATTGTTATTTCTGCCAAAGGAGATGTTACAAAATACAGGCAGAAAGTGTGTCCAAATTGTTATAGCTATGATTTTTCTGCCTTCTGCACAGAGGTGGATTTGAAGCTGTACAGATGCAGATAGATAACTAAACAAGACGTCCATAACAAATTACATTTATTGTTTCACCAGGTATCCTCATAACTCACGTTTGTGCCTTGTAGTAAAAGATGATTATCTCCTAACCCATCTTGTAGCGATAGAGAGAAGCTGCCATGAGTTCGTGAGTTCAGGCAAGAATGAAGAAAACTCCCCCAACCCCTCAAGGGTCAATTTAGTGGCCAATCAGGAATGCAGATGTGGCCATGTGACATGAACTACATTTCCCAGGATACCTTTAACTACATTTACCATGATGCATTCCCTTAAAGGGACAGCTCATAATTCCTAAGTAACTATCCAATTCCCATAGACTGGCTGGGACAGCACAATGATAATCGTTGTCTTGTTAGTTTAAATCTGTAAACAATTGGATGTTAAAAAAGTAGACATGTCCCATTTAACTTCTGCTATGTTGAACAGAACAGAATAATAGAATTAGAAGGGATCTTGTAGATCTTCTAGTTCAACTCTATACCATTTCAGACAAATAGTTATCCAATCTCTTCTTAAAAACTTCCAGTGTTGGAGCATTCACAACTTCTGGAGGCAAGTTGTTCCACTGATTAATTGCTCTGTTTTGTCAGAAAATTTCTCCTTAGTTCTAGGTTGCTTCTCTCCCTGATTATTTTCTATCCATTGCTTCTTGTATTTGTGGTGCCAAGAGTTGAGCTTCATTCAAGAGTAACTTTGGGTTATTAGCCAGTGGTGGGATTCAAAATTTTTACTACCGGTTCTGTGGGTGTGGCTTGGTGGGCATGGCAGGGAAAGGATACTGCAAAATCCCCATTCCCTTCCCCCTACCCCACTGACCTGCTTTCCAGCTCCGTTCTCCTGTGCAGGGCAACCAAAGACGACCCAGCCTATCAGCTGGTACTCAGGAGGCAGAGAATAGATGGGGGCGGGGCCAGTCAGAGGTAGCATTTGCCAGTTCTCCGAATTACTCAAAATGGCCACTACCGGTTCTCCAGAACTGGTCAGAACCTATTGAATACCACCTCTGTCTTTAGCTTTACAAAACATTTATGGTATGTTGCCTTTTTGTGTATTAAGCCAAATTCAGGAAATGGATATTGTCATAAGTATGCGGAATATAAATAAGAAAGCTATATTGTTGCATGCACCAAAGCATATTATTTGTTCATCTGATATCTTGTTAATGAACACCTGCCTAGTCTATTTGCCATCGTATTAGCTGATGAAATTATGTACACCATGACAAGCAAGTTGAGACCAGAGAGAAGGGAAGGAATTAAATTGTTTGGATAGAGCAACAGTGTTGATTAGCCTTTGTGATGTTATTACCGCATCTTGACAAGGTTATTACTTCCTGCAGTGGAAGGCATGGACCAATCACTCATTTTACTTTTGCACATGTTGTACAGATGTTGCAGAAGGGGTTCTCGGAGCAAAATCTTTCTTTAGAAGTCCACTTATAGAAGCATGAAACTGATTATAGACCCAAAAAATATTTCACCAGACTCAGAGTTAATAATGTGCGTTTCTGATCACATTTGATGTGCAGGTGACCTGTATTACAGTGGCTTAAAACCCAGGATGCACATCCATTAAAAAAATGAACATGGAACACATCTGTTGAAATGATATTAATTTTCCTATGAGTTATCTTCGGGTCTATTTAACTTTTGAAATCAATTAATACGTTTTTGTAAAAGATCCAGATTTCTTTTTTAAATCAGATGCACTTTTTAACTGTGGACTTTGTCTTCCCCAGCTGACATTTATAAAAATCATTTCAATAACAAACCAAACACCACAAAGTCACATGACCATCTGCTTGGGAAAAAGGAATGATCTGATTGAGTGTTACTTTGAGGGCACCTGTGCAGGTTTTGAATTTAATTGCCAGAATCCTAGGACAGGATGATCTTTAAGAAAAATTTACCTGTATACAGATAGCCCTCAATCTTCAAGTTTAGCTAGTGAGCATTTCAAGTTACAACGGCACTGAAAAAAGGTGACTTCCAGGGGTGGGATTCAAATTTTTTAACAACCAGTTCTGTGGGCGTGGCTAAGTGAGCATGACATGTGACTGGGTGGGTGTGGTGGCTTCTTTTATTGCAGCAAAAAAAAACAACCCCATTTTTTTTGCCTCCTGGGCCTCACGGAAGCCTCCTGGGTGGGGCGTTTTTGCTCCCAGAAGGCTTCCCTTAGGCCCAAGAAAGCAAAAAATGGAGTGCAGGGAGCCATGTAGCACCCCTCTGTGCTTTGATTTTGGCCTCCTGGGCCTCAGGGAAGCCTCCTGGGGGACGTTTTTGCTCCCAAAAGGCTTCCCTGAGGCCCAGGAAGGCAAAAAAAACCAAAAAACAGTGTGCGGAGGAGTGCTACAGCACAGACAGGTGAAGCCCATTCACTGGCAGAGCTCTTGTGCCACCACCAGCGCCCCTGACATGAGTGATGGCAAGCTGGCCATGGCCACCCTGGCCATGCCACCCTCACCCCTTCACGATCAAACAAAACCCTGATGTGGCCGTCAAGGGGTGACATGAAGCCTCCTGGGTGAAGCAGTAAAACAGTGAGGGGGATCCTGACACATCTGATCATCGGAACAGCTTATCATCACGAGGGGAAAAATTAAATACCTTAAAGGAGCGACTGAGCAGGGGAGAATGCAGTTAGCAACATCAGGCATGCATTTTAAGGACTGACTGACTGGGTGGGGAGGGGAGGGCAGAGAGGGGTGGGGCCAGCCAGAGGCACGATTTGCCGGTTCTCCGAACTGTGCAGAATCATAACAACCGGTTCTATAGAACCGGTCCAAACCGGTAGAATCCCACCCCTGCTCTTGACCATCTTTCACATTTATGACTATTTCAGCCTCCCCAGGGTCACATGATTAAAATTCAGACACTTGGCAACTGTTGCATGTTTATGACCATTGCTGTGTCCCAGGGTCATGTGATCCCCTTTTGCAACCTTCCAGCAAGGAATGTCAACGGGGAAGCCAGATTCACTTAACAACTTTGTTACTAACCTAACACCTGCGGTGATTCACTTGGCAATTCTGACAAGAAAAGTCATAACATGGAGCAAAACTCACTTAACAAATGTCTCACTTAGCAACAGAAATTGTGGTTGTAAGTCAAGGACCACCCATATTAGTCCTATTAGTTTAACTTATTATGATTATTAGAACCTGTTAAGGTATTCCCTGTTAGGAGAATGAGTGCACTCTGGGAAACGTAGTGAGAGTGGTGAGGAATAACACACAACCAGCATACAGATACACTTTAAACGTTTACACATTTACTTCCAGTAAACGGGTAAACAAAGTCCAACAAACAGTCCAAATCATACATGGTTAAAGCAGGTAGTATTCAACACAATCAGTCCAGGGATAATCCAAAAATGAAGTCCAGTATCATAAACAAACTTCAGTAAATGGAGTTTGCTAACAGTTTGCAAGACTCACAGCAATCCAAGCAGAACGACGATCAGGCAAAAGGCAATAGGGAAATGCAAGAAGAGAGCAAACCAGGTTTCTGGCTCCATCTTATGGCCATCGGAGGAACCTCAGCCAATCACAATTACAGCACTCTCTTAAAGATACAATAGTATTAAATAACTGTCCTGATTTATATATTGCCAACCCAACTGTTTGGTGACTATCATTCCTAACAGAACCATTGTAAAGTTTTAAGGCTCAGTAAAAGCTCAACAGAAGTAATATCTGAAACATAAATCCGAAAAGTGTTGGAAATGTCATCAGATCCCTGGCTCATATTACCATATGTGGTGGACTTGTGAGGAGGCCAGGAAATACTGGACTAGAATTCGCATATGGTTGGAAGAAATGACAAAAAAAACATATAGATTTGAAACCAGAGATTTTTCTATTGGGAATCTTACCTGATACATTTAATAAAAACTTAAAGTATTTGATTGTAAATGTGTTAACAGCGGCTAGGATTGTATTTGCCAGAAATTGGAAGAGTGAGAAAATACCATTAGAGGAAGAAATTATTAAGAAAATACTGGAATGTGCTGAAATGAGTAGATTGACATTTGAAATTAGAGAACAAGAAGATAAACAATTCTATGAAGTTTGGGATCTTTTTTATCAATGGTTAGATAAAACAATATAATAATAGAATATATATATATTTTGGTTTTGATAATATTTTTAGAATATTATATTAAGATAGATTTGGTATGATTTTACGATTTGTTATAAATTAACTAAATTATAGTTATCTCGCTTAAGCATGAATTAGTTAAATTATAGTCAAATGATTGTTTAATAAGGATATTAGGATATATAATTGTTGATTGATAATATGAGTTATTATGTAATATAATTATTATGATGACTATGAAATAGATGCACAAAAAGGAGTGATAAACCAACTGATACACTGTCTGTAAATTTATGAAGAATGATGATGTTCTTATGTTATGTTTTATATTTTATGTGTTTTTATTTGTTGTTAAAATCAATAAAACTTTTATAAAAAAAAAAAAAAAGAAGTAATATCTGAAACAAATGTAAACTTCTGAGTCATCCTTTTACAGTTTGTATCTCAGATTGGGGCTGGTTTTTAATTCTCTGATTTTCCTTTCATTCTGCAACACAGTAACTCCATATTTTCTCTGGCCATTGGCACATTGCATCGTTTTTATGCTTCAAAATGCCAAGGGACACCTCTAGGGCAGCTCCATCTAATCTGTAATTCCTCCTTCCCTGAGCCCTAACAAAGAGGAGGCTACCCAGGAAACTTGAAATCCCCAACAGAATAACAGAGTTGGAAGGGATCTTGGAGGTCTTCTAGTCCATCCCCCTGCTCAAGCAAAAAGCCCTGTACCATTTCAAACCAATGTTTGCTGAATCTCATCTTAAAAATATCCAATGATGGACCACTCACAACTTCTGAAGGCAAGCTGTTGCACTGATTCATTGTTTTATTGCTGAGTCTATCATCTGCACCTATATAACTGTCTGGTTCGGTTCTGCAACCCAACAGGATAGACACAGACACTTCTCACTGTCGGGAAATTTCTCCTTACTTCTAGGTTGGTTTTCTCCTTGATTCTTTTCCATCTGTTGCTCCTTGTTCTGACTTCAGGTGCTTTGGAGTATAGCTTGATTCCCTCTTCTGTGGCAGCCCCCACAATGTCACACCTAGTCCTTCTCTTCATCAGATTAGACCAGAGGTCTCCAAACTTGGCAACTTTAAGACTTGTGGACTTCAACTCCCAGAATTCTCCAGCCAGCATAGCTGGTTGCCAAGTATGGGAAACCCTGGATTAGACACACCCAATTCCTGCCACCATTCTTCATGTGTTTTTGCCTTCAGTCCCATAATCATTGTTGCTCTTCTCTGCACTCTGAAATCTCAGTAACTTATTTGGTGACTAAAACTGGATTCAATATTCAAAGTGTGGTCTTACCAAGGCATTATAAAGTGGTAGTAACAGGAAAGCTTTCTTTGTGCCCCTACATTTCTAGTTGGGTCTGTCAAAAAAGGAAGGAAGTTTTAGGGAATTGGTCCTTCACAGATAAGAGGGGAAAATATTTTAATAGCTATAATAATTGGAACAATTAGGATAACTTAGGATACCTCTGCAGTGGACTTCAGATGAGATAGAGGAAACAATTTTTTTTCTTATATGTATCCATGTATTCATAACTATGTTAATACTTATACCTATTATCTTGTAAACAAATAAATAAAATAAATAAATAAAACATCGTGAGGACATCCCCTTTAAATGGTTATCAAGGCATTTTTGGAAATCCTCCATGATGTGAGAGTGAGCCCATAACTGCATATCTTCAATCTGAATTAGTGCAACAATACAAGGTATACAAAACACCTGTAAAATTAGTGTAACTACAAAGATACAAAATTCTGGCTCTTGTTTTTCTGGCAGGCCCAACAGTTGTTATTTGATGCTGTTGTAGTGAATCTTTGGTGCGTTTTCAAGAGGCAACTGGACTTTCTGGTTTTTCTTTGAAGACCAAGAAGCTTCTTCAGCTCTGACTGGATGGTGGAGGGATCCTTCCATTCCCCACCATCCAGTCAGAGCTGAAAAAACTTCTTGGAAAGTCCAGTTGCCTCTTGAAAAAGCACCTTTGGGACAACCAGGGCCTGGATAACTGAGAATCTCCATAGACATGTGTCTTTGATGTTATCTTTCCCTCTTCTTCTCTGTCTGCCCAGTGGTTGGATTCAAATAATTTAACAATCAGTTCTCTGCCCTAATGATTTCTTCCAACAACCAGTTCACCAAACTGCTCAGAAAGTTAACAACCGGTTCTCCCGAACTGGTGCAAACTGGCCAAATCCCACCACTGTGTCTGCCTAATGTTCTTTGATCTTCTCCCCTTTTTGTATATGTATTCAGAGTTTTGCAGCGTTAATTCAGTGCCAGAAAAATAAACGCAGATGGCTGATGCTTCATTTAACATCTTTATAAACATAATAAGTAGATTTTACAAACCAGTTGTAGATTTCTCCAACATGGGGCAAACTCAGACAGTTTGCAAGTAACTTCAGTAGCACAGAAACAGACATTAGTTTCACTTTAGTTCAGTAAGCAAGCAGAGGAGAGAAGCAGTTTCGTTTTCAACAGACAGACTCAGAGCTCAACATAGCTTCGGAGCTGCAGAGCCAGAGGTGGTATTCAGCAGGTTCTGACCAGTTCTGGAGAGCCGGTAGCAGAAATTTTGAGTGGTTCAGAGAACCGGCAAATCCCACCTCTGACTGGAGATTTTACAGTACCCTTCCCCTGCCACACCCACCAAGCCCTGCCCACAGAACCGGTAGTAAAAAAAAAAAAATGAATTCCACCACTGTGCAGAGCCTAATATAGAGCCACGTCTAGGCTACTTCTAGTTTCAGTTTCCAAACAGTCCTCATTGGCTGACTTAGTTGCTTTGCCTGTTCATTGGCTGACCTTGTTACCAAACTCTATTCCAGTTCATGAATATACTCTGACAATATGCCTTGAATGGTATAGAATCTCACAATTTCCTCTCCAGGTGAGCAAACCACATTATTTGCTGTTTTTGTTTTGCTTTTTTTTTAAAGTTATAAATTATTAGCACACTGACCAACATTTTCATTAGTGTATGACTGGGATTTCAGGAGCAGATAGAAAGAATAGCCATGATGTTGACTTATATGCTTAAATACTTAAACCAAAATTGGGTCTATAATTACATGAAACATTGGGACTGCGCTCAGAATAATCAAACCAGGCGCAGAGTCAGTTATACTCTGGAATCAGAGGCCAGAACCTGCAAGATTGGAGCTGAATAAGCAGAAAAAGATGGCAAATAGTTGAAGAATCTGGCTGATTTTGGGGGGCGGGGAAAGCATATAGAGGAGACAGAAAAGTCAAAGCACGCAGCTCATGCTGGGTAACTCCATGAACAATTACTCTCTGAAAACTACTTCTAATGTACAATTATTGTTTATGCTGGACTCCTAGGACACTGCCATGTTCCAGCCTAGGAGGGAAGGATGATCCTTCTAACTGACTCACCGCAAGAGAATAAGGGTTCAGTCCTGGAGATATCTGGACCCAATCCAACCCATCTCCTATGTTATCTTTTGCTTCCCAAAATACGTTCTGCAAAGATGGGGAACATGCCAGAAGTTGCTAAACAGGAACTCCAAGAGTCTTACCATTGACTATATCAGCTGTACTTGCCAAAAGTTATAGTCCAAGAACATCTGGAGGGCCATAGGTTCCCAGTCATGGAATTTCTACATTTTCCAGTTCAGCATAGGGAAGAACGTGACTGTGAGATAAGCTTTTGGAGAGTGATAAGATAAAGAGTTGAAAACTTTCACAGCTGAGCTATAGATCTGAGGCTATGGCCACCTACTAGGGCCACCCAAAATAGACATTTTTAATGAACTATGATAGAGGATCTAGTGAGACTTTGCTCCTGTGCTTATAAAAAAATTACATTTTGTTCCTTTTGGAAAGCTCACTTTAAATTAACATCAAACTGGCTTGTTTCTGCTTATAAGACATCCTATTAATCCTTTTCTTTGGAACATCTATGCTCGGCAATGACTACTGAATCCTTTTATTATTTGAGTAGGAGTCAGAGAAATTCTTACTTTAAGCTAAGACCTCTCTAAGGGCAACTTGCAGGTGATTCTATAAAAAAAGATTAATTCAAATGATATATTCTGGATTGACATGATGTTGTTAAATGAATCTGGCTTCCTGATTGACAGAAGATTGCAAAAGGTGATTGCATAACCCCAGGAAACTGCAACCATTATAAATATGTCAGGGTTCCAAATAAAATACCCATAGCAGACAAAACTCAGAGGCAGGTGGATTCCTCAAAGAATGATTTTATTAGATATGTCATATTGGCACAGGCTGATGAAAACTGACTCTGATTATTCCCATGGTTTTCACCTAATTAAAAGTAAATGGTGTTCTACTTTCTCAAAACAATCAGTCACATGGTCCAATCAGGATGCTGTCCAGTTGCTAGGTGACTCCAGACCCCTCCTTCTGAGCACCTGCAGGAATGTCCTTGGTTCCCAAGAGAAAGTATTTTGTTTTGACTACAATACTCCAACTATCTCTATTCCCCCCCTCCCTGTCCCTCTTCTCCCATGTGTCAGCGCTGAAGTCTCAAAATGGCCTCACTCAGGCCAGCTTCAGGGTTGACAGATAAAGATAGAACTTCGAATTCTTATATTGGCCATGTGTGATTGGACACACAAGGAATTTGTCTCCAGTGCATAAACTCTTAGTGTACATACAAGCAACAAGATAGATCATAATATGATCTGTTGCCAAGCAACTGAATTTTGTTCATGTGACCATGGGGAGTTTGCAACAGGTGTAAATGTGAAAAACAATCATAAGTCATTTTTTTTCAGTGCCATAGTAATTTTGAATGCTCACTAAAGAAATAGTTGTAAATCAAGGATTACCTGTACCCAGAAGCGAGTGAATAATTTTTGAAAACTTCCAGAATGACAATTGTGATGCTTTTCAACCTTCAGAAATAACAAAACTAGTAAAACATTTTTAAAAATATGGCTTGTGTGAAATTCCTTATTGGTGCATACAGTGGAAAACCTGAAATGCACCAAATGCTAATAGATCTAGTGCACATAGCAGGCAGAATTGGGGCCTCTTTCCTGATTTAAATTGGCCTTCATAAAACACAGCTCCAGTGCTTTTTCAAAATACTAAACCGATTTTTCTGAGAAGATCACTTAAGATTTGACAGTTGCTGTAGAAAACAGGGATTAGGGATTAGGTGGACAGATGCCTCTGCGAAAGCCAGATACACTTAAATTGAAACTATATATCTTCTTTACTTATCTCTAATAATTGCAGGATTAATATTGGGAAGTGTGTTATATTACAGACAGTTGCCTCAGAAAGACACTCTTTGCAAATAAGTTTATGGCACTATCTCTTTTACTGTATTCCCTTTCCTTTACTAACTATTCTTGGTGATGATTAAATAGGAAGAGTTTACAATGCATTTATTTCCTACTATTAAATTATGCTTCAAATGGTTATGGAGGAAGGAAGGAAGGAAGGAAGGAAGGAAGGAAGGAAGGAAGGAAGGAAGGAAGGAAGGAAGGAAGGAAGGAAGGAAGGAAGGAAGGAAGGAAGGGCTTTGAGAATTTTTTTCACCTATACTTTTAATCTACTATATACTATAATTTTTTCCAGTTCTTTTTCACTCGTGATTCTATTTTATAGACTCACCTTTCCTAATCAAGCTCCCCTTCAAATTAAAATTTCTCCTTGTTGAGGACAATGCTGACACTTAAATCCTACATTTGCCATGAGAACATATGGCAAAAATTAACTCACACACAAGAGGGGCATACGTGTTTGCTCTAACCCCATTTATGAATCTCACACATTCTAACTTTTATAATTGCCAACTGTTCCTACTCTTCTCATCAGAATAACAGGGCAAGAATCTAGATCAGTTTGAGGGACCAGTCTAGCACAGGACTGTGTGTCGGTCTGTGTGTTAAAGCTAGCATTCCAAAGATTCACTATTTCAGCAAGACAAAACTCAAAAATATTTTCAACCCAACAGTGCTTACAGAAAAGAGAACGAAGGTTTTTTAGAATGTCACTTGTAGTCTTCAGGCTTGAATACAGTTAGTCCTTGACTTGCAACATTTTGTTTAGTGAACATTTGGAAGTTACAACAAGCACTTTTAAAAAGTGACTTATGTCCACTTTTCATGCTTACTGAACTAAAACTAAAGAAACAAAAAGATCCATGAAATACTAATACTTACATATTTAACTAATTTGAAATTTTAATATTTAGTAATAATTAGTTAAGTTCTTTAATATATAAGTAACTCTAGACAATATGCAAGACTGTCTATCTTTTTTTTAAATTAAACAGTTTAACAGCTTTTGTAAATGCTTAAAAATGGAGGCAGAGAAAAGAGGTTTTGGGTAGCATTTTAGTTTAATAGGTTGAAACATTTTTGAAGACATTTGTGTATTTTTTGTTGATTCCCCCCCTTTCCACCACCCCCACCACCCCGCATGGGGTAAATTGTCCCTATTCCTCTGTACCAGTGTTTCTCAACCTTGGCAAATTTGCAATGTCTGGACTTTGGTTCCCAGAATCCCCTAGCCATCATGCCGGGAAGTTGAACTCCAGACATTTTAAATTTGCTAATATTGAGAAATCCTGCGCTGTGCAAATCAGGAAATGGTGGTTTGTGTGTTTCTTCCAGCATAATATAGGGTTGTGAGAGGATATTCTCTTTCTTTCAACACATCTCAGGACATATGGGTATAATATCAATGCAGAAATTTCCATTGTTTCTTTTTTATATAGTCTTTAAGGGAGTTACAGGCTATTCGTGCCACTGCTAGCATCTCATCTGTAACTGGTCTCAGTGTGGAGACACATTGGTACCTTAAGAAAGGCGCTTCTGACGTCAAGGCCAGAGATGATGAGCAGAGATTGTCTTAATGGTCTCCTTATCCCACCAAATTCAGTGATTTTTTTTCCCCACGTTGGACTGAATGACTTCTGTTGGCTAATATGGGAGGAAGGAAACGAGTTATTTTAGAGACATTATGTCCACCTAAACATACACACTCACACACCACATTTCATAGTCTCTGTTAACCACCACAGGCTGCAGAAAGACAGATTTGCCTTTTGTTGTGGGTCCAAACAACAATTTCTTTCCACAGAACAAAGGAGATGCTGCCGAACACCAAGCCAGCCTCTTTGGAGCGCGATGTGCAATCTTCCTTTTTGGAAGGGTTGCTTTTGGGAAGGCATGCCAGAAACCACAATCCAACCCGTAAGCAAAGCCAACATACAAAAATTAATTTTACTGGAAAAAAAACTTAATTCAAATAATTTAATAAAGGGCAGTTAATACAATACTTCCCCCTGCAATTAATCATTTTTTCATCATACTAAAATTGCAGGGCAATAATTGCTTTTGGAGGACTTTGCAGCTTTCATGCTTCCTTTTTCTAATTATTCACAGGAAAAAGAAGGATGAATGGATGGATGGATGGATGGATGGATGGATGATTGGAGTATCTCCTTATAATTCATCCACCCATCCATCCATCATTTTGGAAATGGGAGGAAGTCACACCAAATACAGAAGCTCCCAAACAATATTTAAAGACTAATATTCAGGCAGTCAGGAAATGACGGGGATTTATTCCACATTTTAGGTCCTAAACTTTTTATTGGGTAATCACATAATTTCTCCCTTTGCTCTTTCTCTCTCTGCCTCCTAGAAAATAAATAGAGCAGAGTAGATAAATTTTGTCTAAACTACAATACAATGTGAGAATTGTTGAACTAACTTTCTAGAAGGGAAGGTCATTTGTCTTAGTTTAAGGCATTTTTTCCTTCTGCTATCTGCTCCTAATTTATATCAAGCCAGCTTCTAAAGGTCAGTCTTCTCTAAGGTAGGGTTTTCCAATTGTTTGAGACTTCACCTTCCATTCTCTCCTGCCAGAATTGATAACACACGACCGGTTAAGAGGCCTAGAATCCCACCCGCCTTTAAACTTAGTTTTGCGGTATAAGACTGTTTTGCCCAAAGGGGGGGGGGGGGGGGGGAACTGGGGGGGGGGGGGGGGGGGGGTTTTTTTTGTTGTTTTTTGTGTTTTTTGTGGTTTTTTTTTTTTTTTTTTGGGTTTTTTTGTTTTTTTTTTTTTTTTTTTTTTTTTTTTTTTTTTTTTGTGTTGGTGGGGGTTGTTTTTTTTTTTTTTTTTTTTTTTGTTTTTTGCTTTTTTGTGCGGCCGGTGGATTTGGGTTTTTGGGGGGGGTTTGGGGGGGGGGGTTTATTCGCCGGGTGGTTTTTTTTTTCCCACCATATTGTGTTTTTCCAGTTGTTCCATGGAATCCTCGTGGATAATTGAAATATTGCAAATATTATTGAATGCAATGCATGAATTATTGATGGAGTGGATCCAATTACTCTGATCTCTAATACTTCCTGTTCTGTTGATGAGAACGGGCAGTAGTGCGTGGACTTACTCCGTGTGCTCTCTTTTTCGTTACTTTTACTTGCTCATGTCTAAAATATTGCTAATCTGAGTTCACATCCTTCTGCCTTTCTTCCTAAGCTCTCGTGCTTACTGGTGTCTTCCTGGTAGCTAATCAGATCTTAGCTTTGTCGATCACTTTCATGTATTTCCTAAGGATCAATCGCCTTTCTGTTATACTTACAAAACCTGGTTCCCTAATCCTTGATCAGGTCAGATTCCTACTCTCAGGAATGCTCAGGTAAGAAACAGGACACCTCAACCTCCACATAAATGAGCTTCATATTGCTGATGTAGATAATTTCCACCCACAGAACAAAGGAGATGCTACTGAACACCAAGCCAGCCTCTTCGGAGTGTGATGCACAATCTTTCTTTTTGGAAGGGCTGCTTTTGGGAAGACATGCCAGAAACCACAATCCAACCCGTAAGCAAAGCCAACATACAAAAATTAATTTTGCTGGGAAAAAAAACTTAATTCAATTAATTTAATAAAGGGTTAGTTAATATGATACTTTCCCCTGCAATTAATCGTTTTTCCATCATGCTAAAATTGCAGGGCAATAATTACTTTTGGAACATAATGATTGGAGGCATGGTTATGCAAGCTTGTTTGGAAGCTTGGAACTTTGGACAGCAAAGGGGACTAACAAGCAAGCACAAGAACGTATAACATCAGACATGTCACTAGAAGGCAAAATCACAAACTGTATCTCACTTACTTCAGCCACGTCATGCGGGGAAATTCACTAGAGAAAGCCATTGTGGCCGCCATAGAACATGGTGGATGGACACCATCAAAGCTGACACCAGCCAGAGCATCGAAAAACTCAAAGAAGTAGTGCAAAATCAGAAGATATGGAGAAACCTGGCCCATGGAATTGCCAAGAGTTGGTCATGACTGAATGGATAACATCATCATCATCATCATCATCATCATCATCATCCTTTAAAATCCTGCTTCACTAATCCTTGCTTGGGTCAGATTCCTATTCTTGGGAATACTCAGACAAGAGGCAGAACACCTCAACCTCCAACATAAATGAGTTTCATGTTGCTGATGTAGATTGTGCGTCATGAATAGAAATATGATTATTTGTGGTGGAACAGTGGTTAGAACGAAATATTGTAGCCTAACTCACTGCTCACTATTAGGAGTTCGATTCCCACCGGTTCAAGGTCGACTCAGCCTTCTATCCTTCCTTCGGTAAAATGAGGACCCAGATTGTTGGGGCTGGCATGCCAACTTTGTAAAGCACTATGAAGTGGTCTATAAGAGTGCTATTGCTATTGCTACTCAAGCTTGCTTGGAAACTTGAACCTTTTTGTTCCAGAACAGAAAAGCTTGAATAAATATTATATTTATTCCTTTTAATAATTGATGCTGCTGAAATATTAAGAGGGGATAATATTGAAAAGGTGTTTTTTTCTTTTGCATTAAAACGCTAGTCTTAACTCATGCATAAACAAAAAATGAATTGCCTGTCTGAACACTTTTTTTCCTTAATATTCATTTTTAAGGATAGGCCTTTCTTGGAGCCATACTGTAATGATAGGGAGTGTAGGGATGGCTGAGATCCTCAAAGATGGGGCAAGAGTTGCAAGATTCATGCCAGCCTGTCCAGGTAAACTAGACAGGAAATATGACCAAATGAGCTATTTCTATTTTATTATAAGACCATATTAACAGAATCTTGCAAGTCTGAAAATGCAAATCTCCCACCATCGCCTTTACAGTCTGAGAAACTAGGGAGGGTTTCCTTCTACTCTACCCATTGGCCAGCTATGGGCTATGACCTCTCTTATTTGACCATTGCCTAGGTAGCATTTCTTTGCTCCATCTCCTAAGGTCTTTCCCACATACTGCTACACATAATTTACTCACATTTGTGAATTTGGGCGACTGAATATCCCAGCAACAAACTGGACCTCCAAGACCCACATTTTCCCTGATGGAGACAACAGGGAGCCACATGACATAATCTTGAAAGCTTAACACCCTACAGCTAAAAGCTAAAGCTAAGTTTCCAAGCAAGCTTGCATAATCCTGCCTCCACTCACCCTGCGCAGCTGCTCTCGATCCAAAAATGAGAAGGACAGCACCACAGAGACTGGACTCCATACTGTGCTGTGCCATAGATTTCAATCATTATTAAATGAATTTTTAAAATTGGCTAGCTTTGCAAACCACACTAAAGCCATAAATTAAATCACAATCATTTTTGTCTGTTCGTGTGCCAATTAAAAGACAATTCTGCTTCTTCTGCAGGAGGCCCACTCACTGCTGCAATCCAGGACGGGAATTGGAACATATATTCATACATGACTCTTTTAGAGTTTTATGTTACATGTGTGTGTGTGTATATATGTATATATGTATGTACTGTATGTATCAGAGATGGTATTTTTTTTATTGATTTGATTTGTCAATCGCTTACAAGATAATAGGCATAAGTATAAACATGAGTAAGAATACAGGAAATAGGTACAAATAAAGAACTAAAAAAAAGCTTCTTAACTAGAGCATACAAAACATTTGCTAGACCTATACTTCAATACAGCTCATCAGTCTGGAACCCATATCATGTATCTGATATTAACGCAATTGAAAAAGTCCAGAAATATTTCACAAGTTCTCCACTCTTCTACTCATTGCAGAATACCTTATGCCACCAGACTTGAAACTCTAGACCTAGAAAACCTAGAACTACGCCGCCTTCGGTCCGATCTAAATATAGTATATAACATCATACATTGCAATGTCCCACCTGTCAATGAATACTTCAGCTTCAACCATAACAACACAAGAGCACATAATAGATACAAACTCAAAGTTAATCGCACCCCCAAACTTGATTGCAGGAAATATGACTTCAGCAACAGAGTGGTGAGTGGTCAATGTCTGAAATACTCTACCTGACTCTGTGGTTTCTTCCCCAAACCCCAAAAACTTTAACCTTAGACTGTCTACTATTGACCTCACCCCTTTCCTAGGGGTCATGCTTAAGCACAACAACTTGCCTACCGTCCCTGTCCTGTTGTTTCTTTTTATTTTTCTTATATGTACCCATTTCATGTATTCATAACTATGTTTATACTTATACCTGTTATCTTATAAGCAATTGACAAATCAAATAAATAATAAATAAATAAATAAATAAATGAGCAGAGAAACATTTTCAAAGAAAAAAAACAAGAAAGTCAAGTTGCCTTTTTGAAAAAGCATCTTTGGGACAACCATGACCTGGATGATTGAGAATCTCCATAAGCATCTTTCTTCTTTGAACCAAAAAGGCCAAATACCTACAGTATCTATTTTGGTGGGAAAAAATGGTAGTTTTGTTTTGTTTGTTTGTTCTCAACAGTTTATAGACTGTCATTAAAATGAGAGCAGTATGGTTCTCTACAGCAGTGTTTCTCAACCTTGTCAACTTCAGGTTGTGTAGACTTCAGCTCCCAGAATTCTCCAGTCAGCGCTAAGTTTTTGAGATTGAGAAAACTGTTCTAGAGGACTATCATTCGAGAGGGAAGTCCCACCATTGGTAATGCACATTCCTTGAGTCCCAAAGATGACAGGATCTGAAGCATGCCCATTCTGTTGGCCAATTTGTGGTTGTTGGTGCCAAGCAGCAAGCCTTGGCTAATAAATGCATTCTCTGAATACAGCACATTCATGCTGAAACACAATAAATGCAAATGGTGTACTACCATCTCATCACCATATTCATCCAGATAGGATTGATAATGGCAAGGACAATTCTAAGTACTCCTAGTGTGGCCCGTGTAACACCTCTGCTACACAAGTTGCACTGGTTGTTGGTTTGCATCCAGGTCCAATTCAATAGCAATAGCACTTAGACTTATATTCACAGTGCTTTTACAGCCCTCTCTAAATGGTTCACAGGGTCAACATATTGCCTGGCCCCCAACAATCTGGCTCCTCATTCTACGGACCTTGGAAGGAGGGAAGGATGAGTCAACCTTGAGCCAGTGAGAATTGAACTGCCAAACTGCTGGCAGTCGGCTGTCTATTGCAGTCTAACCACTGCGCCACCACGGCTCTTCTGCTAGCACGAGTGGAGAAAGCCAATCCCATTGAGGTGAGACTGTTCCTTAGGTAGCCTGGACCCATGCCATAAAGGTAGAGGTAAAGGTTTCCCCGGTCCGATCTGGTCCGACTCTAAGGGTTGGTGCTCAACTCCATTTCTTAGCCGAGTAAGCTAGTGTTGCCTGAAGACAATTTCCATGGTCATATGGCCAGACTGACTGTATATACTGTCTCTGTGAACCACTTATAGAGGGCTGTAAAGCACTATGAAGCAATATATAAGTCTAAGTGATATTTCTTGATATTTCTATTTCATTTTGTCTTTTGCTATGATGGTCCAGTTACAACTGCCCCTTTTGATAGCCCAGCTCTCCATCTTGTAGGAAATAGACTGGATGTATGTCATTGCAAGGCCACCACCTTGTCACTTTTTGTATCCATTGATTGTTAGGTAAACACTGAATATACGTACTTAATATGTTTAAATATGTGGAGTGTCACAAGATGGGAAAACCCCTTTAGATATAAAAGGGACACAACCTTCACTCTTCCGCCATTTGCTTCGGCTTTTTCTAGCCCAGCTATTTTACTTCCAATCTTCTGGCATGAGAATAGGACAACTTGCCATAGCCAATTAGCTGCGGCCAACTTGCCAGGTCCAACTTGTCGCAGCCAACTCACCCTGGCCAAACTTACCATGGGAGAACATGTTGCAACAATTCTACTTAATTATTTAAAATAAATAAGTCCTTGTAGAATGAACATGCAATCTAAAAAATTTTTTAAAAAGCCAATTGTTAAGCATAACTCTACAAGAAATGGAAATAAGGCCATTACACAAGTTATTTTATTTCCACAAGAGCCAAAGGCTTTTTTCTCACAAGCCACTGATTGAATAAATAGTACCCTCCAGCATGAAGCCTCCACCCAACCATGTTGGTTCTTGGGTTCAAACATGGACCTCTGCATAGCCATTAAACTTTTTGCATGTAGGTCAAAAAAACTCAACCCTTCCCTGCTCTCAGTCCACATCCTTATATGGAAATCAAAAAATTCATATGAGTGAATTCTCCAAAGGGAGTGGCCAAGACTCATTGCCTGAGTTAAATTACTGCATGGATAGAAGAGAACATTAGTAATTCTGTGTCGAATTGTGGGGCCCTTACTGCTCTCCTGGTTGTTTTCTTGCAGACATTTCATTACCAAGCTAGGTAACCTTGTCATTGCTAGTAAAGAAGTAGTGTTATGTCTCATCTATAGATATATAAAAGTGAAATACCACTCGCACATTATCACAAAATCTCCAGAACCGTAAAGCCTACAAACTTGAAATTTGGCACGTATGTTCCTCTTGGCTTCTAGGTGCTCACTAAGAAAGGATTTTTCAAAATGAACCATCAGATCATTAGTATTTCGTATATTATTATTAACACGCTCTGATGCTAAAGAGTTCTACTCCCCCTCCCCACCTGAAAAGAAAGATGTTGCAAATGCAAAACACAAGCAGAGGACAGGAGTTTCAGTTTCAGTTTTAGTTTCACAGCACCAAGCAGCTTTAGTACAGAACAGTTGAGCTAAGCCACACCCAGGTTCCTTGCTGTCTCCTTCTTGCTCATACAGGAAACACTGTTTCAGTTCCCATGTTTCAGTTGCCAAACAGCCCTCAACTCTCTCACACACTGACAGGACACTAGCCAAATAAATACCAATGGATGCTGGTAGGCAGCGGCACATTTCCCCCGCCTTATTTTCCTCCCCCAAAACTAAGCCCGATCACATTGTTTTGTAGCTAAGCACGGGTACAGAGCTAGTTTTATATACTAGTGACTTGCCCTTTCATTGTTGATAAGAATGGATCTGGTGCTTCCTTGATTGGGCAGCTTGTTCGTTTGAGTTGGTAGTTTCTTGACTAGGGTAATGTTTGCTTCTTGGTTGTTGGTCTAGAGTTAAACTTGGCATGATGTTCACCTGAGCGTTGATCGCTGGTGAGGGGGTGGTTAGGTCTTTTTTTTTCCTTTGGGGCTTTTTGATTGTCTCTTTTGAATGGTATGTAGAGTTTGTTTATTTCTCTATGGCTGTTGGTGGCTGATTTATCTGAGTGCCAGCCTCCCAGGAATTCTCTAGCATTTTTCGACTTGGTTTAGTCTAGGAAGCTCAAAGTTTCCCAACTGAAACTATGGTTAACCTCTGTCCATGTGCTGTGAAATTAAGAAGATTACTGTACGTGACATTAAGTAACCTGAGGCCCTCCAGAAATTGCTGAACTACAATTCCCAGCATTCCTCTATATTGAACATGCTGGCTATGCCATTTGGATATTATAGTTCAGCAAACTCTGCAGAAGCAACTGCTCCCTATCCCTGTACATAAGTGAAAATATCCCCCTTGTTGAACTGTTCAGGGCTACACGAACTGAAATAAGGCTGTTTCCCAATTATTTTATTTCCACAACAGCCTAGGACTTTTCCTCACAAACTGCTGGATTGAATAACTAGCATCATCAAGAATGAAACCTACACTCCAGCCATGTTGGTTCTTGGGACCAAGCTGAGTGTTACATTCTGGAGTCTTTTCTTCTCTATTTTTGAAAGCCTAAAGCAACCTCAGGAGGTTGTCAGTCTGAACGAAGTAAAGGCTAGTCGTGAGAGGAAGCTTTCTTGAGTTTTCCTTTCAGGTTGCTTTTCATCTCTCCGGGCCCTTGTTTTTTTAATCTGCAGGGGGAAATGTCAGAGACAAGCAGTGGCAGGAGAAGAAAGAAAGAAAGAAAGAAAGAAAGAAAGAAAGAAAGAAAGAAAGAAAGAAAGAAAGAAAGAAAGAAAGAAAGAAAGAAAGAAAGGAGGGAGGGAGGGAGGGAGGGAGGGAGGGAGGGAGGAGAGAGAAAGAAGAAAGAAAGAAAGAAAGAAAGAAAGAAAGAAAGAAAGAAAGAAAGAAAGAAAGAAAGAAAGAAAGAAAGAAAGAAGGGAGGGTGAGAGGGAGGGAGGAAGAAAGAAAGAAAGAAAGAAAGAAAGAAGAAAGAAAGAAAGAAAGAAAGAAAGAAAGAAGGGAGGGTGAGAGGGAGGGAGGGAGGGAGGGAGGGAGGGAGGAAGAAAGAAAGAAAGAAAGAAAGAAAGAAAGAAAGAAAGAAAGAAAGAAAGAAAGAAAGAAAGAAAGAAAGAAAGCTCACAGCGTAACGTTAATGAGGGTAAACCTGCTCTCATCTTAAAATCTTATAGAAGTTTTAGAGCAGGGCTCAAACCAATACCGGGGGCCTGGAGGCAGTCTGGGTGAGCTTCCAAAACAAAACCCAGGAAAATAAGCTGGAACATTTTCTTAGGTCTTTTTAGACCAAAATAACTATTTTGTCTAGCCATAGATACCCACAATCCTCCCGTTAAAGGCTTCCAAATAAAAGAACGTTTTGCTGAATGGAAGTGATATAGTATCGCTGGCTTGCACAAAGGGGAATAATGCAAATAATCTCTCACATCATTTCGCTGAGAGAGCTAGGCGAACTTGAGCTATCTATCAGGGCCAATGAAAGCTTGACTTTAAGTAGTCACTATTGATATTGATATTGGAATTCTGCATGGCCCTCACAACTGTTGCACGTTAACTAAGAGGACCAACCTGCTCTCAATCTCATAAAATCTCATATGAAGTTTTAGAGGAAATCAAAAGGCTTCCCATAAGTGAATTCTTCACAGGAAGTTGCCAAGTAGGTGGTGGTAAAAGTGGTCCTCAACTTACGACCACAACTGTGGCCAAAATTTCCATTGCTAAATGAGACAGTTGTTAAGTGAATTCTGCCCCATTTTGTTGTGGCCTGCCGGCGGCTGACGGAGCTGGCAGCAGAATCAGAAAACAAGGAGGTGGGGGAGGAACCTGGGCCAGTCCTGGAGGCTGAGGAAGGCTCTGCGTCAGAGGCAGAGATGGGGGCCAGGGCAGGCTGACAGTCACCAGCTGCCTTTGGGCTCAGGCATCAGTGAGGCAAGGGAGCTTCTGGAACTGGTTCCTAGCCTGCGCATGCGCATAGCTGCCAAAAGGAAGGAACAATTAAGAACTCAGGGTTGACATGGGAGTAAGGCTTATTACTTAGTAAGGTTATTAAATTTTATTTAATAACTAGAGGTTAAAAGTAGTGTCCTTCATATACTCAGAGAACTACAGATAATTCCTCCATTGACAATAGTTTGTTTAGTTTGAAGTTACAACAGCACTGAAAAAAATGGACTTTCAAGCATCGTTCACATTTTATGATCATCGCAGCACCCCCGTGGTCACGTGATCAAAATTTGGACGCTTGGCAACGGACTCACATTTATGACGGTTGCAGTGTCCCAGGGTCATGAGTGATCCCCTTTTGCAACCTTCTGATAAGCAAAGTTAATGGGGAAGCCAGATTCACTTAACAACTATGTGACTAGCTTAACAATTGCACTGATTCCCTTAACAACTGCAGCAAGAAAGGTCATGAAATGGGACAAAACTCACTTAACAAATGTCTCACTTAGCAACAGAAATTTTGGGCTCAGTTGTGGTCATAGGTTGAGGACTACCTGTATAGTACATAATTGGAAACTGTATTGGAGACCACTAGTGTAATCATTTTTTCAATGAAAGAATCCCATCCCAAATCATCAAATCATCCAACTGCTTGAAACTAATCAATAAGGAGAGCAAAAAGGAGTCCAGCATCAATCTGGACAATTCTGTTCGTTGTCAGCTGTTCCTGCTGTTCAGTAAAATACAGCTGAATATCTACCCTTCAGAAAGTTAAACCTGTTAGACCTTGATTTGCCTTCAGTGAGTTCTATCCTAAAACTCTGAGTTGGATCATTCTTAAACTGGACAATCTGGATTCAACAAACTAAATTTCTTTGGTCTTTGGAGATTCTCAGTCATCCAGGTCATGGTTGTCCCAAAAGTGCTTTTTTTAATTTATAAAAATACTTCATTAAACAAATCTTATACAGATTCAGTAAAATCAAACTTTCTGCTTTTTGCAACTTTAGCAAAACAGTGTTCACTCAATCTGACATTTCTCACACTACGTAGAATACTCTTTCACGGTTATTACTTTGAACATATAATACAAAATTTCATCTAATTATAGATTACAAATCTAATTACATATAATGTTACTAGTTTCCATCATACCTTTTTATTTGACTTTGTTTTATTAATTTCATGTCTATCTTCTAGCCAATTGTACCAACAATTCCAAATCTCGTAATATTCTGATACCTCTTTATCTTTAAGTTCCAATGATAGCCTGTCCATTTCTGCACATTCCGAAACTTTTTTTTATGATCATAAAGTTGGGTGGTGGTGGTGATTTTTGCATTTCCAATATTGGGCGAAGATGAGCCTTGCTACTGTTAAAAAATGTGAAGCATAATGTATAATATTTTTTTCCTAATTTTTTGTTTTAGGATTCCTAATAAAAATATTTCTGATTTCCATTCAATTTTAACTTTGATGATTTCTTCAAGCCAATTACTAATTTTCCTCCAATACTTTTTTTTTGCTTTTGGGCAAAACCTGCCCAAAGGTGCTTTTTCAAGAGGCAACTGGACTTCCTTGTTTTTCTTTGAAGATGTTTCACTTCTCATCCAAGAAGCTTCTGACTGGATGGTGGGGAATGGAAGGATTTACATTCCTTGCAGATGCAAATGACCAGCATATAAATCCTTCCATTCCCTGCTATCCTGTCAGAGTTGAAGAAGCTTCTTGGATGAGAAGCGAAACGTCTTCAAAGAAAAACCAGAAAGTCCAGTTGCCTCTTGAAAAAAAAGCAAGTGAAGCTTTTTATAGAAAATACAGATCTAGCTTTCAGTCTCCTCTCTTTTTCTCCAAATTGTTACAAAATATATGTCCATATCATAAAACTGTTTAAGAGAAAGCGAACACACACCAATGAGGGAAAAAACACATAATTTTCATTTATTAAATGAATATTGCCGTCCATCTCACTATCTTGAACATCATTTGGTGATGTTTTTCATGGGACCTTAATAGAAGAAGTTTCTTATAGACTGGACTGTGGATCACAGACTGGGCTATGTTTCCATTAAATGGCTACGAAACTGCTTCAACAATCACTCTCCCCAAGTGTATCCAATGCCTACATGTTAAGCTGGAAGGAAGTGTTGAGTGGCATATCACGGCTGAGTTCTGTTTCCCATTCAACTTATTTAGGATTAGGAGGCATTTCACAGCAGTGGGACTTTGATTGTGGCCACCATCTTAACTTTCTTTGACACCCCTTGCTGACACCAGGGAGCAGGAAGTTTAAAAAATAAAAATAAAAGAGATTTTGGCCTGAAGTCTAGTAAGAAGAGGAAATAGAACCCACAGATATAGATGCACACATGGCACATACATGCAAGTTTGTTGCTCCTCTGCCTATGTCTAGCTAGCTGACCCTTTCAAAATTAAATCCTGCTATCCAAATGCTGGAGTCACACAAAGAGCTGCTGACCTTTCTGATCTCTGTCAAAAATTGTTTATTGCACCACCGTTGTTGGGTATCCCCCTTGTGGATTCCTACCTTGGATTTATTACTTCAGAGCCTAACCGAATTTCCTGACCAGCAGAGGAAAACACCATTTATTTCTTTTTAAATAGTCGTCTTCCTCGGTGAAATGTGTAAATATTCCCCTCCCCCCTCTTGTTTTTCTATTCATGAAAAAGGAGAAGGAGACATTTCCCACTGATGAGAAATGGCACCGTAGTTGTACAGTTTTGTTTTGTTTTAAAGAAGACCTTGGAGGATCCCCTTCTGAAGAAGAGCTGGAGAACTTCTGAGCTGGAAAGAAGAAACCTGGAATTAAGCAGAAACTTCCTAATAGTGAAAACAATTAACCAGTGGAACAGCTTCCCCTCAGAAGTTGTGGGTGCCTCATCATGGAGGCTTTTAAGAAGAGACTGGACGGCCACTTGTCTGAAATGAGATAAGGTCTCTTGCTTGAGCAATGGGTCGGACTAGAAGACCTCCAAGGTCCCTTCCAACTCTATTCTGAGGTTGAAATTTGAACTTGCACCGATGCCTATTCAAAGACTGAAATGAAACTTACCTGTTCTGACCCAACCTGGTTCCCAAAGAGCAAACACAGACAAAGACAGCAGCCCCCACCTTTTAAGGTTTAATAATGAATTCTGTTCCTTTACAGATAAAAGGCTGCTTTCCACTAATTAGAAAGAGCTTTGCCAAGGTGTTCGTCAAATGCAGTCAAAAACCCAGAGATAAGAACTAATTTACAAGATTCTCCAAACATGAACGAAGATGTCCACAAGTTGAGCTTCAGAGCTTCTTTGCTTTCTGCAAAGATGCTTTTTCAAACCTGGCTTTTATCCTCTTGAGGGAGGGGCCATTACCTTGCAGCCTTACTCCTGAGTCGCTTGTGCTGCTGTAATTGTTCTTTCCTCCAAGTAATCCTTCATGCACATGCACTTGGCACAGGCTCCTCGGGAACCTCCTCATCACTGCTGCCAGCCCCCACCATCTCTGAAGGCAGCAGTCCACTCCCTGATGGTCCTAACCCCTCATCAGAGTCATCGCTCTCCTCAGCCATCTGCACCTGCTGCCAGTTAACCACAACATTACCACCCATGTATTTGTCAGAATAGGTATTCTTCAAAACATACTTCAGAAGTTACTACTTGCTGTCCAAGGTTGGGTCAAATTCTTGAGAGCTTAAAGTTTGAGCAGGGGGTTAGGCTCTAAGGTCCCTTCAAGTTGAATGAAATAAAGGCAATGTCTGTAGAGATTGTCTTCTTCCTCAAGGAAAAAAACCCAGTCCAGTTGCCTTTTGAAAAAGCACCTTTGGTACTGTTCTATCCTAGGCTTCCCCAAAAACCACCAAGCAACTCTGTGTCCCAGCAAAACCTCTTTTATTAAATGAATGTGAATTTATTGCATTCACATTCAGCCAACGGCCTGCCAAACAGTCTTGCAAAGGTATAATTATTAGCTCAAACCTTATCTATCTTGGAAAGCTGCCTGGTAAATATTTCCATACGCAGTGCTGACAGGGAAGGGCTGAGCACAGAATCTCTAGGTTACGGGGACAGATCTTCACAAGGCTGGAACAAATGAACGAATGAGCGAGTGAGTTGTTTCCTGCAAAAAACCCCTTCCCCTTTTGTTCCTCTTTTAATCCTGATGGGAGCGGGCATTCATCATCCACCTGCGGCCTTACTTTCATATCGACCCTGAGTTCTTAATTGTTCCTTCCTTTTGGAATCAGTTCCAGAAGCTCCCCTGCCTCACTGCTGTCCGAGCCCGAAGGCAGCTGATGACTACCAGCCTGCCCTGGTCCCATCTCTGCCTCTGACGCAGAGCCCTCCTCCGAGCCTTCCTCAGCCTCCAGGACTGGCTCAGGTTCCTCCCCAACCTCCTTGCTGTCCGACTCTGCTGCCAGCTCCGTCAGCCGCCGGCGGGCCACAACAGGGACAACTAAAGGCAATGTATGGAGGGGTGGTGTAAATATAGTGGACCAAAAGGATGCATATGTAAAAAAAAAGTATGGAGATGTTTAGTAAATATTATTTGAACTTTTACCTACACTTCCTTTCCTTATCTTATTTTCTAATGTCCCTGGCTTACTATTTCTTGCTCTTTGCTGAGCTTTGCATATTGTTGCTTACTGTGGTGGGTATTCATACGTGCCAGTGATAAAACCAAAACAATAACTAAAGACGGTGTGAAAGAAACAATAAAATAAAGAACTCAAAGAGGAAAATGCATTTGAGTTAGAGGAAGGCAGTTTCTGGTAAGGGATGATGATGGCACAATTATTTTTTCCTGTAATTTTTTTTTCTTTGTCTAGCCCAGTGTTTCACAAACTTGGCAACTTGAAAATGTATAGACTTCAATTCCCAGAATTTACGTCTTCAGAACTGAAGAAGCTTCTTGGGTGCGAAGCAAAACGTTTTGAGGGAAAATACCAAGAAAGCCCACTTCCTTTTGGAAAAGCACTTTCAGGACAACCATGATCTGGATGATTGAGAATCATACCAAAGACATGGTATTCCACACTTGGAATACTGCATTCCGTTTTGGTCACAACATTACAGAAAAGTTGCGGAGACTTTGGGAAAAGTGCACAGAAGAGAAACTAAGATGATTAAAGGCCTGGAGATTAAAACGCATGAAGAATGGTTGCAGGATTTAGGTTCGGCTAGTCTAGAGAAAAAAAAGGATTAGAGGTGACATGATAGCAGTATTCCAGTATTTGAGAGGTTGCCATAAAGAGGTGGTATTCAGCAGGTTCTGACCAGTTCTGGAGAACTGGTAGCGGAAATTTTGAGTAGTTTGGAGAACCGGCAAATACCAAATGGCCCCACTCCCATCTATTCTCTGCCTCCTGAGTCCCAGCTGATTGGGTGGGTCTTCTTTGGTTGCCCTGCACGGGAGAACGGAGCTGGAAAGTGGGGTGGGGAGGGAATGGGATTTTGCAGTAACCTTCCCCTGCCATGCCCACCAAGCAATGCCACGCCCATTAAGCCACGCCCATAGAACCGGTAGTAAAAAAAATTGAATCCCACCACTGGGTCAATCTATTCTCCAAAGCCCCTGAAGGCAGGACAAGAAGCAATGGATAGAAACTAATCAAAGTTGTACCAATAATAGGAATGTTAATGGTTTGGTTATATTTTTATATGTAAGGCACAGTAATGCCAAAACTTTTGCACTGTGCTTGACACTAATAGTTGTAAACAATAAAAATATATTTAAAAAAAGAAACTAATCAAGGAGAGAAGCAACCTAAAACTAAGGAGAAATTTCCTGACAGTGAGAACAATTAACCAGTGGAACAGCTTGCCTTCAGAAATTGTGGTTGTTAAGTGAATCTGGCTGCATCATTGATTTTGCAAAAGCTTGCAGAAGATGATCACATGAATAGAATAGAATAGAATAGAATAGAATAGAATAGAATAGAATAGAATAGAATAGAATAGAATAGAATAG
Organism: Notechis scutatus; assembly: GCF_049901735.1. Classification (NCBI taxonomy): domain Eukaryota; kingdom Metazoa; phylum Chordata; class Lepidosauria; order Squamata; family Elapidae; genus Notechis; species Notechis scutatus. The sequence continues at coordinate 195,171,256 of NC_142011.1, forward strand.
AATTCTTTATTGGCCAAATGTGATTGGACACACAAGGAATTTGCCTTGGTGCAAATGCTCTCAGTGTACATAAAAGAAAAAATACATTCATCAAGAGTCAAGAATCATAAGGTACAACACTTAATGATAGTCATAAGGTACAATAAGCAATCAGATAATATTAGGAAACAGTCCATATAAATCATAAGGATACAAGCGACAAAATTACAGTCCTACAATCACAAGTGGGAAGGGATGGGTGATAAGAGTGATGAGAAGATTAACAGTAATAGTAGTGCACACTTTGTAAATAGTTGAACAGTGTTGAGGGAATTATTTGTTTAGCAGAGTGAAGGCATTTGGGAAAAAACTGTTCTTGTGTCTAGTTGTTCCGATGTGTAGTGCTCTATAGCATCGTCTTGAGGGAAGGAGTTGAAACAGTTTATGTCCTGGATGTGAGGGGTCTGTAAATATTTTCACAGCCCTCTTTTTGACTCGTGCAGTATACAGGTAGTAATAAGGGAGGTTGGTAGTAATTGTTTTTTTCTGCAGTCCTAATTATCCTCTGAAGTCTGTGTCTGTCCTGTTGGGTTGCAGAACCAAACCAGACAGCTATAGAGGTTATATGACCTTGGGACACAGCAACAGTCATAAGTATGAGTCAGCTGCCAAGTGTCTGAATTTTGATCATGTGACCATGGGGATAATGAAAGGGTCATAAGTGTGAAAAATGGTCATAAATCACTTTTTTCAGTGCCATTGTAACTTTGAACCGTCACTAAATGAATTGTTGTCAGTTCATTTGGAATTTACTACCTGTATTCTCTTCCACTGAAATTCACAAATGCTTGAATGTTTGTAGGAAGGGGATTTTGTTTCTAAGCAAAAGGCTGCCCTGTCTGTGCCAGAGGACAAAATGGAGCCCCACAAATAATGGATCTCTAGCTAACTGCAACATGGGCCATCCCATTACCCTCCCCACCCACCCAAATCAGTCTCCTAGGACAGCCTTATGTTACTGAGATATCATTGACAGTATGCATAAGGTGGTAATTCCTCTGTCAAGACCTGCAGGTGAAGGAATATTTTTAAATTTTGGCAGATTGAAAATTATTTCACTTACAGTATGGCAAATGGCAAGAAAGCTGCAGATTAAGCTATTCTCTTGGTTATCCAAAAAACCACTCAACAACATTTGTTGGTGCCTGAGGTAAGCGCATTCCACTTCAATATGCTAAATGAAAGCATAGCTACAAGAATATGTATTCCTTCCTGAAATAATATGTATTATTATAGCTTTTAGGATCTCCCAAAAATCCTTAATTTTTCATATTTAATATCTCATAGCCCTCAAGCTCCTTCTAAAAATATGCAAATGAAGAAAGAATGAAGCACTTCTAATTTTGGCTCCTTAGAGAATAAAGAGCAGAGAAATTAAAATTCACATTGCCACTAAAATACATGAGCCAAAGAAGAGAAGCTAAGCACTTTCAGCAATAGCTGTGAGCCAATACAGGTATTTCATTTAGTGACCGTTCAAAGTTACAACGGCACTGAAAAAAGTGTCTTATGACCATATTTTTCACACTTATGACCATTGCAGGATCCGCATGTTCACGTGTTTTATATTCGAATGATTGACAACTGACTCACAGTTATGACAGTTGCAATGTCCTGGGCTCTAACTTTTCGCAACCTTCTGACAAGCAAACTCAATGGGGAAACCAGATGCACTGGACAACCGTGTTACTAATTTAACATTGGTTCTGTTAACAAATGTGGCAAGAAAAGTCATAAAATGGGGCAAAACTCTCTTGAATAACTTTCTCACTTAGCAACATAAGTCGAGGACCACCTGTATGTAAGGGGCTGCCACAAAGAAGAGGGAGTCAAGCTATTCTCCAAAGCACCTGAGGGCAGAACTAGAAGCAATGAGCGGAAACAAATCAAGGAGAGAAACAACTTAGGAATAAGGAGAAATTTCTCCACAGTGAGAACAATTAAGCAGTGGAACAGATTGCTTTCAGAAGCCATAACTTATTCCGGATTATGAATTCCTTCCTTTTTTAGCAAAACGCTTGTGGTAGTTTTTTCATTGCTTTCAGCTCCATCACTGGAAGTTTTTTAAAGAAGAGATTGGACAACCATTTGTGTAAAATGGTAAAAGGGTTTCCTGCCTGAGCAGGGAGTCAGGCTAGAAGACCTCTAAGGTTCCTTCCAACTCTGTTGTTCTGTTATTCCACTTACATTATTCTGCAAAACACAATGTATAAATAAGCATAATTACATCACAGTTCCTAAGAATTGCCTAAACCACCAGCTTTGCTATGCATTCCTTTCGAGCATCTTCATTCCACACTAAATACCTATTTTAGAATACATTCATCTAATTTGAAGAGGCATATCTTTGTGGCGGAGAGAGGCGTATCTTTGCAGAGGCTATGGGGGTGGGGGTGGTTTCCGCTTCATCTTTTGGAAAACCTTTTTTTACAAATCAGAGAGAGAGAGAGAGAGAGAGAGAGACAAAGAGGAGGGATGAATGGACTGGGAAGTATAATTTATTGCACGGAACAGAAAGCGCTGACAACTCTGAATGAATCTTTCTTCCTTCAGGTCTTGCTCCAGTTGTTCCAACGGCATATAAAGATTAGTCATCAGTAGGAATCCCAAAACAATAATGACTTCCAAGAAACTCCTGGAAATGATTAGAGAGAGGAGGGGGGGAATGACACAGAGAGAAGAGAGGCATGGGAGGGGGAGGGCAGGATGGAAGAAGAGAAGACCGTCTTTCAAAAATGTACACGGGGAACAGATTTGCTGAGAGAAAAGGTGTCGTCTTTTGCCCCCAGTAGGGCTTTAATTTCTCCTACGACAATGGCCTCCTCTTTCTCTCTTAAGCTCTGAAGAATGGGCCCGCCACGTGGCTGGAATGAGCTCCAGTCCTCACCCCAGCTCAAGGGTGGGCTGCTGGGGGTTCAGGAGATCCTCTAGCTAAGATTCTGCATAGTTCAGAGAACCCCCCCCCCAAAAAAAATCCCACTCTTGGCTGGCCCGCCCAACCCACCCCTCCCAGGAATCTCCACGCGGCCCGTTTTGGATGCAGGTGTTGTGGTTCGCCGGCAGCAGGTGCTTACGGCTGAGGTCTCGGAGAGCGAGGACTTGGATGAGGAGCCTGCGCTTGATGCAGGGATGGGGCCAGGACTATCAGGGAGTGGAATGCTGCCTTTGGAGATTGTGGAGTCTGGCAACAGTGATACAGAGGACCCTGAGGAGCCCGTGCCCAGTGTGCGTGCGCGCAGGGCTGCTCGAAGGAAAGAGCAGCTGCAGCAGCATGGGCGACTCGGGAGCAAGGCTGCAAGGTAATGGCCCCTCCCTTAAGAGATAAAAGCCAGCTGAGAAACCGGAGTTCTTTGCAGGAAGCAAATAAGTTCTTGCACTTCAAGCCTTGTGGACGTTCAGACTATCCTGGTTTGTGTTTAGAGACTTTTTGTTTTGAATATTTCTTGGCAACTTAATCTAGTGTTCTTGGCAGCCTTGCACAACCTTGGCAAGGCTCGTTCTTATAAGAGACAAGTAGTTTTAATAGCTTTTTAACTGCGAATGAACGGAATTCGCAGAGAAGCATTAAAAGGCTTTGCTTGTACCTCTATTTGGTGTTTGTTTCCTTGGAACAAGGTTTGGATCAGAACAGCAGGTAAGTGGCTTCTAAAATGGAGATCCTTTGTTCAATCTTGCAGATCTCAGTTTACAAAATGCTCACTCAAAGTTGCGCTGCAAGACTAAGTGCTTAATCCTTTAAATTGTTATGCTCCCAAAATATCTCCTTTCAGGGAAGTCCAGGTAGTCCTTGACTTACAACAATTCCTCTCGTGACCATTCAAAGTTACAACGGCGCTGAAAAAAGTGACTTATGACTGTTTTTCACAGTTATGACCTTTGAAGCATTCCCATGGTCACATGATCAAAATTTGGATGCCTGGCAACAGGCTCATATTTATGACAGCTGCAGTGTCCTGGGGTCATCACGAAATGTCACCTATCATCATGATCTTCTGACAAGCAAAGTTGGTGAGGAAGCCAGATTCACTTCACAGACATGTTCCTAATTTAACAACTGCAGTGATTCACTTAACAATTGTGGCAAGAAAGGTGATAAAATGGGGCAAAACCCACTTAACAACTTTCTTACTTAGCAGGGGAAATTTTAGGTTCAGTTGTAAATTGAGGACTACCTGTATTTCATCACAAGGCTTCCTGGGAAACAACCCATGTCAGCTCTTTAAGTTTCCCAGTTGTAAACTTTTCACCTACTCCCAACCCACTTCCTTCTACCCCTGCTCTTTTTCGCCCCACTAAAACCGGCCTCATTAAATTTATTTATGAGAATCTCATTTATGAAATGAACTTTCATACAAAGGTATGACTGTATTTTTCTGGGCTCGTGAGGTGTATAACATAGTCCTGTCAAAAGTTGCCGTAACTTATTCCGGATTATGAATTCCTTCCTTTTTTAGCAAAACGCTTGTGGTAGTTTTTCAGTTGAGGTGAGCTGTTGTTGGACTTTTCATCAAAGACTTGTTATCACAAAACATCTGCCTCCAATAGGAAGACCTCTGTATGTGGTTGTTCCTTTTACAACAAAAATAAAAACCATTTCCTTGAATTTGCCAATGAACTCTTGAATAAAGGAAGCATTTTGTGAAGGCGTGAGAGGATAGAGTGTGGTCTTTTCAAAGAGATGGAAGAAAAAGAATCAGTTAATGGAGAAGTCTAATATACATCCAGATTTAATACTTTAGTATTGGTGACTACTTCATCTCTGGCTCCATTTATAAAACAATGACCTGAGATGGTATTAATGGTGGAGCTCATAGCCTACATCTGAACATCTCAGGTACAATTCCTGCCAGCTCGAGGCAAAGTTTATTTGAAGCTATGTAAACCAGCTATGATTTTCCAAGGTGCAATGAATGGCTATGAAAGTTGGACCATAAGGAAGGCTGAGCACCAAAGAATTGAAGCTGTGCTGTCCAGACAGTTTATAGTTAATTGGGAATTGGGATAGTTAGTTAGGAATTGGGAGCTGTCCCCTTAAGGGAATGCATCATGGTAAATGTAGTTAAGGTATCTTGGGAAATGTAGTCCATATCATGTGGCCACATCTGTAATCCTGATTGGTCACTGAATTGACACTTGGTTGGGTTGTGGGAGGTTCCTCCACTCTTGCCTGAACCCAGCATCATGCTGGTGTCTCTGCTCCTTGCTCCTTTGATATGGGATGAGAGATTACCATCCTTTTACACCAGAAAGTCAGCTATGCAGAGAATTGGACATTGAGATGAATCTCGACGTAACTGTTAGTTATATGAGGATACCTGATGAACCAATAAAGATACTTTGTATGGATGTCTTTGTGGAGTAAATCTGTCTGCCTTAAATTCAGCTAGTAATTATAAAGGGCAGAACAGAGGCCTTTGTGCTGGAGAAGACTCCTGTAAGTCCCTTGGACTGCCAGGTGATCAAACCGGTCAGTCCTAGAGGAGGTCAGCCCTGACTGCTCTTTAGAAGACTAGACCCTGAAGATGAAACTTAATACTTTGGCCACCTAATGAGAAGGAAGGACTCACTGGAGAAGAGCCTTATGTTGGGAATGATTGAGGGCAATAGAAGAAGAGGACGACAGAGAATGAGGTGGCTGGATGGAGTCACTGAAGCAGTAGGTATGAGCTAAAATGTACTCCAGAAGATGGTAGAGCAGGGGTCCCCAACCACCGGTCCTACCGGGCCGCTGGCTTGCTGGGTGCCGCCATCTTTTGATGAAAAAGTGCCCGGTGAGCTTTTCCAGGTAGAAAGCTCACCGGAAGCACGTTTCATCAAAAAGATGACGGCGCCAGCGTTTCCAGTGAGCTTTTCCGGGCAGAAAGCCATTTCTACCGGAAAGCTCATCGAGCAGGCGCCGCCATCTTTTTGATGAAAAGTGCTTCCGGTGAGGTCACCGGAAGCACTTTTTCATCAAAAGATGGCGGCGCCAGCTGATGCCGGTGACGGGCCGCGGCGCCCAGCTGATGCCGGTACCGGGCCGCGGCGTAAAAAGGTTGGGGATCACTGTGGTAGAGGACAGGAAGGCCTGGAGGAACATTATCCATGGGGTTGCGATGGTCGGACATGACTTTGCGACTAACAACAGCAACAACAACAAACCAGCAGTCCCCAACTGTGGAATGGAGTTTCATGTGTGAGGAGAGGGTGCTTGTGAGTGGAGGCCACTGGCACTTGCCCTTGTGCGCAATGCTCCATTCACTTAAAACTGTACTTGCAGGATGAATGATGGTAGAACGTTAGCGATCCTAGGATTATACAATACAAAGCAATATGCTGAGATTTATATTTAATGGCAAAGTCCAAGTGTCTTGCTTTGATCCTAAAACAGTGAAAATCTGCATAGAATAAACACTATAATACTCCACTACTTGCAGGGGTTTCTCAACAGAGAAATCAATGGAGAAAAAAATCCCTCCCAGGGGGAACAAGTTTAATCTAACGCCAGAGTTTAGAGAGATCTTTTGAAATGGTGACTTCATGCAACCAACATATGTTTAACCCTTAGCTGCTTATTCAGCCCCCACTCATGTCAAAGACCAAGTTTTTGTCGTTCTTGTTGTTTCTTAAATTAAACATATCAAATGCATTTTAAAACAATAAGCATATTGAAAATATACACTAACATCTGTGTTTGGGGCACAAGCCAGAGCGACAACGGCTGGTTTGCATTACCCTCAAGAAATCAAAGCCTCCAGTGAAGTAGACAAACTATAGCTGGAAAGGGATTAACTATGTTCAAGCAAAAATTTCACTCTTCCTTTCGCTGGGGGTTTCTGATATAATTGGCATTTTTTGAACTGTGCAGAAAGAGAGAGAGAGAGAGAGAGAGACCTCCATTTTAAGATCACCCATTCCCTAATTTAATATCTAGAGTGGGAAACACATTGTGGGGGGAAAAAATCAGATTTTTTTTTCCCCAGGAGAATCCATTTCTAGCGATAGCCAACCTAATATTAAAGCAGATAATTTTTTTTCTCTTTCTCTCATTCTAAATTTTAAACACAGTCCATCTGACTTCCAAATTGCAGCAATAAATTTCAGGAATTGAAAGGGCCACAATATACATCTGCCCCCTTAACCTCCATTCCCACTTCGTGTTTTTCAAAAAGATATATATCCATCAGGACTGATTTATGCTATTCCAGACTCCAAAGTAGAAAAGGCTGTTATCCCTGGGAATCTAGTGCCTTGGCTTATTTCTTTGATATGATAAGAAAGAGTCAGATGTAATAACTAGAGGTTTCCTTCCCCGTGGTCAAGAATGGATTACAGTTTGAAACTTCTCCTCCAGGACTAGAAACTTGTACTGTAAGCCAAACCAAAGCTGCTAGGTTGGTTTCCCCAGTCTTCAGGGCTTCAAAATAATTTTAAAAGGCCAGCCAGGTTCTTGTTGCTTTTGCTCAAACAAAAATTATGTGACTCATAAAATAAAAAGAGCTGGAAGGGACTTTGGAGATCTTCTAGTCCAGTGGTTCCCAACCTTTTTTTCGCCCCACACCCCTAAAGAAATTTCACTCGAACCTCGCACCCCCTGAAATTTAGACTTTAGGAACTACTGAACGCGTTAAATATATGATAGGATTGAATCTTTTCAGCTATGTATGTGACGGCCACTAAATAACGATACTTAACTCTAAAATGAAAACAAAGTCAATCCATTGCATAATAAATAAAAATAGCCAATATCCTATTATTTACCTGGACTTTTCTCGCACCCCCTGGAATATCGTCTCGCACCCCCAGGGGGTGTGAGCACCCCAGGTTGGGAACCCCTGTTCTAGTCTATCCCCTGCTAAAGGGAAGAGTCTTTATACCATTCTAGACAAACGGTTGCTCAATCTTTTCTTAGAAAATCTCCGCAACTCCAGGAGGCAACCTGTTCTCACTGTCAGGAAACTCCTCCTTATTTCCAGGTTGAATCTTCCTCCAATGAGCTTCCAACCATTGCTTCTTGTCCTGCCCTTTATGGTATATGTATCTCATAGTGGATGGATACTACTATGCAGAATATTCACCTTCTTCCCTGTGACAGCCCTTAGAGAGTTGGAAGGCAGCTATCATGTCTCTCCTAAGTCTTTGCTTATAGTTAGGCTAAGTGTAGTGGTATTCAAAATATTTTTACTACCAGTTCTTTGGGCGTGGCTTGGTGGGCGTGGCAGGGGAAGGATACTGTAAAATCCCATTCCCACTAACCTGCTTTCCAGCTCCGTTCTCTTGTGCAGGGCAACAAAAGAAGACCCAGCCAATCAGCTAGGACACGGGAGGCAGAGAATAGATGGAGGCGGGGCCAGTCAGAGGTGGTATTTGCCGGTTCTCTGAACTACTCAAAATTTCTGCTACCGGTTCTCCAGAACTGGTCAGAATCTGCTGAATACCACCTCTGAAGCGTACCTACTATAGTTTCCCTTGACTGTTCGTCATATGATTTAGCCTACAGATCCTTGATCGTCTTTGATGCTCTTCCCTGCTGTCTTGCTAGGGTCTCAGCATCTTTTTTGTATTGTGGTGACCAGAACTGACTGAAGTATTCCAAATGATTGCATCTGAACTTAAGAAAGAATGGCTGGAGAATAGCAATAGCACTTAGACTTATATACTGCTTTACAGTGCTTTACAGCCCTCTCTAAGCGGTTTATAGAGTAAGCATATTACCTCCACCAATCTGGGTCTTAATTTTTCCCACCTTGGAAGGATGGAAGGCGGAGTCAATCTTGAGCTGGTGAGACTCGAACTGCTGGCAGCCAGCAGTCAGCAGAAGTAGCTTGCAGTATTCCATTCTAACCACTAGGCCGCAATAGGTCATCACATAGAAGCAGATTCTGTACCATGTAGCCTCTTAGAGTCAAATAACATCCCAGAATTATATCATGAAGGATGTTTTATCCCCTCTTTTAGTCCACCAATAGGAGGATCAAATTTTAAGATTAAGATTGAATTCTTAGTCCTGAACCACTCCGAAATGTAGCTTTATATTCACAAGACACAACCCGCAGGTAAACTAAATTTAGCTGAGTGATCCCATGAAAAGAACATTTAAAGAAAAGTTATCATCACTCCTCAAATCAGCTATGATATAGTAAGAGACACAATTACCTGCATATAAAACTTCCAAATGCATAATGGTCCCAGTAGCAGACAAGAAGCTAAAATTCTAATAATATCAGAGAGAGTTCTTGTTATATAATTCTAGGAGAAACATGGAAATTAGATAATAGGTTGGGGAGAAATATGTTCTAAAGAGCATATCTCAGAAGTCAGAAGTTCAGTCATTCTTATCATCACAAAATAAATGGAATGTTCTATCAATCAACTCCTGATGCTCTAAATCAGGGGTGTCCAACCTTAGCAACTTTAAGACTTGTGGACTTCAATTCCCAGAATTCCTCAGCCAGCTTTGCTGGCTGAGAATTCTGGGAGTTGAAGTCCACAAGTCTTAAAGTGCCAAGGTGGACACCTGCTCTAAATGCTTTAGGGAATAAAGAGGCCATAAGAACTTCCACTTCCTTTAGAATATTAGTCTGTAATCCATGAAATGCCAATAATAAATCCAACAATGCCACTAATTTCCTGAAACCTTCCATAGTTTTGCAGTAATAAGCAATAATCAACTCATTGGGACAAAGCCATTCAGAAGAAAAACCAAACCAAATGATTGTAGTCTAGCATTCTGTTCACCAGTAGCTAATCAAAATGTCTATGGGAAGCCCACAAAATGGATGTGAATATAATAACGCTATCCTACTCAACTGATATTTAGTGGCTGGCACAGTACCCCAGATGCTGGGGCCATTTCAATCTTAGTTCTCCAAATTATTACTTTCGTGAATTACCAGAGGTATTATTACAAGTTCTACTATTGCTATTGGCCTCCAATGCAACAAGAAATTGAAGTCAAATTTTGGACTCAAGTTCAAGGATCTTCAACTTAAATAGCTGGTGATGGGAATGACTTCTGTGTAAGGTTACAAAGAGTTGATGCTAAATTCTAGAGCAGTGGAACACAACCAGGGCCAAATGCTTTTCTCACACTTCAATTTGCTACTGAAGTATAACACCAGTATGACGAAACAGAACATTGTGAAATATAAGGAATTAATCATGTTCATTATAGTTAATGCTAATTTAATTGGATTTTAATTGAATAACTATAGCAGATAGAAACCTTTAGCCTCCTATATCTGACCTGGAAATACTAAGCAGTGTTGGCCTTAATTAGTTCTTGGATATCAGACCACAGGGAAAATCCAGAGCTATAAAAACATCCAAGGTGGCAAGCTTCCATATCTTTGCCAAGAAAACCAGATGTATAGTCACCCCAAGGATAAAACTTCCAACACAAACTGAGCAACGTGGTATATATGCAGTACAGTGCAGTGAGATATGCGCAGATCTATACATCGGGGAAAACAAAGCAACCACTTCATAAATGCATGGCACAACATAGGAGAACAAACCCATCAGAACTAGATTCTGCAGGGCATCTGCATTTCAAAGAGAAAGGCCACTCTTTTGAAGACAGTAAAGTCCACATTTTCAACAGAGAAGACTGCTGGTTTGAAAGAGGGGTCAAAGAGGCCATCTATGTCAAAATTGAACAGCACTCTATCAACAGAGGGCGAGGGATACAACACCGTCTATCTCCAGTTTACAACACAGTCCTTTCAACAGTTCCAAGAAGGCTCTACACCCATTTGCATTATTCAGGAGACTCTGATGACACAGATAAACCTTCAGGTAGTCTCCACAACTCTCTGAAACAGGGGTGTCAAACTAGCCTGTGGGCAGATGTGCCACATGCAGGCCACGTCCACTCCAGCTCTGCGAACAGGAAAAACACCATGAAACATCACGGGATGGCAACATGACATGGCGAGTTTGACACCCACGGTCTAAAAGAATGCAAATAACCAGTTGCCTGAAGGAGTATAAATCCTTCCATTCCCCACCTGATTTTCAGTCAGCGCTGAAGAAGCTTCTTGGATGAGAAGCAAAACGTCTTCAAAGAAAAACCAGAAAGTCCAGTTGCCTCTTAAAAGCACCTATAGGATAGTTAACCCATCATAAAGCTCAATTCAAGGAAGTTTTACCTCACCCAATCACATCAAGTTTGGCTGTTGTTCAGCTTTCACTCCTTTCTTTTCCTTAGGCCTTTATTCCTGTTGGATATTCTTCCCAACTTGTCACTTCATGATTAAGTACAAGCTTCCTTCCTCCAAATATTGTTCACCCAAAATTGGACCAATCTTTGTCAATTTTCTCCCTTCAGCATGTTTTTAATTACCAATTCCTCAAAGTAAGAACAATGCGGGTTGTAGTTGGAATACTGTGCAAGTTCTGGTCACCAGGATACAAAAAAAAAAAGACATTGAGACTCTAGAAAGACTGCAGAGAAGAGCAACGATGATTGGGGACTTGGAGGCTGAAAGATATGATGAACGGTTGCAGGAACTGGGTATGTCTAGCCCAGGGGTGGGCAAACTACGGCCCGCGGCCACATCTGGCCCGTTGGTCTTTTTATGTGGCCCGCCGAAGATTGGTCCGTATGTAACCGCGGCCACTTTTTGGCTGCTTTCAGACGCGTTGAGAGGAGGTGGTTGAGGCGGAGGGCGGGTGGTGGAGAGCAAGTAGGGCGCCTGGCGGGCTTGTCAGGCAGAGCAGGAAACGGGGGCAGGAGCCCGGTGGAGCGAAGAGAGCTGAAACCTGTTGAGGTCTCGTCGCAGTCCCTTCGCGGGGAGAGAAGCTGCCGAGCCGAGAGGGAGCGGGATGCTGCCGGCTCGCCTCCCTGCCCCTCCATCGTGACTGCGGGAGAAGGAGCCCTGAGCGCTGCTCTCGCGGCCACCACCGACAGAGCCCAGCTTCATTTCGCCTGAGCCACGTTTGATTTGAAAGGGGCGTGGGAGGCAGCACCAAAGGAGCACTCTGGGGTTCGGCCAACCACCCGCTGAGCACCTCCGGGCTCCCCACCGTGGCGGGCAGACTTTGGGGCTGCACTCTGGAACCCAGAGCCACGGGACGGCGAAGCCGAGAGGCAGGAGGAGGCGCGTTGGGGCTGCAGCAGCCGGTTCAGATCTCTCGGTCCCAGGAATCCCCCTCCGCCGAGGCGCCTGAGCCCCGAGCACCGCCGGCATCGAGGAGCACGAGAAGCACAACGGGGCCATGGGAAAAGCTGCGCCCAAGGAGCAACTGGTGGCCGGAGCGGCCGGGACTGGCAGTGGCGGCGAGGGCCCGACCTGCACAGGGGGCTGGGGCGGTTTTCTCCTGCGCCCGGCTTCGGAGCGCCCACCGTGTGATCTTGGGCATCTGGCTCGCTGCGCCCTAGGCGCGCTTTCCTCGCCTCTCGGCCAGCAGCAGCAGCTCTGCCGCCGCCTCCTTCCTCCCCTAACGCCCGCTGTTGTGATGCGTATTCCCGTAGACCCGAGCACCAGCAGGCGCTCACACCTCCTCCATGGCCTTCCCCTGCGGTAAGATGGGAGAGAACAGCGGCGCCCTCAGCGCGCCGGTCCCGGGACCTCGCAGCCAGACCGAGGTGTGTTCGGTGGTGGACGTCCTGGCCGATCATCCGGGAGAACTGGTGAGGCCTGACAGCCCCAACTTCTTGTGCTTGGTGCTGCTTTCCCACTGGAGATGCAACAAGACCCTCCCGTGGCCTTCAAGGTAAGCCGGGAGGGGAGGCTGGGCGGAGCGGGCAGGTCCTGGGAGAGCGCGTAGATGTTTCCTGCCGAGCGGGCTTCCCAAGCGCCCGGGAGGACTCGTGGTTTAATGGCAAAAGCGGCGGCGGAATGGGCGCCGGTGGGTGGGGGGAAAGGCAAGCGAAAGCCTCCCCACACACACACCTCGGCAAGCGGTTTGCAGGGTTAGCCAGCAGTTTCTCGCAAGAGACTGAAGGCAGGTCTGCTCCCCCAATTAGAGCGTTGGTTCAAGAGGAAGGGTCAGCCCTGCTACTAATTGGTGGTTCACAGTTTATCCGTGGGCACCGGAGGAGTTATGTTTTGGGGGTGGGCATTTATTTATTTTTTATCTTATAAGTGGCCAACTTTTGTAAGCTGAGGGGGTACATTCATACACACATACACACACACAGTCGTTTATTCGTAGGGGAAGAATCTGTCTGTCTATCTATCTATCTATCTATCTATCTATCTATCTATCTATCTATCTATCTATGTTGTGCAAATTTAACTATGACGCCAAACTTGAGTTTTGGAGGATGTCTCGGAGAAAAAAATAGTTATTTTTCCCTACCCCGAGTACGGCAGGCGTCTCTCCCGCTAAAAAACAAAACTCTTTCCTCCTCGCTTTGAAAAGGGGAACTGTTAACAAATGCAAGTTTTTATATGTATCGTATCTTGTGCTGACCCGGCCCGTCCGTCAAATTTTAAAAGTCAATGCGGCCCCGAGCCAAAAAGTTTGCCCACCCCTGGTCTAGCCTAACAAAGATAAGGCCTGGGGTGATATGATAGTCGTCTTACAGTATTTGAGAGGCTGTCACAAAGAAGATGAGGACCAGTGGTGGTATTCAACTAAAGTTGCCATCAGTTCGGTGGGCATGGCTTGGTGGCCGCGCTTTGCGTGCGTGCACACTTTGCGTGCACGCGCGCCCCAAACATGCATTTTGCGCAGGCATAGAGGCATTCTAACTTGTCTCCTGCAAGCCTGCATGATGCTGGTCGCTGCAGCAGCTGCCGCATGGCGCTATTCTGTGCTGTGCAAAGCAGCTGAGCTTTGAATTCTGGCCATAAAAGTGAGTATGGGAGCCCAGGTGGGTGGGTGGGCCAACCACAGAGCAGCAAAGAGAACCGGTTCGGTCTCCACTGCTCATCGCTGCTACCGGCTCTCCAGAACCGGGCAGAACCAGTCGAATACCACCACTGATGAGGACAATCTAATCTGCAAAGCACCTGAGGGCAGGACAAGAAGCAATGGATGGAAACTTATCAGAAAGAGATCCAAACTAGAACTAAGCAGAGCTTTCCTGAAAGTGAGAACAATTAATCAGTGGAATGGCGTGCCTCCAGAAGTTGTGGTGCTCCATCACTGGAGGTTTGTAAGAAGACACCAGACAGCCATTTGTCCAGCATGGTATAGGATCTCCTGTTTGGTAGAGGATGGACCAGAAGACTTCCAAGATCCCTTCCAACTCTGTTACTCTGTATTTCCAGAACATCTTAGAAGACACCAAAACAAGGAGAACTGAATAAGGCCACAGTGGTCTAAATGAAGAGATTATCTAAAGTGATATAAAGCAGCTTCCTAAGTAGACATTGCAGTTCTCCCAAAGAAACCTGTGAGGTTCAAGAATGCTTCTACTTTAGCATCAGGCTTGGAGCCCTTTTTGCACTAGACAACACAATTGCGTTGTTTTTTAAAAAATCCAAGCACTGTGCAAACCTCCATTGGCGCTAATGTGATGCATAATAAAGCAATTCCATATCAGGGTGGTACATATGCCTGTCATTTAACATTACAATGCTCAATGTCAGTGCTTGATTCAAATGACAAGACTAGCCGTCTGGCTTGTTACATTTAGATGAGATCTTGTGTGCACAGCAGGAAATCTCCCTTGCCCCCACTCTTTTCAGGGGCTTTTGATTGAAATCAAGTGCTCTGATTTGAAAAGACTTAGATTTTACAATGCTGGGTTTCTGGATAGTTGCAGAGATGATCTGTAATTAAAGTGCAGATGGATTTTAGTCAAATAATACCAGATGTTATACTTACAACTTCTCAAACCCTCTCCATTTATTAGTCCAACTCCACCCCCTACTGCGAGGAAATTTCACATTGCACAACCGATTGACTGGGGTTTTTTGGACAGCGATAGAATTGGACACAGTTTAAATCAGAGTCAGAAGACTGCAAAGGAGAAAACAGACAAGCTTTTGAGCCAGGTTGTCTATAAATTAAAGCTCTGCCCTACATCTCTGCAGTATGAAAGGCTGGGGATCCACTCTAGCAAATAACTACTAGAGCTAAGGGGGAGTCGTTCATATCTATTCTCTATTCACTACCCTACTACCTGAAAAAAAAACACCTCTATACACGATAATGGTGAAGGAACATTGTAGACTTCATAAATACTGTACATTGGTCCTTTCCTCTTTCCAATTAACACAAGATCTAGAAGAGTTCATATCAAAACTTTCATTGCATTGCTTGTTCTTGAAGGATGCTCAAATTAATTTAATCCTGGTTAAGCAAGAAACCCAAAGGAAAAGGCCACCTTAAGAAATATTTTACTGGGAGAAAAGTAAAGTTAGCATAGGTACCATTGTTACAGACAACTGGACATGTCAATAAGGTTCAGATACTTTGTTCAGGAACAAACCTATACTGTCCCAGGTGAGGAACAAGTCATATATCATATACCAGACTGATTAACAAAATGGGTGGCTCATAAATCTTCAATTCTATTCAATAGTATTATCCCAGGTCTGATCGTGACATATATTCTTCAAGCTCTTTAGCAACACATTCCATAAATCTGATTCAGTGTATTGTGAAATCAATCATTTTGATTGTAATCCAGTGAGGCTGTTCTTGCTGAGACCTTATTAAATGGAAATAGATTTTGGGCCCTCTGGATCACCAAATAAAAATAAATGTAGCACCACAGAACAATTGATTAAAGCTTCTTCCTGCTCCCACATGTGGCCCTCCTGATTTTATCACGTATACTTACGGATAAACCCATCCACAAATGATCCTTATATTTTAACTCCAATATCATGAAAAAACATGCCATCCTCAAATTTTTCATATATTTTAATTTTCACAATTGGTTTATCTGTGGGTAATCCATGGATTACCCATTTTTCATGTTTGGGTTAAAAATTAGAGTCAGCTTCTGGATGGGCTTGACAACAGGGCTTGGGATGGACAACAGCAGCCATTAAACAATGTGCCATAGATCCAATTAAATGGGAGTACTTTACTTAAAAAGGTGTTCCTTCCCATTTTTCAAAACATCAAGAGTTGGCTTAGATAAGAGTTGCCAAATTCAGAAAGGTTTTAACACAAGCAAGATTTAATGCCCTTCTCTCAATTGTTCTTGAGGGGAAATTTCAGAATATTCGGTTCAAACAAAGACTTGGTCTCTAAGGTGAGTTATGGAAACATTAAACCATGTTTTGTTACATTGCCCTGAAACCTGGATGTCCAGTTAAGCAATAAATGGAAACATACAAAGGAGAGATCCAAGCTAGAAATAAGGAGAAATTTCCTGACAGTGAGAATAATTAATCAGTGGAATAGCTTGCTTCCTGAAGTTGTGGGTGCTCTATCACTGGAGGTTTTCAAGAATAGACTGGGCAGCCATTTGTCCGGAATGGCAAAGGGTTGGACTACAAGACCTCCAAAGTACCTTTCAACTCTATGATTCTACTCTACTCTACTCTACTCTACTCTACTCTACTCTACTCTACTCTACTCTATTCTATTCTACCCTGCTTTACACACTACCTGGATTTATTTTGTTAAGAGTTATTATTATACAGCCACTGTGTGATTTTTTTTTCTTTGAATCTGGCTATGATCTTACTCTTTATAAAATTTACAGTACTTTGACTACAACAATTTTATAACCATTTAGCTTTTTACAGTGTTTATTTACTCTCTCCCAATGTGTCATCTTTTTTGAACTTTAAAAAAACTAATAACTGTAATAACGTTATTGATTGGTAGCACCATAGTCTACCAGCATTTGTCATTCAATAATCACATATCCATCACCCGAGTCTGACATAATATGTCTGCTATTGAATTTTTTTGTACAGACACATACTTAGGTTGAAAAAGAAAGCTTACAGTGGGGAAATTTACAGTTTTAAAACTCATATTATGGAGCTCTGTTCCAAGAATGAAATGAAAGTGGCTTGTGTTTTATTCTTTTACTTATTGACCAATTTGCTGTAATAAACTAGGGAAAAACATAGATTATTTCTAATTAGTTTTTAATCCATATTTAAAAAGCATGTGAAATATAATTACAGAGTATCAATACAGGTTTTTTTTCATAGAGATTTGTCGATAAGCAGTTGATAAGTTAAGAGGACCCAAAGTTACTATAGTATCTCCATTAAAAAGGTAATGGTAAAGGTTCCCCTCGCATATACTTGCTAGTTGTTCCTGACTCTAGGGGAAGATGCTCATCTCCATTACAAAGCCGAAGAGCCAGCGCTGTCCGAAGACGTCTCTGTGGTCATGTGGCCGGCATGACTAAATGCCGAAGGTGCACGGAATGCTGTTAGTTTCCCAACCAAAGTGGTCCCTATTTTTCTACTTGCATTTTTGCATGCTTTCGAACTGCTAGGTCGGCAGAAGCTGGGACAAGTAATGGGAGCTCACTCCGGACACGGTGCTAGAGATTTGAACCGCCGAACTGCCGACTTTTCTGATGGACAAGCTCAGCGTCTTATCCACTTAGCCACCGCTTCCCTTGATCTCCACAATATCTCAATAGAAATATCCATTTCAGGTCTTCCTACCTGCAGGAACTCGGCTGAGGGACTTGTTTACCTAGGGAAACTTCAGCCACTGAAACAATGGACTTTTGAAGATACAGAATTTTCCCACCAGCAAACCAGCACTTCTGTTTTAATCAATCTCTGGCTAGTCTATGACTGAGTAAGTTAGCTGTTGGTAACACTCACTAGAACCAGAAGGACTTAAGTCAGAGTTCCACAACCATTCTGGGTTGGTGGCCCAGACCGGGGGGGAGGGGTGAAGAGGGGGTGATTTTGTGGGAGGGGCAGATGTATGTGCGCATGTGTGCCTACACCCATGACATTGATGGTGATGCTTGCATGAGAGAGGCCACGAGTATGCACAATGAGTTTTGGCAAATGGGGCTGTGAGTACCTGTGGCGATGCTCACGTGAAGGGGGGCGCGTGCATGCATGCAGATGCATGCGCACCAGCCAGCCACTCATATGGCCTGGTGGCAATTATGCCAGGCCCGGTAATGGACCCCTGACTTAAGTTATTACTACAAGTTGTCTTTGACTTACAACCTTTTGTTTAGTAATCATTGAAAGTTACAACGGCACTGAGAAAAGTGATTTGTGACCATTTTTTCACACTTCATTGCAGCATCCCCATAGTCAAGTGATCAAACTTAAGATTCTAGACAATTGGTTCATATTTATGATGGTTGCAGTGTCTTGAATCGTGTGATCCCCTTTTGCGACCTTCTGACAAGACAAGTCAATGGGGATGCCAGGTTCACTTAACAACGGTGTCACTAACTTAACCACTGCAGTGATTCACTTAACAATGGTGGCAAGCAACATCGTAAAATGGGGCAAAACTCACTTAATAACTTCCTCATTTCGCCACAGAAATTTTGGACTCAATTGTGGTCACAAGTCAAGGACTACCTGTACATATCACCTATTGGGACCTTCCTGCAATTAATTTAATTTAATGCAACTTTGTTTCTCCAAATTTAAATGAAAAGATGTTGGCTTTTGTAGGGTTAGCATAGTTGCTATTGGGTAAGGGTGAATCATGTCATGAAGTCCTCTTCTTTAAAAAACGGGGCCTGGAAAGCTCTTCCTTTTTTTTAATATTTAAAAAAACTCCAAACCAACGTTTAATTAACATTAAGCACATTCATTTTACAAGAATTGAGATTCATATTACAGAATGCAGTATTTAAAGTATACCAAATAAAATTTGTTCTGTGTAATCAAAAATTTACAGGTAAAGAATTGTATTTGAACACAATATTTTACACAATATAGAATTCTGTATAGCACATTATTTACAGGAAAGTAACCTATAAAACTTACAATTTACAACACATGCACATCTTTACACTTCTCCTCTCTCCCTCTCCCTCTTTCAAGCCAGTATGGCATATAATCAGTTTTAATTGACGAATTTTAATATTGACAAATTTTTGAAAAAAATGAGGTATTATATGGGTGCTGCCTCTTATATATTTCCATGCTGGAAAGCTCTTCCACATGGCGATATTGGTAAGAACATCTTGTGATGGTTTATATTAATACCCACACATTTGAATAACCCCTGGACCTAACTTACCTTTTGGCTTATTGGGAAAATGCTCGTGTTTTCCCCATTATATTTGTTCTTACAGGCACCGTTAACATAAACACCTGAACGTTTGCACTAAGCAACAAAAACCTTCTCCGACACGAGTTACAAGAGAAATGGGAAACAAGTAATTACAACAAAACTCCCATTTAATTTTATAACTCAAATCCATTTTCCCGTCCAGGTGCACCCTGTCTCCCCAATCCAGTTACAAGCCTTATCTTTTTTTGGGGGGGGGGGTGTGAGGGAGGAGGGAGGATGGGGTGCCTATGCCTTTCCTTTGTGCTCGCCTTGAAGTTTGGTCTGTTAAATATTAGCCCGTGACCTTTTGCTGATTGGCTTCAATTAAGCCTCTGGATTTCCTCTTCCTGAGCCTAAGTCAAGTTACAGTGGAAGAATAATAAAGGCAAAAAAGGAACGTGTTGCAGCCGTCCAAATAATGGCCCCTGATTGTCAGCAATGGAAAGTGAGCATGACTTGGAGATCCCACCCACTGGGAGCCTTGATGGCATAATTTATGGGCAGCCTTTTGAAACCACCAGTAGCTGAGGCAGCCTGTTTCTTCTCACGCTTGGGGGGAAAAAATAGCCCCCTCCCCACTGGGTCGCCCAGGATAGGAAATGGAGTGGAGGGGGTTTAAAATATAATAATTGGAGGAAACCTAAGTATCTGGGCCAAAGGAGAAAAAGCAGGCTGGTGCAGCAGTCAGGGAGGGGAGAACGGGTAGTTCTCGCTGTAAAACAAAGCAGCAATGTTTCAGGGGGACACATCTGACATAAGATCCTAATCATAATTTCCCTGGATCCAGTTATCCAAACAGAATATGCAAAGCCATGTGCTCTCGAACAGAACTGTAAGTCTATTCATTCCAAGGAGGGAGAAGAAGACTTCCAGTCTCTAAGTATTCGGCACCTGTAGGCTGTTTCTTCCTATCCCTATTCTGATAGGACTCCTAATTTTGTTTTCTCACATTCTGGTATTAAGATAAAGGTAAAGGTTCCCCTCGCACACACGTGCTAGTCGTTTCCAGCTCTAGGGGGCGGTGCTCATCTCCGTTACAAAGCCAAAGAGCCAGCACTGTCCGAAGACGTCTCAGTGGTCATGTGGCAGGCATGACTAAACTCCAAAGGTGCACGGAACGCTGTTACCTTCCCACCAAAGCGGTCCCTATTTTTCTACTTGCATTTTTTACATGCTTTCAAAGTGCTAGGTTGGCAGAAGCTGGGACAAGTAACGGGAACTCACTCCATTATGCGGTGCTAGGGATTCTAACCGCCAAACTGCCGACCTTTCTGATCGACAAGCTCAACATCTTCGCCACTGAGCCACCGCATCCCTTATTCAGGTATTAAAAACAACATAAAGATGGGCAAGCTTACACAGATTAGTCATGGCATATTCTGGAAGGAAGCACAAACCCTAATGGTTTTTGCCAGTGTTTGAATTCATCAATAACAAGCAGCCACTTGAACTGTGACGGGTTAAAAAAAACAAAAAAACATCCACATTAAGGAAAATAAGGAGAAATGAAGATTTGCAAAATAGTATGGGAAGACACATCTATTTTGCTGTGTACACTTACCTTTAGGTCAGGGATATCAAATTGGATTTCTTTGAGGGCCAGATCCAGAGGTGTCATTTAGCAGGTTCTGACCAGTTCTGGAGAACCGGTAGCGGAAATTTTGAGTAGTTCGAAAAACCAGCAAATGCCACCTCTGACTGGAGATTTTACAGTATCCTTCCCCTGCCACGCCCACCAAGCCACGCCCACAGAACTGGTAGTAAAAAATTTTTGAATCCCACCACTGGTCGGATCAGCATTGTAGTTCTCCTCCGCAGGCTGGCCGGGGGGGGGAGGGAGGGAGATGGACAGAGGGCTTCCTGCACCACTTTGCCAGCTAAACTGGGGTGTGTGTGGGGGGGCTGCATGCAACCCCCATGCCCCGTTTTGGCCATTTTGGTCATCCAGGCCAAAAACAGGGTGCAGGGAACCACACATGGCTCCTTGCGCACACCCTACTTTGACTGTCAGAGGCACCACAGGCTGGTCCCTTGCTATTTCCAGACTGTACCGTGCAGGCCAGATTTAAGCACCCTGTGGGCCAGATCTGGCCCACGGACCTTGAGTTTGACACCCCTGCTTTAGGTGGTCTCTAGTAGTGGTAGTATCTGTCAAGCACAGGGAAAATCAAGAGATCCCAGCAATTCAAATGAATGTAAAGATTTATTGTAAGCTTGAGCTCTCTACAAGAACCTGAGCTACTAATCATCAAAGGATATAAGCAGGACTTTTTTTTTTTTTACCTTAGTTGGTCCAATAAAGATACCTTCATATTACATGTATCAGTTTGAACTTTTAGTGTCACACAACCAGGCCATATGAGGAAAGCAATGAATAGCGATGGAAAACCTAGCCAGATTTTCAGACCAGCTGCAGATATAAAATTCTTTGGGAGTTCTAGCTGTATTAGCATAGAGCTACAACCACGATGCTATTGGTGACGGTGGTTCACATGGTTAGAGTACTGGAATGACAATCTGCAAGCCTGAGTTTGAGACCCAAATACTGCTATGTGTCAGGATGAGTTCCCATCATTCACTCCAGCTCTTGCTGACCTAGCAGTTTGAAAGCATGCAACTGTGAGTAGATAAATAAGTACCAGTTCGGTAGACTCATTAATGGGGACATGAAAGGAACTCCTAACTGGGAATCCTTCTGGACAATGGCAATGTCACTAGTTAATTCTTTCAACCCAGAAGGGGTTCAGTGCTTCCAACAGGAATACAATACGAATGCTGTCCTTGAATTAAATGTTCACAGCTTACTACTGACCATTAAAACAGCATTTTCTGCATAATTTCTTTGCAAAACAGCAAGATTTTCCAAAAACCCCTTTTTGGGGGGGAAATGGAACAGATTGGAGTTGAAAGCACAGCCTTCACTCCTGGTGTTGGTTTATATTTTTTATTCTCATCAACTACCCACTAAACCTGGTGTAGAAAAGACAGAGTATCTCTTTCAACCACAACTAGACAAAAGGGAAATCAATAGGGAGCCATCTGAGAATATTCCACTCATCAGCCATCTCTCCATGGTTGAGGGCCCTCACTGTAGAACTCAATTTATGACATGTTCTATACAATTTAATATCATGACAGCACTGCTATAATTCATTTTAGTGCTTTTCCATGAAATACGTTTTTCCATTGCCCCTTCATAAGTTGCACATGGAGAAAATGAAATAAGCTTCTGATGACATCTCCAGAATTTCTTGGAAGAGAAAACTATATTATTATTATTATTATTATTATTATTAGTAGTAGTAGTAGTAGTAGTAGTAGTAGTAGTAGTAGTAGTAATAATAGTAGTAGTTAATCTTTAGTGAGATTCACAGAGTTTGGGGCTGGTTGATAGCTCAACAGCTCAAGTCCTAACCAAGGATCTAGGAACTCTTCAGGTAGCATTGGAGGATATAAGCTACAAGTAGGGTGGTTCTTTTGGAGAATCAGGGTATTCAAGTGTGATAAATTCAGAATTTCCAAATAGCAAGGTAGCCCTTTAGGTATTGCTCCAAGGGCTCCAATTACAATTGGGATAACACACAATTTCTTTTTCCAAAGTCGCTCAACTTCAATATGTAAGTCCCGATACTTTGTGATTTTTTTCTTGCTGTGTGTCTACAATTCATGCATCACCATTAGCATCATCATCATCATTATTATTTACTCTAATAAGACTATTCAGGGGACTTTCATAGATGCTACTCTCTAGAGGTCATATTTGCTATAATCCAGATATCATCATCATCATCCTCAATTATAATAATGCAAGTTGACAACATCTATGAAATTAATCCTGGGAGATTAATCATCCTGTTGACTGATAGTCCTGTCAGAGAATTAGATCTATACACCTGTGTCAAACAACAGCCTGAGTGATTAGAAGAGATTACATTTGAAATATGAAGCAGAGGCACCCCAAACAATGCTATGTTGCATTCTAAATCTCTTCCCTTTATCTCTACCGAGGACAAAATCAACTGCAGTTAGTCAGGCAAGGGGCTTCTTTTCTTCCACCAGCATTGCCACTCCACATTTGGGTTTGTATGTTACACACTTTTCCTATAGTTTTGTCAGGGGCAAACCATCAGATTGAACATGTGAAGAGTTCAATTAGCTATTTTATTTCTCAAGCCTATAACACAGGAATTTTCTCCGACTGGCGGTTTGCACCACATCTAGGCCACACTAGATAAAGTTCAACAGCATTCAAAGGGAGGTCAGACTTTGCCCTCTTGTGCCCATGTAGGGATTCTAGATTAATTCCTTGTTTGACTCCTTCCCCTGGCTTGGCCAGTCTCTTGCCAACATTTTCCTTCTTTATATTCTCACGCAACTTCCTGAGAGCTTGATATTTCAGTGTGGACACAAAAAAACAAAAGGTCCAGAAAAATTACCATGAAAGCACAGTATCTAGTGACCAAATGGGAAAGAAAATGCTTCTGTGACTTGCCAGCCTAGCTGGAGGTAAGCAGATCACCATCCCTGCCTCCGATAGCTTTCTTTGATTAGCAGATCATTGTCCCCGTATTTTTGTCAGGCACAAGCAACCAGACCCATACATAAATAGCTAAATGTTATTGTTCTTCACCTAAGTTACAAGGCTCTCCCTAGAAAGCTTGCTTTCCCTTGGGAATGACCAGATAAGGCTTCGTGGATCTTGCGGGAAGTCAAGCTTATGCCTCTTAGGGCTGGAATGGGAAAAACTCACTGTGGCCAACTCACCATGGCCAATTCACCTTTGGCCAATTCACCAGAGGACAACTCATCATCATCAGACAATTCAACAATTCAATTTAATTACTTAAACTAATACGTTTAGGTAATTAAACTTATTTTAAATGAAATAATAATTTGTTTTAATTTTTCTCATTCACATTTCGTTTTGTCCCTTCTTTTGCATCCTTTCCTTAATGATTCTATTCCGTCATGTCTTCAATATTAGTGTAACTCTTGCCCCACAGAGTTGTCCTGCAGCAAAATGGCCATGGCGAGTTGGCCACAATAAGTTGGCCATGGTGAGTTGCCCTAGAACCCTTATGGCTAGGCAAGGACTCTAAGCTAAGCCCTTATTAATAGATAACAGATAATCAGAGTTGGAAGGGACCTTGTAGGTCATCTAATCCAACCCCCCGCCCAAGCAGGAGACCCTACACCATTGCTGACAGATGGCAGTCCAATCTCTTCTTGAAAGTCTCAACTGATGGCGCTCCCACAACTTCGAAGGCAACTTCTGTTCCATTGGTTGATTGTTCTCACTGTCAGAAAGTTTCTCCTTATTTCCAGGCTAAATCTCTCCTTGTTCAGTTTCCATCCATTATATTCCTTGTCTGGCCTTCAGATGCCTTGGAAAATAGCTTGATTTTTTCCTCTCTGTGGAGTCCCCTAATCATCCTGGTTGCTCTTCTCTGTACTTTTTCTAGAGTCTCAACATCTTTTTTATGGTGTGGTGACCAAAACTGGATGCAGTACTCTAGGTGTGGTCTTATTAGAGCATGATAGAGTGGTATTAGTACCTCACTTGATCTTGATTGTATCCCTCTGTTAATGCATCTTAGGATTGCATTGGCTTTTTTGGCTGCTGTTGGCTCATATTTATTTAGCTGGTTGTCCATTAAGACTCCAAGATCCCTCTCACAGTTACTGCTATTGAGCCTGGTTTCACCCCAGTCTATATGTGTCCTTTTGGTTTTTCTTGCCTAAGTGGAGGACTTTACTTTTCTCTACATTGAACTTGATTCCTCCCATACTTTCAGATCAGCTGGCAGTTTCCCAGCAGTCTTAAGCACATCTCCAAAGTACCCTAAATTGTCCACATTGGAAATTTTCTGTAGGAGATGTCCAGGCTGAACCCGATGGAGGAATCAAGCACGTCATCAGTTTGGAATCCCTTTATGTCCACAAGAGATCCTTGAATTCAGTTGCCTCTAAGTTGCCTTGACCATTAGTAGTTCAGATTCTTGTAGAGAGATAGCATGAAATAAACTTATTTGAACAACCCTGGTTCCTGATTTCTTGCATTTTGGGTCAGAAGAAGGAAAACCTCACTTCTATCATTTTTTTTTTCTTGTCTCTCTTGCTGAAAACTCTAATTCAAATGCTAATAAATAACACATATCAATAATACAGTATATTGGTACAACTCAGGTATTAATTTGTCCTTGCAGAAGTGTGTGCTCATGCTTTAGGCAGCATTGAACCTCCCAAGCCTCACAATTCTTGATGTAGATTCCAAGAACTGGAGATAGAAAAACATGTGCAAGTTGAACAGGCAGCAATCAACCCAGTGTTATTTTAAACACTCTTGTTGATTTCAGCCCCCCCCAGTGTGGCAGGAATAGGACAAATCATGAAACACACAATGCTATTTACAACATTTGCATTTGTATTTTGTTTAGCTCAGAAGGAGCAGGAGATGCTTGATCTGCCACTATTGTTAAGATAACTCATTGTTTAGATCCCCCTGTTCATCATCCAGCAAAGAGTTTTGTGGTTTGGCACTTTCTCAAAAGTATGGAAAGTATGACTCTCTGGGTGGAGTATGTGTCCATATTTTCTATGTGAGCAGCATGGGAACACTGCTCGGTTTTTGTGAAATTAATGTGCAAATGATCAGCAGCCTGTGTGCTATGATGCAAAAGAGGCATTTCTTCTGCCTAGCAGTTATAATTCCACCTCTCGAGAGATCAGCCACAGAAGACAAATGGGAAGCTAATCAGGACAATAAATTAAAACCTCTTGCACACAGTAGAAATATCTTTGGAAACATACAAGATCTGCAAGCCATTCTCTTCTTTTACTGACGTTGGGTGACTACTGTTGCTAATAATCGTTACAACATTTTTCACATGGGGAGTGTTAATGGGCTAAAGGACTGCTTATCCAAGGACATTTTTCTCCCTGATGTGGGGAAGGACAAGTGGTGGCCAAGTCCTCTCTGATCATGCCAATGAATCAGAATTTCCCTGATCTAGTTAGGAGGTGATCCCTCCGGAAATTAGACTGGACCCCCACTCTAACATTCTTTTGGAAGGTCCTGAAGATGTGGTTCTGTCAGCGGGCCTGGGGAACCCAGAGCGGGATCATCATCTTCTTCTTTTAACGACCCCATAATCCCTTGCAGGGTGGAGTCTGGAGAACTGGATGAAGCTAGCAGAATGTTTACTGGCCGGATGCCCTTCCCTGTTGCCAATGCGGAGTTTTGTTCAGCAGATATATTCTCATTGGGCCCAGAGAGAGAAATATCTGCCTCTACCTAGGATAGAACTCACAGCCTCCACCTCTAGGCCACCGTATCACTCCAACCCAGAGCAGGATGGCTGGTGTGAATGTGTGTTGTTGCCAGGGAGGGAGGGGGGGTGTTATTATTTTATTATTTTTATTTTTATTTATTTTATATTGTGCTTTGAAATCCTTGTAAGCCACCTTGAGTCGCCCTGTGAGAGTAGGTGGCAATATAAATTTTCTTAATAAAAAAATTCTTTCCACGACAGCAATCATTTCTCAATGGCCTAATGATCTATGCATCTTCGTCAACTGTAGTTAGCTATTATCCCTAGTTTGTATATTTTAGGAACAAGGGAGTCTATTCTTAATCAAAGCTCGTGATTCTACAGGACTTGTTTCTGAGCAAACATGTCTCTGATCTGTAGCAATTAACATGTTGGGTTAGGGTTCGGATGATCAGGGTCAAACCAACATGTTTAGCCATGGAAATTAATGGATGATTTGGAACAGGTCGTTCTCACTTTGCCCTGCCTATCTCCCGTAGCAGTTCTTGTAGGGAAAATTTAAAGAAAGGAGAACTACCTGAGACGTGGTGGCATAGTGGTTAGAATGCAGTACTGCAAGCTATTTCTGCGAACTGCTGGCTGCAGTTCGGCAGTTCAATTCTCACTGTCTCTAGGTTGACTCAGACTTCCATCCTTCCAAGGTGGGTAAAATGAGGACCCAGATTGATGCTGACTCTGTAAATAGCTTAGAGAGGGGTGTAAAACAGTGTGAAGCAGTATATAAGTCTAAGTGCTATATTGCTATCACCTTAAGTTTCTAAAATAGCAAGCAAAGGTAAGTTGTTGGGAAAACTTTGGGCAGACCACGCTACAGGTAAATCCTCTACTTATGACCACAATTGAGCTCAATATTTCTATTGCTAAGCAGGATAGATATTAAGTGAGTTTTCCCCATTTTACGACCTTTCTTGCTACAGTGCTGAAGCAAATCACTGCATGTGTTAAGTTAGTAACATGGTTGTTAAGTGAATATTTGTTTCCCGTTGACTTTGCTTGTCAGAAGCTCACAAAAGATTACCCTGAGACACTGCAACCGTCATAATTACAAGTCAGTTGCTAAGCCCCTGAATTTTGATCATATGAACATGGGGTTACTACAACAGTCGTAAGTGGGGGAAACGGTCATAAGTCAGTTTGAACTTCAAATGGTCTTGGTCACTAAACAAAAATTGAGGACTACCTCTATTTCAGTTGGCCAGTTACAATAAAGGACAACATACACACAGACCTACACATACATTCCTAAACAAGCTAACCACACTACTGTTCTGACCAAGGCTTCAGAAAATCACAAAGCACATTCCTTGTCCCAACAAAACCCCTTTTTATTAGGCTAATGTGAATTCCTATCATTCACATCCAGCAAATCCCAGAAAACAGTATTTCAAGGGTGAATTACAACTACAGACCTTATCAGGTTTGGAGAGTTGCCAGGCTGATAGCTTCCAAACGCAATGCTGTACCAGAAAATACTTGGCAAGGAGTCACAAACAAATCTTCACCCTAATTAAATGAACTAATTGTCTCCTGTAAACATCACTCCCCTTTCGCTCCTCTTTATTCCCTATAGAAGGGGCCATTCACCATCCATCTGTGCCTTTACTCCCGAGTTGACCCTTGTTCCCTAGCTGTTCCCTTCTCCTGGCAGCTCTGCGCATGCACACATTGGAAACAGGCTCCAACTGTTCTTCTGCCACACTGATCTCTGACTCCGAAGGCAGCTGAGAACTGTCAGATGGTTCTGGCCCCATCTCTGCCTCTGACACAAAGCACTCGTCAGAGTCTTCCCCAGACTCCAGGAGTGGCCCATGTTCCTTCCCAACCTCCTCACTGCCCGAGTCTGCTGCCAGCTCTGCTGGCCGCTGGTGGTCCACAACAATTACCAGTTGACCATTTCTTTGAAGCTGCAAAGATAGGAAAGTATACTACTGTATATTTTGATTTTGTTAGACATCAGCAAAACACACTTATTAATCTACATGTTCAACTTACATTCAGCACTCTTTAAAAATCTGATGTCTCAAAAATATATTTCATGTAACTCTCCGTAGCCCTTTGAAAATTTAATTGAATGTACTGGTTCATTTATTTACTTTTCATATCTCAGTCCTGCCATAATCAAAGACTCTCAGAGGCTTACCTAGAATATAAAAACCAAAAACATCACAAACTTTCCTAAAAACAGCCCTAGCCTAATGTAGAACTGTGATTTTTAATAGGACAAAAGATAAAATTAAATTAAATGCATACAGGATGATTATATTGACGACGCTGAATTGGTTTAATTTTAGCTCCTACTGGGTCCCAGTAACTTTGGAAAAGGTGGGTTCTGGAATCCCACTCCAGGGCCCCTGTGACCCTCACCCTAGAGAAAAGGCATACACTCCCTTTTACCAGATGAAATTAAAAAAGGGACTGAAGGGTTGCTGAAATCTGTGAACATCTGGGAGCACAGGAACTAAATATGTATAGCCTGACACAAGAAAACAAACAGAAATTCAGATGGAGTAGAACTGTTGAAGTTCACTGCAAGGAGTTCAAATCTATGAGTACAATGTATGTTGATGCCAATGAAACCCACTGAACCACTATCTTAGGGCCAGATTGCATCTCTCAATGTGTCTTATTTGTTTTGTTTTGGAGGTGGGTTTTTTTTCCAGTATCCGTTACTGAGGGTGGCCTGAGCTGAGCTGAGGTCAAAGGGAAGGAGCTTAACCTTTTCTTTCCATGTCATGTTCCTCTATGATTAACCTGGGTGCAGTTGATCTCTGTGCAAGGCTGGAAAAGCAGAAGTGCTTGGAACTGGGAAGACAAGATTCATAACATCAGTTAAGGGTCTGCTTTGGGATTGAATAGAACAGAACAGAACAGAACAGAACAGAATTCTTTATTGGCCAAGTGTGATTGGACACACAAGGAATTTGTCTTGGTGTAAATGCTCTCAGTGTACATAAAGGAAAAGATACATTTGTTAAGAATCAAGAATCATAACGTACAACACTTAATGATAGTTGTAGGGTACAATCAACAAGCAAATCATACTAGGAAACAGTCAATATAAATCGTAAGGATACAAGCGACAAAGTTACAGTCATACAGTGATAAATGGGAGGGGATGGGTGGTAGGAGTGATGGGAGGATTAATAATAGTAGTAATAGTAATGTAGACTTAGTAAATAGTTTGACAGTGTTGAGGGAATTATTTGTTTAACAGAGTGATGGTGTTCCGGGGAAAACTGTCCTTGTGTCTAGTTGTTCTGGTGTGCAGTGTTCTATAACATCGTTTTGAGGGTAGGAGTTGAAACAGTTTATGTCCTGGATGTGATGGGTCTGTAAATATTTTCACAGCCCTCTTTCTGACTCGTGCAGTATGCAGGTCCTCGATGGAAGGGAGGTTGGTAGTAATTGTTTTTTTCTGCAGTCCTAATTATCCTCTGAAGTCTGTGTCTGTCTTGTTGGGTTGTAGAACCAAACCAGACAGTTATAGAGATGCAGATGACAGACTCAATAATTCCTCTGTAGAACTGTATCAGCAGCTCCTTGGACAGTTTGAGCTTTTTCGTATAAGTTCAATGTAATGCATTGCATTACACTGCAAAAAAGAAAGCATGGTAGTCAAGAACTTTTATTGTGGTTTCTTTGTAGATGTCATAATACCCAGAGAGATAGGAATTCAGGAGAAATAATCACATGTGGTCTGAGACATGAAGAGAAGGAATGCCCTCCCTCCATCCTCTGAAGAAGCATCCCTGATTCATGGGCAAGTCATAGACCCAATCTGAAGGATCAGAGGAGGATCAAACAAAACATCTACAAAACCTCACCAGACTAGAAGGGTAGCCAATGAGTCAGTAATATGGGAAGTTGATGGGAAGCAGTTCATAAGTTGCAATGTTTCCTCACTCGCCATACCGATAGCTTAGTTGCAACCCAGAGAACACAGAAAAAGAATTTCATATATTTTTTAATGAAAAGTCCTCCCATCTAACTGCCAAGAAGTTATCTCTGTGGGACATTACAGTTGGAAATATCTGGGCATGCCAGGAAGAAACTGAGGAAGCTGCATATCTAAGAGGAATACCCCATGTAAGTATCTCTTACTGAGCCGGATGATTCAAGTCTCATTCCATCTGAAACAGAGCAACAAGCAGTGCACACCACATCAATGCCCATCATGCAAAAAAAATATATTAGTAGGTGCTAAAAGGCTACCCTGTAAAATTAGAACACTGGATATGGTAGTTTGGAGGAAAAATAGGAGTGGGGAATAATGATCTCCATGGTCCAGCATGAAAGATCACAGTTTTAAACTCTGGGTGGTCCACAGAAATGCAATGCAATGAAATTCAGGATCTATATGAAGAAGTATGTCATCTACAGTATTATAGTGTAAGGATTATAACAGCCACTGTATAAGACAGGCAGGCAGAAGACTACCACAGTGCATCCATGAATACCAATGAGCAATGACAAAAACTCCTTAATTGCAAACACATGGACAGACAACTATAGTTTCAACTGGGAAACAGATAACAGATAATCAGAGTGGGAAGGGACTTATCTAGTCCAACCCCCTGCCCAAACGGGAGACCCTACACCATTTCTGACAAATGGCAGTCCAATCTCTTCTTGAAGATCTCAAGTGATGGTGCTCCCACAACTTCTGAGGGCAAGCTGTTCCATTGGTTGATTGTTCTCTGTCAGAAAGTTCCTCCTTATTTCCAGGTTGAATCTCTCCTTGTTCAGTTTCCATCTATTATTCCTTGTCTGGCCTTCGGGTGCTTTGGAAAATAGCTTGATCCCTTCCTCTCTGTGGCAGCCCCTCAAATATTGGAAGACTGCTATCATGTCTTCCCTGGTCCTTCTCTTCACTAGACTAGCCAAGCCCAATTCCTGTAACCATTCTTCTATAGTTTCAACTGAGAAACTATGAGCATTCTAGACCAAAGATGCTAGGGAATTCCTGGAAGTTTGGCATTCAGACAAATCAGCCATCAATAGACAGATAGAGATAAATCATATTTACACACTATTCAAAAGAGACAATAAAAAAGCTAAGAAGGAACAAAAAGATCAGAATGCATTATCTCTAATAGCCAACACACAGATAAGCAGGGACATAACACCAGGCAAACCATTAGACTTTAGAAAACAATACCTTTTATCAAAGAACTATCAAGGAGAAAACCACACTCCCACCAACACTGGTAGAGCAAACTACTGTACATAAATAGGAAATAAACCGTATAGTCAATCCCATTGATGTTGCTACATAGTTGGGTGATTAAATGCCTGCAAGCAAACAACCAAGCTCAGAAAGCACCAAGGACTCAACAGTTCAACCGTGAAGCTAAAAAATATTATCTCCTGTGAAATATGTCTTTTTCTACAGTGCTGAGTTAAATTGTGAAAATCATGTCAATTCTGACAGTTTTAAAAGAAGAACAGACCAATTCATGGAGGATGTGCTTAGCAATGTCAAATATGATACCTTCTGAATCACATATATCTGAAACTCTAGCTGTTAATGTAGAGAGCCAAAGAGATGATCTTGGAGAAACTATGCAGAGATAGTTATAAAAACATGCAATAAAATATGCCTTAAGCCTGGGAAACAAAGAAAATATTACAAGGAAACTTAGACCAGCGCTACCCTAACTCCCCAGGGTGTTAGGAGGGAAGGGAAAACCCAAGCTAGTTTTCAAGATTTTGTTGCTGTAGCTGATAAAACTGAGAGAGGGAAGGACCTTACTGATGCCTTAACCATAATTGTGGGCCACAAAAGAACAGACAGGACATCAATAAGCAGTTCAGCATGGAGCTGGCAGGGTTGGTGAGGTCAGAAGGTGCTGGAGAGGTTCAGCAGCATCTTTTTTTGTGGGGGGAGGTGGCTGTGAAAAACTAGGGATTAATGGCAGATCTATCCTGACAGTAGTGATTTTAGATTGGCTATTTTTCAAAACAAAATGCCAATGGGCTGCCCAAGCCCGCTTTGCAGGCCACATGTAGCTCATGAGCCATATGTTGTACAGTGGTGCCTTGGTACTGTTTGTTCATTGGTCCCAGGAAGAGTGATAAGTACTAAAAACAATGAGTACCAAAGAAACCACGTTACTTATCACATGACCCTTGGTTTCAGCCAGAAAGGATAATGAGTCACGAGGCAGCCAGCAGCAAGTTCTACTCTGCACATTAAGTACTAAACAAATGATGAGCACCAGGACAACCTTTTTATGTCAAAATACATTGAGTACCAAATTTGATGAGTTTTGAAGCACTCAAAAGTATTGAGGTATGACTACATAGATCTACCGCATCCTGTATCAATAAAATATAGTTGCAATTGAACTTGTAAATTTCCTGATCTGGTTTACCTTCTGGGGCTAACAACAAGAGACCAGCAATGGAGGAAAGCTGTCACTCTCCTGTTCCTAATATTTCTGAATATATTTGATTTATCATTTTTCCCACAACTGGGTGAATGGTCTCCACCTGTCCTTGAATCAACAGAAAATTATACAAGCATGAAATGTGGATTTCTATTATCACTCATTATTACCTCTATATTTCAAAACTACTATAGTCAACTGATTTTCCTCCACGGGAATAAGGTTTCAAAAACCTAATAGATTTTACACATCTACAGAGTATTCTTGGATGAGGTGAATGTTAGGGATAACACTGTTTACCTAACTTAGTTTGGGTAAAATAATATATAAACTATGTTAGTTAGTTTAAGTGTATGTATCACTTTAAACTGTAAACCAAGTTTTTGGGTGCGGTTGTAAAATCACCATAAGAGGGAGCAAGAGAGCTCACTGTTTGCTCGGCTTTTACTGGAATGCTGACAATTAAGGATTGATGGTGATAAACTGCGTGTTTGCTGAGAAGAAGAAAGGAGGTTTGATTTTTCTTCATATCTCTGACTGCAAAAGAGATATATCACTGGACTGTTTGATTGTAAGTTTACTGACCTCTTTTTCAACACTGGACTTTGCAAACTGATTAACCCCGGATGGACTGAACTTAGTGTATGATATATGGACTGTTTTTGACTATGCTATAACTCTTGCTGGAATAAAAACTATTTAACTTGCACAGTGTATCTGTCTTACTGAGTGTAAGCTACTACAACGTTTTGTCTCACACATATCTGCCTGCCTGCTAGACTGCCGTTGCACGTTCTGCTAGGGTGTATATCCCTAACAGTGAAAACAAAGGAGAAAATCTTATTTTAACATCCTTGTGGTTAAAAACAATTTAGCCTGTCTCACTGACAGGCTGGGATGAAGACAAAAGAAACGTAGTGGCCTTATTCATACAGTTGTGTCATATTTTAAGTATATGAAGGGAAGGTTCTTATGGCTTCATTATGGCTTTACTATGCACAGTTTGAGAGTTGCTAATCCAGCCTCTTCCTGATTTATGTTCTCCTCATTCTGGAGAAAAAAAGCATCTTTCATGGATTCTTGACCTAATCCTCTGAGAGTTAACCCAGAGACTTTCCATTGATTATAACTTCATTTTTTTTCCCCGCAGCAAGCAGGAAAAAGAAAACAGAATCTATTGCTTGACACTCCCTATCTGAAAAGATACAGATTTAAAAATCAATAGGAATAGATAAAATTAAGCATCAAACTGTGACACCTAAATGACATCTTACAGAGAGAACCTTTTGAACAGCATGGAGAGACTCACAACGTTTGGAGGTTATCACATGTGAAGTTTGAAGAAAAAGTTCTAGTTAGCAAAGAGGTCCTTGGTTGAAATGATTGCTATGACATTCAAAATAACTGGCCTAAGAGGAGGGAAAATGAAATCCTATGCCAGTTTTTAAATTCCAAGCTAGTTACAGTTTTCATAATTAATCACTTTTTTTAAAAAAAAGCCCATAGGCATTCAGTTGAAGAGTAGCAAACACTTATTATGACTGTGACCTCTAAGATCACAGTGGATTATAATATTTTCTGATTCTGAGAAAGATTGTTGAGTGGTAGAGACGGATGAATCTAAATATAATGTCTCCCTAAGAGACTTCTCTTCCCGGCTTTTGAAGAGAAAGAAAAAAATTCTGGAATTTTATGAACTAAACTTTTACCCACATTCATTTGTAATCTTGGAGAGATGGAAACAGTCACATTATCACATTATCTACAAGCACCATTGTCTTCACACTTTCAAAACTAAATTTAGATTTATTCCATGCATCAAACCACCCCATGATTTAAATAAATTATCTTTTCTAGAAAATAAGAGCTATTCCGAGCTGTTCAGTTGCATCTTTAATATATTACTGATTGGGGTACAGAAAAGATGTCTGGTATAAATGGCAAAGAAGTCTGGTATAATCGGACATGGTGGCTCAGTGGGTAAGATGCTGAACTTGTTGATTAGAAAGGTTCAAAGCATTAATGCGCATTTTAACCGAATCAGCCGATTCCTCACAAGTCCACCACATGTAATAGAGTGAGCTCCCAAATATACATTTGTCACCAGCTTTTTCTTGGGATTTACCTATACATACTAGCAGTTCAAATATTTGCATAAATGGAAGGTGGAAACTTAGCAAGTAGAAAATACGGGGTAGGTTGACCACTTTGGAATTGGAGAACAAGAAGGTAACAATTGCAGTTTCGTGCACCTTTAGCAATTTAGTTTTTTTTTGTTTCATGTTTTTTCTTTTAATACTAAATGATAGTTATCTCTCTAAGAGAATGAAATTAGTCAAAGATGTTTATAATGATATTAGGATATATAATTGTTGATGATAGTTGGCTAGTAAAATAATTATGAGACTAGAATGGATGCACAAAAAGGAGGAAACCAACAACACTGTCATGCTGTTGCCACATGACCACTTTGGAGCACCTTCAGCATTTAGTCGCCGCACATGACTTCAGAGACGTCTTGGACAGCGCTGGCTCTTTGGCTTTGATGAGCACCTGCCCCTAGAGCTGAAAACGACTATCGCGTACGTGCGAGGGGAACCTTTACCTTATAAATGGCAAAGACATGAAAATGACAAAACCTGTTATGACAATCACAACGCAAAGAATTTCCTACATGCATACACCTACTATAGAGCAGAGACATACTGCCTAATCTGTCAGTGGGATGTGAGATCAGGGATTGTCTTCCAGACAGCATAATTTATCAAATATAGTACATTCATTCTGTGAGTATGGTCCTCCTTTGTCTTCAGTCTCATTGGTCAAAATGCAAGAGAATTTTGAGGGGATTTACAAAAAGGCAACAAAATAATAAAAAGAATACTAAGGGGAGCAGTGGAACTTGAAGCATCCCTAAGAGAACTGATCATGTTCAGCTACGGTGGCACAGTAGAAAATTTGAGGATGGCACAGTTAGTCAAGATCAAGGGTAGCAGCCTGGAGCCTATTAATTATTAGCAAACATATGAAAACTTGTACAAATTCACATTTTATCTATATCATTACAACAATCATCAATAGTAGCTTAAGTCTAACACCTGTTCAATACACTGTGGCATCTCTTATGGAACCAGGAACTCTGTCCCTGAAGTTCTGAGTGTGCAAGTTTACACAGCATTCTGTTTATTTTTTTAATTATTTTTATAAATCTCAATGTGGCAAATGTACCTCCTTCCTCATCCTATTTTTCCCACAACAACAATCCTCTAAGGTGAGTTGGACTGAGAGAAAGTGATTGGACCAATCCAGATGGCTTCATGCATAAAGTGGGACTAGAATTCATATTCTCCTGGTGATTGGCCCAAAATCACCCAACTGGTTTTTATGCCTAAAGCAGGACTAGAACTCATAGTCTCTTGCTTTCCAACATGGTGCCTTAACCCTAGATATTTTTATGTTTTGTCAAAAGTGAAAGGAAAAAGAAACAGGAAGGAAGGACTACAATATCTTATCTTATCAATATCAATTGTGCAATCAATTGTTGTGGATTTTCATTTTCTTACTGGAGTTCAGTTTTCTGATGGTAGCTTTGTGAAAGGTTTAATGGTTGTGATCCAGCATCTAACATAAATGCTGGAGTAATATAGTGTGTGTCAAGATGGAAGTTGGAGAAGATTGTGGCACATTCTCAGTGAATTTCCCAATAGCACCTATCTAAACATATAAAATTGCATCATGCCCAATTCTTCTCCTTTCACATAAAAACTATTGCTCTCATCGGAATAATTATTTCCTTTTTTCTATGGCACAACTTAAGCTTTCTCCGTTGACTGAGCACTCGATAAGATAGATGGCAAAGGCTAACACATTTCAGTACACAACAGCACAATTACAAAACCATTCAGCCATCTGTTGATTGCAACAGAACTTGAACTTGAATTCATTTGCTATGAATCCGAAGTAGAGCCATGGTTCTACTACCTTGCTTTGAGTTGACATCTTATGGCCTCTCAATCTTTTTCTTCATGAATTCTTCATAATATAGTACTAATTCTTCATAATATAGTACTAATACATGAAGTTGATGGAGCAGACTGATGGTTGTGAACCTGTCATGAAAGAAAAATCAGAAAGTCCAGTTGCTTCTTGAAAAAGCACCTTTGGTACAACTGTGACCTGGATGACTGAGAATCTCCATGGATATAAACCTGTCATGATCCTCTTTTTTTTTTAAATTTGGTTTGTCAATCGCTTACAAGATAATAGGTATAAGTAAAAACATAGTTATGAATATATGGATACATATAAGAAAAATGAAAGAAACAATAGGACAGGGATAGTAGACACGTTGGGGTGCTTATGCACGCCCCCTACAGACCTCTTAGGAAAGGGGTGAGGTTTATGGTAGAAAGTCTAAGGTTAAAGTTTTGGGGGTTTGGGGAAGAAACCATAGAGTCAAGTAGAGTATTCCAGATATTGACCACTCTGTTGCTGAAGTCGTATTTCCTGCAATCAAGTTTGGTGCAGTTAACCTTGAGTTTGTATCTATTGTGTGCTCTTGTGTTGTTATGGTTGAAGCTGAAGTATTCATTGACAGGTAGGACATTGCAATGTATGATTTTATATACTATACATAGATCGGACCGAAGGCGGCGTAGTTCTAGGTTTTTTAGGTCTAGAATTTCGAGTCTGGTGGCATAAGGTATTCTGCAATGAGTAGAGGAGTGGAGAACTCTTCTTGTGAAATATTTCTGGACTTTTTCAACTGTGTTAATATCAGATAGTAATGTGGGTTCCAGATTGATGAGCTGTATTCAAGTATTGGTTTGGCAAATGTTTTGTATGCTCTACTTAGTAGTGTAATATTACCAGAGAAAAAGCTACGTAAGATTAGGTTAACAACTATTAATGCCTTTTTGGCTATGTAGTTACAGTGGACTCTAGCACTTCGATCATTAGAGATGAGTACTCCAAGATCCTTGACAGAGTTTGGATCATCAACAAGGTCTTGATTATTCAGCCTGTATTTTATTTTCTGATTTTTTTTGCCAATATGTAAGACAGAGCATTTATTTGTTGAGATTTGAAGTTGCCATTTGTTTGACCATTCTGATATATAGTCGAGGTCTTTTTGAAGGGTAGCAGTATTGTCTGTGGTGTTGAATAGCTTTATATCGTCAGCGAAGAGAACGCAGTTGCTCTTAATATGATCACAGAGATCATTTATGTAAATATAAAGAGAGTTGGTCCTAGAACACTGCCTTTGGGGACACCACTATTGACAGGTACAGAATTTGATAGGACGCTTCCAATTTTGACCATTTGTTTTCTGTTTGACAGGAATGCTTCTATCCTGTTATGTAGGTGTCCAGAGATACGAAAAGATTTTAGTTTTAGTAGTAGTTTGTCATGTACCACTGAATCAAAGGCTTTACAGAAGTCTATGTAGATTGCGTCTATTGCTTTGCCCTGATCGAGTTGTGTAGTCCATATGTTTTTGCAGTGTAAGAGTTGCAGATTGCAGGATAGTTTTTTTCTGAAACCAAATTGTTTATTAGAGAGTAGGTTGTTTGTCTCTAAGTGGAGGATAATGGATTGGTTAATAATTGATTCCATGACTTTACAGGTGATGCAGCATAGAGAGATTGGTAATTTTCAACTAGGCTTCAACTGAACCAGCTTGCTGGAAGTTTGCTCTGATTGCTGGTTCTCTATTATGAGCCATGGTGGAGCAGTGGTTAGAGTGCAGTACTGCAGGCTACTTCTGCTGACTGCCAGCTGCCTGCAATTTGGCAGTTTGAATCTCACTAGGCTCAAGGTTGACTCAACTTTCCATCCTTTCGAGGTGGGTAAATGAGGACCCAAATTCTTTGGGGTCAATAGGCTGACTCTGTAAACCGCTCAGAGAGGGCTGTAAAGCACTGTAAAGTGGTATATAAGTCTAAGTGCTATTGCTATAATGTCTAGTAACATGTTGGTCATGTGCCAGATGTAAATATTGCTACACTCTTCAAGTCCACCACTATTCCAATTGTGTCAAATTTTGTCTCTCTCTTTTACCTTTTTTGATATTTCTCACAGCTGTAAGTAAGCAATTTTCCATGGGAAACTGTTTAAGAAGGACAGCGATGAAGAATTAGCCTCCAACTGGAGATTTAAAAGCTGGGGGGGTGGAATAATAAGGAATCATGGAACATTATGGAAGACCCAAATCAAATCTGTCCTGAGCATCTTCTGGGGAAAGTGT
Organism: Notechis scutatus; assembly: GCF_049901735.1. Classification (NCBI taxonomy): domain Eukaryota; kingdom Metazoa; phylum Chordata; class Lepidosauria; order Squamata; family Elapidae; genus Notechis; species Notechis scutatus. Next base: position 195,210,381 of record NC_142011.1, read on the forward strand.
TGCAGCATATTTCCATTTGAGGGTGTGTGTTTTTTTAATTATTTAAACACAACAGTGATTAACAAAACATTGAAAATAAAGACAATTATCTAAGAACAGCTATAAGATAAATAAACAAAGAAACCAGAAAACAGAAACTACACAAAAAGTGTAGCTTGGGGTCATTTGAGATTTAAGATTAAGCAATTGGTGGGTGGGCAATTTAGGACTATTTTGCTCCAGGTGTTTTAACTGCATTTTTTTTTACCATGTACTAACAATGTGCACGCCTGCATAAGTAAATGTAAATAAAAAAATGTGTTTATAAGTTAGTGCAAATGATCAAACACTTTTCCAGAGCCAAAGATTAGAATGGTTTGGCAGGAAGCAGATTGTTGAATTTACTGTTTTGTATCTATCCAGAAGGGATTCTGATAATTTTATCCATATAATATATCTAGGAAAAATAATCAGGAAAAGGAACATCCTTAATTTCCAGTGAAAACAATGGATCCCCAAAATGAGTGATTTGGTTCCAATGAGGCTGTTTCACCACTGTGAAACTTTGTACCATAGCTGTGCCAATCTGGTTTAATTCTTGCCTACACTAATGGTTATTATACAAACTGTCTCACTTGTAATAAGCACATTCACATACTATTTTTCAAGCTATTCTTCAACTCAGCTCATTCTATGATAAGTGAATAAGAGGACATGGTCCGTTTATGTTAAAGAACCAATTTATTCTCACCATTGGACCAACTAACAGCCTGCCTTCAAAAATAACTGGCTTTTATTAATCTCAGATTTCCATTAGCATGGTCCTAACCAAATCAATAGTCCAAGAATGCTCTTGTCCTTCCTTGGATTCCCCCAAAAAAGTTAACAAGGATTACTTAAATCCTGTTGATTTCAGTTAATATGCTTCATTAACATGCTTCATTAACATGAAGCATATTCATATTCTCCTCCTAGATCCCCCCTCTGTCATAACGCATTGATTGACAACGAGACTGGGAAAGATTACTATTATATTGGAGTTTTCTCCTGTTCTCTTCCTAGAGTCCCTTATTGCAACGTTCTGTATAGTATTATATTTAGGAGGCCAGCTGGGTGGACAGGTGGTCTCAGAGTTTCACCATTACACTTGCTACACAATGTCTCTGTTAGGCAATTTCACGGTAACGTGATTTCTGAGGGAGTTATGTGGAGAATTACAAAGCAGGAATGCCGGTTATGTCAACAGTCAACTGTACTGGAGCCTATGGAGTGCAAAGCATAGTCTCTGTAAAGGAAAAATGTAGCTGCTATCTAAACTGTAACACATATAAATGAGGACAACATTCTCATGTTGACAGAAGGCAATTGAGTGTTTAAAGTGGCTTCTTCCTAATGCAATAAAGATCCTTATCTTGCTGGGCTGGGTTGAGTGCCCAGGTCAGCTTCTGCTGAGTTTGAGACAACGAGCTTGACAATATTTATTTATTTGCATCCCACCTTTATTATTTTTACAAATAACTCAAGGGGAAGAGCCTATCCAACATACCTGTCATGCCCCTGATCTGAAGAGGAAGACAAACAGCTGACAGGGAGTGGGAGTGGAGCTCCGTTGGCTGTGGAGGAAACTGGGGAAGGGCAAAGTCCAGCTGGGCAGAGCAGGAGAGAGGTAGAACAAGGGAGAGGGAGTTCAGAGGAAGACCCAGGCCCACCCCCTCTTCATCCTAGGGCATGCAGGGAGGAATGGAGAAGAATGCAATGTGGGTTGTGTGGCTTATGGGGGAGGAAAAGGCCCTGATTCCCTTCATTAGCCACAGCTGAGAAGAGAATTTAAAAGAAATGCATGTTGAGTACGGCATCTGCTGGGAACAAACGTGAGTTTATCTTGTATTGACTTTGGTTATCTGTGTTCCTGGCGTCTTCCCAACCATGTTGAGTTATTACTGTGCCTTCACGCCCTGTCGGACTAATTACTTCATTTTGCCTTGATTGGACTTATAGTTACAATTTTTGTTGAACCCGTTTTGGACTTGATTCTCCGCAGCCAAAGGCTGTTCCTGGGAGAGTTTTTCTCCAGCTCAGAAGGTAAGGGCAAGGTTGGAGCTAATAAAGGGACTCCTACTGATTATCTGACTGTGTTGCCTTTGTGCCACACCCGGGATCATCACCGTACCTTCCTCCTCCTATTTTCCTCACAACAACCCTGTGAGGTGCATTGGGCTGAGAGAAAGTGACTGACCTGAGGTCACTCAGTTGTGTTTCATGGCTGATGCGGGACTTGAACTCACAGCCTCCCACTTTCTAGCTTGGTGACTCAAACCACTAGACCACAGGTGTCAAACTTACAGTGTCATGTTGCTGTCACGTGATGTTTCACGACGTTTTTCCTATTCACAGAGTTGGGTTGGGTGTGGCCTGTGTGTGATGCATCTGGCTTGTGGGCTGCCAGTTTGACACCCCTATACTAGTCCAAACTGATGCTTCCTCCTTATAATAATAATTTCATCCTTATGCTCATCCATAGCTGTCTAGGTTTCTGGGAGCAAAATAGCAAAACATGATGGACAATCAAGAAATCAGAGAGAAAAGGGCACGTCTGTATTATCCTGAATCACCCACCAGATTCATTTCTAATCCCGCCCACTCCTGATCAGCTGACTTTGTTCCAGTATCAGCCCTGGCAAATCATGACAGATTTTGCACACTTGGAAGCTGCCACTGGATATTGTCACTACAACAGGATCAAGTCTATCTCTCTCAGTGGCTGCAGATGAGATAAAAGCAATATTATGGGGAGGAAAGAAGTTGTGGTTATGTAGCCACAATTTATTTTTAATTTATTTTTTCAATTTCTGTCGCTGCTCATCTCAGTCAATGAGTCCGGGTGACTTTCAATTCTCCCAAAATGAAAACAATAAACAGTATTTGGGAAACAATACAAACATCAGAACTAAATAGAGAAGAGCAACGAAGAAGATTAGGGGACTGGAGGCTAAATCATATGAAGAATGGTTGCAGGAACTGGGTATGTCCAGTTTAATAAAAAGAAGGACAAGGGATGACATGATAGCAGTGTTCCAATATCTCAAGGGCTGCCACAAAGAAGAGGGAGTCAATCTATTCTCCAAAGCACCTGAGGGCAGGACAAGAAGCAATGGGTGGAAAGTAATCAGGGAGAGAAGCAACCTAGAACTAAGGAGGAATTTCCTGACACTTAGAACAATTAATCAGTGGAACAACTTCCCTCCAGAAGTTGTAAATGCTCCAACACTGGAAGTTTTGTAAAAAGATGTTGGATAACCATTTGTTTGAAGTCGTGTAGGGTTTCCTGCCTGGGCAGGGGATTGGACTAGAAGACCTCTAAGGTCCCTTCCAACTCTGTTACTCTATTTCTATTTCTAAATACACACAGCAGCAGGGATCCTGGGCCAGTTAACAGTACAGCCAAGAGCCCTTAACACACTCAAGTTTGGGAATGTAGCCAAATTTTTACTGCCTTACAAAAGGACAACAGGATTGAGGCCACTCTGATCTCTGATGGGAAAATATTCCATAAAGCTGTTCTGACCCAAACCCTTTTCCAATAAAACAAACATGAACCAAAGGGAACAGAAACCTTTAAATTATTCTTACGAATCCCCGGTTAAAAGGCTGCTGCAAACTAATTAACTTTGATAAGCATGAACCTTGCCAAAACTGTGCAAGGCTACCAAAAATAACAGATAAGGTTATCTAGAAATATTTTACAACACAAGAGTCTTCAAATACCAACTAAAATACTGCAATGTCCATGAGGCTCGAATTGCAAAACGTCTTTGCTTCCTGCAAAGAACATCCAATTCACAGCTGGCTTTTGTCTTCTTGAAGGAGGGGCCATTACCTTGCAGCCTTACTCCCAAGTCGCCCGTGCTGCTGCAGCTGCTCTTTCCTACAAGCAGCCCTGCACGCACATGCACTTGGCACAGGCTCCTCGGGAACCTCCTCATTGCTGCTGCCAGCCCCCACAATCTCTGAAGGCAGCATTCCACTCCCTAATGGTCCTGGCCCCTCATCTGAGTCCTCCCTCTCCTCAGCCGCCCATACTTGCTGCTTTCTATGAATAATTTTCTATCAGGCTTTCTATGAAATTTTCCCATAATTATTTTTTAAGCCCAGTGAATGCACAAATATATCTGCACACTATTCAGACTTGCAAAAAAAAAAATGTCTGTTTTAATTCATAGCTGGATTGTCCTTATCACAACTGATCGTCACACAACTGACTATTGAAAAATAATATCTCTGATGTCTATGAAGATTCTCAATCATCCAGGTCATGATTGTCCCAAAGGTGTTTTTTCCAAAAGGTAACTGGACTTTCTTGGTTGCTTTTTTATTTCCTTTGAAAGCTTCTTCAGTCCTTGGATGATAAGTGAAACTGAACTGAAGAAGTTTATTGGATGAGAAGTGAAACATTTTCAAAGAAAAGAAAAAAAGACCAAGAAAATCCAGTTGCCTTCTGGAAAAAACATCAGTTTGGGATAATATCCCTGACTATCTAAAATCTCCCACCTAGAAATGCACTATATCCAAATCCAGATGCAAAAATTGTAAAGCTTACACAAGCCTTTACCTCTAATTTTAAACATTTATCCCAACAGTAGCATTTAAATATGGGCTAATTCATAAAACACATATGTCATATGGAAAACATCATAAACAACAGCCGTAACAGCAAACTTGATAATGGTTTGGAAAAATGGGAGTTGTTGAGTAACAAATAGGGTTAGGGCAGAGGTTCTGGGAGTTGAGGTCCACAAGACTTAAAGTTGCCAAATTTGGGGACCCCTGGGTTAGGGCAATAAATATAGGAATATGGAAATCTAAAGATTGCTATCTCAAGACTGAATTCAACAAGTGTATGGCATTCATGTTCCCTTAAGCAGGGGGGTCAAATTCACATTGTCATGGCAGCGTCACGTGACATTATTGGGACTTTTTCCCCCTTTGCTAAACCGGGCAAGGGTGGGACCAGCAAGTGATTCAGCCGGCCTGCAGGCCGTGAGTTTGACACCCCTGCCTTAAGCTATTTCCCTTAGAACAGTGGTTTCAACCTTTTCTTCACCCTAGATCCCTTTTAAATACCTTTTGTGGCCATGCACCATGGCCAAGACCCCCCACCCCAGACCTAATTCAAGATTTAAATCATAACATTTAAGATCCGTAGTGGCGCAGTGATTAGAATGCAGTATTGCAGACTAATTCTGCCGACTGCCAGCAGTTCGATCCTGACCAGCTCAAGATTGATTCAGCCTTCCATCCTTCCGAGGTTGGTAAAATGAGGACCCAGGTTGTTGGAGAAAATATGCTGACTCTGTAAATTGCTTAAAGAGGGCTGTAAAGCATTGTGAAGAGGCAGTGGTGGGATTCAAATAATTTAACAACCGGTTCTCTGCCCTAATGATTTCTTCCAACAACCAGATCACTAAATTGCTCAAAATGTTAACCGGTTCTCCCGAACTGGTGTGAACTGGCTGAATCTCACCACTGTGAAAAAGTATTTAAGTGCCATTTCTTCAAGCCTTCGCAGACTCCCTGTGATGACATCATGGCCTCCCCAGGGATCTATGGACCACAAGTTAAAAACCATTGCCTTAGAAGATTTAAGAATTGTGCATATAGGTATTTCTCATTAGAAATGTTCAGCATAAATCCCTCTAACCAACTTCATCCAACATCCAATTTTAAGCCAGCACAAAACATTAGACAATCTCTTAAATTTCTCCCCTGGGATCCAGGACTTGTAACAAGCAAGCGTTGATGAAAGCAAAGCAACGGAATTGAAATGCAAAAAAAACAAAAAAAAACCTCGGTGCTATTGTCTTGAAAGATCAGCTCAGTTATAGATCCCAAGAAAGAAAACAGATGTGGCAACAGATGAGCTCTGGTTTTAGATTAAGAAACTCTGCATTGTTCAGGCTTGGTTGTTCATATGAGAAGAACATATTTGAAGATTTGTGAGAGTCAGTCTCTCTCTCTCTCTCTCTCTCTCTCTCACACACACACACACACACACACACACTCCCTCCCTCCCTCCCCCCTCCCTCCCTCTGCATTGTCTTGAGATCATGATGCTTCTGGACAAATGTTGAAAGGCATAAAAATTTACTTTGAAAGTAGATCTGCCATGAAATGCTGTAACTCGCTGCTCTGTACAAATAAAAGAAGAAATTGCCGGGTACCTAATTTTAAGTCAAACAGGCTTCCTTGTCTAAAGATATTTGAAAGGCTTGAAGTATGAACAGAGCAAAAAGTGTTTTGGTTGTTTTTTTTTCCCCCCTGGAATACTAGGCAGACGTGAAGGACCCAAATGACTTCCATCATTTGGGGCTATTCTGAATCTGCTCTTCGGCATATTTAGTTTATGCTGAATCTGATTTCTTCTACTCAGTTTCTGGTCTATCTCTAGTGAAATGTACGAGCACTTTGATCCAAGCATCAGGGTAAGATTTCACTCTCAAAACTCAAACTTACTCCAGATTCTGAGCCGGTGGCCAAGGCAATCAGGAAGTACAGAGTGCTTACATACATACCTTTAGTTTAGCCCCCAAAAGGGGGAGGGGGGTAAAGAAATAAAACTAGCTACAACCTCTTGAAAACCTTGGGCATATTCTAAGATTACTCCATAGTTTAAAAACTATATACATCAGTCCATTAAGAACAATCTGCTTGTTTTTCTATCCTGTTGCTTGCTCCTGATATTCTGGTTTGGCACAGGCCACACTTGATAGCCTCTGTTAGGAAAACTGTAGCTATTATGCAAAATAACAGAGTTGGAAGAGACCTTGGAGATCATCTAGTCCAACCGTCTGCTCAAGCTGGAGACTCTATTTCAGTCAAATGGCTGTCCAATCTCTTCTTAAAAACTTCCAGTGATGGAGCAACTTCTAAAGACAAACGTGATTCATTGTTCTAACTGTCAGGAAATGTCTCCTTAGTTCTAGGTTGCTTCTCTCTTTGATTAGTTTCCATCCATTGCTTCTTGTCCTGCCTTTCAGGTGCTTTGGACTCCTATTCTCCCCTATTGATAGATGGGAGACAGTACCTCTGACTATTTTACCAACCAAAAGACAGCCATCAACCCAGAAACATGGGTTTTGGAATCCACTCTTGTGGACTAAGAACGGCAGGTTTAACTATGAGTGACAATAAAGAGTCACGGTCATCAACTTTGGAATTTCATAGATGCATCATTGTAAGACGATTAAAGATAGCCTAATTTTAACTCTACCCATTTTTTACTGCTTTTCTGCAGATGTCGTTAGAGCAGTGTTTCTTAACCTTGGCCACTTGAAGATGTGTGGACTTCAACTTCCCAAAACTATTCTGGAAATTCAAAACCGCACATCTTCAAGTTGCCACGGTTGAGAAACACTGCATTAAAGTGTTGTCAGCAACAATGGTGCTGGTATGTATGGTGTGTGTGTTTTATATGGAGGTCTACTGTCTCACTCTAATAGGGTAAAATATGTCCAGGAAAGTTGTATGCCTGCTCTGTCTCCTAAAAAGGTAAAGGTTCCTCTCGTACACGTGTGCTAGTCATTTCCGGCTCTAGGGTTCAATGTTCATCTCCATTACAAAGCCGAAGAGCCAGTGCTGTCCAAAGACATCTCCGTGGTCATGTGGCCGGCATGACTAAATGCCGAAGGCACACAGAATACTGTCACTTTCCTGTTCTGACCAAGGCTCCATCAAACGTAATTAATTACAAACTTGTTTTAAAAGCAAAACCTATTTTATTGCAACACTTGGAATTGCTTTCATTCCCAGCCAGAATTTATCTTAAACAGTTCCCCAAGATAACCACATACCTTTCAGTGCGGTGGAATGTTGCCAAAAACAGAAGTATCCAATTAATTATAAAAGAAACCAACCAAAGTACCAGAAAAAACAACAACCAGAGTACGCAGAACTTCAAGGAGGACTTGGAATCTATCGAACTACTTTGCTTCCTGCAAAGGTTTTGTCATTGAGGTCTGACTTTTATCCCTTATGGGAGGGGCAATCACCTCCCAGCCTTACTCCTGAATCGCTCCTTTTGTTTCAGCTGCTTTCACCTTCTAGCAGCTCTGCACACACGCACACTGGGAACAGGCTCCCCTTGTTCCTCAGCCTCACTGCTGCCAGACTCCGAAGGCATCCCACTCCCAGATGGTCCTGGCCCCATCCCTGCATCATATGCAGGACCCTCATCCAAGTCCTCTCCAGAATCCCTGACTGATCCACATTCTTCCCCACTGTCCAATTCCGCTGCCATCTGCACCGGCTGCCAACGAACCACAACACTTCCCACCAAAGTGGTCCCTATTTTTCTACTTGCATTTGTACTTGTTTTCAAACTGCTAGGTTGGCAGAAGCTAGGACAAGTAACAGGAGCTCACTCCGTTACGCGGCGCTAGGGATTCGAACTGCCGAACTGCTGACCTTTCTGATCGACAAGCTCAGCATATTAGCCACTGAGCCATCATGTCCCTAAAGCTCTGTCTCCTATCCAGGTGCTAACTGTGGATGGGTTGTTTAGGTGATTCTGCTCTCAGTTCTTAAGGCTCTTTATCTTAGAAACAGACTTTATCTAGACCAGGGGTGTCAAGTTTGTGACGTCATGGCAGTGACATATGTGACATATATCGTGACATATTCCCCCTTCGCTAAACCAGGCGTGGGCGTGGCCAGCACGTGATGCATCTGGCCCCCAGGCTGCAAGTTTGACAGCCCTGATCTAGATGATCCAGAGGACTTCTTCAAAGAGAACTGTCTTCTGTAAAATACAGTGGGTTGAACCTTTTGATATGTCCACTATGGCTTAGCATGCATTGATTACATTACAACTTTACTGCATAACTCCTTAACTAAACTACGACGAAATCAATTAAAAAGAAAACCTCAAAGGCTGGTTTGCTATATAAAAATCAATGCACAATAATATGTACTCTTAATGATGCTCACTTCTTTCCTTGTTATCATGTCACCAATAGTCACATGGCTTCAATTACTCGGAAGTCAGACTTCCAGAGTGATAAACGCCTCTTAGATAAGGTTGACGTTGCATCTCTTAAGTTATATACTACTGCTCCCTCTTCCATCTACTTCCCCTTCTCCTTTTTTCTTGACAGCCAAAGTCAAGTCCTTATCTCGCTTCTGCCCAAGTGCCTGTGTCATAACCTCTCTGCACTTCAAGATTTATTTCTTCCGTCCATCCTGGGAAGGGACAGAGATTAAGCCTTCACCCTACAGCACTCCCCTCCACTCTGGTTCCACAGATAATACTCCTCTTAAGTAGGAACCGTGTTAGCCTTCCATTTCACTGGTATCTCAAGTCCTTTTCCATGTTGCTTCCTTGATCTCTCACTAGAGATAGCAGGAGTGCGATGTGAGAGGAATACTGCAGACAGTAAAGAGGCTTGGGCATTTAACTGATGCACGTTCCTCTTATTGCTAGGTCTACAGATAGTCCTCAACTTACCACCACCATCGAACCCCCAAATTTCGGTTGCTAAGCGAGTCAGTTAAGAGGAATTTTGCCCCATTTTACAATCTTTCTTGCCATGGTGGTTAAGTGTACCACTCCAGTTAAGCTCGTAACACGGTTGTTAAATGAATCTGGTTTCCCCATTGCCTTTGTTTGTCAGAGGGCTACAAAAGATGATCACATGACCCCAAGACACTGCAACCATCATAAATGTGAGTCAGTTGTCAAGCATCCAAATCACGTGACCATGGGGATGCTGCAATGGTCATAAGTATGAAAAATGGTCGTAAGTCACTTTTTTCAGTGCCATTGTAGCTTTGGACAGTCACTAAATGAACTGTTGTAAGTTGAGGGCTACCTGTATTTAGTAGACTTATATCCCATCCTTTGTACAGAAACTCAAAGCCCCTGGCACTTTTTCTGACGTTTTTTCCTGCCAAAAGAACTATATGAAGTATATGGGCTGAGAAGGAAAGCAGCTGGCCCAACGTTATCCAGCAACCTTTCGCAGCTGAGGCCAGATGTAACACCATAACAGAATTGGAAGGGACCTTAGAGATCTTCTAGTCCAACCCCCTGCAGGAAACCCTATATCATTTCAGACAACTCGATATGTACGACTAGGAAATCCTCAGCAACAGCCCAACATCTTAACCAACAAATGAACAAGAAATTGTACAGAGTTATGAATAACTTCTTCTTGTGCCATATCCATCATCGGATGTTGGCGATCATATTGGCGATCCTATTTTTATCCACAACCACACAAAAAAGCGCTGCTGAGTTTTGTAGATATAAAAGGCTTCTTCCGTTTCAAAACTTTCTTTGAAAATGTTTCGCTTCTTATCCAAGAAGTTTCTTCGGTTTCAAAACTGAAGAAATGTTTTGGATGAGAAGCGAAATGTTTTTCAAAGGAAAAAGAAAAAACCACAAGGAAGTCCATTTGCCTTTTGAGTAACACCATGACCGGGATGACTGAGAATCTTCATAGATCAGGAGTGTCAAACTCACATCATCACAGTGGCATCATGTGATGTATCGGGACTTTTTCCCCCTTCACTAAACTGGGCATGGACATGGCCAGTGCATGACACATCCGGCCCACGCCATAGACAGTTCAGCCTGTATTTCTGAAATAGCCAACCAGATGCCTTTTATGGGACTGATAAGCAGCAGCTGAAGATATAAACATATCCTACTATTGTTGTTTCCCAGCCGATTAATATTTATTGTTAGATTTATCTTTCCAGTGGTTCACAAAAAACTAGGGAGCTGTATCCATATTTGCTGTATTCCAAATAGCCTGAATGAAAACTCTTCAGTACTCATAAGTGTGGAAAAAAAGAGAACTTGTTGACCAAATAAAGAAATATATATCTTAGCAGATTAAATCTACTTTGTAATAAGGGGGAGGGATGAATCTGGAAAGCAAATTTATAACCACAGTGCAATTTAACAAGCCTTTGGGGTTAATATTAGATTCACTTCTGTTGGTTCAGACTCTGTGATCTTTTTATGAAGTGTGTGGGACAAATGTGCTTAAGAAAAATAAATATTGTCTGTAAACCACATGACACACACAGTGCAACTTATTGACTGCGATGCATCTTGGGTAAAATATGATCTCTTATCCACTTCCAGCTCTCCAACTTCAAGATTAGTTGGAGACCACTCAGCAATTTCTCATCCAGTAATAAGGGTGGCATAATTCATCTGATGACCAAAGAAGGAGAACCCCATTTGGCGCTTAAGGCTTAGAGAAGAAAGAATGGGACATGTCTCCATGAATATGAAATGACAAATAGTGGGCTTTGCAAACCACTGGTTGCAAATCATATAGTACACTTGTATTGATTGATTGAAAGAGGAAAGATCATCACCAAGTGTGACATTTGCATTGTCTTGAGGACTGCACCAAATTTGTGTGAGATGTCAAGACCAGAGGTGGTATTCAGCAGGTTCTGACCAGCTCTGGAGAACCAGTAGCAGAAATGTTGAGTAGTTCGGAGAACCGGCAAATACCACCTCTGACTGGCCCTGCCCCCATCTATTCTCTGCCTCCCATTTTATTAACAATAAAATGTTAATTCCACAACCTCCAAAAATAATGCAAATATGGATAGTCTTTTGTAATGCATTTTTCTATCAGTAGATTATAAATATTGGCTTATTTAAAAGTAACTGATTTGGCAGAGCGAAAAGGGATAAACTAGAGACACGGATTACTGAAATATTATTCTATAATAGCCCTTTGTGTGAACTGACTCTAGTCAAATGGCAGTTTCAAGTATCCTCTTGCAATGATAGTGGGTAAGAATACATTTTAAAAAGTATGGTAGAATCAGAAATCTGTTCAGCACCAGTAAGTTCACTGTACATTTGATTGTGTCGTGAGGTAAAGCGGGGTTGTCAAACTCACATCGTCACAGCAGTGTCATGTGAATATCGAGACTTTTTCCCCCCTTCACTAAACTGGGCATGGGCGTGGCCAGCTCATGACACATCTGGCCTGTGGGCTGGGAGTTTGACAGCCCTGAGGTAAAATTTTCTTGAAATCAAGCTCAATTAATGATGACTTCATAGAAGTCATGTGTGTTTGGGTGTTTGGGTGTGTGTTACTTAAACAGCGATGTTTTCTTCTCGCCTTCTATAGCAGGGCTGTCCAACTTCCAGCCAGCGGGCCAGATGTATCACATGCTAGCCACGCCCACCCCCAGTTTAGCGAAGGGGGGGAAGTCTTGATACATCACATAAGACCGCCATGACATCGTGAGTTTGACATTCCTGTTTCAGAGGTGGTATTCAGCAGGTTCTGACCAGTTCTGGAGAATCGGTAGCAGAAATTTTGAGTAGTTTGGAGAACCGGCAAATACCACCTCTGACTGGAGATTTTACAGTATCCTTCCCTTGCCACGCCCACCAAGCCACGCCCACAGAACCAGTGGTAAAAAAAATAGAATCCCACCACTGCCCTGTTCTATATTATTTTTCCCCAGTGGTATCTAAGTATTAACACAATCCAACCCTGATTAGCTTTCTCCAATCTCAGTCAAAGTTGGCTATCCATACTATAATACAACATTTTATATTTTTCTCCCAATGCCTACATACCTCTTTAAGATTTGCCATTTCACAGCATTTCTCCGTAAATTTACAATTCATCAGGCAACAACAGCTTGAATCGCTAAACTGTTCATCTGGTCTTTTTTTTTTTTTTTTTTGCAAAGTCCAAGAGGGTAAAAATTATTCATCCTCAAGAAAGGAAACTCACCAATCAACAAACTCACTTGCCTTTTCTCCAGAGCAATGTTATTAAAACATTTAGAGACCAGCATTTGCTTAATCAGGGAAAAGTGACTTTGAACACCATTGTTCTAGATGAGGAACAGGCTTGCTTTTAAGAAATGCAAAGGTTGCTTGGACGGTATAAGAACAAACCTCAGTGTCTTTGTTTGTGAGTCAGTTGCTCTCAGTCATTAAGTGAAAACAAGCTATTTGCCATCTGGTAATTACCTTTGGGGCCGAGGTGTAAATCCCTGCTCCTTAATCTTGCCGCTTTAAAAAAACATTTCCTGATAGGTGGTCCAGATGGCGAGAAATCCTTTACACAATGAATAAAAGAGACCAGTAGCAAATACACTCAAGGTTATTTTTTGCCAGTGCCTTGTTCAACAATTGCCACATAAGGCAGCAAAGTTTTACAACTGATAGTAAACTGAAGCATGCCTTCAGAGGGGCCCAAAGTGCATGAAGGGGAGAGAAAAAGATTTAAAGGGTAGGATAATATATTCAAGACTCCGCTGTAAAAGTTAATAAGACTTTTAAGACCACTGGTTGCAATGACATTTTTACGCACCCCGTAATAAAATTGTATTTTTAAAAAAACAAACCTTGAGTGTAGACCTGAGGGGGAAAAACTGAGAAAGACAATGATTAATTCAGCTGAAGTTATTGAAAATCACTGAGAAATGTCAAGTTGCAAGAACTGTTTGAGCAAGTATGCTAGGAAAAGAGAGGGAGAAAGAGGAACACTAAGGCTGATTTTGAGGGTCATGCCTGGACCACTTACACAGTTAGACAGAGTGATCAATAGCCTTCAGACACACAAACTGGTTTTTATCAACCACAGAGTAGGAGGAGGCCGAAATAAGGGGACAAGCATGTAATATATACAGGCCGGCAAATACAAATGACTGCTAGATGACAGGTAAAAATAAGATTTTGTCTATTTGTCTAATAAAGACAAACAGATCCATTAGCCACTAAAAACAGAAATAAATCAGATGGGGGGCACGTATAATTAACAATGGTTTGGGCTGTTGTCAGGCATGTCTGGAGGGAAGACGGACTCACAATATTCAAGATGGCTTCCACAACCACGCAAGTGAACCATGTACAAAGGAGCTTGGGTTGCATTGCTGTGGCCACCATCCAGTGGTGGGATTCAAAATAGTCTTCACTACTACTACTATTAATCTTCTCATCACTCCTTATCACCCATCCGCTCCTACTTGTGACTGTATGACTGTAACTTTGTCGCTTGTATCCTTATGATTTATATGGACTGTTTCCAAGTATGATTTGATTGCTTATTGTACCCTATGACTATTATTAAGTGCTGTACCTTATGATTCTTTCTTGACGAATGTATCTTTTCTTTTATGTCCACTGAGAGCATTTGCACCAAGACAAATTCATTGTGTGTCCAATCACATTTGGCCAAAAAAAGAATTCTATTATTCTATTCTATTCTATTCTATTCTATTCTATTCTATTCTATTCTATTCTATTCTATTCTATTCTATTTTTACTACTAGTTCTGTCGGCGTGGCAGGGCAAGGATACTGTAAAATCTCCATTCCCTCCCCGCTCCTGGGGGAAGGATACTGCAAAACCTCCATTCCCTTCCCACCCCACTAACCTGCTTTCCAGCCCCGTTCTTCTGTGCAGGGCAACAAAAGAAGACCCAACCGATCAGCTGGGACTCAGGAGGCAGAGAATAGATGGGGATGGGGCCAGTCAGAGGTGGTATTTGCCGGTTCTCCCAACTACTCAAAGTTTCTGCTTCTGGTTCTCCAGAACTGGTCAGAACCTGCTGAATACCACCTCTGCCACCATCATGTAGCACTGTTAAAAATCCTTTCATTACAGGTAGATCTCAACTTATGACCTATCACTTAATGACCATTTAAAGTTATGACGCACCTCTCCAGAAATTTAAATCTTTTTTAAAAACTTTATAGTGGCCTCTGGGATCACACAAACACGAGGAAACCAGCTGAGCTATTGCAGAATACTATAGTCACATGACCACAATTTGTGATGTGGGTTTTTTTGTTTGTTTTTTTGCCAGTTTTAGATGTTTCCCATCGTTCGCTCCAGCTCCTGCCCACCTTGCAATCCAAAAGCATACAAATGCAAGTAGATAAATAGGTATTACTTTGGTGGGCATATTCATGGGGACATGGAAGGAGCCCCCAAACAGGCAATGGTGATGTCACCAGCTAAGTCTTTCAACCTGAAAGCACCTTGGTACTTCCGACACAAATGGATGGGGACTTCCAGTTTCCAGCAAAAAATGCCCGTTGGGGAAAACGAATTTGCTTAAGGACCATGGAGTTTGCTTAATGAATGCCACAAAAGTGCCCCCCAAAAAATCACTCCAGTCATGTGATGCCTTGACTTACAATCACAATGACTTACGACATAATCCTGGGCTTGATTGTAATCATAAGTTGAGGACTACTTTTACATAAAAAAAGCTTCTGTCTAATCTGTATTCCTATAAGCCAGGGTGGGCAAACTTTTTGGCTCGGGGGCCTCATTGACTTTTAAAATTTGACAGACGGGCCGCTACCTGGTGTCGAAATGCCTGTCATTACAAGTCAAAATCAAATGAATGCAATCATTCAATCATTCACATCAAACCTTAATTCTGTACCAATCTTGGCGGGCGGATTAAAGACCAACGGGCCGGATGTGGCCCGTGGGCCGTAGTTTGCCCACCCCTGCTATAAGCTGTCTTGTGAATATAATATGATTGAATAATAATAGAATAATCAAAAATAATGCTAGCTTTATATCCTGCAAAAGAAAGACATATATAAAATATTGTTTAGCTTTCTGTGCCCCTTGTTTTATTATTATTAACAATAATGGAAAATATTTATAGCTCAGGGTTGAAATGAGGCATCCTTGGTGCTCTCTGAGCATGGTTGTTTTCTTGCAGACGTTTCACTACCCAACTGGGTAACATCATCCATGCAAGGAAGGAGTGCTGATTGCTGTCAGTTTATATTCTGGAGTCTTGCCTGTCTGTGTGAGTGGGAATGGTCTTAGAGTTTCTTTGGTTGGGCTGTTTACCAATGGCTCTTTGGCAGTTTCTTGATTGGGGTATTGATTATTGGTCTGGTTTATTATTATTATTGTTACTGTTATCTCTTTTATTCATTAAACATGAAACTCAAGTCAACTGAATATTTAAAAAATGTGTCACAGATATCACTGTCACTGATGGTTGATACAGGTTGCTGCCAGCATCCTAGGTATCAATCAAGTATCTTCTTAAAATGTATGTTGTTCCGAGTAGCGCAGTCTTTTGCAGCTCCACTGGTGCTACAGCAGAAAGCTGAAACTTCTTGATATATTTTGCAAAATTCTTAGACACGGTACTAAGTGCCCTGATAACACTGTTACATGTTTCATCCATAATCGCGTAGTTTCAATGGCCAGGTAGCGATATTTCGTGATTTTTTTCCAGTTCTTTTTCTTCAATCCTGGCATCTCCTGGTACAGCGATATCAATAAATTGTACAATAAATAATAATAATAATAACAACTACAACTACTACTACTTTTATTGGACTGTTAATCACTGCACCACCAGGGCTCCTGAACGTTAGCTGTTAATATAATTGCTGTAAGGAACTACTATAAACTACTCATTGTTTATTATTGTTTACTGTTGGAACGCTGATGCTTGGTAGCTGAGTGAGAAATAAATTCCAGTGATGAAACACCTATCTAGCACCTAGCCTTGCAGCCAAATGGCTCCAGATGTAATTGTGGGAAGGTCCCCTTCCTCCAAATCAGTCTGTGAGACCAAGATTGTACTCAGAAACTGGTCCTCTTCGCAGAACGCCTTCTCATCTTGTACATCCCTTGTCTATGACAGTTGGTGAGATGATAAACACATCTTGGGGAACTGTAAACAAAGGCAGCCTGGCTAAGTATCTATTTTCAGCAAAGAACATAAAGCAAAATTTATTTGTCTACACCAAGGGTCCCAAACCTAGTGGGCCCTGAAGGGTTTACAGTGAGCACGCGTGTATCCTCACTTGTGCGAGCAGCAGGAGAATGCGTACGCACACACTCCATTTTCATGAGTGGCAGTCACACACGCATGCCACTCAGTTGTAGGATTCAAAAATTTCTACTACGGGTTCTGAGGGCATGGCTTGGTGGCCGTGGCATGGCTTGGTGGGCATGGCTTGGTGGCCATGGTAGGGAAAGGTTAGTGCAAAATCTCCATTCCCTCCCCATCTCACTAACCTGCTTTCCAGCTCCATTCTCCTGTGCAGGGCAACAAAAGAAGACCCAGCCAATCAGCTGGGACTCAGGAGGCGGAGAATAGATGGGGGCGGAGCCAGTCAGAGATGGTATTTGCCAGTTCTCCAAACTACTCAAAATTTCCGCGACCAGTTCTCCAGAACTGGTCAGAACCTGCTGAATGCCACCTCTGATGCCCGTTGCTCAAATGGAGCTGTACATGTGCACTTGCCGTCCGGTCACACAGAGTCATCCCCTCTCCTCCCCTTCTTCCACAAAGCCAGAAACGTCGGGGAACTCTGGTCCACAGAGACATACTTTCTGCAGAAAAGCCTCTCACATCTGAAGCCTCCATAGCTATGGCAGCCAATGTCATTGGGAGAAGGGTGCTTTTTAAAACGAGCCTGTTCCATTAACACGAAACATGCGCAGATGTGGAACTGGAGACGTGATGAGAAACAGGGCTCCCTTGTCTGCAGAGCCCTGTATTCACCCCTTCTTTTAAATGCAATCTTTTATCAAAGTCGCATGTGTTTTCAATGAAAGTCAGATGGGGCTGCAGTTAGACCAGGAAACTGATTCACAAGTACATTTGAAGCTCCCCTATCTTTTCAAGTCCACCTTATGTTCCCGTCTGTAGGAATACAGAGGGGAAATAGCAGGGTTTGCTCATAACACCGTTTTCCATGATCTGAATCATAAGTAGGGTACTGTTCAAAGAACCAGCTGGGACCAAAATGAAAACAGTAAGCATCTCCTCTGAATCAGAAGTAGTAAAGCCAACCCCACACAATCTGTTAGTCATCAAACAGAGCCTCTCACCCTCACCCTCTGCCCCAGGTACTAATCTACAGTTCTGCTTATTGCTATCCTGCCTTTAAAAAAAAAAAAAGATTAGCTGTTAAGGTTTTCGGAAGGGAACATTTCCACACACAAGAAAACTCACAAATCCTTCTTTCTTGGCTCCTAATCTCCATAGTTATTGTATTTTTCTTTTCCTCCTTTTTTAACCACACAGGGGCAATCCCACTTCAAACAGCAACAATGAGGCATTTAAGAACCACTTTTAGTAACAGTCAATTTACAAAGCTGCCTTTTGACCTTGAAGGTTGATCTACATCAAGCTCTCCGAAGGCTCTCTTACTGTAAAAAATGCCTTCGGTTCCACTGTGGGTTTTTTTCCCCTTTGCAACTAGAGACATATGTAAGATGCAGAATCCATTTATAAAGTACTCAGGGACAGCAGGAAGTAGAGGTCATATTTATAAAACCAGCTCAATATGAAGTTGACTTTTAATTTCCATGTTTCCAATTTTATTGCCCTCAAGTCAACCTCTTAATAAACTCCAGGATGCTGATGGGAATAAGGAACAGTGAGCCCCTGTTACCAAGCTAAGTAGCAGCTTCTAAGGAGTCCATGAATGGTGTGAAAGCCAAATTGGATGTTACAGACGACCTCTCCGTAAACACTCTCCTTGATGCATCTCTTAAAGTACAAATATAGAAATTTCCCAGAATCTAGAGAATAACTGCAATGTCCATCATGAATCACATCTGGAAGATTAAAGAGATCAGCCTCCCAACCAAATGAGATTAGTCAATAATCAATGCCATAATTTTTCCCATTGCTACTCATGGCCAAGAAACTTGGACTCTGAAAAAGGCAGATTGGAGAAGCCTTCAAAATGCTGGTGCTGGAGATGACTATTATGCATCTCATGGACTGCCAAAATTACAACCAAAGAAGGCTTAGACCAAACTTCAACAAAAAAAACCCTATCATTGGAAGCCAAGATCACAAAACAGAGGCTATCACACTTTGGCTATATCATGCAAGCTGACTCATTGAAAAGTCAATCATTCTGGGAGTGATCAGCAGAGTATTGACTAGGTATTGACTACGATCAATGTAAAGGCAACATCACTTCTCATTCACATTATCACAATATCCTATTTGACTGGACAGTGTTGATCTCAGAAGCAATGGTTTCCACACAGTGATGGCGAACCTTTTTGTTGTGGTGTGCCGAAAGCGTGTGCATGCTGGCACCCACAATGCAATGCACCCCACCCACCCCTGGGCATGCACGCGCAACACCCCCGCCCCACCCCCTTACCTGCACTGCACATGCGCATGCCTCCCAGCTAATTTTCGGCCCGTTTGAAGCCATTTTCACCCTGCCAGAGGCTTGAGAGAAGCCTCTGCAGCCTCGGGAAGCTGGAAAACGGGCCTTCCGGAAATCCAGGAAGTGTCCGTTTTCAGCCTTCAGAGGGCCCCTGGAGCCCAGGGGAGGCCATTTTCGACTTCCCAGAGGCCTGAAGGAAGCCTCTGGAGCCTCATGAGGCTGAAAACAGGCCCGTTTTGGCACTTCCAGTATTTCCGGAAGGCCTGTTTTTGGCCTCCCGAGGCTGCAGAGGCTTCCCTTGAGCCTCTGGGATGGCAAAAACAGCCTCCTCCGAGCTCGAGGCCCTCCGGAGGCTGAAAACAGGCACTTCTGGTATTTCCGGAAGGCCCATTTTCAGCCTCCTGAGGCTGCAGAGGCTTCCTCGAGCCCCCGGGGGAGAAACTGCCTCAAATGGGCCAAAAATCAGCTGGGAGGTGGGCGCATGCACAGTGCAGGTAAGTTTGGCTGGGGCTCACATGCCCACACAAATGGCTCCACGTGCCACCTGCTGGAAAGGTTACGGGGTGGGGAGGGGATGGGATGGGATTTTGCAGTATATTCTTCCCCTGCCACACCCACCAAGCCACACCCACCATGCCATCCACGCCCACCAAGCCACACCTACAGAACCGGTAGTTTAAAAAAAGTTTTAATCTCACCACTGGTCATAAATCACTTTTTCAGTACCGTTGTAATTTTGAACGGTCACTAAATGAACTGTTTTAAGTTGAGGAATAACTGAATTCATTTATTGGCCAAGAGAGATATATCTTTCCGCTCAGGTCATACTTAGATACACATGAAGATAAAGCCTGAGATACAGAAACAGTTCAAATATAAGTTCTATCTTCACGTCATCATAATCATTACTGCATTAGTAATGCAGTACAGCTGCTCTTTGCTGTCCAAGATGCACTGAACAATTGCAGATTTCTAAGAACGACCAAACAATCTTTGTCACCATCTGGAGGTCTGAACTATTACAACATCTCATTCCAAAGTCAATCTGGCTCCACCCTTGCCACTAAAGCCACTCTTCTCAGGAAACTATTATTTTTTCAAAAAAAATATTCTTAGCTCATTATTGCATTGTGTCAACGTCAAACTGTCCCAATGGCTGACAGTCCCCAGCCTTGATTTTTGGATTAGTCTCTTTCTCTCTCTAGTTTTCTCCTTTCATTTTGATGCCAAACTGATTTACTTATCCTGTAAAGCCCTGACTTAACCATAGTTTACTAAACGAACCATCAGATCAGATTTGCAGGACATGCCAATCAGAACGATTGCTTTAGTTATTCATCAGATTTGAAAAGCTGATTCTATGATGACTCTGGGGAGGTAGACAATATTAAAAACAGATTGAAGCAAACATACAACCAAGGGAAAAAAAACACTAATGAACACTGAATAAAAAGCAAAATAAACACCTCTTCTGACATAACACCATTCCTATAAGAAGCCACTACACACTCTAGTTTTAGGTCTTAGACGAAAGCCAGGTTTTAAGGCCCCATTTAAATGAGGTCATGGTAGAGGTGATATGAATCTCTGGGGGATTGTTGCAAGTGAGAAGGTCCAATTCCTGTCCCATCAGATGATATTGATAGTACCCTAAGGGGTTGACATAAAGAAGAGAGAGTCAACCTATTCTGCAAAGCGACTGAGGGCAGGACATAAAGCAACGGATGGAAACTAATCAAGGAGAGAAGCAACCTAAGACTAAGGACAAATTTCCTGACAGTTAGAACAATTAATCAGTGGAACAACTTGCATCCAAAAGCTGTGAATTCTCCAACACTGGAAGTTTTTAAGGCACATTTGTCTGAAGTTTTAGGGGACTGAGACTAAAACATATGAAGAATGGTTACAGGAACTGGGCCTGGCTAGTCTAGTGAAGAGAAGGACCAGGGGAGACATGATAGCAGTTTTCCAATATTTGAGGGGTTGCCACAGAGAGGAAGGGGTCAAGCTAATTTCCAAAGCACCTGAAAGCCAGAAAAGGAATAATGGATAGAAACTGAACAAGGAGAGATCCAGTCTAGAACTAAGGAGAATTATCAACCAATGGAACAGCTTGCTCTCAGAAGTTGTGGGAGCTTCATCACTGAAAGCTTTCAAGAAGAGTCTGGACTGCCATTTGTCAGAAATGGTGTAGGGTCTCCTGCTTGGGCAGGGGTTGGACTAGATGACCTACAAGGTCCCTTCCAACTGTTAACCTGTTAAAAAATGGTATAGGGTTTCCTCCCTGAGCAGGAGGTTGGACTAGAAGACCTCCAAGATCCCTTCCAACTCTGTTGTTCTGTTCTGTTCTGTGCTTAACATGCCAACAATTTCTATAACTTCTTACAGGCTGGGCAGACACCAATGGGAGAAAGACCATCCCTCAAATAGCCAGGGCCTGTGTCAAGAAGTGCTTTCTGGGTAATAATCAGCACCTTGACTTATACCTGGAAATCTACTGGTATCCAGTGAAGCTTAGAGAGCAGAGGTCTTACCTTGGCACACTGCAGCTTACATATGTAACCAATGGTGGGATTCAATTTTTTTTACAACTGGTTCTGTGGGCGTGGCTTGGTGGGGGTGGCAGGGGAAGGATACTGTAAAATCTCCAGTCAGAGGTGGTATTTGCCGATTCTCTGAACTACTCAAAATTTCTGCTACCGGTTCTCCAGAACTGGTCAGAACCTGCTAAATACCACCTCTGGCTTGCATCCCCACACACACATGCACGCATGTGTCAGCCCTTCCCACAAGCCCTTCTCCCCTCCACCCTCACTCTGGGCCATCAACTCAGAAAGATTGAGGAACTCCGGCTTAGATAATTTAGATAGTTAAAGATGATGATAGATAGATAGATAGATAGATAGATAGATAGATAGATAGATAGATAGATAGAATAGATAGATAGATAGATAGATAGATAGATAGATAGATAGATAGACAGACAGACAGATGATAGAGATAGATAGATAGTGATAGATAGATAGATAGATAGATAGATAGATAGATAGATAGATAGATAGATAGATAGATAGATAGATAGATAGATAGATAGATATCCAGGATCAGAATAAAATTGCAATCATAAGTGCATGTTAGCTCAATAAATTCTCTCCATTATATCATCCAAGAACAGGGGAATGGTTATAACAAGTTCCCTATAATCAGCAGAAGGATTATAGTGTATAAACCATTTAAGTCAGCAAGTTCTTTAGTGTACAATTGCAGCAAAGAGTATTGGTAGTCTTCCATCTATGCTCCTGCCACAAGCAGCGTGAGTCCAGCAAAACCACTCTGCACACACACTTGGCCTACTTTAAAACTGGGTTCACCCATCATGCCAAGCCATGGTTTGTTTAGGCATTGCTGAGTGAATAAACCACAGCCGTTGGCTGGATCTATACAATAGACTAAACCATAAACTTTGGTTTGCCAACCACAATTGCTGGGTTCACATTACACACTAAGCCCATACCAGACAAACCACATTATGGCCTCATGCTATGTACAACCCCAGTAATCCCAATTCATGATTTGCTATGACTGCATGAGCTGTCTATTTACTTTCCCTCTTTACTGGATGACTTTCAGTAAATCAGCAAATTGCCTTCGAATTGTTTAAAAGTAAAAATTGCTAAAAGATTCCTAATCACTACTCAAAATTAGTCTATTAAAGGCTCTTGACCTACAGTTACTCCAATACAGCATTGAGTTGCACTATGGAAGTCACCCTAGTGCAGAGGGGTCAAACTCAATTTCATTGAGGGCCGCATCAGGCTGTGATTGACTTCGGGGAGCCAGGTGGGCATGGCTGACTGGGTAGGTGTAGCCAACTGAGTGGGCCAATGACCAACTAGGTGGGCGTGGCCAGCTTGACACCACTCCCCAAACTGCTGGCCTGTTTCCTCTTCGCTGTCGGAGTTCCAGAAAACCTCCACTCCAACAATTAACTCTGAGACAGACATCTTCTCAAAAGTTCTGTTTTAATTGGATAGTAAACTGGCACAACTGGGAATCCTGAATCTGAAAGTTCCGGGCTTCCTTGCAATAAGTAAAACTACAAATCCATCCCTTGCACCAGAGGTGGGATCCGACCGGTGTAACTATCGGTTCGGTGATTTTGTTTTGCTATGTGTGTGTGTATATCATCGTCAGCTAGCTGCCTGGACAGCTGAGCAGCGCTGTGCGTGGGTACGCAGTGGTTGAAAAAGCACTTTTTCCTGCTTTTTCAACCGCAGCTGTGTCACGCAAAGCAGCTGCAGTTAAAAAAGCAGGAAATAAAGGTCAGGTAAGAGCCCAGGCAGGCGGGTGGGCCAAAACAACAGCAGATATAGCACCGATTCTATGTATGCTCTCTGTCTGCTGCTCTTCAGAGCTACCGGTTCTACAGAGGTGGACAGAACTGGTAGAATCCCACCCCTGCCTTGCACCCATCATCACATCACATGCCCCAATCACCATCCGTCCCAACTTGAAACTTCCGCTCACTTCCGCGCAAAATAACATGACCTTGAATTAGAAAGAGAATGTTATTATGTCGAGCTACATACACTCCAAGAAATTCCCCCCTCCCATTTTCCCAGGCTCAAAATGTGGTAGCGTGGGAGCATCTGGACTCAATAGGGCTTCCAAAGCTGATATTCGCATTGGGTAGACCAGCCAAAGCAATACTGGCCCGATTTTTCCTCTTTGTATTGGGTAGACCAGGCCAAAGCTACGCTGGCCTGATCTTTCCTCTTTGTATTAGGTAGACCAGGACGGCCCCATGGGCTGGATCCAACTACATCCCGGGTTGAATCCGGCTCGTGGACCTTGAGTTTGACAGCCCTGTTCTAGTGCAATCTTTCCCAACATTATCTGCCCTGGGATTAAGTAGAGCCTATAAAACTTTAGAGAAAGGTATAGCTTCCTGGCTATTCTCACTATCTGTCAATCAAAAAGGAAAGGGATCTCGTAGAAGCCTTTTAGGGTATTGAGACCTACCACTCAGTGGAGGAATCTAAATGAAAGCGATGGTTGTCCAGTATCTGTTTACACACAATCAGCTAAGGAGGCCTCTCTGTAAAGGCAGTCCTCAACTTACAATCACAGTCGAGCCCAGAATTTGTGTTGCTAAATGGGAATTGTTGTATTAGTCTGGACGGACACACCAGGCAGACACAGGAGCTGAAGAATAACGTTTCTTTATTTGAAGCAGTAACAGATTAACGTGGCTGCCCAGCTGGGCTGGCAGCCGGCTGGCTGGAGCCGGAGCCCCAACTGCCCCAGCTGATGCCGTTTGACAGCTCCTTATATAGTCTGCTGTCAAACGGCACCAACCAATGGGAACAGTAAGATGGTCCCGCTCAAAATGCGGACCATGTTGAAGACTTAGCTAGTCAGGGACACAACACCCCTTTCCCCTAGCTAAGGGCATGCGCTGCCCAGCCTTTTGGGAATACAATGGTATAACAAGGAAATTGAACTAGTGAGGAAATTGAATTAGTGGCCAGGGAGGAGCACCTGGCCTGGGAAGGAGACCCTGACAACGTGACAAGCAACCCTGCCCAGGTGACCTCCCGCCTGTGGCGGAGTAGGGGCCCCCACATCCCAAGGGTTGTGGGTCAAATACTGACAGCTGCCTGCCTTGGAACCAACGCTGCAGAGATGGCAGGTCTAGCTGTGGCTTGCGTGAAGGGGTATGTGGGGACCACTGAGTTAGGGAGCTGACTATGATGGTCAGGGCCTAAGGCTGAAAAAGGGGAGCAGGCCTTCGTGCTCTCCTGGCCCCCCCTAGGGTAGTGACAATCCAACCTCCCACCCACCTAGCTTTCGCCCCCCCTGGGGAGTGTAGTGCTAATGTCAAGGGAGACAAGCCCAGATGGGAGAGACCCTGGAGGTGGGTGCATGGAAGGACTCTAATGGTGGGTGCGCACCTCCTTGTTCAACGCCTGACACCCACCACCCCTAAATACCGGATCCATCCCCCAGAGTCATTGGGAAGGGGGGGCAGAGAGAATTTTTATTTAACAACCTGAGAGAACGAAGAAAAG
Organism: Notechis scutatus; assembly: GCF_049901735.1. NCBI lineage: Eukaryota > Metazoa > Chordata > Lepidosauria > Squamata > Elapidae > Notechis > Notechis scutatus. The sequence goes on from NC_142011.1 coordinate 195,235,610, forward strand.
GTCTCAAACAGTTCAGTGAATCATGGAAACGCACACCAGCCATGCTCAACCCCGGAGGGGCTGCATCTCTGCAGAGCCAATGGCTGCACCCAGTCCACAATGGTGAAAAAGCTGCACCGGCAGTGGCCCATCGCTCGGCAGCCGGTGGGAGTCGAGGAGGCGCTCGGGCTGTCGGCGGCCACGGCGGAGGCGGCAGCGGCGGCGGCGGCCGGGACGGGAGGCGACTGCAGCGGAGGTCGCGTGGCGGCGGCGGAGAGAAGCGGCGGCTGCGGAGAGAGGCGGCGGCTGCGGAGGCGCGGCGGCGGAGCGAGGCGGAGCTGCGGAGAGCAGCGGCGGCGGCAGAAGAAACGGAGGCGCGGCGGCGGCAGAACGGAGGCCGCCGCGGCTGAAGAGCGGAGGCCGCAGCGGCGGCAGCGGAGCGGCGCGGCGGCGGAGCGAGGCGACGGCTGCGGAGGCCCGCGACGGCGGCGGCAGAAGAAACGGAGGCCGCGGCGGCGGCAGCGAGGCGGGGCGGCGGCAGAACGGAGGCCGCAGCGGCTGAAGAGCGGAGGCCGCAGCGCGGCAGCGGAGGCCGCAGCGGCGGCAGAAGAGCGGAGGCCGCGGCGGCAGCAGAAGAGCGGAGGCGCGGTGGCGGCAGAAGAGCGGAGGCGCGGCGGCGGCAGAACGGAGGCGCGGCGGTGAAGAGCGGAGGCCGCAGCGGAGGCAGCGGAGGCGCAGCGGCGGCAGAAGAGCGGAGGCCGCAGAGGCGGCAGCGGAGGCCGCAGTGGCGGCAGAAGAACGGAGGCGCGGCGCGGCAGAAGAGCGGAGGCGCGGCGGCGGCAGAAGAGCGGAGGCACGCGGCGGCGGCGGTAGCGGAGGCGCGGCGGCGGCAGAAGAGCGTAGGCCGCGGCGGCAGCAGCGTAGGCCGCGCGGCGGTAGAAGAGCGAGGCGCGGCGGCGGCAGCGTGCCGCGGCGGCGGCAGAATGGAGGCGCGGCGGCTGAAGAGCGGAGGCCGCGGCGGCGGCAGCGGAGAGGCCGCACGGCGGCGGCGGAGCGAGGCGCGGCTGTGGAGGCCGACGGCGGCGGCAGAAGAAACGGAGGCCGCGGCGGCGGCAGCGGGCGCGGGCGGCAGAACGGAGGCCGCAGCGGCTGAAGAGTGGAGGCCGCAGCGGCGGCAGAGCGGAGGCCGCAGCGGCGGCAGCGGAGGCAGCGGAGGCCGCAGCGGCGCCCTCGGCGGGAGCGGCTGCAGCGGAGGCGCTCGGCGTCCTTGGCGGGAGCGGCTGTCGAGTCGGGCGGCGGCAGCGACGGTAACGGCGGCCGGATCGGTGGGGGTGGTGGAAGCGTAGTCTCGCCGGCCTTCACGGCCTTGAGGCGAAGTCTGGACCTCTGCTAGAGGCTGTAGGCTTTTGCGCTCTTGTAGCGCCCACGGGTGGGGGTTTTTTCGCCAGCCTTCACGGGCCTTGAGGCGACGTCTGTTCCTCGGCTGGGGAGGCTTTCAGACTTCTGCGCTTTTGGTAGTGCCAACGGGGTGCCTTTCGCACGGGAGGCTAGAGTGCCTGTCAGGCAGTGACTTTCTCCTCAGCTCAGGGAGACTTTCTTTCCTCAGCTCAGGAGACTTTCTTTCCTCAGCTCAGGGAGACTTCTTTTCCTCAGCTCAGGGAGACTTTTCTCCTCAGCTCAGAGAGACTTTCTTTTCCTCAGCTGAGGAGGCTCTTTAAATTTGGCGCGCGCAGAGACTGTCTGCGGCTCCAGACATTCTGTGGCTTCAGCTCTTTCTTCAGTGACTTAGCTTCTTGCCTGGGTGTCTCTTCTGACATCCCATCCTCGTCGCCAGTGTTGTATTGGTCTAGACGGACACACCAGGCAGACACAGGAGCTGAAGAATAACGTTTCTTTATTTGAAGCAGTAACAGATTAACGTGGCTGCCCAGCTGGGCTGGCAGCCGGCTGGCTGGAGCCGGAGCCCCAACTGCCCAGCTGATGCCGTTTGACAGCTCCTTATATAGTCTGCTGTCAAACGGCACCAACCAATGGGAACAGTAAGATGGTCCCGCTCAAAATGCGGACCAGGTTGAAGACTTAGCTAGTCAGGGACACAACAGGAATAACGGAATTTTGCCCCATTTTAGAACCTCTTGGCACAGTTGTAAAGTGAACAACTTAGCAGTTGTTAAGTAAGTGACATGGTTGCTAAGTGAATTTGGCTTTGACTTTACAGGGGGATCCCATGCAATCATCATTAAATAGGAGCCAGTTGCCGAGTGTCTGTATTTTGCTCACATGACCATCAGGATGCTGCAATGGTCATCTGTGTGAAAAACGGTCATAGGTCACTTTTATCTGGTGTCCTTGTAACTTTGAACAGTCACTAAGTGAACTGTTGTAAATTGAAGACTACCTGTAATGGACTGTGAGAATAACCTTGAGGACAGGAGGAGAAGCCACAGCCAAGGCAACAATCAGACAAGAGAAACTTGAGTTCAAAGCAGGAATGTAATTTGAGAAAGGTCTGAGCTCTCCCTTTAGAACAACAGTCACTCAATGAACGGTTGTAAATTGAAGACTACTTGTAATGGACTGTGAGAATAACCTTGAGGACAGGAGGAGAAGCCACAGCCAATGCAAGAGTCAGATAAGAGAAACTTGAGTTCAAGGCAGAAATGTAATTTGAGAAAGAGTCTTGGACAGGGCTTTCCCTAGTTCTATAAAGGCAGGGAGGGACATTCAGATTTGCAAGACTCCTTTACTATACTATAACTCTACAATAAACGTAGTCTTAGAATCCCTACCTTTGGTGGTCAAGTCCAATTCTACCTCAAAGGTTTCAGTAATTTAGTCCAGAGGTGGGATTCAGCCGGTTCAGGCCGGTTTGGGCAAACCGGATGTTAAATTTACATCTGGTTTGCCAAACCCGTAGTTGAATAGACCAGTTTCCAGCTTCCGGAGAGCTTCCGGAGCCCAGGGGAGGATGTTTTTGCCCTTCCAGAGGCTTGAGAGGAAAGCCTCCGGATCCTGGGGAAGGTGAAAAATGACCCTCCCGGAAGTTCTGGTAGGCCATGCTCACCATGGCCACACCCACCCAACAACTAGGCAGTGAACCCGTTGCTGGGATTTTTGAATCTCACCCCTGATTTAGTCCATAATCAAGCTGCTCTCACAATTAGGGTGCTTTTTGACATTTAACCAGGATTTGCCTTCTTGTGCAATCTAGAATTGTGGATCCTGCACTCTGAGACAATGGAAAACAGCTTTGTGTCTTTTTCTGTCATACCTCTGCAGATAGTTAAAAATTCTACCCTGCCTCCACCCAGTTTTGACAGTCTCTTAAACGTAATTTTCGCTGCCTTAATCATCTTCATCGTTCTTCTCTGCACTTGTTTCCAAACTTGGAAAGAATATGTCTCTCACTTTTTCTTCAGCCAGACGTTGACTTCTACGGTGGCAATTTAAAATTGTAGTTCAGTCACTGCCAATTCCTCCTTGAGTCAGAAAATACAGGTAGGCCTTAAACTTACAACTGTTTGAGTGACCATTTGAACTTTCAACAGCACTGGGGGGAAAAACCTGACTCTTCCTCACTCTTATAATCATTACAACCTCTCCGTGGTCGCCTGATCAAAATTTGGGTACTTGGTCACCAACATGGCTGCAGCATCCCAGATTTGTATTTTTATTTGGCTTTTTTTCTGTGCCTTTGGGTCAGTGTTGACTCATAATGCAGGCTAAATCACATGAAGAAGGACTGCAGGGATTGGGTATGTCTAGTTTGATGAAAAGAAGGACTAGAGGTAACACGATAGCAGGGTTCTGATATTTGAGGGGCTGCCCCAAAGAAGAGGTAGTCAAGCTATTCTCCAAAGCCCCTGAGGGCAGGACAAGAAGCAATGGGTGGAAACTAACCAAGGAGAGAAGCAACTTAGAACTAAAGAGATAATTTCCTGACAGAACAATTAATCAGTGGAACAGCTCGCCTCCAGAAGTTGTGAATACTCCAACACTCAAGGAGTTTAAGAAGAGATTGGACAACTATGTCTGAAATAGTATAGTTTCCTGCTTAAGTAGGGGGGATTAGAAGGACTCCAAAATCCCTTCCAACTCTGTTGTTCTGTTCTGTTCTGACTGGTCACTGCAGTCATCTTGGCAAGATTTAGCAGTGGTTTGCCATTGCTTCCTTCCTAGGGCTGACAGCAGTGGTGAGATTCAAAAAAATTTACTATCGATTCTGTGGGCACAGCTTGGTGGGCGTGGTGTAGCTTGGTGGGCGTGGCTAGGAAACACTGCAAAATCCCATTCCCTCCCCACCCCACCAACCTGCTTTCTAGCTCCATTCTCCCCTGCAGGGCAACCAAAGAAGACCCAGCCAATCACCTGGGACTCGGGAGGCGGAGAATAGATGGGGGCGGGGCCAGTCAGAGGTAGTATTTGCTGGTTCTCTGAACTACTCAAAATTTCCACTACCGGTTCTCCAGAACCGGTCAGAACCTGCTGAATACCACCTCTGGCTGAGAGAGAGGGATTGGCCCAAGGTCACCCAAATGGCTTTGTGCCTAAGGCAAAACTAGAATTCCCAGACTGCCAGGGATGAAAAACAATTATTTTATCTCAGGTTACATAAAGAGTTGTGCGTTTACATTACTTTTAAGATGTTGAGATAAGTTGAAGGAGAAAGCTAGATTACAAATATACCATTCACCGGATTCTCTCCGCACTTTTCTACTCCTGCAAATTATCCTTATTCCCACCATGTCTGTGCAGCATATCTAAAAGAAAACGAGTGACGTGTTTGGACATGACAGCATAGCAACTATTTTTTTCTTATATGACCGGGAGGCAGTGGGCTAAACAATTGAGTCAAATGGAATCATTTGAAGCTGAGGAAATGACTCAGAAATTCTCAGATATTGTGATGTATTTGCTCTTCTATTCAAAAGAGAACAAAGGCTTCACAGGAGCAAGGTGCGATCAGGCAGACAAACCTGCTTAGAAAGACAGTAGGATCTCACAGGTGTTCAGTTTAAAGGGGTTTTTATTGCTACGTTTACTACATGGTTAGGAAACAAACACTGTCATCAATTCAGAGCCTTATTTCTTGGGGCAATCTTTAGTATTCCTTCCTTTGTCACAGTTCTGCTTATCTCCATCAGCGCATCAGTGTCACTGGTCAGCAATGTTGAGAGCAGAGAATAGAGTTGGAAGGGACCTTGGAGGTCTTCAAGTCCAACCCCCTGCTTAGGCAGGAAACCCTACACCACTTCAGACAAATGGTTATCCAACATCTTTTTAAAACTTCCAGTGTTGGAGCATTCACAACTTCTGGAGGCAAGTTGTTCCACTGATTAATTATTCTAACAGTTAGGAAATTTCTCCTTGATTCTAGGTTGTTTCTCTCCTTGATTAGTTTCCATCCATTGCTTCTTGTTCTGCCTTCAGGTGCTTTGGAGAATTTTTATTATGGTTGTGGACTTGCATAGCACAAAAGTGCAAGATTTCCAAAGAGGCAAAAATTATATGCAACCAAAAAAAATTAGGAAAAGAACCAACTTGTGAGTCTTCTGCTCTGCTAGGTCTAATGTTCAGCAATCTTCACTTCTGGCTTGGTGCATTCACAAATCTTAGGATCTAATGGTTCATCCAGCCTCAAACTCTCGATTGTAAATGCTTGGTTCGTATTTAACAAGACCATGTCCATTCACAACTTGGTGATGAAAGAAGATATGAACTTGATGTCTATTATCAATCTTTCCATAACCAGATGTTTGATGAGTCCCACAATGCATCATGATGTTTACAGGTTCTGAATTATACACGTTGTGGGATAGCACATTTTGGGAGTGTTGGTTTGGGCTGATCCTCTAGTCAATCCTTCACTTTACAAGGAAGTGAAAAACCATCCAAGAATCCTACATCAGAATTCCAGATGTTTCCAACCTCTCACCACTGTTAACTTTTTTTTTTACGTAGAAGTTGACTATTCTTGGCAGAGAATTCTGGCTATGTAAGTCCAAAGCATCTGGAGAGCGTCAGGTAATAAAAGATGTTATTAGGTATTTCAGTGTTTGCAATAGCAGCGAATATCTGTAGCTCAGGTGTAGGAGGAGGCTGAAGGTTCGTTCTCCAACTTGTGGGCTGTTTTCTGAATGTTTCGTTACCAGGCTAGCTTGGAGAACGAACCTTCACCCTCACCCTTGGAGCCTTGAAGATATGTGAAGATACCCATGGCTGGCTGGAATTCTGGGAGTTGAAGTCCACACATCTTCAAGATGTCAAGGTTGAGCTATAGTGAGCTATTTTTTGTAGTGTTTATTGCTGAAAAGTTGCCATCTGATTCAAAATGAGCATATACTGTACATCTATATCCATGTTAGTATTAAAAACAGCATGGAGGTATTTATTGGATATCTCTGAAAATTCTTTATTTCTCAATTTAAAGCTAAATCAAGTATGTGATGAGAACATTTCCACAGCTCTGTGATGTCACATTATGGCTGGTCCTGTATCTACTGTAGCTTTCCATCTGGTCATTTGAAGCTGGTTTAATAATCTGAAATAGGGCTTTCCACAGACTTTATCTTTCTTTCATGTAAGCTCTCTGATTCTCCTAAATCATTTAATGTTACTGGAAGGGTTTCCAATGTCCAGATGTCAGATATGAGAGATTTTTTTTTAAAGTTATAGACACCAACATGCTTCATTCCAAATGTAATAATCATTTTCACACTTCTGTAAGATAAATATGCCTTTTCAGCCTAATTTTTATTTAGGGCAATGGATTTCTGCCCCCAAACCACCCTACTGAAAATGGTTTCATCACTTTCCATGTTTTAAAAAGGAATCGCAACTAAAACAAAGGTTATGCTCTTAGGCCTTATAGTACAAGTTCCTTTTCTTAAAAGGACTTCGTCCCTCTTTCCCCAAAGGAAACAAAAGTAAAAAAAAAATTAAACTTTTAATAATTAAGGGTCTTAATTAACATGTCTCTGCCATGCCCCTTATCCCTTAGAGCAGGACTGTCAAACTCGCGGCCCGTGGGCCAAGTGTGCCATGCGCTGGCCACACTCACACCCAGTTTAGTGAAGAGGGGAAAGTTGGAATATGTCACGTGACGATACCGTGATGATGTGAGTTTGACACCCCTGTGCTAGAGGCAGAGAATATTATTTTTAAAAAATATTTTATACTTTTAGTGATCCAAATATTTTTATTTTATTGATTTCTATTGTGTCTTTGTTATTTTTATACCTAAATTTTGCTTTTCTGTCTGTAAGACACTCAAAGCAGTTTCCCTCAATGAAAAATACAAATTGTAAAATAGAAAGATAAATATTAATGATTAAAGTCAAGTCAGATTTAAAGCCTGGTACCGTTAAAATCAAATTATAGTTTGATTAGAAACTCCGACATTTTTTTTAAAAAAGAGAGATAAAGAGTTTGGTCATTTTCCTAAATTCTGATAAGGGGTTCAAAATACACTGTAGGAGAGGGACCGGCAGAGCCTGAGGGCGGAGTCAAGAGAGGAATCAGCCTAGAGCAGGGGCGTCAAACTCAAGGCCCGCAGGTTGGATGCAGCCTGCGGGATGCTTAGATCTGGTCCATGGGGCCGCTCTGGAAACAGCGAAGGAATGGCCCGCAGTGCCTCTGCTAGTGAAAACTGAGATCAGGGAGACCACAACACAGCCCTCCTGAGCTCCGTTTTCACTGGCGCAGGGTTGCAGGAGGCCGTCACAGCCGAAAACGGAGGTCAGGAGCCCGTTTTCGCTGGCAGAGTCCTCGAGCCAACACAGGCGCCTTCGACACAAGTGATGTCAGGCTGGCCACGCCCATCCCAGCCACCGAGGTCAAACACAACTCTGATGCAGCCCTCAATGAAATCAAGTTTGACACCCCTGGCCTTGAGTCATTACGTTCCCCCCAAGGATCTAAGTTCAACAGCTCTTGAATTCTGTTCACTCTTATCTAGTAACAGTTTAGCGCTGACTAAAGTGTGCGCTCACCAAACCGGTTGTTAAACCAGTTGCAGCCCACGACTGATTAAGATGCTTATTGGTTTTAGGTCTCCCTTGTTTAGAAAAAAGACATTGTGCTTTCTGAGATTTGCAAGATGAAAGCTCCCTCTACTGGCTCAAAATTTGATTTCCTTTTCAGCTGAAAAAGAAGGCATTTCTTCCCCCATAAATACAACAAATAATAAAACTTCAAAACCAATATTTAGGAGGGTTCACTTACCATTAACAAGGCAGTTAGAAGTTTCTTTTCTGATTCACAAAACGTTTCATCAGGATTTTGGACTTGACTCAAACGTCTAACCAGATCCAGGCTGCATAAATTAAAATGACTACTAAAAGGTAGTTCTCCCTTAACAACTGTCTCACTTAGCAACATAAATTTCGGGCTCGATTATGGTTGTCGATTGAGGGCTATCTGTACTTCCCATTCCAAACTCGAGGTAGTTCAGAAAAGCTTCTACGGCCAATGTTTGGATGCAATGAAAACCTAACGGCAAGTGTTGGATTTTTTAAAATCAGTTTTCTCAGACTTGCTTCAGACTTTCCTGCCATTAAAGCCCTGCTGGGAATCTGGAGGGCATTAGTTGGGAAAGATGAGAAGTGTGGGATCTAATTAATCTGTGGGTAGAATTATAGTTTAATGTTGCACAGATAAAACATTCCAAGTTGAGCCAACCACGTCTCTTTTTTCCTTCGGTTATATCAACTATGCAAAGTTAACCAGAATTCAATTTGATTATGGTTACATGCATATAATATGCTAAAGAAAAAGATTGGTTGATGAAGACACACATATCTTTAACTAGTCTTATATTAATTCTGTTGTTGCTGAATTTGGAGAGTCTGCTGTGGAGGATTTATAAAAATCCACACTGGTACATACAGCATAATCAAGTTTTGTTGTGTTATTAAATTCTAGTTTGCATAAATCAGCATTTGATTGAAGTGAATTATAAATGCATACATAAAATTTAAAAAAACATAAATCAGATCACATGGTAACCTCAAAGCTTTGATTAGAGAGCAACAGAGTCTGTGGTTTGCATATTCTCCTTAACTTTTTTGTCTTAGTGCCTTGTTAGAACAAAACTATTATCCAATATATGGAAATTAGATGCTGTGGTTTAAAATGGATTCTAAGCTAATACTAAAATAACCAGTTATAAATCCTGGATTATTTACTTGACTTTTTAATAAATGGCAATTTATGTTAAATTGTTATACATGATTTCCATGTGATATGTAACTTAAGAAAATCAAATCAGCTCAAGCAAAATGGAATTCTAATTTATTCTTTGTTTAGTCATGTGGGACAGGGGTGTCAAACTTCGGAGTCACATTGTCGTCATGTGACGTATCGCAACTTTTCCTGCTTTGCTAAACTGGGAGTAGGGTGGCCAGCATGTGACGCATCCAATCCATGGGCTGTGATTTTGACACCCCTGATGTAGGAGAAGGAATAACAGAATAGAGCAGTGGTCGCCAACCAGTGGGCCGGGGACCACTGGTAGTCCGCAAGAAAATGTTGGTGGTCCACAGAGAAATGTCACCCTAAAGCAACCCCCAAAGCAATTAATCCAGGCTGCATGGGAACACAAGGCTGCGCCACCCACATGGCCCGTGGGAACACAAGGCTTGTGTCACTTGATTGCGAACAACATGAGATAGTGAGGGGAGGGGGGAAAGGGCACGGGGGGAACTTGCCCCGCGCACCTGGCCTGGCCACCAGGCTGCTACTTTCCGCTTCTTTCTTCTTCTGCTTTTGGCTGCACGTAAGGAAAGCAGGGAAAGTCTTTCTTTCTCTCCCCCAAACTCCGCCAGAAATGAGTCTTTGGGACCCTGCAAGGCATCCTGCTCCAAGAGGCTGTGCCGACATGACAAGTCTCACAAAGACTCATTTCTGGCAGAGTTTGGGGGAGAGAAAGAAAGACTTCTGCTGCTTTCCTTGCATGAAGCCAAAAGTCTCTCTCTCTCTCTCTGTCTCCCCCTGAGAACGGAGCTGGAGACGTTATCCTGCGATCCCAATTAAAGAATGATCAATCAGCAGGAAAACAGGATGTGGAATTTTCCTGAAGATTTTTTTGGGGATTTTGCTAGGGTCTCTAGTCCGTGAGATTAAAAATTATGAATCTGGTGGTCCCTGAGGTCCAAAAGGTTGGCGACCCCCTGCAATAGAGCATACAAAATATTTGCTAGACCAATTCTCAAATACAGCTCATCTGTCTAGAACCCGCACTGCATATTGGATATTAATACAATCAAGAGAGTCCAGAAATATTTCATGAGAAGAGTCCTCCGCTCTTCTGCTTGCAACAGAATACCTTTATGCCACCAGACTTGAAATTTTGGCCTTAGACAACTTAGAACTACACCCCCTTCGATCTGACCTAAGCGTAGTACATAAAATTATCTGCTACACTGTTCTACCTGTCAATGACTACTTCAGCTTCAATCACAACAATACATGAGCATACAATAGATACAAACTCAAGGTAAACCACTCCAAACTCGATTGCAGAAAATACGACTTCAGCAACAGAGTAGTCAACACCTGGAATACCCTACCAGACTCTGTGGTCTCTTCTCCAAACCCCCAAAACTTAACCTTAGACTGCCTAGTGTTGACCTCACCCCATTCCTAAGAAGTCTGTAGGGGGTGTGCATAAGCGCACCAACGTGGCTACCATCGCTGTCCTAATGTCCCCAGTTATTCATACTCATTTCATGTACTTCCTTTTAATAATGTTTCCAATTATATCTGTTATCTAAAACATGCTTGACAAATAAATAAAATAACTAATATAAATAACTAAATAAATAAAATGGTTAGAAGGGACTTAGAGATCTTCTAGTACACACACACAGAGAGACAGACAGAAAGACACACACACACACACACACACACACTGCTCAAACAGGAAACCCTATATCATTTCAGACAAATAGTTGTTCAATCTCTTCTCTAAAACTGCCAGTGATGGAGCACCCTCAATTTCTGGAGGCAAGTTGTTCCGCTGATTAATTGTCCTAACTGTCAGGAAATTCCTCCTTAGTTCTCAGTTGCTTCTCTCCTTGATTAGTTTCCACCCATTGCTGCTTGTCCTTCCTTCAGGTACTTTGGAGAATAAGTTGACCCCTCTTCTTTGTAGCAGCCCCTTAGATATTGGAGCACTGCTATCATGTTACCTCTAGTCCTTCTTTTCATTAAAGTAGACATACCCAATTATCACATTAAACAAGAAGAAAACCTTCTACGCAGCAGTTCCACCCGTGTTTTCTACGATTTTGTAAACAAAAACTAAAAGACTCAAGGTCCATCCAACCCCTGAAAGGACCTAATGGTAAAGACTGCAATGACGACACTATTGAAGCCAACCTCTTTAACACATTATTTGGCTCAGTATTTGTAAACAGCAATGGATCATGCCCAGTATTTCCTAGTCAAACCACAGACAACTACAATGATCTAATACATATCAATTTTACAGAAGACAATGTTGAAAAAGCACTATGCAATCTAAAACCATCTCTATCTATTGGACCGGATGGAATATGTGCCTACTTCTTAAAAAAGCTACCCACTTTAGGGTAGCTTAGGTTAGCCATAGCCGAACCTCTAAGCATAATCTTTGAAAACTCTTTCAGGACCAGCTCCTTGCCAAAACTATGGTCACAAGCCACGGTCATCCCCATCTTCAAAAGGGAGACCCCAGCCTAGTTGAAAATTACAAACCAATCTCTTTATGTTGCGTCACCTGTAAAGTCATGGAATCAATTATTAACCAATCCATCATCCTCCACTTAGAAACAAACAACCTACTCTCTAATAAACAATTTGGTTTTAGGAAAAAACTATCATGTAATCTGCAACTCTAACACTGCAAAAACATATGGACTACACAACTCGATCAGGGCAAAGCAATAGATGCAATCTACATAGACTTCTGTAAAGTCTTTGATTCAGTGGTACACGACAAACTACTAAAACTAAAATCTTATGGTATCTCTGGACACCTGCATAACTGGATAGAAGCATTCCTGTCAAACAGACAACAAATGGTCAAAATTGGGAGCGTCCTATCAAATTCTGTACCTGTCAACAGTGGTGTCCCCCAAGGCAGTGTTCTAGGACCAACTCTTTTCATACGCTACATCAATGACCTCTGTGATCATATTAAGAGCAACTGCGTTCTCTTCGCTGATGATGTAAAGCTATTCAACACCACAAACAACACTACTACCCTCCAAAAAGATCTTGACTATGTATCAGAATGGTCAAACAAATGGCAACTTCAAATCTCAACAAATAAATACTCTGTCCTACATATTGGTAAAATATATATATATATCAGAAAATAAAATACAGGCTGAATAGTCAAGACCTTGTTGATGATCCAAACTCTGTCAAGGATCTTGGAGTACTCATCTCAAATGACCTAAGTGCTAGAGCCCACTGTAACTACATAGCCAAAAAGGCGTTAAGAGTTGTTAACCTCATCTTATGTAGCTTTTTCTCTGGTAATATCACACTAATAACTAGAGCATACAAAACATTTGCTAGACCAATACTTGAATACAGCTCATCAGTCTGGAACCCACATTACGTATCTGATATTAACACAGTTGAGAAAGTCCAGAAATATTTCACAAGAGTTCTCCACTCCTCTACTCGTTGCAGAATACCTTATGCCACCAGACTCGAAATTCTAGACCTAGAAAACCTAGAACTACGCTGTCTTCAGTCCGATCTAAGTATAGTATATAAAATCATACATTGCAATGTTCTACCAGTCAATGAATACTTCAGCTTCAACCATAACAATACAAGAGCACACAAAAATACAAACTCAAGGTTAATCGCACAAACTTGATTGCAGGAAATACGACTTCAGCAACAGAGTGGTTAATGTCTGGAATACTCTACCTGACTCTGTGGTTTCATCCCCAAACCCCAAAAACTTTAACCTTAGACTGTCTACTATTGACCTCACCCCTTTCCTAAGAGGTCTGTAGGGGGTGTGCATAAGCGCATCAACGTGCCTACCGTCCCTGTCCTATTGTTTCTTTTTATTTTTTTATTTGTCTTATATGTATCCATGTATTCATAACGATGTTTTTACTTATACCTATTATCTTGTAAACAATTGACAAAATAAAATAAATACATAAATAAAATAAAAATTCCTGCAATCGTAGGAATAAATACATAAATAAATAAATACATAAATAAAATAAAAATTCCTGCAATCGTTCTTCATATGTTTTAGCCTGGATTATGAGTCAACACTGACCCAAAGGCACAAAAAAAAGCCAAATAAAAATACAAACCTGGGATGCTGCAGTCATGTTGGTGACCAAGTTCTTCTTAAAAGTCTCCAGTGCTGGAGCATCTACAGCTTCTGGAGGCAAACCATTCCACTGATTAATTATTCTGTTGGGAAATTTCTCCTAAGTTCTAGATTGCTTCTCTCCTTGACTAGTTTCCTGCCCTCAGGTGGTTTGGAGAATAAATTGGCCCCTTCTTCCTTGTGGTAGCCCCTCAAATATTGGAACACTGCTATCATGTCACCCTTAGTCCTTCTGTTCATTGAAGTAGACATACCCAGTGCTTGCAACCATTCTTCATATGTTTTAGCCTCTAGTCTCATAATCATTTTTGTTGCTCTTTTCTGTGCTCTTTCTAGAGACTCAACATCTTTTTTATATCATGGCAACTAAAACTGGATGCAATATTCCAAGTATAGTTTTACAAAGGCATTATGAAGTGGTATACTTCACATGACCTTGATTCTATCCTTCTGTTAATGCAGCCTAGGACTGTGTTGGGGTTTGGGTTTTTTTTTTGGCAGCCGCAACACACTGCTTACTCATATTTAAGTGATTATCCACAAGGACTCCAAGATCCCTCTCACAGTTACTACTATTGAGCCAGGTACCACCTATTCTATACCTTGGTTTGTTTGGGTTTTTTGCCTAAATATAGAATCTTTCTTTTCTCATCATTGAATTTCATTTTGTTAGATAGGGCCCAGTGTGCAAGACTGCCAAGATCCTTCTGTATCTTAAGCCTACCTTCTGGAGTGCTGTCTATTCCTACTGGTTGGTGTTATCTCCAGATTTGATGAGTTCCTCTTCTATTCCCTTGCACAAATCATTGATGAAGTTATTGAAGAGTACTGGGGTACCTCAGTGCATGCTTCCCTGTATGTAGATGCAGTTCCATTAAGGACTACACATTAAGTGCAGTAGGTCAGCCAATTACAAATCCATCTGGTGGTGATGCCGTCTATCCCACATTTTTCTATCTTACCAATTAGCAGGTTGCATTCTACTTTATGAAATTCCTTACTGAACTCCCAAGTAAATTATATTCATAGCACCTGCTCACACCAGTATCATTTTCAGGTGGTATATCTGCTCGTTTTATTGTTTCTATTTTGGAGAATATGACAAATGTGATTCCAAGCACCTGCAAAAAATTGTTTTGTTTAGTTGGCATTAAAATGTATATTTGGGGGACATTTCTCCAAATTAAGAGGTTTTTTACTTGCACTTTTTTCCAGGTTCTGATTTTGCAAATAACATGCTCTAATTTAAAGCATTTTGGAACATGGGTTTTGGCAAAGAGATGTCCCTAATATTTTCACATTTCAAAGCATTTTGGAACATGGGTTTTGGCAAAGAGATGTCCCTAATATTTTCACATTTCAAAGCATTTTGGGACGCGAGTTTTGGCAAAGAGATGTCCCTAATATTTTCACATTTCAAAGCTGGGTCTTCACTAGAACATACAGTAAGTAAAGCATATCTCAACAATCTCTTTTGTCTGCTTCATCCCATAGTGTTATCTTTAGCTCCTCTCCAACTACAGGCGATAAAATCTTACACATGTATTGATTAAGGTAGTGATTTTCAGCTTACAGTATTCAAGTATCATCTGAGGGATGCTTCAAGGTGCTTACAAAGAACCCAGAATTACAGTGACTGAGAACAAATGCAACAGAGGCAGGATGAGAATCCGCAGGGAGGAGTAGCCTCTTTGCCTGCCGCACTGTTTTCTGGCTAATAGTTTGGTCTAGTGGTTAAGGAGCCAGGGTAAAAAACAGGAGACTGTGAGTTATAGTCCTGCATGAAAGCCAGCTGGGTGACTTTGGGCCAGTCACTCTCTCTCATCCTACAATTCCAGACTCAGATGACAACAACAATTTAATGATAATGATGATGGAATAGGAGGAGGGTGGAGGAGGGGGAGGGGGAGAAGGAAGAAGGAGGAAGGAAGGAAGGAAGGAAGGAAGGAAGGAAAGGAAGGAAAGAAAGAAAAGAAGGAAGAAAGAAGAAAGAAAGAAAGAGGAAGGAAGGAAGGAAGGAAGGAAGGAAGGAAGGAAGGAAGGAAGGAAGGAAGGAAGAGAAAGAAAGAAAGAAAGAAAGAAAGAAAGAAAGAAAGAAAGAAAGAAAGAAAGAAAGAAAGAAAGAAAGAAAGAAAGAAAGAAAAGAAGAAAGAAAAGAAGAAAGAAAAGAAGGAAAGAAAGAAGAAATGGATGGCTTATTTTTTGAGTAATCAAGGATGGGTATGTAGTATGGCTGTCCATGTTCAAAGATAAAATTTGATTGAAAGCAGAGTTGCATAAACAAACACCTGTCAGGGATGCATCTTTTCCTAGAATGGCACCTCAACTGTGGAAAGCTGTCTTGCAAGACCAGGAAAACAGATCCTTAAATTATGGTGTTTCCAACAGGTATTATGGGATCACTTATCTGTGCTGCAGATCAGATTTTGCATTTCACATCTGAATTATTGCGTGGCACTAGTGAGTAGCCTATCACCTGATCGTAGGGGATTTAGAAATGGAGAAAATGATAATTTTATATCAAATGCAGATTCAAGAGGAGCGGCTGGGCTTGCTAGGGCATTGCATGCGGGGGTGGGCTGGGGGGTTCACAGGGGTTCGGGAGAGCCCCTAGCTAAGATTCTGTGCAGTTCAGAGAACCCCCAAATCCCACTCCTGGCTGGCCCTGCCCACCCCGCCCCTCCCCTTCCAGGAGTCCCCACCTAGCCCACTTCTGGATGCAGGTAAGTGCAGTGCACACACAGAGGTTCGGAGAGGGCCAAAAACGGGCTCCCGGAAGTTCAGGAAGGCCGGAAATGGGCCTGTTTCCAGCTTCCAGAGAGCCTTCGGAGCCCAGGGAGGCTGTTTTTTCACTCCCAGAGGCTCAAAGAAAGCTTCCGGAGCCCAGGGTGGGCAAAAACACCCCCCCACCATGGTGCAGGAGGCCGACTAGGCCACGTCCACCATGGCCACACCCACCCAGCAACCGGGAAGTGAAATGTTTGTAGCGCACCCCTAATCACATGTATATCCTAGGGCAGTGGTGGCTAACCTTTTTGGGCTCTTGTGCCAAAAATTGTGTGTGCACGCTTGCACGCTTGCGCTCGCGTGCCAGCACCCAAAAGGCAATGTGCCCCCCCACCCCCTACACATGCGCATGCAATCCCTCCCACACCGCCCCCTTACCTGCACTGCACCTCACAGCTGATTTTTGGCCAGTTTGAGGCCCTTTTCAGCCTTCCAGAGGCTTGAGGAAGGCTTCTGCAGGCTTTTCAGGCCGAAAACTAGGCCCGAGAACCACTTCCGGTAGTTCCGGAAAAACAGGAAGTGACAAAACAGGCCTGAAAAGCCTGCAGAAGCCTTCCTCAAGCCTCTGGGAGGCCGATGAAGGCCTCAAACTGGCTGAAAATCAGCTGTGAGGCTCAATTTGCGAAATGAGGTAAGTTTGCCTGCAGCTCACGTGCTGGCACACATGGCTCTGCATGCCACCTGTGGCACGCGTGCCATAGGTTCGCCATCATGGTCCTAGTGAGAAGTCTAAGGCCTACAAAACCTTGAAATGAATTTAAATTCTGCACTAGACAAAACCCTCTTGCATCACGATACATAAGGCAACATCATGCTGCAAGGAAGAACATAACAGGTAATTTATCTTTTAGGGAACCTTTGCTTATTTGACAGATCTTCCCATTGAGAAATCTAAGAGTTCCTTAAAACACAATTGGGAAAACCACCGCCATATCCCCCTGCACTTAACTTGGCTGTTATTTAAAGGAGAACCAAATATAATATTTCATTTAAACCCTTCCCCCTCCTGCTGAGCAGCAGAATTATGCCTCCAGACTAGCATTTGAGGGAGGGTGGGAGGGAGAAATGTAAAAACACACTGAGAAAGCTGAGAAAACCCCATGTAGTATTTTGCTTGGCTTTTAGCCTGACGTTTGTAGTGAGAATGAGTGCTCCGTGGATGTGTTTCCCATTAACTTTCTTACTTTTTTTTAAAGCTAGTTAAACTTCATTCATCCAAGATCCCAAAAGAGAGAACTCAATGGTTTATCAGTTCGAGACTGAACATCATTCAACTTCTTGGCTCAATTTGCACCCAGATTACCATTTCAGGGAGTGTAGTCATAACAACCTGACTTCTACCGTAGATGATGCAGATTTGCCCACCCGAATTTTGAATTCCTTAGAGAACCACACCAGAAGAAGAAGAGAGCTTGGGGGTCTTCTAGTCCAGTGTCCCCCAACCTTTTGGGCACCAGAGACCAGTTCTGTAGAGAGAGGTCTTTCTGCAAACAAGAGGTGTTGTGGTTTCGTGCGCTGCCTTCATATCACACATGCCCAGATTTTATGCAGCCTGGTCTCTAGCACACCATGAATCAGAACCGGTCCACAGCCCAGCAGTTGGGGGAGCCTTGTTCTAATCCAACCCCGTTTAAGCATGAGACCCTATACCAAGGGTCTTCAAACTTGACAGCTTTAAGACTTGTGGATTTCAACTCCCAGAATTCCTGAGTTAACATAACTGAAGGAGGAATTCTGGGAGTTGAAGTCCAAAGTCTTAAAGCTGTTAAGTTTGAAGACCCCTGCCCTATACCATTCCAGACAAGTGGCTGTCCACTCTTTTCTTAAAAGCCTCCAGTGATGGAGCACAAAACTTCAAAGGGTCTTCAAACTTGGCAGTTAAAGACTTGTGGACTTCAACTCCCAGAATTCCTGAGTTAACATAACTGAAGGAGGAATTCTGGGAGTTGAAGTCCACAAGTCTTAAAAATGTCAAGTTTGAAGACCCCTGCATAGGGCATTGCACACCAGAACAACTAGACGCAAGGACAGTTTTTTCCCTCATGCCATCACTCAGCTAAACAACCAATTCCCACAATGCTGTCAAACTATTTAGTGAGGCTGTATTACTATTATTCTTCTAATATTCTCTATTAGCTATCTCCTTTTCTATTTATGACTATAACTTTGTTGCTTGTATCTTTACGATTTATATTATTTAGTTTCCTAGTGTGGTTTGTGTTTGATTGCTTATTTGTATCCTATGACTATCACTAAGTGTTGTATCTTATGATTTATGATGAATGTATATTTATGATGACTATGATCATGATCTATCACATTTATGTACACTGAGAGCTTATGCACTGGAGACAAATTCCTTGTGTGTCCAATCATACTTGGCCAATAAAGAATTCTATTCTGTTCTGTTCTGTTCCTTATTCTGTTCTGTTCTATTCTATTCATTTTCACTGTCAAGAAGTTTCTCCTTAATTCTAGATTGGACCATTATGTGCTGGTGAAAAGTCAACAGTGCAAGTGTCACAAAAAGCATACTTTTCAGACAAGTGCCTGTCCAGTCTTTTCTTGAAAACCTCCAGTGATGATGCACCCGTAACTTCTGAAGGCAAGCTGCTCCACTGGTTAATTGTCCTCGCTGTTCAGAAGTTTCTCCTTAATTCCAGGATGCTCCTCTCCTTGATTAGTTTACATCCATGGTGTCTTGTCTTGCCTTCTGGTGCTTTGGAAAATAAGTTGGCCCCTCTTCTTTGTGGCAGCCCCTCAACTATTGATAATACTTAGCAATAGCACTTAGACTTATATACTGCTTCATAGCGCTTTACAGGTCTCTCTACACGGTTTACAGAGTCAGCATCTTGCCCCCAACAATCAGGATCCTCACTTTACCGATTTCTAAAAGATGGAAGGCTGAGTCAACCTTGAACCAATGGGAATCAAACTGCCAAACTGCTGACAGTCGGCAGTCAGCAGAATTATCCTCCAGTACTGCATTCTAACCACTGCATCACCACGGCTCAAATACTGGAACACTGCTGCCATGTCAGATGCAACTCACTTAACAACTATGTCACTTAGCAATGGAAGTTCTGGTCCCAACTGTGGTCATAATTCAAGGACTGAATTAGGATAAGGATTGATTACTGTACACGGATCAGTATTTTAATTTCAACATCTTATTCACCCTTTGCACCCCAAGAGGATCCAGGCAAATTCACATTTGATTCTTCATATTCCTCAGGGGACAGAAATTTTCTACAATTATTCAGTTGGGGGGGAAAAGGGATGCTTTTTGATGAAACGTGCATTGTTGACATCTCACCATCCCATAATGGTCCAACCTAGAACTAAGGAGAAATTTCCTGACAGTGAGAATTAACCAGGGGAACGACCTGCCTCCAGAAGTTCTGGGTGGCTCCATCACTGGTGGTTTTTAAGAAGAGATTGGACAACCAGTTGCCTGAAGCAATATAAGGTTTCCTGCTTGAGCAGGGGGGTTGGACCAGAAGACCTCTACGACCTTCCAACCTTATTATTCTATGTTCTATGTTCACCAATCCATACTGGAATTCATGTTGCATAGGGGCATATGGATGTTTGTTTGTTTGTTTGATTGTTTGATTTCTCAAGCACATAACTGCAGAACATTAACAGATCCTCCCAACTAGGGTTAAATTCTCAAATCTGCACAGCCCAGTGATAAGGTAAACAGCACATGAATACAAAACTATACAGTATGAAAACTATTTCCAAATAATGGAAGAGCTAAGAAATAAGCATGCAGGTTCACAAAAAACAGTTCTGTTCTCAATGCATTGCAAAAGAGAGGACACAGGTGCAATGCCATAGCAATGCTGACAATTTTGGTGATTTCTTTACCGGTTGCACTTTGCAAATTGTAGTTGTGACCATGATTTCTTGGTCCTGGCCTTAAGGAGGACTATTCCCATTGGGGTGGGATTCAAATTTTTAACAACCGGTTCTGTGGGCGTGGCTTGGGTGGTGGGTGTGGCTTGGTGGTCATATGACTGGGTGGACATGGCTTGGTGGTCATGTTATTGGCTGGGTGTGGCCAACTCAATATCATTCACATCAAGGCACGCATCTCCTCGCCTGGCCTCTCATGACTGTGGGGATGCTGCAACAGTTGTAAGTGTGAAAAATGGTCATAAGTCACTTTTTTCACTGCCATTGTAATTTTGAATGGTCACTCCACACAAGCAAAGTACCAGCAAAGGAGGGGGAAAAAACTCCAGAGAAGTTCCAGAGACAGGAAGTCTAGTCCTGCCAAGAATGTAATAAAGGTTAACGGAGAGGCAGTTTCTGTAAGCAACACCAGAATGTTTCCTTCCTGCCTTCCTTACAGGATTAGGCCAGTAGTTTCTTCTAACAACCGGTTCTCCAAACTGCTTAGAATGTTAACAACCGGTTCTAGCGAATAGGTGCAAACTGGTAGAATCCCACCCCTGATTCCCATCATGCCAAATGTTGTTCTAATTAAGGTTTTTTTGGGATCTATTCTAATATTTCTTGAGAGACAGAATGTGTCCCCAGAGCGCATCTGTCAGGAGCAATACATAAATATTTTCTGCCCGCTGAACAAATTGTAACCCTGTTCTATTTCTGATCCTGCCATGAGGCAGATTTGATTTTTGTACGAAACTGTCACAGAATGCTTGCAACCATCCAGTTCTCTCTCAAAAGAAGTTTCCTCGTTCATTTGAGATATTTTCTTGAGGGTCAAACCTCCTTTTTCTCAAGGCCTCTGAGACCTTACAACAAATGCAGACTCGGGGGAAATGGGACAGCCATAGAGCCAAATCTAAGCCTTTATCTGAAGCTGGCTTCTTCTGCATTGGGTTATAAAACAGGCTAAGCATTTGTACCCCCACAGGAATTTACATAGTGAAAGATACATGAGAAATTAATTCAGATCAATTCACAAAGCAATCCTTCCTTTGGCAGACAACAGGCTATGCAAAAACTGTGGGAATGCTGTCTACTGCATTCCAGATTCTGAAAAACTATAGTTTCCAGACAGTATAATATAAAGTATGTAGCCAATTTTCTGATAGCTTTATGTCACCATGGTCACAACTGCACCGCGAGCTTATTCCCCTGGGAATTCTTATTCTTAAAAGGTATTTTGGAATCTCGAGAGTGGGGAGAGATCAGGGGTGTGGGACAGGGGTGGGATGCAAATATTTTTACTACCGGTTCTGTGGATGTGGCTAAGTGGGAGGGGCTAGGTGGGTGTGGCCATGTGACTGGGTGGGCACGGCTTTTTTTTGTAGCACCCTCCCTGTGCTCCATTTTTTTGCCTCCGGGGCCGTAGGGAAACCTCCTGGGTGAAGCAGTAAGACAGGGAGGGGGATCCCGGCACAGCGGATGTTGGAACAGCTGATCATCAGGAGGGGAAAAAGAAAAAAGAAATACCGGTTTGGTTGAACGGTAGCATTTTTTACTACCGGTTTGCACAAACCGGGCCAAACCACTAGAATACCACCACTGGTGTGGGGTCTTTGCTGTTCCCTGAGCTCAGCTGTTTCTTGCAGATGTTTCATTACCCAATTAGGTAACCTGATCAATGCATCATGGGGTATAGAAAGCAGTAAGGCTTGTCTTGACAATGGAAGCAGTGGGTATATGAATGGTTATGTTAGATGGAGGTTCCATGGGGCAAGAATGGTTCATTTTGGTCTTTCAGAGACTAGAGACTAGAGACTAGAGACTAGAGACTAGAGACTAGAGACTAGAGACAGAGAGAGAGAGAGAGAGAGAGAGAGAGAGAGAGAGAGAGAGAGAGAGAGAGACCTGAACAAAAGTTAAGATAGAGAAGGTTCCATAAAAGGGCAATAATGCTCAGTAATGAAACAGAAAACATGACATCATGGCACACAACCTGCAATTCACGTATTTAGATGAATTACATCGGGATGCAAAAACAAGAGTGCAGAGCCTACCTTACAATGTAGGTCATGATTTTGCATAATCTTTGCTTGCTGAAAAGATCCACTGGTGGAATCATACAGCCTCTTGGAGCAGGAAGCCTTGCATGGTCCCAAAGACTCATTTCTGGCGGAGTTTGGGGGAGAGAAGGAAAGACTTTTGCTGCTTTCCTTGCACGCAGCCAAAACCAGAAGAAAGAAGCAGAAAGAAGCAGCCCGGTGGCCAGGTGAGGCACGTGGGGCGAGTGGGATAAGTTCTCCCCCTCTACCCTTCCCCCCCTCCCCTCACTACCTCATGTTGTTCGCAATGCAAACGACTCAAGCCTTGTGTTCCCACGGGCCATGTGGGCGGCGCAGCCTTGTGTTCCTGCGCAGCTTGGATTAATTGCTTTGGGAGTGCTTTAGGGGTGACATTTCTCTGCGGACCACCCAAATTTTCTCATGGGCCACCAGTGGTCACTGGCCCACTGGTTGGCGACCATTGAGCTAGATCCTCTGTTTCTTCTCTTATGCCCCAAATAAGAAGACAAGAGTAGTGAAAATGCCTGCATTTTTACTTGGGATAGTGGGAAGGAAATGGTAGAGTGTCCTGTGCTCCTTTTACTGTCCCCATAAAAATCTGGAGCTTTTTCCCCCCTACATTTCTGAGTGCTTGAGAGGTTTTAAGGAGAGAAATCGGGTTTGCTATTTCTTGCAGATTAAGGAGATTATTATTCCCCTTCTAGACTCATGGACGCAGATTCCCTGTGTTTGTGTATCAGCATTCCTGAGCCTTGGAATTCCATAGTTGGCCATTCTTCTCCTAGTACAAGCTTCTCTTTGTTTTCTGGAAAACACTTATCCAGATTTAGAGGTCCTTTTTTTTTCTTATCCAACTGATAGGTAGGAAGTTCTGGGAACAGCCAGGACAGACACTTGATCCATCCACTTCAGCATATCTCAGATCACTTCTCACGGAGGAAGTTCTCATCAGAACCCCGTTCCAAAAGATGGTATCTTTCCTGAAGGACTTGTCAACACAGCCTCAACATTCAATCCTGTCTTATTCATGTACACTCTACACCCCACCAATTATATTATTTTCTTACTGGTGGTTCTTGTCCCGGGGCAAACAATAATATTTATCATCGGCAAACAATGAATGCATATGCAGTATCAGAGCAAAATATCTGGGTTGGATGTTTTTGAAATGCTGTTTTAATCCAGAATTAAATGTGGTATTGATTTATTTGTCCATAATCACCTTTCAGGGAAACTTATCCTCTGTGATTTGACATCAGGATGTCTAATATTTGTACTACTTCTGACTATATAGTAATTGGCTGTGACAGGTCTTGACAGTTTTGAGGATTATTATTTCTGTAGTATTCTGATTTAGTTTTGCTGATTTGATCAGTTTGGGTTTTTGTTGTACACTGTCATACATTCATATGGAATGAGGCCACATATAAATAAATGATCTTTTGAGAAATTTGGAAATGCATCCAATTGTGCCGGGGGTGAAATGTAATATGTGGTTGCCATTTTTTGTGGAAGCTGTGTGCATGTTACATCTATTCGATTGTATAAATCTTGATGGTTCATGAAATTCACTCTATATTGAACCTTCTCATGGGTTCATCAAATACCCCACTGTTTCAAATTCTCTATTTGTTTGCTGCAAATCGCACTGCTCATGTCACTTGCTCAGTGACGTTGCGATATCAGGACAGCACCAGTGTGATTTCTACAGTTTGAGATTTACTGCAGTTGTTATGTGCTTCAGAAATAAAATCAAATACAGTTTGAGCCCTTTACTGCATGCTGATGATACAGGTAATTTAAGAATAAATTGATAAGAATCAAGATTATGTGCAGTGCTAATACCACTTTATAATGCCTTGGTAAGGCCACACTTGGAATACTGCATCCAGTTTTGGTCGCCACGATGTAAAAAAGATGTTGAGACTCTGGAAAGAGTGAAGAAAAGAGCAACAAAGATGATTAGGGGACTGGAGGCGAAAACATATGAAGAACGGTTGCTGGAACTGGGTATATCTAGTTTAATGGGGATGAGGTGAGAGGAAAGGGGAGGAGACCTCAGAAGGATGGAAGGTTGAGTCAACCTTGAGTTGGTCAGAATTGAACTGCTGCCAGTAGGCAGAGTTTGCTTGCAATACTTCACTCTAACCATTGTGCCACAGTATAAAGTGGGTATGGACATTAAATGGCACCCATCGCAAGGAAGCTGCTGCAATTTGCACCCATTTGTAGCTTGAAAGTAGTCTTCAAGACCAGCCCCATGTAAAATGCATCGCACAGGTCAGCAGGAAGAAATGCTCTGCTGACTGGGGAATTCTGGGAAGTCTCTGTGAGGACCCAGGGTGTGGCACAAAGGCAACACAGTCAAATAAGTAATAAGAGTCCCTTTATTATCTCCAACTTTGCCCACAATGTCCAGGTTACTTTTGGCTGGAGAAAAACTCTCCCAGGAACAGCCTTTAAGTGGAGAAAATTCAGTTGAAAACAAGGTACATACAAACTGTAACTAAAAATCCAAACAAACCAAGCTGAAGTAATTAGCTTGACAGGGCAGGAGAAGGAATTTCAGACTTGAGAGCACGGCAAAATTCACACAGTTTGGAAGACGCCAGGAACACAGATAAGCCACGACGATACAAGATAAATTCACGTTTGCTCCCAACAACTTGCTGTGCACAGCTTCCTTTTTTAATACACTGTGTTCCCAGCTGCAGCTAATGAAGGGAATCAGGGCCCTTTCCTCCCCTGTAAGCCATGCAACCCACATTGCTCCCTTCTCTGTTCCTCCCTGCGTGCCCTAGGATGAAGAAGGGGTGGGCCTGGGTCTTCCTCCAAATTCCCTCTCCCTTGCTCTACCTCTCCCCTGCTATGCCCAGCTGGACTTTGACCTTCCCCAGTTTCTTCCCCAGTTTCTTCCCCAGCCAACAGAGCCACACTCCCACTCCCTGTCAGCTGTTCGGCTTCCCCCTCCAAGTCAGATTCCGACAGGGGCATGACAGTCTCCTTGTTTCAAACATCTAGTTTAAAACACTGGTGTATAGGAGGACACCAAAGCCATAACTTATTCCTTTAGTAAGAGCTCTACTCCATCCAGGGACAATACATTTCCAGGAAGTTTATGGACAAAGAGCAACTCCAGCTCTTATTATTACCCATAAATCTCAAAAAGACACAAAAGAGAGGTATTCTTAGAATAAGGGCTATCTGTTCTCAGGCGGCTGATAGCTATAACAAGGGCACTAATAGATTGGGCTGATAAAACTGTAATGAAGTTTTACATCATCTCAACAATGCTGGGCAATGCACGATGTTGTAAATCACAAGCAGGAAAATAACCAAACTAACAACACTTAAAGATGCTTTCTGCAGCTTCAAAACGAAAAAGGAAAAAAAAAAAAAGAGGGGATTTCATTTTTAAATGAATATACTGCCATCTAGTGGTGGAAGAGAAAAGAACAGTAGGCAGTACAGTGTATGCTTTGCAATTCCAACAATCCCATCAAGTCTACTTAAAGCTATTTAAAAACTTCCCTGTTGCAGATTAGCAATTTGCAAGCCAGGTTGAGAAAATGCTCTTGTATAGTTGGTCTCGATTTTACCATCATTCATTTATCAACCATGCAAAGTCACAATGTCCCTGAAAAAAGTGACTTACACGAGGTCCTCACACGAAAGACTGAGGCAGCTTCCCTACGGTCCTACATGATCAAAATTCAGCTCTTGGCAACTGGCAGGCATTTATAACGGTTGCAGCATCCTATGATCATCTCCTCACCACCTGCAACTTTCCCAGCTGGCCTCTGATGAGCTAAGTCAATGTGGAAGCCAGATTTGTTTAATAACTGTGACCAATATGTGTTCCAATATCTCAGGGGCTGCCCCAAAGAAGAGGGGGTCAACCTATTCTCCAAAGCACCTGAAAGGCAGGACAAGAAGCAATGGATGGAGACCAATCAAAGAGAGAAGCAACCTAGAACTAAGGGGAAAAAATCCTGTTAATCAGTGGGACAACTTGCCTTCAGAAGTTGTGGGTGTTCCAACACCTGAGGTTTTAATGAAGAGATTAGGCAGCCATTTGTCTAAAATAGTATAGGTTTTCTTGCCTGGGCAGAGGGTTGAACTAAAAGACCTCTAAGGACCCTTCCAACTCTGTTATTCTGTTTTTAAAAAGATGATAAAATTGGGTTCCACTCATTTAACAAACACCTTGTTTAGCAATGGAAATTCAGTTCCCAGTTATGGTCATAAGTTGAGAACCAGCTGCAATTTCAAGAGTCCTTAATTGCTCCCTCCAATATGCCTTTTATGGTGTGGCTTCTTGGTTACTACAATAGCACTTAAACTTATATAGTGCTTCACAGCACTTTTACAGCCCTCTCTAAGCAGCTTACGGAGTCCACCTATTGCTCCCAACAATCTGGGTCCTCATTTTACCCACCTCGGAAGGATGGAAGGCTGAGTCAACCTTGAGCCTGGTGAGACTCGACCTGCCAAATTGCAGGCAGCCGGCAGCCAGCAGAAGTAGCCTGCGGTACTGCACTCTAACCACTGCGCCACCACAGCTCCAGACGTTTTGGCCTGCCTTCTTTGATCAAGCTGGCTGGGGTCGATGGGATTTGTGGTCTCAACTTATCCAAAAATGCCAGGATGGAGAAGGGTGTTTGAAACTTTAAAAATAATCATCAAGTTTCAAAAGTGACTTCCAGATACAACCTGCAAACTTCTGCATGCCAATACATGCTGTTGAGATTCCTTAACTCCTTCTCAATATTTCTCCTCCCTTTTTTTCCAGATACCAAGTGAGCTTTGGAGGTGGATGTTAAGTCCTGGAGGAAATGCTCCTCAGCCCACGCTCGGAGGCGCATTTCTTTAGAAAGTAAGGCTCTACTCCTTTCATCTATGTAACAAGCCTACATGAAGAGTCTCGCTTTCAACTGGTAGACTTTTTAGATGAGAACACAAAATGGGATTCCTGCGAACAACATTTAACTTCTCATGTGTTTCCTGCAAATCCTTCTAGTTGTTTTTAACTCCAAATTTCATGGTATGTTACAAATAACAGATCAGCCAAATAAATTCTTTAATCTGGCCACTATGCTCTGCAAATCAGTTAAGCCCACTCTGGCAATTCAGAGGAATGCCATGCAAGATATTATACACTTACTGCTTTGAAACAAAATCCAGAGAAGAATAGCTGCGATTTAAGTTGGACTGAAAAGGAGCAGCTACCCAGGTATTTGAAATCCAGTCTGGTGTAGTGGTTAAGGCATCCGGCTAGAAACCAGGAGTGTGAGTTCTAGTTTCACATTAGGCACAAAGCCAGCTGGGTAACCTTGAGCCAGTCACTCTCTCTCTCAACCCTAGAGTGGAGGCGACGGAGACCCACTTCTGAAAAACCTGGCCAACAAAGCTGGATGGACTAAAAGAAGAACAAACATTGGACCAAAAGGAAGTAACTAGCCTCAGCATCTGACAAATGTCTGTGGTTAAAAGACCAGTGTCATTCAAACTTGGCAGTTTGAAGATAGGTGGACTTCAACTCCCAGAATTCATGCTAACTGGGGGATTCTGGGAGTTGAAGTCCACCCATCTTCAAGTTACCAAAATGCAGCTTTAGACCCTCAGACTTCCTGGTTCCAACCTAACACTTTCTCCAATGCAACTATTAAGTCTTTAACTATCTGCGTGTACAGTATCAGTTATGCACATCCAACCATTGTGCATATACAAGAACCAAATGGATCTGGGAAGCTTCAACGGAAATCAAATTTCTCCAATATTGTTTTTCTGAACATTCATTGAAATAGAATTTTTTAAAATTACAAAAAGCTCAATGGCTTACTTTTGCCTTGAAACCCAGTTTCTCTTCCAGGCTGTTAAATGTCTGTCTGTCTGTCTGTCTATTAATCACATTTCTATACCACCCATCTCCCTTAAAGAAGGTCTGTGGGCAGCATATAATAGTGTGTGCGTGTGTGCATAAGTGTGTGTGTGTATAATGTTTTTTGAAAAAAATTAAAAATTAGGAGGCAGTGATTAAGCTCAGTTAAAAAGCCAAAGGAGGGTTTTCAGAGGACTAACAAGTCCCATGGCTACCACGCTCCCCTGGGGACTTCATGCAAGGTTGCAAGCTTGGTTGCTCAACAGTGAGACACCTGTGAAGTGGGCATAGCAACGCCTGCATTTTCTGCATCACGTGTATCTTCCTCCCCCTGTCCTTTCCACTTCCTATAGAGGCCCCCGCGGGGGGCCGGGGGCGGGGGGGGGGCGCGGGGGGGGTGTGGGGGGGCCCTCTGCTTTTCTTTTTTCCCTTTTTTGGTTTGGGGGGGGGGGGGGGGGGGGGGGGGGGGGGGGGGGGGGGGGGAGGGGACGATCAAGAACATCCTGTCCTATGGCATTACAGTCTGGTTTGGAAGCATTACTGCTTCAGATAGGAAGGCGGTGCAGAAAGTGGTGAGGACAGCAGAAAAGATTATTGGCAGTTCACTCCCTTCCATCCAGGATATGGCACAAAGGTGTTGCTTCAGCCAGGGTCCGCAGGATTGTCTGGGATGCTAAACATCCTCTTCACGACCTGTTTTCTTTGTTACCTTCTGGGAGGCTTCATAGTACCCAAAGCAGAACATCCAGATTCAGACAGTTTTGTTCCCTATAGCGTCAATCTTGTGAACTCTCAAATTTCTGAGAGCGGGTGGCTGTGATGTAGCATTCTGGGTTTTGGTCTGGCTTTGGGTTTGGGGTCTGGGTCTGTGTTCTTGGCGTGTGTCAGCTTGTTTGGTTTTGGAGTCGGGGGATCACAGCCACCCGCTCAGGATATCACATCAGAAAACTCAGGAAATTACACCACAAGAACTCAAGAAGTTGCAACACAGCAAATGACCCAGGAAATCACAGCACAAGACCAAGGATACCACAGTAATAAATCTCACAAGGTCATCACACAACCCATTACCCAAGCCGTTACAACACAGGAGGCTAATGGAAAAGAGATCAAAACACAAACGACCCAGGAGATTACAACGCAGGACCCAGGATACCACAACAAAAGAAATCACAAGCCCATCACACAACCCATTACCTAAGCCATTAAAACACAAGAGGCTAATGGAAAAAAGATCACTACAAAACAAATGACCCAGGAGATCACAGCACAACATCCAGGATATCTCCACAACAAAACTCACAAAGACATCACACAGCCCATTACACCAACATCAACTCCATCAACCAATCAAGAGGCAGCAGCACAGCCAACCAGCCCAGCACACCAGCCCCCACCACCAGTATTTATAGAGAGACGGCAGCTCCGATCACACACTGCTTGCACTGGCATGAAGCCGAAAGCACCAGCCTGAGGATGGTGAGTGGGACCTCGCCGAAACGTCGCCAAGATACTCTTAATCTTACACAGGAAAAGACCTGAACACACCTAGACCTACATACCTGTACCCGTGAAAATCTACGAAAAATATATATATATATATATATATATATATATATATATATATATATATATATATATATATATACACACACACACATACATACATACACACACATACACATACGCATACGCATACACACATACATACATATATTATAGACAGATAGATATAGATTATAGATTAGAGAGAGAGACATAAAAATATAGATATATAGATATAGATGTATGACGTTCAGCTTTGTTCGGGTATTTTCCCATGTCATTGTAGTTGTGCTTTTAAAGTTGTAGCAACGTTTTGACAGAATCTCATCTGCCATCATCAGGCTTCTGTATAGTGTTCATCTGTGAGTCAGACTTTTACAGTGGTTTCAGATTTAAATTTGGGGCAGCCTATTGCTGTGCCAGAATGGTTTTTTCTTCATCCTGATTGGTTGGGAATCTTGGTCTGTGTTTATTGGTCTTGGAGTTTGCTGTGTTCTGCTTGATTGGTGTTTCTAATATCTTCTGTCTGTTTTTTGGCTCTTTTTGTATCTTGATTGGCTGGCAACATTGTGTTACTTTATTGGAGGCCTTTAGTGCAGCTTGGCTCCGGGTAAATGGACGGCTATCATTAGTTAATCAATTAAAAAAACTAAATATTGCAACACTCCACGTCTACGACGTGAATCAAGTATTTCATCAATTTCGTAATGGTCATCACAGAACGGTCCTGGGGTATGCAATCTAGGCTGTTGTCGTGTCATATTTGCAGGTTTTAGAAGACTGATATGAAATACGGGGTGAACTCTTTTGAACCAAGAAGGAAGTCGAAGACCAACTGTAACAGGATTTATTACTCGTATAATTTGAAATGGTCCAATGTATTTCGGGCCTAGTTTTTTACTAGCTAGACCTAGGTGCAGGTATTTAGTTGATAGATATACCCAGTGTCCAACGTCATATTGTGTTTGTGCGGATCTTTTTTTATCGGCTTGGATTTTATATGCTTCTTGCGCTTTTTTCAAGGCAATTAGAACTGAGTCCCATTGCTTATGTACTTTATCTGCCCAGGTAGTTGTAGTCTCTAAATTTTTGTTCTTGTTCATTATGAGGCCATTTGGGTATGGGTACAAATTCCATACCACTTACTATTTGGAAGGGGGAATGACCAGTACTTCTATGTATCGTATTATTATACGCTATTTCAGCATACAGTATCAGATTTACCCAATTACTTTGTTGATAATTAATATAACGAAGGTACTTTTCGATGGCGGCATTAGCTCTTTCAGCCATTCCATCGGTAGCTGGGTGATACACTGTACTTAGTCCTTGTGTTGAACCAATCAGATGTATAAACTCCCGCCAGAATTTTGAGGTGAACTGTACTCCTCTATCAGATATTATTCTTTGAGGCACCCCATGTATTCGATATATATGTTGTATAAACAATTCGGCTATTTTTTTAGCTGATGGTATTCCTTTACATGGGACAAAATCTGCCTGTTTGGAGAACAGATCAATAATAGTCCATATCACCGTGTATCCATCAACTATAAAGTCAACTATAAAGTCCATTCCAATGTCTTGCCAGGGTTTCGTCGGTTCAGACACTGTTTGTAGTAACCCTGCTGGCATTCCAATTTTAGTTTTATTTATTACACAGACAGGACAGGATTTCACATAATTCTCTATATGTAATCTCATATCTGGCCACCAAAATTGTCGTTTTGCTAAATGTAACGTTTTTAGGAACCCATAATGTCTTTTTAACGTCATGACATTTTTTTAATACTACTGATCTTAACTTGTTTGATACATATATTTTAATTCCTCACCATGCAATCCCATTTTTCATTTCTATTTGATTTTTATTATTTATTAACCATTCATCTTCCGCTAACATTGTAGGTAAGTCTGTTGTAAGTATTGTGGATCATAAAGATTCTGTACTATTAGTAGCCTGTATCAGTGATTGGATTATATTCTCGTGCACACTATTATACTGAGGAAGACGTGACAAAGCATCCACCATAAAGTTTTTCCCTGATGGGACATATTTTAACTTGAAGTTAAATCTTTTAAAAAATATCGCCCAGCGAACTTGCTTTGATGACAACCGACGTGGATTTTGGAGTGCTTCCAAGTTTTTATGATCAGTCCATACCTCAAATGATTGTGAACTTCCTTCTAATAAATGTCTCCAGGTAAGCAATGACCAGCGAACAGCGAAAGCTTCCTTCTCCCAAATTGCCCAATTTCGTTCAGCTGGACTAAATTTCCTAGATGTATACGCACATGGTTGTAAATTACCTTCCTTATTCCTTTGCAACAAAACAGCTCCTACCGCTACATCGCTGGCATCTGCTTGAATGATAAATGGTAAAGTTGCGTCTGGGTGTTTCAATACTGGCTCTTGTGCAAACCGATTTTTTAGGTTATTAAACGCTGTTTGACATTGGTCAGTCCATTTTAACATAGCGCTTGGTTTTGGATTTTCAACACCAATAGATTTAGTTCGTAATAGATCCGTTAGTGGCATAGCGACATCAGCAAAACACGGAATAAATTGTCTATAAAAATGTGCATACCCCAAGAAACTCTGCAGTTGTTTCCTGGTTTTTGGAGCTTGTCATTTTAACACCGCTTCTACTTTTTGGGGGTCCATTTCCACTCCTTGTTCCAAAATATGATGCCCTAAATAATCTAATTGTTTAGTGTGAAATTCACATTTCGATAATTTTAGATAAAGTTGGGCATCCAATAATTTTTTAAGCACCTGTCTGACTAATTTAATGTGTTCTTGCATAGAATCAGAATAAATCAAAATATTGTCATAGGGCGGAGGAATTGGGGGATATTGGACGATTTTTGGACGCATTAAGAAATCGGTTTGAAGATACATCGGCAGACAAGAAAGCAGAAGAGGATTTGTTAGTTGTGAAACAAAAAGGGAGAACAGCATGAGAATATGTAAATGATTTTCGATGAGTGGCTAGTAAACTCCCTTCATTGCCAGAGAGTTTATTAATTCATATATTTAAAGAAGGACTGGACCCTACACTACATCAGGCTTGCCTATATAGAGGTTTGTATGCTACATTGACCGATTGGTATCGTGTGGCGATAGAATTAGATGATGGTTTACATTGGTTGAGACCAAGGCTGGAAGGATTTATACAACCACGAAAGTTTATAAGCTCAAGCACAAAACCGCAACCTAGAACAATATCGACACAAAATACTAGGAGAACATTTAAATGTTTTTGCTGTGATAGACCAGGGCATCGGGCTATGGACTGTCCAATTCCACTTATGACAATGAAAGAATCCTGATCTGGTTCAGAATTGAATAAGACTAAACCTAGTAGACGAGACTGGCATGACCAGGACAAAGTGAGGGGAGTAATAGTTAATTTGCCAGATATTCCAGTGGAAGACGAAAGATCTGTTATGCAATCTACTATGTTGGGAGAAGCTGAAATGGACAATGAGATGCCAGATGACCCAATGGTAAGTAAGCCCATTCATCCTTTTATTTTACCTGTGTTATTTATGGAATAAACGGACTGATCAGGGAATCAAGGTGGGGGCTTTGATAGATTTGGGATGCACAAGATGTTTAATAACTCAAGCAGTGATTGATAAATTAAATTTGAGAGTTATAAAATTAGGTGTTCCTATTAAATTTGAACAGGTGGATGGGCCTATTTTGGGTGGAGCTCCAGCAACTCATAGAACCGAATACATTAAAATGGTGATGGGGGAGCACTGGGAGTGGATTTCTTTTGTGGTGGTTCCTCACTTGAGTGAGGCATTAATTCTGGGACTAGCTTGGCTTGATAAATGGGAGCCCACTATATACTGGGAAGGGGGTTATCGTAAATTATGTCTAGCTGTGGGTCCTAATCAACCATGCCATGATGACGACTCACCTCGCCCATCCCATAATAACTTTGCACGGTCACTAAATGAACTGTTGTAAATTGAAGACCACCTGTACTACAAGACATGGTACAGTACAGAAAAATGCTCTGCCATCAACTTAGCATGCATTAAGTATTTTGAGTCATGTTTGAGAACAGCTGAGTGACAATAAACTAAGATTAACAGGATCCACTTCTTCAGACTCTTGGGAACTCGGGTTGCTCAAACATCCATTTCTTAGCTTCTTTGTTTATCCTTTATTTTCATTATGAGTTGCAACACAAGACAGTGTGGGAAGCCCACCCCCTCCCCAGAAGAATGAAATATTTTGGGAAATATTAAAGAAGACAGGATAAAATATTTCCCCTAAAGGAGAAATGGGAAAGCCTCAATTTCCCTGCCCCAAGCAAAAACTAAAGAGGCTAGCTTTTAGAAATGCAGTTTTGGTAATCCATTCAGAAAGACTGCGTCAAGACAAGCTTAGATAAGCAACAAACAAAAGATTGACAAAATTAGCTCAGACAAGCATCTAGGATTTGTTTTTCCCCTTTTGCCTATAGAGCCAGCCATGACCTCTACAGGACCCCATAGGAATCTGACAACAGCCAATAGGACAGGTTCTTGCACAGTAACAGGAAGCTCAAATACAAAGCCCAAAGAAGGTATAAAAACCCATCCACTCTCAACTCCATTTTGTCAGCTGCCCAGAATCACATGTGGTTGGTGGTTCTGCTTCATCAATAAAGACAAACCTTTCTTTCCAATCAGCCTCCAGCCTCCATTGCCTTTTTCCCAGCTTGGACCTAGACCTGGATATTTCTTCCAACAATAGGGATTTCCAGAGAAGTGGTCTGTTGATCCATTTAGTATTTTGTTTTGACTAAAGCCTTGACTGAAGTGCAGTGACTGAGGAACCATTAAAAGAAGTACCAGATTTCATTGCATAACTTACCATGAGAAAAACACAGCTAAGGCAGTTAAGTGAATGTTTATAGCTTTAAACCTTCTTTTTAAAAAAATGTTCTTCCCTCTTAGCTATTTCTACAGGATTATTTTGTTGTAGAGCAGACAAAGTGTGTCCCATTGGGTTGTCATTTCAGAGATAGTTCCTTACCTAAACAGAGCAACAGAATGACCATAAGAAGGCAAAAAAATCAGACTGTTGACTTCCTGATGGCTTCCCCATTGAGTTTCCTCGAGTGGAAAGCTGGCAATGAACATCAGAAATCTTCCTTCCTCCCACCCTTCCTCCTTCCTTCTAGAAGGAGATATACAGATATATACGATAAGACCCTGGTGAGGCCAGGACATTATTTTCACTTGTTATTTTAAACCTTTACCAAGCACCTATTTTAACCAGTGCTGATATTTATATTGCCTTTTAAAAACAAAATCTGCAGCACAGAAGAATCGGGATGACAGAGAGGCTAAGAAAAAAAAAACCAGAACTCTTTATTTTCTTCCTTCCTTATTTTGATTGTCTGGTTCTGCAGCAAAATTATCATTTTGTGTTGATCCTCCTCTGTTGTTATGGAAATGCTTCCTAGATGACATTCAGATATCACAGCAGGCTGGGAAGTGAGAAAGCCAGCCGAGGACAGGATTAAATCATCATCCAAGCCAGTAAAGGAACTAACAATTTCCTCCATTTGTATAACCAACAAGGAAAGCCAACTACCACATAGCTTTTTTTAGTAGAACACTGCACCCCTCCCTGCAACCATCGGTCATCAATCCTATTTGCCATGGTTGGGTACACCTGGCCTCTAAGAGAAACTCGGTTTCATAACTTGCAGCTGATTGCCTTGAGATCCAGATAAACCTCAGTTTGCTATTATTCAGAAGAGCTGTGAAGGAAATATGAGGAAGAATGAGACCCCTTGCTTCATTCCACCTGGTCGGGCATACTTGCCATCTTTTTTATGGATTTTATTGTAATGTTTATTTCAATTTTATTTTAACTATTATCCTCATATTTCCTATTATCTATTGGTATCTTATTCCTAGTGTGTCCATTCACCCTTGGCCAATAAAGAATCCTACCCTACCTCACCCCACCCTCCACCACACACTGTACTGAGCCATTGGGAGATGGGTAGCATGTAAGTTTAATAAATTGTCTTCATCATCGTCATATGCTAAACTTGTACACTTTTAAACATGGCTGGGCCAATTATAAAAAAGAATGGGAAAGGTCCCCCTCGCATATACGTGCTAATCGTTTCCAACTCTAGGGGGCGGTGCTCATCTCCGTTACAAAGCCAAAGAGCCAGCACTGTCTGAAGACGTCTCCATGGTCATGTGGCCAGCATGACTAAACACCAAAGGCACGCGGAACGCTGTTGCCTTCCTAACCAAAGTGGCTCCTATTTTTCTACTTGCATTTTTACATGCTTTTGAACTGCTAGGTTGGCAGAAGCTGGGACAAGTAATGGGAGCTCACTCCATTACGCAGCACTAGGGATTTGAACTGCTGAACTGCCGACCTTTCTGATCAACAAGCTCAGCATCTTAGCCACTGAGCCACCGTGTCCCGGGGCAATTATAAGTTATGTCAACCCTGAAGCTGACCTGCCCAAGGCCATTTTGAGGCTTCAGTGTTGCCACACTGGAGCTGAGGGATACGGAGGGAGGAATAGAGATAGCTGGGATTTGTAACAAAACAAACTACTTTCTCCTGGGAACCAAGGACATTTCCACAGGTGGTCAGAGAGATGAGGAGTGAAGTTACCAGGCAACCAGACAGAATCTTGATTAGACCATGTGATTGACTGATTGGGGAAGTGGAAAAACTTTTACTTTTAATTAGGTGAAAACCACAGGAACACTCAAGAGTCGGTTTTCACTAGCCTGTTGCCAATATGACATACTAAATAAAACTGTTCTTTGATGAATCATCCTGCCTTGGAGTTCTGTTTGCTATGGGTGTATTACTTGGAACCCTGACAAGTTAGTCTGTTCGATGAACTGGGGTCTTTTGATTAGTTTACATTCCATATATGCAACCCAGAGAATAGCTTAATTCAATGACCAAATTCAATATGGTTTTGGATACAGTGTTGAGGCTGTAATTAATATTACCTCGCTGTAATACTAAAGGATGTTTAGTCTCATGTTCCTGTAAAGTTGTTGTTGTTTTTAGTCAGTCAGGGATCTATTTTTAGTTTTATTTTTCTACTGAACACCAATTACTTACTTTTTCTTTTTAGGCTAGAACAGGGTAGCTAGTTTCTGATTCTGTTTACACAGCAGATTTCTCCATTTTTAAAATATGCTATACAACCCGTGACCCATTGAATCATGTTTCAGAGATACTTCTGTGCCTAAACAGAGAAAAAGAATGAGCACATCTGGGCAAAAAAGCAGTGAGAATGGGGATGACTGCCAATTTCCTGCTGGCTTCCCCACTGAGTTTCCTTGTAGGAAGCTGGCAAAGCACTTTGGAAATGATAATCACATGGCCACAGCTGACCTTGGCAGCATGACAGTTCTGAAGCGATCACAAACATGCCAAATTTCAATCCCACAGGAGTGATGGGTCTTGGATTTTGGACACATTCTGTAAGTTAGCCCATCTGGGGTATGTTGACTCAAAAACTATTGTCCTGTGACGCATCATTTCACCCAATTGAAGAATACAAACAATTGAACAGTTACAAGAATTTTAGTATATAAATATATCAATATGAGATGAATCCATAAGAACAGCCTTGGAATAAGGATGTGTTGCTAGAATCCGAGTCAAGATTTTAGAGAAGACATCCATAATCCAAAAAGCTTGCATTGATCCCGAACTGCTACAACTAAACCAGTATTTTTTTTAAGCTTGGCAACTTTTAAAATGTGTGAACTTCAACTCCTAGTATGCCGGTTAGGAAATTCTGGGAATTGAAGCCTACACGTCTTTAAAGTTGCCAAGTTTGAAAAACACTGATCTAAATTAAGTTCCTAAAGGAAGGAAATTGATCAGCTAAAGCTATCCATCAATTAAAAATAACAGAAGTTGGGTGAGAACATCTTTTTAAAAACACAATCTGACAAATGCAGCAAAAGTGCCTGCAATGAGAACATTGCAAGTTTATAGTTTAATGTGTGAAGCTATTATTTCTTCCTGGAAGTCAAATTTTGACATCTTCTTATCCATTTCTTGTGCCAGCAGATTAAATCCAAAAGAGCATTGGAAAACGAAGAACCAGGCCCTCAAGGATCAACAGTTAAGAGCTGATCTCTAGTGAGTTGACTATCAGTGAAATTGATTGTAGATGCAAACTATGGCTCCAGTGAATATTCTATTCTATTATACATCCATTAAATTATAAAAACTCCCTTTTCACAGCCCTGTAATCCCTTAATTCGGGGTAGAGTCTAGGCGACTGTATGGAGCTGAGCATTTGCTGGATGCCCTTCCTGAAGCCATTTTAAGTTCACAGATTTTTTTTTTCTTTGCACCCTAAGAGAGAAACATCTACTGTTACCTAGGATTGAACTCTCAAACCTTCCGAATGAGAGGCGAACATCTTCACCGCTAGGCCACCACACCATTCAATGCCCATTAAACTATACAGGCCAATAATTCCAGTTGCTTAGCATTAGAAAGCACCCACTGATTGAATCAGGATTTTATTTCATTAATTAGGATTGAAACATCCCCTAATTCAGTCTAATGGGGAGGAAATCTGAAAAATATGTTGTTTGGGAACCACAGAAAATGGGAAAGCAGAGTGACCTTAATAGAGTTCACAAACCAATTTGAGCAGTTTGAAAGTGTACTATTTAAAAACTTGTGTCTCAATTCCAAGTCTTTTATGATTTACAGGCATAGTGCAACTAAGCTATTAATTATTCAAAGAGGCACCCTTTAATTACTTTTACCCATTTAAACCATTGCTGTGTTTCTCACAGCCTGTAGCCTGGTATTAGAAAATCAAACACAAAACGGGAAGAAAAAAAAAAGATAATTTTAAAGCTCGGTGAATATAAGCAAGCGTAAAACGGCCTCCGCTGAAAAGAACTGTTATATGTGGAAGCCAAAAGGTCATCAAATCATGGTAGCAATTTGAAATGGTAAACGCCTGGCTCTCCGCACAGTTGAAGAACAATTAAAGCATTATTGAGAAACTGAGGTTTAGAGGTAAGAATAATCGTTGCCAAGTTCATTCATCACCAATGAAAGATGTAGGCATTTTGCCATGGAAGTCTAACTACATAGACTTGGAAGTAATATTTATTCGGATCTGTGTCACATGACTAATACTAATATTTATTTGTGTTAAGGAGATACTCCGTTGCATTCAGCTTGACTCCCAATTATTTTAAGAGCATAGACATGTTGCTTTCTAGGGAAAAGTGGGAAATGCATTGTGCTGTTTGGTTCCACAGTGGTTTTTTTTTTTTCCAACTTCCAAAAAGTTATATAGCTTCTTCGTGTTCCATCTGATACCCAGCTCCTTCATTTGACCCTTGTTATCTTTTCCAAGATCATTTTTCCCCCGAAAGCCATCACTCTGCTAAACAAATAATTCCCTCAACCCTGTTCAACTATTACAAAGTCTGCACTATCACTGTTAATCTTCTCATCACTCCTTATCACCCATCCCTTCCCACTTGTGATTGTATGACTGTAACTTTGTCGCTTGTATACTTACGATTTATATTGATTGTTTCCTAATATGATTGATTGCTTATTGTACCCTATGACTATCATTAAGTGTCGTACCTTATGATTCTCGACTCCTAACGAATGTATCTTTTCTTTTATGTATACTGAGAGCATTTACACTAAGACAAATTCCTTGTGTGTCCAATCACACTTGGCCAATAAAGAATTCTATTCTATTCTATTCTATTCTATTCTATTCTATTCTATTCTATTCTATTCTATTCTATTCTATTCTATTCTATTCTATTAAGCCAGTGTTTTTCTCAAGTTTGGCAACTCTCTCTCTCTCTCCCTCCCTCCCTACCAACCATCTATCTACCCACTATCTATCTACCTACCTACCATCTTATCTACTATCTATCTACTATCTACCTACCTACCATCTATCTACCTCCCTACCTATCATCTTTAACTATCTAAATTATCTAAGCCAGAGCTCCCCAATCTTTCTGAGTTGATGGCCCAGAGTGGGGGTGGAGGGGAGAAAGGGGAGATGGTTTTGTGGGAGGGGCAGACACATGTGCATGTGTGGGGTGGGGACACAAGCCAGAGGTGATATTCAGCAGGTTCTGACCAGTTCTGGAGAACCAGTAGCGGAAATTTTGAGTAGTTTGGAGAACCAGAAAATACCACCTCTGACTGGAGACTTTACAATATCCTTCCCCTGCCACACCCACCAAGCCACACCCACAGAACCGGTAGTAAAAAAAATTAAATCCCACCACTGTTTAAGATGCATGGACTTCAATTCCCAGAATTCCCCAGCTAGCCTTGGTGGCTGAGGAATTCTGGGAGATGAAATCCACACTTCTCAAAATTGCCAAACTTGAGAAACTATTGTTTACCTTTTTTTTTAGGCTAGAACAGGGTAGCTAGTTTCAGATTCTGTTTACACAGCAGATTTTTCCATTTTTAGAATATGCTATACAACCCGTGACCCACTGAGTCATGTTTCAGAGACTCATCTGTACCTAAACAGAGAAGAAGAATGAGCGCATCTGGGCAAAAAAATCAGTGGGAATGGGGGGGTGACTGCGATTTCCTGCTGGCTTCCCCATTGAGTTTCCTTGTAGGAAGCCAGCAAAGCACATTGGAAATGATAATCACATGGTCACAGCTGATTGTGGCAGCATGACAATACTGAAGCGATCACAAACTTACCAAATTTCAGTCCCAATTGGTCTTGGATTTTGGACACATTCTGTAAGTTAGCCCATCTGGGGTATGTTGATTCAAAAACTATTGTCCTGGGATGCATCAAGAACAACAAAGATGATTAGGGGACTGGAGGCTAAAACCTACAAGGAGCAGTTACAAGAACTGGGTATGTCTAGTCTAGTGAAAAGAAGGAGCAGGGGGTGACATGATAGCAGTGTTCCAATATTTGAGGGGCTGCCACAAGGAAGAGTGGGGCAACTTATTTACCAAAATACCTGAAAGCAGGACAAGGATAGAAATTGTTAGGAATCTGTCCACCGATTAGTTGGGTTGGCAATATATAAACCAACAATGTATGTTTGTAGCTTTAAGACAAAGTCACTGTGTTGATTTGTACCATAGTCCGATTGGTTGGTTGTGTTGCGAATTGCCATAAGAGGGAGCTAGAGATCATGGCTTGCTCTCTCTGACATTCTGTCTCTCAGACATACTGTTGCTATCGAAGGTTCTCTGTTGTATTTATGCTGTGCTTATGCTTTGATATTTTTGTTTACTTTAAATGACAAAGGCAACCGGTAAGAAGACTTTGTAATTGGATATTCTTTGGATTGTAAAACGTATATAACCTGGGCCGTTTATTGGACTGTGCTATTTCTTAAACTTTAACTCAATTTAGTGTATCTGTGTATGGCTGAATAATTATTCATAACTACTCTCATAAACGTTTCCATGTGCATATCCTTGTTACTCAAGGGTTATTCTGTACATATCATAACAGAAACTAATGAAGGAGAAAAGCAACCTAGAACTAAGGTCAAAATTCCTAACAGTGAGAACAATTAATCAGTGGAACAAATTGCCTCTGGATTTTGTGGGTATTCCATCACTGGAGGCTTTTAAAGAAGAGACTGGACAGCCATTTGTCAGAAATAGTATAGGTCTCCTGCGTGAGCAGGGGTTGGATTAGATGACCTCCAAGCCCCTTCTGACTCTGTTACTGCTAGTGCCTTCTCCCTCAGGAGATCCAAGCTGTGGCCTGAAAAACCCTGCTGGAGAAAGGAAAAGGGGTTTTTGCAAAGAACGTTGCCAAAGAGAGCAAGGAATGGTCTAGGTTGAACAAGGTAAAGAAAATGCACAGCAATTCTGATGAAAATTTAAAAAAAATTGCTCGGGAAGTTGATGACAACAAAAAGCCAGCAACAAGTGAAATTAAAAATAAAGATAAATGGGATGAAATGAACTATGAGAATGCTGGAAGGAGTATATTAGAGATTTGGAAGAAAATGATAGGGGAGGGAGGGAGGGAGGGAGGGAGGGAGGGAGGAAGAAAGGAAGGAAGGAAGG
Source organism: Notechis scutatus (assembly GCF_049901735.1). Taxonomy (NCBI): domain Eukaryota; kingdom Metazoa; phylum Chordata; class Lepidosauria; order Squamata; family Elapidae; genus Notechis; species Notechis scutatus. The sequence goes on from NC_142011.1 coordinate 195,277,204, forward strand.
AAGGAAGGAAGAAGAAGGAAGGAAAGGGAAGGGAAGGAAGGAAGGAAAGGAAAGGAAGGAAAGGAAAGGAAAGGAAAGGAAAGGAAAGGAAAGAAAGGAAGGAAGGAAGGAAGGAAGGAAGGAAGGAAGGAAGGAAGGAAGGAAGAAAGAAAGGGGAAAGAAAGAGAAGGAAGGAAGGAAGGAAGGTCATAAATGCTTTGAGAATTTTTTTTTTAATATTAAATCTGCAAATGTAGATGTAACTGGAGAATGTTCCATGTGTGTTTATAGAGTGGCTGCCCAAATTCTTTTAACATGTCTATGAAAAGTTCATATGCTTGACAATGGTGGTTACTGTTCCCTTAAAATCAAAAGGAATGATATCAACAATGAATGCAAAACTAGAGGGAGGAATTAGTTTGTTAAGTGTCCCCAGGAAGGGATTTGGCAGGTTTTGATGGAAAAGATTCAAGAAGTGACAACATAAACCAACTGGGAAATGCAGAGATGTTTTTATGGTGGGCAGATTGTTTTGCCATGCTCTGCTTTACTTTTTGTTCTTTTGTGGCTGTGACAAAGGAACTTCAACATATGTTGAATTAATCTGAATGATGAAGTAGTAGACATGGAGGCCGGAAAATTAAAAAGTATAAGTTGAGGATTTGTTGCAGTATTCATTAAAAGCCGACAATACATGATTACTACGTGATAGAATTAAGTGTGAAAATAGATGGAATGCTAAGTGAATGGATAGGCATTGAGGCAAAAGATGTGTGATGTCCACTTAGTTGTTTAATGTACTTATGAATAAACATGTAAGGGGATATTAAAGATATTGGGTATTAGATGTTGGAGGATGTTAGAAGTTGGGAATGTAGTTGTGTATGTAGACAATACAGTGCTGTTGACGGAGAATCAGATGGTTTGCAGAAATGTTACGAAGACTGTAATACCATAAGACATATGGATGTGAAAACTAAGGTATGAAAATAACAAAGGTAGTTGAATTTGTTGGGGAAATTTGAGTGAACAGTAGCAAGTTATATATGTATGACAAAACCCAGATAACTTTTTAATAAAGATAGGAAGATGGAAGAAGGCATTTTAAGATGTGCAAATCATACAGAATGACAGTCGGTAGTATGTGGTCAAAACTTGAGTATGAACGAAACAAAGTGAAAACAGTTGTGTATAAAAATATGGATATGGCCCTTTTGCCTTATGGAAGTGAGATCTGGATGTATTGGGAGAAACGTAAAAGCTGAATGAAGTGGGAAGGCTTATTTAAGAACTGTTTGGGCAGAAGGAGAAATAGGACCCAGAACAAATCGATTCTTAATAAATATGGACAGGAATTGAATATGTCTAGTGGAAAAAACACAATTTCTACCAACCTGCCTTCCATCGAGGACCTGTATACTGCACAAAATATTTACAGACCCCTCACATCCTGGACATAAACTGTTTCAATTCCTTACCTCAAAACGACAGTATAGAGCACTGCACACCAGAACTAGACACAAGAACAGTTTTTCCCCGAACGCCATCACTCCGCTAAACAAATCATTCCCTCAACACTATCCAACTATTTACTAAGTCTGCACTACTATTACTATTAATCTTCTCATCACTCCTTATCGCCCATCCCCTCCCACTTGAGACTGTATGACTGTAACTTTGTTGCTTGTATCCTTATGATTTATATTATTTCCTAGTAAGATATGATTGCTTATTATACCCTATGACTATCATTAAGTATTGTACCTTCTGATTCTTGACGAATGTATCTGTTCTTTTATGTCCACTGAGAGCATTCGCACCAAGACAAATTCCTTGTGTGTCCAATCACACTTGGCCAATAAAAGAATTCTATTCTATTCTATTTTTCAAAAGAAGGACTAGGGGTGACATGATAGAGGTGTTCCAATAATTGAGGGCTGCCATAAAGAAGAGGGGTGTGTGTGTCAACCTAGTCTCCAAAGCACCTGAAGGCAGGACAAGAAGCAATGGATGGAAATTAATCAAAGAGAGAAGCAACCTCGAACCAAGGAGAAATTTCCCCACAGTGAGAACAATTAAGCAGTGGAATGGCTTACCTTCTGAAGTTGTGGGTGCTCCATCACTGGAGGTTTTTAAAAAGAGATTTGGACAACCATTTGCCTGCAACAGTAAAAGGTTTCCTGTTTGAGCCAGGGGTTGGACTATAAGACCTCCAAGGTCCCCACCAACTCTGCTATTGTGTTCTGTTCTGAATGAAAAAGTGAGGAACCCTGTACACTGAGGTGGTTTGGTCACCCAGGGAATGAATGAGCAAATCACAAAACAACAATATGAAGGTTGAGCAAATGGCTTGAGAGTCACTGAAAATCACGCTTTGATAGAGGAGAGAAATTTAAAGAACAAAAGGCGGGGGATCACTTGGTGTCTGCCTGTGAAAATGAGATGCAGATCTGGTTTGTTAATCTTTCCTTCCCATCTTTTTTTTTTTTTTTTAACCTCCCGCTCTAGCCAAAAGATCTGGGATTCTCGGGTAACTTTCCACCCACATATTAATCAGATCCGACCTTACTTAGCCGTTTTCCAAAGTTGGTTAGATGGTACCACCTGAGGGGAGGAGTGGAAGGGAAAGGGAGATATTTAAAAACCAAGTCGTCCTTGACCTCAAATTGCCTGATCCCTCAACAAAGCAGATACCAAACAGGACAACTCAAATTAGACCTCTCCATCCATTCATCCATTTTGTAGAGGAGTTAAAAGTCAAAACCTTCCCAGCGCAAGAGGCGGAGGGAAAGGATAAAAGAAAACCCCATCCTCAAAGGATCGGCGCTGGGTGGAAGGAGTCTTCTCCGCGGTTCTTTGTGGAGAGTAAATAGGCAGATAGGATCCTGAGCTCCCTTCCGCAAGGCTGCGAGGTTTATTATTCTAACATCTCAGCCACACGCCCGCTTTTCCGCGCAGGAAAGCCGAGAGCGCGCAGCATTCAAGCTATCCAAACGGTAAGTGAACTCGTCGCCGCCTGCTTCTCCCTCCTTTCCCCGAAGCAAGAAAAGCGAAGCAAGAGTTATGTATTCCGGAATTTCTAAATCTAGATCGCCACTTGGTCCATTCTTAAAATGAATTATCAATGCAAACTTTTAATGGATGCACTGCGGTTAATCTAAGGGGATACAGGTCTTAAAAGGAGACGCGACATCCTGTTTCAGTTTCACCCTCCCTGTTTTTACAGCCTGACCCAAGTTTGAATTTTAAAGACAGCCGGACCCCAGACAAACAGGAATGTAAGCGTGTGGGTGAGAACATAGGATATTATGCTTCAGAAATTAACTTTCATCACAATGAGCAGTGAGAACCCAGACAATGTTGGTTTATTCATAAGACATGATTAGGCCATGGCTCAGTGTGAACCACATTAGCCACTTGTAGCAAGCAAAAAAAGCACTTTATTCAGTCCCCAATTTTCCTAGTTGTGACTTAAAATCAATGTATGATATCCCTAATAGTTATCCCCCCCCGCCCCCCCCGTTCAATCGTCTCCGATTCTTGCAGACTGCCTGGTCAAATCCCTGTTTTCTTGGCCAGGGTTTTCAGGATCATAACACTAATTAATATTTTTATTACGTTTATATTGCCGCCGGATTCCCAACCGTTCCCTAGAGACTTACTTTAAGGATAGGTTCCCAATTACGAAATTTGGAGGAAAAAAAAAATCACCTGAGTTGCATTCACGGCATCTCAAAGCAGGCGGTGGTAGTGATGGAAAGATTGAAAAAGGGGTCCAATTCCCATCTAATCAGGAGACAGCGCAATACTTTTAAAGCCACCCCACCCACTCTCAAAATTTAACCGGAGCAACAAGTATCCTGGCCGGCGGCAGGTTAAAGCAAGTTGTTGGGCTGTAAAAAATCAAGACCCAAGAGAGACGCCCCGAAAGGGCACTTCTGAAAATCTGCAAAAAACTTAAAATTATAATGCACGATTGATCTCCCGTGAAGCTAGCCGGGCGCTACAGCTGCACTACTCCGCTTTTCGGCCCCTTGGGAGGTTGGGCTGATTTGCAAGGCCAACTTCACACACACACACACACACACACACAGAGAGAGAGTTAGCTACTTTCGTCCGTGAAATTAACGGTACTTTCAATTAAAGATTCATCTTCCGGGTGAGGGGGCGTGTGAACGCGCAGGTGTGCGTGCCAAACACCCACACCTCTAGCTGCTTTTGGAAATGAGGGCAGAGATTGTTTTTAAGAAGCGGCCAAGGGTCCCTGTTGCAGGATTCAAGCCTTACTCAAGAGGTGGCGGGGGAGAGAGGGGAAATGCATCGGTGCGCTGCCTCCAGAAGCGAGCTAGTTAACCAAAATATGAACCTGCCTTCTTTTTTGCACCGACCTTCATTCTGAATTGCTCTTTCGGGGGAAATTGTGTGCTCAGCATCTGGCTTCGGGATTCCACGGTTCCTGCTAACTAACTTAACCTGGGAGTAAGTCCTACCGGGTTTAGGGAAGAGGTGAAAGAAGTAAAAGCTGCGTCCAGCCTTAAAACCCAGGGTGTTGGGGGCGTGTCCGGGGACAAACCTTACTTTATCAGGACTTATTAACGCGAATCTGGACTTAAACTAAGGACTTAACACTTCAGACAGCTAGCAATGAAATGAGACGGACGGCATCCGAGATAAGAGATAGCACCGATGTCTTTTAAGCGCGAAGATGCATTCCGTGTTATCTCCGTGGCAAAAGTTTAATCCTTTATTACTTTCGGTTAAAATTAACTGCAGTGACACCAATCTTCACATTTAGGAGGGAATAAAAAGCGGATAAAATAAAGGGAAGAGTCCTTAAAATCCGCCGGGAGAAGAGGACGCTCCTTTAAAGCAAGGCGCTGACCGCCACCCCCACCCTTCCCCCCCCCCCCTCTCCTTCCCGAGTTCGCGGTGCAATTTTCGCGTCAAAAACTTTCCAAGCAAACCCAGGGACCCCGATAGAGGAGCTGTGTGGATTGTATCGTATGCAAATACGCAAGCTGACGTAAGAGATCATGTGGGTTTTGGTGTAGATCGCCACCACCGATCGGAGAGGGGTTTTTTTTATTTTATTTTATTTTATTTTTTATTTATTTATTTTAAAATCCTACCGTATGCCTTTTTTTTTTCCCCTGCCTTTCCCCACTATTTTTCCCCCTTCCCTAGAAGGGGGGCGATTTGTTGGAAGTGAAAGTCCCGGACCGTCTCCTCGGCGTTCTAGAACGCGCACCGAGAGTTCCATTCGGGGGGGGTGAAAGTTCTGCGCCTCAGCGTTCCAAAAAAGCTTTGATCGCAGGTAAGGAGGAAAGAAAAGAAAAAAAAAAAACTTCGCCCTCCCTTTACCCTCCTCTCGCCCGCCCTTCTTTAAAAACACACCATAAAAAAAAAATTTAAATTTTTTTTTAAAGCGCAGCAGCAGCAGCAGCAGGGAAAAATAAATAAATAAAGGAAGCCTTGCATTGCTTTGCGAAGCCAGACTGGATGTTCCTTTTTGCCACATGGACTTGGGGAGGGGGGGCGGCTCTGGCTCCCGAGCTGCTAGTCCACCAAGCGATCCACTTAGACCTAACTTTTTCCGCCCCTCTCCCCGCTAAGGGGGAAAAAAACCTCCCTTTTTGTGGGGGTGGGGGTAGGGGGTTTCAAGACTTCAGTTGGAAAGAGGAGGGGCGAAAGCAAAAGAGAATACAATTCAAATTGGGACAAAAAGAAAAGGCATGGATGAGGGGGAGACGAATGCTTTCTCTTTTCTCTTGCCTTCTATCGACCGTGCCCACCGCAACTTTTGGAAGGGAGGGGGAAGGGGCTGAGAGGAAGAAACGAAAGAAAAAGCCAAGCTTTCTCTCTCTCTTTTTTAATATATATATATATATATATATATGTCTACGTTTCACTATGTCGACATCAGCAACACAAAATATGGCGTCTGCTTTGGAGAGGGCGTTACGTAGAGCCCGAGAAAGACGGTCTTGAAAAATCGTGGCTTGGGGAGGGGAAAGGGGGTGGTGGAAAAAAAGGCAACCCCCCCCCTCCTTCCGCCGCCACCCCCTGCAACCGGCAACTGAATGCAAAAAAGCAAGTGGCGTCTTGCCCACTTGGAAGGAGGGGTGGCGGTCCTGGGAATTAGCAAGGCACAGCAGAAAGCAGCCGGCGGGGTGGAGGGGGCACATACTATAATTTCCAGGCGAGAAATGGGCACAGATTTGCAGTTGGGTTTCGTTCTTCCCTCCCCTCGACCCCCCGGGGTAATTTAGCTTTAAGGCAGCGCGCCTCGGAATATGCTTGCTTGCAATTCTCAACCGCCCCCCCTAAAAAAAACACCCCACCCCCTCCCCGGCTGCAGAGAGTGCTTAGCAATGGCAGGAGACGTTGCATATTTTTTTTTTTTACCCTTGTAGACCCTTTTAAAATGAGCAACGTTGAAAAGCCAAAAAAACTCCATCCGTTCTCCCCCTTTTGGCTTCCTAATTATTTTTTCTGTCTCTTCCCCACCCAGAGATGATGATGATGATGATGATGATGACTATTTTAATCTCGCAGCTCATTCCCCCCAGTTAACACACCTCCTGTTCAAATTCTCTTGCCAAAATACCTGATTGCGTTTCCAAACCGGCCCTGTTAAAAAAAAAAAAGCAAAACCAAAATACAAAGTTATTCCTAAGGGGGTGGGGTTGGTTTCATTTCTGTTTTGTTCCTGTTCCAAAGGTCTCTCCATAATCGGGGGAAGAAAAAGAAGGGGGAAAAAAAATCTTATTCAATGCGTTCGGGACATGCCATCATCCCCTTTGGAAAAGACTTCCAGGTTACGGATGTGTCTGATTTTTAATCCCCCCTCCTCCTCCTCCTCCTCCATTAATAAGTTTTCTCTCCCCGAGGATCCTGTGTGCATTTGTCCTTCCCTATGGAGAGAATGTAAATAGCCAAGATTTCTTCTCTCCCCCCCCCCCAACACACACACACCATCCCACCTCAGTGGAGAAAGACCAATTTCCAAGGAAGTGAAATTGCTATTTGCTGAAACCTTCTCACCTGATCGTTTTGACTTCAAAGTCATGTGGGTTGTTTTTTTTTGTGCCCTCCACCACTTCCGGATCTCCTTTTGTTTGCTTGGTGTGGGAAAGCTGTACAGCTGGGTGTTGTACATCTTTTTTTTTTTTAAAGGCACCAAGTCCTTTTTTTCCTCTCTCTCCCCCTTTAAAATGTCCAAGGGCCTGGTTCCCTTGCTCTTCTCCTGGTACAGAATCTCAGGTGCAAAGGCGCGGTTGAGTAGTTTCTTGAAGCTTGGTGCGCAAATCAGTTGCTGCATAATATCTGGTCTTCTAAGATAGCATCTTAAAGGGCTCACATTAGCTCATGTTCTCCTCCCACACAAAACGTACCTGTCCAGACATTGCTAGCTAGACATGCTTCACCGGTCTAGATTGAGGAAAGAGCATTTAGTATCCAGCTCATTGAGAAGCAACGTCCACTAGCAAGTTTGGTACACATACACACGTAGAGGGAACAATGGAATCCATGCCTCTGCTTAGCTGAAACTGGCATGCCTGCAAACAGCTTGTGACAGCAGTGATGTAATGATAAAAAAACATGGATTTTTTTTTTGTTCTGATTGGGTTTATGTAACCCGCATAAGTCATAACGTTATATAAATGCAACTAATGAGATTTGGAAGCCATGGTTTATCATTTAGCATGTGCAGGCAACCAATCTTGGTTTAGTCAATGGCCATGAGTTAGCAAACAGACTGATGTAATTTGTGGATCTAACTTTAAATCTATATATATAAAAGTGAAATACCACTCATGCATCATCACAAAATCTCCAGAACCGTAAAGCCTACAAACTTGAAATTTGGCATGTATGTTCCTCTTGGCTTCTAGGTGCTCACTAAGAAAGGATTTTTCGAAATGACCATCAGATCATTAGTATTTCGTATATTATTATTAACACGGTCTGATGCTAAGGAGTTCTATTCCCCCTCCCCACCAAACGCAAAACACAAGCAGAGGAGAGGAGCTTCAGTTTTAGTTTCATAACACCAAGTAGCTTTAGTACAGAGCAGTTGAACTAAGCCATGCCCAGCCTCCTTGCTGTCTCCTCCTTGCTCCCACAGCAAATACTCTTTCAGTTTCCAAACAGCCCTCAACTCTCACACACTGACAGAACACTAGCCTTATGAATACTGATGGATGCTGGTAGGAAGAGGCAGAATTTTTTTCCTTATTTTCCTCCCTAAAACCTAAGCCCAGCCACATAGTTTCGCAGCGAAGCACGGGTATCGAGCTAGTCATATTTATTTATTTATTTATTTATTTATTTATTTATTTATTTATTTATTTATTTATTTATTTATTTATTTATTTATTTATTTGATTTGCCAATTGTTTACAAGATAATAAGTATAAGTGTATACATAGTTGTGAATACGTGAAATGGGTACATATAAGAAAAATAAAAGAAGAATAAGAGAAACAATAGGACAGGGACGGTAGGCACGTTGGTGCGCTTATGCACGCCCCCTACAGACCTCTTAGGAAAGGGGTGAGGTCAATAGTAGACAGTCTAAGGTTAAAGTTTTTGGGGTTTGGGGAAGAAACTACAGAGTCGGGTGGAGTATTCCAGACATTGACCACTCTGTTGCTGAAGTCGTATTTCCTGCAATCAAGTTTGGTGCGGTTTACTTTGAGTTTGTATCTATTGTGTGCTCTTGTGTTGTTATGGTTGAAGCTGAAGTATTCATTGACAGGTAGGACATTGCAATGTATGATTTTTATATACCATGCTTAAATCAGACCATGTAGTTTTTAAATCAGACCATGTAGTTTTTACAATGCTTTATATAGTAGTAATCTGTATTTCACTGAACTGGTTGTACATTGTCCTGAAGAGAAATATCTTGTACCGTAGCATCTCCCATCTCTCCAATATTGGCATAGTGTTTGGTTTTATTTTACTACTTTATTATTTTATTTTATTAAATCTATATGTTGCCTTATCAAGTGATTCTAGTTTTATTCAGCCTCTTCATAAAGAACCTAGAGAGTTTCTCAACTTTTGCAAACTTTAAAATGTGTGGACTTCAACTCTCAGAATTCTCCAGAATAAGCTGGCTGGGGAATTCTGGGACTCGAAGTTCACACATTTTAAAGTTGCAAAGGTTGAGAAACACTGACCTAGAGGATAGAGCAGAAGGAATGTTTATGGCACTTGAAGATGACCTCAACAAGCTAAGGGAAAGAGCTACTATCTTAGAGGACATAATTAAACATACAAATACAGACTGGGAAGAGTGGCTTGGGGTTTGGTTGTGAGAAGGATTTAGATCAGGGCTGTCCAACCTTGGCCCCTTGAAGCCTGGCGGACTTCAAGTCCCAGAATTCCCCAGCCAGCAAAGCTGGCTGGGGAATTCTGGGAGTTGAAGTCCGCCAGGCTTCAAGGGGCCAAGGTTGGACAGCCCTGATTTAGATCAAGGGTCTTCAAACTTGGACTTCAACTCCCAGAATTCCCGAGCTAACATGACTGGAGGAGGAATTGTGGGAGTTGAAGTTCATAAGTCTTAAAGCTGTCAAGTTTGAAGACCCCTGATGAACATAAGGAAACTAGGGGATGTAGCAGCCAGAAGGCCAGTGAGTTCTTAGGTTACAATGAAGAGAAGGGTTGCACCTGACTCATGAGAAGTAATAGTGTCAACGTGACTCTGTTGATTTGATCACCCTTGGAGTGTTGTGTCCAGTTCTGCACCTAGGAAGTGTGAATGGGTTCAGAGGAAGAGTTTGGATGAAAAGAGATCCGGAAACCATGCTTTATGAAGAATAGATGAAGGGGCTGGGCAGGTTTAAAAAACAGATGACCCAACAGTATGTGATTGCAGTCAACACAAGGGGCAAAAGAGAGATGGATCTATCTGTGGAAAATGATAGCTGGAGGAGGACCAGTAGATTGCAATTAAAAGCAATTCATGCTGCAGATTATGCCAGCTGAGCCATGGACAATATCCTACATGTCTAGGATTGGGAGTTTTCAAAAGAGTGAATCAGGATGTCACAGTTTTCTATACTAACCAAGGGTTGGACTAATTGATCCCCAAACCCCTTTCGTTCATTCTGTAATCCAGGTTCCAACCTTTTCCAATTCAGGAAATGCTCAAGAAGTATTCCCCAACCCCATAATCCCCAACCCATTGTGATCTCTCCATCTTAGTACCTTCCAGACATGTGTTTTTCATAATCTCAGATGGTTCTAGATTCAGGAGTGACTTTAGCACTGTTAGGAATTGATTGTCAGCTCCTGAATTTACTACTACCCTCTTGTACACCCTTTTTTTTTTTCCTTTTCAAACATTTTCCCATTTTAATCTCATTACGGTGGGATATAACTTAATAAAATTTTAGCTGCTTTTCAAGCTTTTTTATTTTATTTTAAAGAATCTTTGACGTAAGTACTTCAGGATGTTTTGTTATTCACAATGAATAAGGAAGGAAGTAATTAGAAATAAGTGTATAACTATCCTTATATAATTACCGTAAAAGTGATATGTAATATATTTTTACCCTGTTCCTTCTCTGTGTTACCGCCTGCGGCTAAAAAGACGGAGCAAGAACACAATGTAGATAAGTTTGCTCATTTTTAATTATTTACTTGAAATCTTGTACCTGCTTTTGTAAAAAAATCAGCTTCGGTGCAGTTTTAAGGGTCTTTTAAGAGAACCAGATAAACCATGAGCAGCTTAAATAACAGGATCTACATCAGCAAATGAAAAAGATGTTGAGTGATGTTAAAAAAATGTATAGCGACATAAACAGCTATTCAGCCCTAGCATTGGTATAGCCTGTGGATGTAAAAACAGATCTTTTGGGTCTATGTGAAATGATAGTTCTGTTTTCTTCTGTGTTGGGCAGACAATATGTCAAGTATTGTGTTCTGGTCAGGGTACTTTAACCTGAAAGAAGTTTAGAGATCAGGGACTGGAAACTTTTAGATCAGAGACTGAGAAAAATGAGAAAGTTGATGTTGGAGAAGAGCAAGGGAAATGGGAAATGCCACACTCTTCAAATACTTGAAGGGATGCCCACGAAAAAGACCAGTGCATGTTCTTTTTTCATCCCAGAATTCTTCAGTTATAGGAGGTTTGGATTCCTTCGTGGAATAGGGTTGGTCTGAACGACTCCTCTAATTATTTGATTCTCTGATCTTTCAGAATTAGGGTCTTATAACTGGCTAACCAGATGCTACTGAGAAGCTACAGAAAGGCCCAAGCACCCGTTACGTTATAGCTGTTTCTAACCAAGCAATTAAAATTGAGATGAATACACTTTTGTCACCCAAGATATTGCCATCCTAACTAATACGGTAGCTATTGATTAGGACTGTAAGAACTGGACTGCAAAGTCTGGATCATCATAGATGGAAGCAAAAGAGCTAATATTTTCAGTATCTTCTTGCTATCACCTAGTGATTGTCCACAGTTCTTCAATCCAGACTTAGTCGTAATTTACTCGATTTTGTTACCCATTGTGAACATCTCAACTCCATTCTTAAAACCATTCAGTTTGGTATACTATGGTATACAGCCGTGTTGGCAAACCTATGCCATGCATGCCGGAAGTGGCACGCAGAGCCATTCCCCCAGCATGCGAGAGCTCGCCCGGAAGAGCCCCACTGCGCATGCACACGAACCGCTGCCGCCCGACAGCTGATTGTCAGGTATCTGGCGCGCATGCGTGGGGGTGCGTGGGAGACACACGCGCATGCAGAGAAGTGCAGCGGACGCTGGGGGTCACAGGCGCACACAGATGGATGGCACACGGGGTGATCACGTACGCATGCGCAGAGATGCATGGCGCACGGCGGGGGAATCACGGTGCATGCGCACGGGGTGGGGGGCCAGCACACATTGCCTTCTGGGTGCTGGCACACGAGCGCATGCGCAATTATCAGCAAGGGAGCCGAAAAAGGTTTGCCACCACTGGTATAGGATGTACTGCCATCAGTACATCCTATACCATAGTAGCAAATTCCACAGATATTTGGGAACTTTATGAAGAACAATTACTTTTTTTATCCGTTTTGAATGTCCCCTTTTCTTCCTCAGGAATGTTCAGACGGGAGCTTTGAGGCTCCCCTCCCTTTACAAATTTGAGGTTGGTCCCTAGACCACCCCAAAGATTACTGCCAGATGGTTTTGGATGTCATTAGCAGAAAAACATAATTAAGTGGGAATCATGATAATCACCGTAATTATAATTAAACAGTCTGGGCACCTTTCGCTTTGATGGGTTCAATCCCAAGCGTGTCACCCTTAATATAGTGTGTGTCTTCAGCTTGCAAAAAGTTGAGCATCTCTGTTCTGGCTTTGTATTTTGAGAGTGTCAACCCTACAAGATAGGCCAGATCAGGAATCAAACTCCTTAGGAAGACTAGAACTCAGTTTAGATCAGATCAGCCACAGAATCTTGCAATCCAAGTAAGCAAGTGAGGAAGGAGTCAGTCTCTTCTTGGTGCTATTTTCCTTTCCAGGATCTAAGTAATGCTTCCATCCTTTTTTGTTTAGCTATAATAATGTCTGATTTATTTCCCTCTCAAGGTCACATCCATGACTGTCTTATTAGAGAGGGAAACCCTTCCCTATCGATTTCTGTATAGCTAAAGAGAGGTCTAGAGAGGTCTTGGATTTCTGCTTTGGTTGGTTCCATCAAAGGATTGTTGGTGAGGAAGGAGAAGGGGACAAAACGGCCCTTCACACGATCAAACATGGTTTCGGGTCTTGTTTAACGAAAAAGAATGGGCTTCCTGAAGGACAGGCTGTGTAACGTACACATGTGCAATCCAGGGATGTAAATGTGAGCTAGTGAGATGGCTCCACAATTGCTAATATCCCTTCATCTATTTTTTTAACTCAATTCAGGTTTTTTTTTGTGTTTTCATTGTTAATCATTATGGTGATTTTAGGCATGGATTGATTGTTTTAACTTCTTGTTTCATTTTAACCTGGGTAGCTAAAGTTACAATCTCTTGTTTTGCAAGATGAGAAGCTATATATAAATTAGATGGATGGGTGGGAGGCAGTGGTGGTATGCTAACGGTTTGGCCCGGTTCAGCCAAACCGGTTGTAAAAAATAGCTACTGGTTCGGCCGAACTGGTAGTAAAAAAAACACTACTGGTTCTGCCAAACCAGTTCTTCTGATGATCAGCTGAGAGGATAAAAGAAGCGCATGGGTGAGCGGGAGCTTTTTGTTTCTTCATCCTTACCTGATTGGTGCGTTGGTGCGTTAGGGGCGCATGCGCATTAGGGGCACGCATGCAATCACCCATCGAACCGGTAGCAACCAAGGTAGGAACCCACTACTGGTGGGTGGGTGGGTGGGTTGAATAAACAGACAGATAGACATGCCATCATAGAAATGTTTGAGAAAGACTACAGTCATTCACCTGTCTAAGAGGTTCTTGTATGCTTATCGGAGAGGGCCAGCAGAACTTTCATGCTTTTAAGATGCCTATTGATATTTAACTAGGTCTGTGATACCTTAGAATATTAACACAGCCAATAAGCAGTGATATATAGGGCATGAAGGTTCACACTTTTTGTTTGTTTTCAAGGATCTTGGTGATTTAATTAGCACTGGGGGGAGAGGAATAGGGGAGGGCTCTTTTGCTCTGACAGTTGCCTAGTCAGAATCCTCAGGTCCAAAGTGCCGTTCTTCCCCATCTTTTTGGAAAATAAGTGAAATGACCTGAGAAGGTACTAATTGCATAAAAATGTCCAAATACATTTACTCTCTGGATCTCTATCTCTATCTCTATCTCTATCTCTATCTCTATCTATCTATCTATCTATCTATCTATCTATCTATCTATCTATCTATCTATCTATCTATCTATCTATCTATCTATCTATCTATCTATCTATAGTTAATCTTTATCAGTCTATCTCTCATATATACATTGTGTGTATTAATGCATCTTTTAAATTAGAAGGAAGAGCCATTTCTATAGGGCCTTCCCCCCACTCTCTTACACACCCACGCATGTGCATGCACGCACGCACACACACACACAGAGGGAGGAGATGTAGAGGATGCACCATACAAGGCTGAGTGGGCAAAAAAAAAATGAGCAAATTTATAATCACATAAATCCTAAGTGTATCTTATACTAGGGCTAACTCACACACATAAATCAAGCAGTAAAATTAATTGTGAACCGTAGGAGAATTCTTTAAGATCGGGAGATACCCTCAAAAACTTTTGGAAGATCAAATGTCAAGGATGTTCACACCATTTGCCTTTTCTCCTAAATAACATGCATTTCAAGACATTGGTCCAGTTTGCATGTAACATAAAAACACCATTAACTACCATAATAAGATATTAGATCAACTATTTTGCCTCCCTATTTCATTACCATAGGTAATTCAGAGGCAGCAAATAGTTCCAAATTAGCCAGCCCTGCTTTGAGCACAGAGGGCCTGCCATCTGCCTGAAACTCAATGCAAACTGCAGCTACGAAGCGAGATGTTCCAAATTGGAAACACAGCAGGGGACACGTGGTTAAATCAGGTCTCATGAATATAACTAAGCAGTAACGGATGTGCCTACGGGCTCTGATCCCACTTAAAAACAGAGTTCTTTGCCCCTGACTTGGTAGAAAGGCTGACCCACATAAGCTAGCTCAAAATTAGTTTCAGGTTTCTAAAAAGTTTCCTCTTCTCTATTTAGGGCAGTTGAACAGATCATTTGTAAAAAAAAAAAAAAAAGCGAGGTTTCAAAAGGTGGCATCTCAGCAATTTTGGTTAGCGAGCCTGGAAAAAAATAGATCAAACAAGCAGGTTGCACATGGTTACATAGGAACGAATGTTTTCCTCACCTCCGTATTCCCATACTTCCTGCAAATTGTGTTCCTCGGGATTATTACCCACCTGCCTAGTTGCGGCAGGGGAGGCCATAGAGATGAGAAGAATTGTCATGAGAACATGTTGACTGATACACTGTTCTGACCAAGGCTTCCTGAGACAGTAACAGTCACGTGCTTAGTCCCCAAAACCCTCTTTTTATTTCAATGGGTGTGAATTATATTCATTCACAGCCCATAATGTATAGTTTGTGAATAGTCCAACAGAAAGAAGTCTGCCACGGTCTTTTCGGGATAAGGTTGATAAGCACCCACCTTTATCTCCCTTGAAGTGCTGCCAATGACTAAATTGCCAAATTAGCTGTACAAGGCCAAACGGAGCACAAAGTCAACGTGGAGCTTCAGAGGTTAAACCGATCAGAACGAACAAAGTTGCTTCCTGCAAAGGCTCATGTCCCTTTGCTCCTCCTTTATGTCTTATGGGAGGGGACAATCATCTCCAAGCCTTACTCCTGAGTCGCCCCTTTTGTCTTAACTGTCCTTGTCCTCTGGCAGCTCTGTGCAAACGCACACTGGGAACAGGCTCCCCCTGTTCTTCTGCCTCACTGATGTTATATTCTGGAGGCCCCAGAGTCAGCACATAACTCTCAGGTGGTCCTGGCCCCATCTCTGTGTCAGGCGCAGATCCCTCGTCTGAGTCCTCCTCAGACCCCAGGACTGGCCCATGTTCCTCCCCACTGTCCGACTCTGCTGCCAGCTCCGCCGGCCGCCAGCGGACCACAACATATACATATACTTTCAACTTATAACAATTTGTTTAATGATCATTTGAAGTTAAAACGGCACTGAAAAAGGCGACATGACTGTTTTTCACACTTACAACTGTTATGGCATCCTCATGCTCATGTGATCAAAATTCAGATTTTGGGCAACTGACTCATATTTATGACAGTTGCAGCTTTCTGGGGTTGTGCAACCACCTTTTGTGACCTTCTGACAAGCAAAATCAATGGGGAAGCCAGATTCACTTAACAACCTAATTCAACAACTGCAGTGATTCGCTTAACAACTGTGGCAAGAAAGGTCATAAAGAGGGGCAAAATTCACTCAACCGTCTCACTGAACATCAGGGCTCCATTGTGGTCATAAATCAAGGACTACCTGTATATAATTTATTTTGTAAATGCAAGTGAGTGTTCCAGGCTGAAAAAAGACTGCTAGCTTGGGCTATTTCACACCTTGTTTCTCAAGTTAAAGCCTGTTAAAGGCTTATACAAAGTAGTAACTAACTGCTTTCTTTTTTAACGTGGGAAATTGCACTGCTGTTATTTGAAGATCTGTGATCTTGGGGGCTCCATGAAGAAGACATCATGGCTTTAGGGCAGGGGTCCCCAACCACCGGGCCGCGGACCGGTACCGGGCCGTGGAACAAGTCCTACCGGGCCGCTGGTTTGCTGGGCCGCCATCTTTTTGATGAAAAAGTGCTTCCGGTGAGCTTTTCCGGTAGAAAGCTCACCGGAAGCACTTTTCATCAAAAAGATGGCGGCTAGCGCTCGTGAGCTTTTCCGGCAGAAAGCCATTTCTACCCGTAAAAGCTCACGAGCGCTAGCGCCGCTTTTTGATGAAAAAGTGCTTCTGGTGAGGTCACCGGAAGCACTTTTTCATCAAAAAAAGATGGCGGCGCTCAGCTGATGCCAGTACCGGGCCGCGGCATAAAAAAGGTTGGGGATCACTGCTTTAGGGGACATGCAGTGGAGGTGTATAGTAGGGGCCAGTTTCCAGCTTAAGTTTTCTCGGGAGTAAAAAGCCTCAGCCTTCTCTAGAAAAGAAGAAAACATCCTGAAAGTACAGCATTAGGAGTCTGTTGTGCAAACCAACAGTTGCAAACTTCTCCATTACCAGTGCAAAGAACTGCCAAGCTGCTGGTACGAAGGAAAGCAGTTGGAAAGACAATAAAGAGATCTCCACTGTTAGTGTACTTTGAAAATGTTGTCTGGGAAGTAGTTGCTGGGATTCCTTTCCCACCATTCGTTTCCACGTTGTAGCAAAGACACTCTTGAGAAGGGTGTTTGGAAAAGAATGACTTTAAGTAGGCACCAGAGAGCTTAACAGGGATGAGTAATACTCTTAAGACCTTAATTTAATGTAATTAGGCACAGTGCATGGAAGTGAAACCGAAGTTGTACCTGAACATAACAGAATAACAGAATTGGAAGGGACTTCGGAGGTCTTCTAGTCCAATTCCTTGTTCAGGCAGGAAATCTTTTGCCATTTCGGAGAAATGGTTGTCCAGTCTCTTCTTAGAAACTTCCAGTGTTGGAGCATTCACAGCTTCTGGAGGCAAGTTGTTCCACTGATTAATTGTTCTAACTGTCAGGTAGTTTCTCCTTAGTTCTAGGTTACTTCTCTCTTCGATTAGTTTCCACCCATTGCTTCTTGTCCTGCTCTTAGGTGCTTTGGAGAATAGGTTGACCCCACTCTTCTTTGTGGCAGCCCCTGAGATACTGGAACACTGCTGTCATGTCACCTCTCGTCCTTCTTTTCATCAAACTAGACATACCCAGTTCCAGCAACTGTTCTTTATATATTTTGGCCTCCGGTACCTTTAATCATCTTTGTTGCTCTTCTCTGCATTCCTTGTAGAGCAGGGTTGTCAAACTTGTGTCATCACAGCGTCGTCACATGACATACCGGGACTTTTTTTCACTAAACCGGGTGGGGTGGGGCCAGCACATGATGCATCCTGGCCGCGGACCTCGAGTTTGACACCCCTGTTGTAGAGTCTCAACATTTTTTACATTGATAAAGCACCATTTATCAATGGTGCAGAGTGTAACTCCCTCCTGTCCATTGGATAGCGACAGCTTTTAGCCATCTGGTGCCCTACCGATGGGTGAAAAAAAACACCTCCCATAAATGTAGTCCTCAACTTATGACCACAATGGGGGACCAGATTTTCCATTGCTAAGCAAGTCAGTTGTTAAGCGAGTCATGCCCAGTTTTATAATCTTTTTTGCCAAGGTTGTTAACCAAATCACTGCAGTTATAAAGTCAGACATGATATTCTTCCGATTAAAATCAGAATTCCGATTTTTGGGGAATTCCCCACCCTTCTTCTACTCCTTCCCCTCCCCTCGGAGGCCCCCTGAGTCAGGAGTTGCTACCGCCGGTGTGGCTTCACGCGGCTCCAGTCCCGCGTTGCCTCAGGAAGGGAAAGGCAAAAAGAGCCGCGGCGGCGCTTTGCAACGGCAGCAGCAGCACCGGAGGTTCAGGCGCAGCGGCTCCCGGTTTTGCCTTTCCCTTCCCGATGCAACGCGGGACTGGAGCTGCGCGGAGCTGCGCCGGCAGTAGCAACTCCTGACAGCCCCAGTCGGACACCTGAGCGGAGCCTGGGCGGTGTGAGCGGAGGCCGCTGAGTGGCAGGAAAAGGGAGCTGGGCAGCCACAGACCAGCCGTCTCTCCATGCAACACGCCACCACCCAGCCCTGGCGAGGGAAAGCAGCAGGCGCTCCCCGGGCGGCGGCCTCGGCCCCACCACCAGGGAAGCGGTTGCCTAGCTCCGGAGCTGATCCACACCTGACCGGCTGGAAAGGAAGGGTGTGTGGCATTGGTGTTGTGTGCGATTTCTTGGCACGTGGCGCGGGGTCTCTTTTGGCCGGCCCCGATTTTTTTTTCCAGAGGGGAATATCATGCCTGAAAGTGAATCATACAGTTCTAAAGCAAATCTCTTCCTCTCCCCTTGAGTTTGTCTGTCAGAAACCACTGGGAAGCTTGCAAATGGTGATCGCGTGACCCCAGGGATGCTACACCCTCGTAAATACATGGCCAGGGTTCCGACAAAAATATTTCTCTGGTCTTTTAGAGTTGTCGTACATGCTGGTTGCCAAGAACCCAAATTTTTATCATGTGACCTATGAGGATCCTGTAATGGTTGTAAGGGAACCCGTCATAAAGTTGTGGTTTTTTTTTCAGTGCCATTGTAACTTTGAACGGTCACTAAACAAACGACTGAGAGACTGCAAGTCTTCTCAAGCAACAAAACCAGGGGGTGGGCTGGCTATGGGTTCCCACAGGTTTGGGCGATCCTCTAGCTAAGGTTTTGCCCAGTTCGGCGAACCCGTAAAGTCCACCCCGCCTCTCCCAGGAGTCCCCACGTGGCCCGTTTTGAATGCCGGGTGAGTACAGAGCCCGCGTGGAGCCTGGGGAGGGCAAAAAAACTGGTATCCCAGAGGCTTCGGAAGTCAGAAATGGGCCCGTTTCTGGCCTCCGGAGCCTGGAGAAGGCCATTTTTGCCCTCCGGAGGCTCAAGGAAAACCTCTGGATCCCAGGGAGGGCAAAAACGCCTCCCCCCCGCCCCGCTGTGGTGCAGGAGGCCGGCTGGGCCACGTCCATCCAGCAACCGGGCAGAGAACTGGTTGCTGAATTTTTTTGAAGCCCACCCCTGAACAAAACTGTGCCATCCCAGTTTCTTTGAATGTTATGCAGAGGTTTGAACTCTTTGAGTTGATAAACTGTAGGTATGGCTTTTGACAGCCTATCTCTAAGCTTTGTAGGCATCTGGAACTGGTAGCTCCCCCATCGTTAATCCCTTTCTGAGATTATTTAAAAGCAGATTCTTAACGAGTGGGTCTCGGGGGGGGGCGGCCGCCCCCCCCGGGCCGGCCCCCCCGGGGGGGGGGCCGCCCCCCCGCCCCCCTGCGGCAGCCCAGTTCATGGCAGACTCTCGGTAACTTTTTCCCTCCTGCTTTTATTAATGGTTTGCTTTTTAGCAAATGTGTAAGCCCATTAACAACAGTTTATAGGCTGCTGGTCTGCTTCGAGGAGAGATCATTGTGTGAAAATCCGCCAACACTCCCTTTCAAACAGAGCAAGGATGATATATGTTAAGTGAGCTGAGAAAGTGAATTGATTTCTTGTTTTAAGGTCAGCAGTCTGCATTCTCAAATGTTTACTGTTTTTAATCTTCAGGGGCTGCTGTTTGCTGAGTGAGGGGCTGCATTCAGTCCCTTTCTGGCCAATTATTTAAACAAGACCCTCTTCCCGCTAAAATGAGGCACCTTGCTGAACAAACCTGTGTGTGGGTGATTTGCATTTTATTTTAAACTAGGTGATAACCTGGCGTTTGCCCGGGTATTTATCCCAATCATGTATTAGACAGGAAAATCATGTAGTCGGGACTTACACTGTTGTACTGTCTCTTACGCAGCATCACAAGTCCTCTATTCCTCTCGGGGGAGTTTTGTTGTCTATGCTAGTGTTTCATTTTTTTGATTGCACATGGCCAATCGCCTGACGTTTCCTTGGAGGTCAGAGAGGGAGCCCCCTTGTGGAGCCCTGGAGTCCTGTGAAGCTGTTACCATGGCAAGTCCACTGTGCTGTACAGTAGAAGCCATCTTAAGGCGCAACCCCCGCTCCCCTAGGGGTGTTAGGGTTGTCTTACCCCCATAGTATCTGTCTCCAGAGAGTAAGTCATGTGTACCAAGTTTGGTTGAAATTGCCCAAGGCGTTCCAGAGTTATGCTGGAACACACACAATTCACCTGTTTTAATATATATAGATTTTCTGCTCTCTTTGAAGCAGAGAAAAAACCCAGGAGGGGAAACAAGGCCTTAACCACCAGCAGGTCACACTGTGAGAACAAGCTATGCTCTTCAGACACCTCAATCTCTCATTCAGCAACATTGTGGTACTACAAGAATTGTGACACCTCGTTAAATTAACTGCAGAATCCTCAATTTGGCAGTTCAAAGCTTTGTTATCAAAATAATGAAAGCTCAACAGAGGTGTCTTCTGCATGCCAAAAAAATCCATTTCTAGTTGAATGCCTGGAATTAAGTTTGAAAAATAGTACTGCTTAATATCCCGGTGAATGGTTGCTACTCAGACCAGAGGGAGGCATCTTTCTAGGCCAGGGTTGGCCAACTATGGCTACTGTACGACCTGTGGACTTCAACTCCCAGAATTCCTGAGCCAGCCATGAGTCCACAGGTTGTTCTAGATAGCGAACCTATGGCACATGTGCCAGAAGTGGCATGCAGAGCCATCTCTGCTGGCACATGAGCCCTTGCCCCAGATCAGGTTCACTGCGCATGCGCGCATGCCTCCCGCCAACCAGCTGATAG